>NC_087309.1:35545289-36145289 GCF_015220805.1 Pogoniulus pusillus
CATCCTGGCTGACCATCACATTTTTGAGGTTACATGGGGAAAACTGGAGAATCACAGTTGAGCTGTGAAGAGGGAAAACAAGTCTTATAACAGGTATCAAAATGATATTGCATAAGGAAACAGTGTAACACAAAAAACTCCAGTGAGATGTATTCTTGACATTTTTTTTAAATAAAGGTGACAGTTCATCCATGTGCTGGACAAGCAGTAGTGTCTGGGTAGCTACTATGGTGACCCATCAATAGAAATAATCACAGTAGTTTTCCCTACAAGTTATGAAACAGAACTCAGTAGCAGAGAAGTGTAATTCAGATTTTCAATTAGAAGTTGAATAATAAATTTACAAAGTTTCCCAACAGTTTAACAGCATCCCTCTGTTTTTCTGTAAAACAAGAGTCTGGGCAAAATTAGTCTCTGAAACTTTTTTTTTTTTTTGACAGACAAGAGCTCTACCTGGACACATCACTGTTCAAGGTAGGATGCTGGGTTTTGATTGCCTCCAATTAAAAAAAAAAAAAAAAAGAACTTCATATTATTTATGCTGCATTTATTTTGATTTCTCAATAGTAGTACATAGTAATCTGGCTCTAATCTAATATAGGCAACTCTGTGTATGAGACACAGTTTTCAGCGTTTCAGCTGAAATTGCTGGAGGCTGAGTTTTGTCTTTGTGGAACCCCTTCCATTTGATGCCTTGGGTGAAATTACAGGCTGTCATACCATACAGAATTTTTATCAATATGCCTTCAGGAGCACCTACCTTGTAGGACATCTGCAGCCTGCCCCTAAAGCAATGAAAGGGGTTTCAATGTATGCTTTTATTAGTGAAGCTGACGATCAGAACAGGGTGAAAATTAACATCAGCCACAGCTGGTGATTTAGGGCATGTGGAGTATGTTTGAACTTTCTCAGTGTTCATTTTCAGACACTTAAAGCAGTGCTTTTCTTGTTGTTGTATTGGATTTTGTATGTGAAAACTCCTTGGATATTGCTTAGATGAAAGAGGTGTCATGTGCTGTTGACTGATACATAAGTATGGGCAAAAGTTGAGTGAAAAAAGAACCAAGAGCTCTTTATTGGAGACAGAAGACAGATTGGAGACTAAGAAACCCATTTCAGCAGCCAGTGCTCACAAAATCATAGAATCATAGAATCAACCAGGTTGGAAGAGACCTCCAAGATCATCCAGTCCAACCTAGCACCCAGCCCTAGCCAGCCAACTAGACCATGGCACTAAGTGCCTCATCCAGTCTTTGATTGAACACCTCCAGGGACGGTGCCTCCACTACCTCCCTGGGCAGCCCATTCCAATGCCAATCACTCTCTCTGGGAAGAACTTCCTCCTAACATCCAGCCTGGACTTTCCTTGGCACAAATTGAGACTGTGTCCCCTTGTTCTGTTGCTGGTTGCCTGGCAGAAGAGGCCACTCCCCACCTGGCTACAATGTCCCTTCAGGTAGTTGTAGACAGCAATGAGCCTCCTCTTCTCCAGGCTAAACAACCCCAGCTCCCTCAGCCTCTCCTCATAGGGTTTGTGTTCCAGACCCTTCACCAGCCTTGTTACCCTTCTCTGGACACGTTCCAGTATCTCAACATCTTTCCTGAGTTGAGGGCCCAGAACTGGACACAGGACTCAAGGTGTGGCCTGAGCAGTGCTGAGTACAGGGGAAGAATAACCTCCCTTGTCCTACTGGCCACACTGTTCCTGATGCAGGCCAGGAAGTCACTGGTTCTCTTGGCCACCTGGGCACACTGCTGGCTCACCTACAGCCTACTATTCACCAGTACCCCCAGGTCCCTTTCCTCCTGTCTGCTCTCCAGCCACTCAGTCCCCAGCCTGTAGCACTGCTTTGGGTTGTTGTGGCCAAAGTGCAGAAGCCTGCACTTGGCCTTGTTCAATCTCATCCCATTGGCCTCTGCCCACCCATCCAGCCTCTCCAAGTCCCTCTGCAGGGCTCTCCTACCTTCCAACAGATCAACACCTGCTCCTAGCTTGGTGTCATCTGCAAACTTACTGATGCTGGACTCAATCCCCTCATCCAGATCATCAATAAAGAAATTGAAGAGGATTGGGCCCATTACTGATCCTTGGGGCACACCACTAGTGACAGCTGCCAACTGGATGTGGCACCATTCACCACCACTCTCTGGGCTCTGCCATCCAGCCAGTTCTTGATCCAGCACAGAGTGAATCTGTCCAAACCATGAGCTGCCAGCTTGGCTAGGAGCTTCTTGTGGCAGACAGTGTCAAAGGCTTTGCTGAAGTCCAGGTAGACTACATCCACAGCCTGCCCCACATTCACCAGGCAGGTAACCTGATCATAAAAGGAGATCAGGTTGGTGAGACAGGACCTGCCCTTCCTAAACCCATGCTGGCTGGGCCTGATCCCTTGGCCATGCTGTAGGTGCTTTGTGATGGCACTCAAGATGACCTGTTCCATCACCTTGCCTGGCACTAAGGTCAGGCTGACAGCTCTGTAGTTTTCCAGTTCCCCCTTACGACCCTTCTTGTGAATGGGTATCACATTGGACAGCTTCCAGCCTTCAGAAACCTCTCCAGTGAGCCAGGACTGCTGATAAATGATGGAGAGTGGCTTGGCCAGCTCATCTGCCAGCTCTCTCAGAACCCTAGGGTGGATCCCATCCGGTCTCATGGACTTGTGAGGATCCAAATGACGCAGCAGGTCCCTTACTGATTCCTCATGGATTAGAGGGGGACTATACTGGTCCCTGACTCCATCCACCACTTCAGGAGTCCAGCTGTCCTGGAGACAACCTGTCCCACTACTGAAGATTGAGGCAAAGAAGGTGCTAAGCACCTCTGTTTTTTCCTCATTCTTTGTCACTATATTCCCCTCTCTATCTAGTAAGGACTGGAGGTTGTCCTTGGCCCTTCTCTTGCCATTCATATATTTAAGGAAACATTTTTTATTTTCCTTGGCAGCCGTGGCCAGCCTGAGCTCCAAGTGGGCTTTTGCCTCTCTAATTTTTCCTCTACAAGACCTAGCAACTTCCTTGAACTTCTCCTGAGACACCTCCCCTCTTTTCCAAAGGCAATATACTCTCTTTTTAATCTTTAATTCCTTCAGCAGCTCCCTGCCCATCCAGCCTGGCTGCCTCCCTCGTCGGCTCATCTTCTGGCTCAGTGGCACTGCCTGCTCCTGTGCCTGCAGGAGTTCTTTCTTGAAGCAGGTCCAACCTTCCTGGACCCCTTTGTTTTCAAGGGCTTTTTCCCAAGGAACTTTCTGAGTCAGTTTCTTAAATAGGCTGAAGTGTGCCCTTTGGAAGTCCAGTGTGGAGGTTCTGTTGATGCCCTCTACATGTATTGAAAACTCTATAATTTCATGGTCACTGGACCCCAGGCAGCCTCCAACCACCACATCCCCTACCAGCCCCTCTCTATTTGTGAGCAGCAGGTCAAGCAGGGCTGCCCCCCTGGTAGGCTCATGTAACAGCTGGGATAAGAAGTTGTCTTCCATGCATTCTAGAAACCTTCTAGACTGCTGCTTCTCTGCAGTGTTTAAGTCCCAGCAGATGTATGGTAGGTAAAAGTCGCCCACCAGAACAAGGGCAGGTGATCTCGAGGTAGCCTCCAGCTGTTTAAAGAGTAATAAATCAATCTCTTCTTCCTGGTTGGGTGGTCTATAACAGACTCCAACCACGATATCAGTCTTGTTGGCCTTCCCCTTAATTCTCGCCCATAATGACTCAACTTGATCATCCTTGATGTCTACCCCCATGACATCCAGAGCATTCCTAATATACAGAGCCACTCCCCCACCCTTTCTCCCTTGCCTGTCTCTCCTGAAGAGTCTGTAGCCATTGATTACAGCACTCCAATCATGTGAGCTATCCCACCACGTTTCAGTGATGGCGACAATATCATAGTTTTCCTCCAGCACCAGAGCTTCCAGCTCCTCTTGTTTGTTACCCATACTGCGTGCATTAGTGTACATGCACTTCAGCTGGGCTGCTGCTTTTACTCCTATCTCTAGCCTATCTTCCTCAATTTCCTTTGATTTATCTCTAGTGGTGTCATGTTTAACTCCCTCCCCCTTCCATTCTAGTTTAAAGCCCTCTCAACAAGCCCAGCCAGCTTATGTGCCAGGGTCCTTCTCCCCCTCTGCATCAGTTGTATCTCATCTGTTGCTTGCACACCTGTGGCAAGATGAAGTTCCCCAAGATCAAAGAATCCAAAGTTTTGTTGGAGGCACCAACCTCTGAGCCACTTGTTCATCAAATACGCTTTCCTATTCCTCTCTGTATTCCAACCTGTGACTAAGGGTAAAGATGAAAAGATTACCTGTGCCCCTGCTCCCAGCTGCTTTTCCCAGTGCCTCAAAGTCCCTTTTGGTAGCTTTTAGCCCTCAATTACCAACCTCATCATTCTCTGCCTGCATAACTATTAAGGGATAGTAATCAGAGGGCTGCACTACAGTAGGCAGCCTCCTGGTAACATCCCTTACTCGGACCCCAGGGAGGCAGCAGACCTCCCTGTGGAAGGGGCCTGGCCAGCATATGGGGCCCTCTGTTCCCTTCAGAAGGGAATCACCAATAACAATTACCCTCCTCTTTTTCTTCTGAGTGCTTGTTCTGACGTGAGGGGGCAACTGGTTTGTTTCAGTTGCCCTCCCAGCTGATGATGCTTCTGCCTGCTCCAGGATCACCTCATCCTCAACCTCTAGTGCCCTATATCTGTTGCGTAAGGGCAGCTGCGGATGTGAGGATGGCTGGAAGGGTTTACCCTTGCCCCTTCTGGCAGGCACCTGCATCCATTCTCCTTGGTTGCTTAGTTCATCTCCCTCTGGCAAGGGGGACTGCAGAGCATGGTGCTCTGTTTTACATTCCCTTTCAGCCTTCAGGCATTCCACCTCTCCCTTGAGTTCAGCCACTAGGTTAAGCAATCAATCTACTCACACCGAATGCAGCCATTGCCTGTGTCTCCCTCGACTTCGAGTGCCAGGCTCCAACACTCCTCACATCCAGTCACTTGTACACCTGCATTCCTACAGGTGGGCTCTGTTTGGGTGCCCACAATTTTACAAGTACTGTACAACTTGGACCTAGTTTGCACCATGTCTTGCTTTCTTGGAAGTCCGATGGTAGTTAAGTTAGTAGTTAGTTTGGGGATTTTTTTTTTTTTCCTTTCGTGTCATGCTGTGGGTTGGGCTCTGCAGAGAAGGCTGCTATCTTGCTCTCCTGCCCAACTGGGGAGGGGGGAAAGAGACAGAAGTTAAATTTGAAAATTCTCTAGTTACATCACACAGAGAGATTCATCCCAGAGAAGGCCAATCGATTTGTTAGCCTAGGGAATGAACATACTTTGGTTTGTTTATGTATGTTCACAAGTCTCTTTGATGGATATCAGCTTGTTATGTCAAGTCTGTTTCTTGGCAGTGAGCAGAAGTCTTGCTCAGATGGCTGTGCAGAGATATGTATACTGAGATATGGTTGTGTGCATAGGCTTTGATCATGCTTAACGAACTTAGGTATTTCACAAGCTTCCAGCAATTCTGTTTTAATGAATAGGCAACTGTAAAAATAGAGACCTATTCAACCTCTGTTATTAGGGCCAGACCAACTCATTGGCAAATATGGGCAACAGCTATTTTCTGAGCAGTGTTTAAGGTGTTGCATTGTTATCTTTTGCAAGGACCCTGCAATGGATGAGAAGCACTGACTTCATTTTAAAACAAAGAGGGGGAACTGTGAAAATAGAAAGTGAGAAGAATAATAAAAAATAAGTAGTGGCCTTGGTTCCCAGGAGCTGCTGGCTTCCTTATCTCAGAAAGGATAGATAAGGGACATCTCGTTAATGAGAAAAACAAGATGAGGTTTTATGCAGAAGACTTGGTTGTTCTTGCCTAATTACACTAATGTGTGTGTGTGCTCTAATGCTCAAGACTTTATAATGGTAGCCACAAATGTCAACAAAGACTCTCTGGCATAATTCACATTGAATTGATCTGGAGTCCATGTGGCATTGCTTCTGATCACATTGATCTGTGAGGGCTTTGACTGTGTCTCCTGCAGCATCTGACAGATAACTGTGACAGGGATGAATAAATAAACATAGTCGTGTTCTGCAGTGAGCCCTCCCTTCCTTGCCTGGCTCTTGAGCAGAAGAAGCTGTGAGAAGGCAGTGGAAAGTAGAGGCATCCATCGGTTCTGGCAGCAGCAGTTTCCTGGGGACTGCATGGCTATAGCTACAGGCAGAGCTGTGTATCCCCTCCAGATCTGCCATCACTCTGATTGGCTTTACTGGGATGATGTTGCCAAAGTAAGTAGCAACACAGACTTTGTGCATTCATTTCTAGGAGGGACATGTTTCAAGACCTAAGCTCTATTTGAGCTTCCTGTAGATGAAAGCAGAAAAGGCAGCTACAGACAGCAACTCCAAAATCAGTACTCTTTCCCACTCAGCCCTGCCTCTGAACCCTTGAGAAGGCAGAGCAATAATGTGTGCTATACTTCCACCTGGATGTGGGGCTGACACTGTGCAGCTTTTCCTTCTACTCCTCACGTCCTGTTTATTCCAAGAGAGTCAGGCAACTTTTCTGTGTTTTGGTGTGCACCTCCAAGTGCTTGTGCTCTTCTGTAAAAAGAAAATACTAAGGAAGTATTGAGCACTGCAGGCTGGTTTTTAGCCATGTAGGGGCACAGACATGCAGCGATGGAAGGTGACATAGGGAAACCTATAAACTGCGAAATAACTGTGAATAAAACTATTGCAATAATAAAGTTTATTGTGATACTTGATCTGTCTTCCCTTTTTTTATCCCCTGAGACGTTTGTTTTGCCTTAAGACTCCTATAAGCAACTCTGTCCTTAGCATGACAGTCACTATTGGCGTATAACTGATGGAGCACCTGGCCAAAATGACTCTTTGCTCACCAATATGGTTAGATGGTCATAATCCACTTTATTTCTGTGATGCAGAGACTTATATGCGTTCTAGCAAGAGGCGTGCTCCACCAAGATTGGTTACATACAGAGGCTACAGGGTTACACGTAAAGTATGGATATATCAGTCTACCATAACAATCTGAGGGTCAGCCTCTGGGACTGGCTAAACTCTGCCCACCTGCAGCTGGCACTCCACCCCCTGCAGCTGCATATGGGGGTTGCTACCCTGTTCCTGGTATCTAACTCCCAAGACGGATTCAAGGACACTCCCAGCACGGGTTGCTCATGTTTATCATTCTGTGTCCTCTGCTAGCAAGAATTTCTCCAACAAGTCACTATGGTGCTTATGCACCATCTACACAATCCAAAGGCTTTTTAGTTTCCCCCATCAAGGCAGATACATTTACCTGTCCTTCTTTGGGAAAAAGGGTCCTAACACTCAGCTGATCCCTCTTTTGAGGAAAGGAATGTTTCAGAAAGTTGTGCTGTACCCCTAAACAATATGTGTAGGCCTTTAATGTTTTTTTGGTTTGGTTTGGTTTTCTCACAGTGACTTGACAGCAAATGTGCTTCAGCCAGTCCAGGTTGCTTTGCCCTGCTTGACATGTTGAGGTATGAGGCACAAGAGATCTGCGTAGATAACATCTTGCCCTTTGAGAAGATACCTCAACAGGAAAATTATCAAGAGGATAATTATCACCTTTGCATGAAAATCTGGTAGTGTTTCTAAAAGACTGCTGCACAGTAGAACTGCAAGCAATCCTTTGAGCACACTGTAGACTAGGTGATATGTGATAGCTGGAAGCACAAAGAATCTGTGTCGACCATGACATTGCATAATGCTGCACTAGAAATCCCTCGGGTCATCTCAGGGTGCCTCACCACTTGGAGAGTACCCAGTGGGGCTAGGCTGGACTGCCACCTCATAGGAGACTTGCATTTTGTCTTTAGAGTAGCAGAAGCTGGAGCCATTACCCATCCATGGATGGGGACTTGTGCTAAAGGTTGTGGTCTTCTCCGCTGATTTCATTGACAGTCCTGATTGTAGCAGTGCAGTGGAAATGTGGACCCAGTGCATTTTCCTATGTCCCAACCTTTGCAAATGAAAGTAGGAATCTAGATGAGTTCACTGTCTGCTCTTCTTCAAATTACAAACAGAAAACCTTTCACCAGCTCCCCCAAACACCAGACTAATAGATTTACAAGCAGTATGGAAAGACATCATATCTTTATCACTTAATTCTGAAGTTTATCACCTTATTCTGAAATCACCTAATCTGATTTATCACCTAATTCTGAAAATCATGGTAAGGTAGCAATCTGTATGGTACACACCTTCACATGCTACCACCACGTTCATGTCAGTTGCAAGAGCTGATAGGAGGCTCTGAGTTTTACTGGTTCTAGAAAGCTCAGAATTAGACATTTTCTAATAACAATCACTCTCCTTAGCAAATTTGGCCTTTGATCTTCCTGTGCAAGGTTAGAAATTTGCTATGTAAAAATTGTCAATTACTATACCAAATAAAATGACATGAATAGTCTGCATTATGGTTTCCCCAGAATTACCAATATTGTTGCTAAAAGGGCTGCTTTACAAAAGAAATGAACACAGCAGGTGGTTCCCCTATAACAGCAGCAGCAGTAGCAATTATTAGCAGTGAATAAGAACACAGTACTGGGCCTTAGAAAGTAAAACGTGACCTGTGACTAGATGGAGATACAATACAGTTATTCCCCTACCAAAATACAACATGTTCCTGTTTTGTAGAGTTGATAGGTCCATATCTATGTTCCATAGCAAAGCTTAAATGTTAAGGTTACCAACTGCACTCTACAAAGAAACTGTGTTGTGAGTCCCATGACACAATTGGATCTCCAGAATAGGGAAAAAAAATCTAAATAAACTAGATGCTGTAGAACTCTCCCTTTTTCCTCCTTGTGTATGCATACAAAGTTTGCCCTAAGGATATCTCCAGAGATCTGTGCTCCTTAATTTTCTGTATTAAGAAGCACTTTGATATGATGACAGGGTCATTGTCTATCAAAATGAGGAGATCCAAAGATTCACAGTTAACTGCTAACAAGTTATCAAAGTAATTTATGACAAAACCTAAAAGAGCCAGGCCCTTCTCCTTATTAAGCAATGACAGGGCAAATATTTTCCTATTGTCTCTTCCAGGGATTTAATTGCTATTTTGGAGATCACTCAGGCTCCTTTATCAAATACACATGATACTTCAGCTTTATGAAAATGGAGAAAGGAGGTAGAAATAAAAAGAAGAGGCATTCTGACCTTTGTGGTGGTAGTCAATAGCTCAACAGATAAATTTTAGTTCTTCAGTGTGGGAATGTAAAATGCAGAAGAGTTGTGGGGTGCACGTGAACTGTGGGAACAGAGTGAAGAGAAATGACAACAGGCAGATTCATACAATAACAGGCCTTGGCTCTCACATGCAGCTGGCCACCTTATCTCAGAAGGGGTAGATAATGGAGACTTTGCTAACGAGAACAAGGCATGTATGTATGCAGATGTGGTGGGTTGTCCCTGACTAATTATGCTAATGTGTAAGCATGTGCTCTACTGGCTGAGTGTATATATTCGGGCTGTTACATAAATAAAGTAGTCTCTAGCATAATTCACATTGAATCATCTCGAGTTCCCTCATGGCTGACCTTTCACCATATTGGTCGATAGGTTTGTTTACCACGGTCCTGCAGCAAGCAGAGATAGCAGGCAGAGTGGCCTGCAACACTTCAACACTTAATGCCAAGCACTGGCTGTAAGACAGGAGGCAGAAAATGAGGTCTACCCTAGCAGGGACAAATTTCCAGGAATATGAACACTACTGGTCAGATGAACTGATGCAGATACAGGAAACCCAAGACCTCATTTTTGCATCAAAAGAGTTCTTTCATTTGATGACATCATGTACTTTCTAAAAGGTAAGTTTGAGAAACACAGATACAGAAGAAAGCAAAGTCTAGAAGTCCAAAATTTAAAGAAACCAATTTAAAAGGTCCTAATTCAGAGTTTGTGCACTCCGGTATCTTCCAGACATCCTTGACATCTCTTTTCAGTGCATGCCGTATGCATTTTCCTTGCTAGGCTAGTGACTTGTAGTAAAGGTCTACCTGCTCCATCAACTGGTCAGGAGATCTCACCTCTGTCATCATGCCAGATGAAGTGCAAAAGTAGATGTCACTGGATTTCTTACAAGTCTTAGCTGAAATGCTGAAAATTGGCTCTCTCCTAATTTACTAAAATCTGGTCTAGATTTTAATATGGAGTAAATTTTCCCATTTTCCTGGACACTAATGTGATCACCTCTTCCAAAGTTAACTTCTGTAATGGTAAATGGTGTCACAGGCTTGTGGGGAAAACAGCAGGCCAACTTAGACACCTACTATTTCAAATATAGTGCTGAAATTTGTTGATGGAGATTGTGCACAACCCAGCAGCAGTGAAGGATCTCAATACAAAGTTTACTCCTTCTTCTTTTATCTACAACCTAGTGGTAGTTTAAGGCTTATTGGAATCATAGAATCATAGAATCATAGAATCATAGAATCAACCAGGTTGGAAGAGACCTCCAAGATCATCCAGTCCAACCTAGCACCCAGCCCTATCCAGTCAACTAGACCATGGCACCAAGTGCCTCATCCAGTCTTTTCTTGAAGACCCCCAGGGACGGTGCCTCCACCACCTCCCTGGGCAGCCCATTCCAATGGGAAATCACTCTCTCTGGGAAGAACTTCTTCCTAACATCCAGCCTATACCTACCCTGGCACAACTTGAGACTGTGTCCCCTTGTTCTGTTGGTGGTTGTCTGGGAGAAGAGGCCACCCCCCACCTGGCTACAATGCCCCTTCAGGTAGTTGTAGACAGTAATAAAATCACCCCTGAGCCTCCTCTTCTCCAGGCTAAACAGGCCCAGTTCCCTCAACCTCTCCTCATAGGATTTGTGCTCCAGGCCCCTCACCAGCTTTGTTGCCCTTCTCTGGACATGCTCCAGCATCTCAATGTCTTTCTTGAATTGAGGGGCCCAGAACTGGACACAGTACTCAAGGTGTGGCCTGACCAGTGCTGAGTACAGGGGAAGAATAACCTCTCTTGTCCTACTGGCCACACTGTTCCTGATGCAGGCCAGGAGGCCATTGGCTCTCTTGGTCACCTGGGCACACTGCTGGCTCATCTTCAGCCTACTATCTATCAGAACCCCCAGGTCCCTTTCCTCCTGTCTGCTCTCCAGCCACTCAGTCCCCAGCCTGTAGCGCTGCTTGGGGTTGTTGTAGCCAAAGTGCAGAAGCCTGCACTTGGCCTTGTTAAATCTCATCTCATTGTCCTCTGCCCACCCATCCAGCCTGTCCAGATCCCTCTGAAGGGCTCTCCTACCTTCCAACAGATCAACACCTGCTCCTAGCTTGGGGTCATCTGCAAACTTACTGATGCTGGACTCAATCCCCTCTTCCAGATCATCAATAAAGATATTGAACAGGACTGGGCCCAGCACTGATCCTTGGGGAACACCACTAGTGACAGCTGCCAACTGGATGTGGCACCATTCACCACCACTCTCTGGGCTCTGCCATCCAGCCAGTTCTTGATCCAGCACAGAGTGAATCTGTCCAAACCATGAGCTGCCAGCTTGGCTAGGAGCTTCTTGTGGCAGACAGTGTCAAAGGCTTTGCTGAAGTCCAGGTAGACTACATCCACAGCCTTCCCCACATTCACCAGGCGGGTAACCTGGTCATAAAAGGAGATCAGGTTGGTGAGGCAGGACCTGCCCTTCCTAAACCCATGCTGGCTGGGCCTGATCCCTTGGCTATCCTGTAGGTGCTTTGTGATGGCACTCAAGATGACCTGTTCCATGACCTTGCCTGGCACTGAGGTCAGGCTGACAGCTCTGTAGTTTTCCAGTTCCCCCTTACGACCCTTCTTGTGAATGGGTATCACATTGGACAGCTTCCAGTCTTCAGGGACCTCTCCAGTGAGCCAGGACTGCTGATAAATGATGGAGAGTGGCTTGGCCAGCTCATCTGCCAGCTCTCTCAGAACCCTAGGGTGGATCCCATCCGGTCTCATGGACTTGTGAGGATCCAAATGACGCAGCAGGTCCCTTTCTGCTTCCTCATGGATCAGAGGGGGACTGTACTGGTCCCTGACTCCATCCACCACTTCAGGAGTCCAGCTGTCCTGGAGACAACCTGTCCCACTACTGAAGATTGAGGCAAAGAAGGTGTTAAGCACCTCTGCCTTTTCCTCATCCTTTGTCACTATGTTCCCATCTCTGTCTAGTAAGGACTGGAGGTTGCCCTTGGCCCTTCTCTTGCCATTCATATATTTAAAGAAACACTTTTTATTTTCCTTGGCAGCCGTGGCCAGCCTGAGCTCCAAGTGGGCTTTTGCCTCTCTAATTTTTCCTCTACAAGACCTAGCAACTTCCTTGAACTTCTCCTGAGACACCTCCCCTCTTTTCCAAAGGCAATATACTCTCTTTTTAATCTTTAATTCCTTCAGCAGCTCCCTGCCCATCCAGCCTGGCTGCCTCCCTCGTCGGCTCGTCTTCCGGCTCAGTGGCACTGCCTGCTCCTGTGCCTTCAGGAGTTCTTTCTTGAAGCAGGTCCAACCTTCCTGGACCCCTTTGTTTTCAAGGGCTTTTTCCCAAGGAACTTTCTGAGTCAGTTTCTTAAATAGGCTGAAGTCTGCCCTTTGGAAGTCCAGTGTGGAGGTTCTGTTGATGCCCCTCCTGGTTTCTCCATGTATTGAAAACTCTATAATTTCATGGTCACTGGACCCCAGGCAGCCTCCAACCACCACATCCCCTACCAGCCCCTCTCTATTTGTGAGCAGCAGGTCAAGCAGGGCTGCCCCTCTGGTAGGCTCACGTAACAGCTGGGATAGGAAGTTGTCTCCCACACATTGCAGAAACCTTCTAGACTGCTGCTTCTCTGCAGTGTTTAAGTCCCAGCAGATGTCTGGTAGGTAAAAGTCGCCCACCAGAACAAGGGCATGTGATCTTGAGGCAGCCTCCAGTTGCTTAAAGAGCAATAAATCAACCTCTTCTTCCTGGTTGGGTGGTCTGTAACAGACTCCAACCACGATATCAGCCTTGTTGGCCTTCCCCTTAATTCTCACCCATAATGACTCAACTTGATCATCTTTGATTTCTACCTCCATGATATCCATAGCATCCCTAATATACAGAGCCACTCCCCCGCCCTTTCTCCCTTGCCTGTCTCTCCTGAAGAGTCTGTAGCCATTGATTACAGCACTCCAATCATGTGAGCCATCCCACCACGTTTCAGTGATGGCGACAATATCATAGTTTTCCTCCAGCACCAGAGCTTCCAGCTCCTCTTGTTTGTTACCCATACTGCGTGCATTAGTGTACATGCACTTCAGCTGGGCTTCTGCTTTTACTCCTATCTCTAGCCTATCTTCCTCAATTTCCTTTGATTTATCTCTAGTGGTGTCATGTTTAACTCCCTCCCCCTTCCATTCTAGTTTAAAGCCCTCTCACAAGCCCAGCCAGCTTATGTGCCAGGGTCCTTCTCCCCCTCTGCATCAGTTGTATCCCATCTGCTGATTGCAGACCTGTGGCAAGATGAAGTTCCCCAAGATCAAAGAATCCAAAGTTATATTGGAGGCACCAACCTCTGAGCCACTTGTTCATCAAATACGCTTTCCTGTTCTCTGTATTCCAGCCTGTAACTAAGGGTATAGAGGAAAAGATTACCTGTGTCCCTGCTCCCTCAACTGCTTTCCCCAGTGTCTTAAAGTCCCTTTTGATAGCTTTTAGCCCTCTGTTATTAATCTCACCATTCCCTGCCTGTATAACTAATAAGGGATAGTAATCAGAGGGCTGCACTACAGTAGGCAGCCTCCTGGTAACATCCCTGACCCGGGCCCCAGGGAGGCAGCAGAGCTCCCTGTGGAAGAGGTCTGGCCGGCATATGGGGCCCTCTGTTCCCTGCAGAAGGGAATCACCAATAACAATTACCCTCCTCTTTTTCTTCTGGGTACTTGTTCTGATGTGAGGGGGCAACTGATTTGTCTCAGTTGCCCTCCCAGTCGGTGATGCTTCTGCCTGCTCCAGGATCACCTCATCCTCAACCTCTAGTGCCCTGTATCTCTTATGCAAGGGCAGCTCAGGATGTGAAGATGGCTGGAAGGGTTTACCCTTGCCCCTTCTGGCAGGCACCTGCATCCATTCTCCTTGGTTGCTTAGTTCATCTCCCTCTGGCAAGGGGGACTGCAGAGCATGGTGCTCTGTTTTACATTCCCTTTCAGCCTTCAGGCGTTCCACCTCTCCCTTGAGTTCAGCCACCAGGTTAAGCAGACAATCAATCTGCTCACACCTAATGCAGCCATTGCCTGTGTCGAGTGCCAGGCTCCAGCACTCCTCACATCCAGATGTCTGGACGCCTGCACTCCTACAGGTGGGCTCTGTTTGGGTGCCCACAGTTTTACAAGTATTATACAGCTTGGACCTTGTTCGAACCATGACTGCTGTCCTGAAGGTCCGAGGGGAGTTGTTAGATGTGATGTTTTTTGTTTTGTGTGGGGTTTTTTTTTGTTTGTTTGTTTGTTTTTTCCCATCAGCGGCTCACGCTGCACTCAGCAGAAACACCTGCTAGCCTCGGTCCTGCTCTCTTGCCGAACCAGGCTGTGGCTTCGCCTCTGCCGCTCCTCGTTTAAATCTGCCAGGCACTGCCCTCTGACTCACCTTCCTGCGAGCACTTAGCACCTGCTTGCCGCTCCCTGCCTCCCTCTGGGCTCCTCAGATCGAGAGAGCCTCAAAAAAGAGGAGAAAAAAGGCTGTGAGAAAGCGCGCTTCAGCTGAGCTAGCCTCGGTCCTGCTCTCTTGCCAAACCAGGAATGTTCTAATAAGGAAAATTGGTGCTTTCTTGAAAGTTCACTGCAGAATCTGAATAAGCATGGCAATGGTTGTAAAAGAATAATAATGATAAAGTCTGTATCATACACTGGTTTGCTAAGAGGTATAAAAAGCCAATGTATAAGCAATTCTTCTTGGCTTTTGGGCACTGGATCTATTTGCTGTTCCTTCACTTTTCTCTAATGTCTTCCACTAACCTTGACTGAGCAGAATACACACAAGCTTTGCTGGTTGCTTGCTGTCTAGGGAGAGAGAGAGTTGCCATTGACCTCTTCTGGACTTTCTTTGTCCAGGGAAGGGAAGATCTAATTTCTGAATTTGTAAATTGTATTTACTTGTAAATACATGTAAATATATTTTGTATACATATTCTTGTAAATTTAGCTTTCCTGTAAAATAGAACTTTTTCTTACTTCCAAGCCATCTGATCTACTCTGGTAAACCTCAATCTGGGGAGTGGTGTTCCCAACCCATTTGTGATGGTTTGGATGTTGTCTGCCCCCCCACGCTTTGGAAAATCACCCAGACTAGACTCAGCAGCTCTGGAAATTGAATGAAGCTTTATATTTACAGCTTAGAACAATAAACAAGCAAATATTTACAATACATACAGAAATATACAAGTTAAAAAGTTATACAGAAACACAACAGCCCTCCCAGAAACCTGAGTCCCCAGGAGGGGCTCCCAACTACCCTTCCACCTTCCTCCCACCCCTCTACCTTACCCAAAACTTTGCTTTATGCTCAAGGTAGTTTGACGGGTTGACCAGGGGGATTAGGAAGCAGATGGATTTGTCACGCAGATGGCAAGTTAGGTTAGAGAGAGAAGTTCAGGCCAAAGCCCAGAGAGAGAGAGAGAGAGAGAGAGAGAGACTCTGTTATCTATGTTTGTGTTCTTGTTCTTATATATCTCAGCATGCCAATGAATGAAGTAGACATCACCATTGTTTCCTTTTCACAGCCTGTAATCTAATTCTTCTCACCAAAACATTCTATCTAGGCTTAAACTAGCACACCACCATGCACATTAAAATAATGGAGGATTTGGATATTGTCTAGTCCACTCAGACAGAAAAGTGATTCTCCAGTTGCTTTTTGTTGTCATAGAATAAGAAAAAACCTTGAAGATCATTGAAGTCCAGCCATGAAACTAACACCACCATGGCTATCAAATCATGTCCTGGAGTACTATGTCCTGAAGCTGTTATATGGCAATCATAGAGAACTCTATCTCCCCTGTGCCCCCTTTTTTTTTAATTTTAATTTTAATACCAACATGTGTTTTAATTTATGGCACAGGAAAAGTTTCTTAAAATCCCTTTGGGTTTTGCATTAGCTAGGGGTCTATTTTTACATCTGATAGTGCAATCCAATGTTGTGGTTTAAATAATACAGAAAATTTAGGGATATGTCCCTGGTTTGGGCTGATCCCTCCCCTGGGAAGAAAATTCACAACACAAACTCTCTTTTTTTGAAAAGTCAGGGAAAGATGAAATTGTATTTTCTTATAGTATAAGTATAACAATGTAAAGAGAGATAATAACTAGAGAAGGAAAGAAGGAAAAAAAGGGGAAAAAAAAATACAATAACCCTAAGGGAGATGGGGGAGGGATCAAGCTGCGGTGAAGCAGCAGTAGCCAAAACAGCAGCCGGGGGACGACAGGCGAAGCTGCAGCAGCAGAAGCTAGTGGGAGAAAAAGGGCAGAACAAACTGTGCTTCTAGACATTAAGTTCTTGATGCTCCAATGAAATTATATTAATTTATCTATTGTTGCCATTTATGTGACCTATCCCTGGAATGTTCATCTCTCCCCTATGTCTGAGCTAGAGGATCAGCTCAAACGGCCACAGGATACAAAAATGAGAACATGACATATTAAAACCTATTAAATGTGCTCCAACATGTTTTGTTGAATGCACCTTTCAGGTTTCTGTTGCAGGATGGTACTGTGGAAACCAAGATGCAAGAGATATCATAAAATTCAGGCTGAGATTTAGAGGCAGACAAACTGCTTACAAAGGTAGACATGGAAGTAAATGAGACCAATGAAAATTGAGCAGTGGATTAGTCACATCCCTCAGGGATTTGCCCTGTCTCTCCCACAACACTTTTGTCCCTCAGGCAGCACCATTCAGCTGATTCATAAATCAGTTCCTGGACTGGAACTGATTTCAGCAAGGTTTATTAAGAAAAAACAAAATCTGAATTGGGTCATGTTAGTGTGCCAGGCTGAAAACCAGGACTGATTTGTGAGCAGATCAGTTCGTTCTGAGTTGGCCATCCATCTCTTTGAAAGATGGGTCAAACAGTTTGAGACAGTAACAGCTTTGGCATCCTGATTTTATTTCACCATCACAAGCCTATCTGCCCTCTCAGACACACTGGAGGCTTCTTTTTCCCTTTCTGCAAATGCAGCTCTGCCATTTTACAGCTTTACTATTTTTTTTCCTTTTGTACTTTCAAAGGGACTTAGCTGTCCTATCTCAATTTTAAATAAATAAATAAATAAATAACAATTAAATCATTAATAAATAATAGAATTCTCAAGACACTTCCCTGGGGAATTATTTCTTTTAACAATACATAAAGTGTGAGAATATTCCTGCGACCTCTTTCCAATTACATACCTTTTTTTTTTGGGTGAGGGGGTGGTGACATTTTTCTTAAAGAAATCTGACATAGAATGAATGTATTACATGTAATTTACAGGAAAAGTTTTAAAATTAGCATTATAGCATGAAGAACTGTGTATGGCTAATTAGCTGTATGCTTTATGCCTTACTATTGAGCTCAAGTGACTATGCTACTATCTTTTGTTACAAGTAATTCAAAGACGTGGGCACACTTCAGAAAAATTAAGAAAAAATAGATTCATGTCTGAATTTAAGCCTGTGAACAGTCTTAAAGGGATGAATAGATGAGTAGCTGCAGGGAGAGCAGTGGATGTAGTCTACTTTGACCTTAGTAAGGCTTTTGACCCTGTCTGCCATAACATCCTTGTGAGCAAGCTCAGGAGGTGTGGGATAGAAGAGCAATGAAATGGATAGGAACTGATTACACAATAGAGTTCAAAGAGTGCTGGTCAATGGTGGCAAGTCCATTTGAAGATCTGTAACTAGTGGGGTCCCCCAGAGATCAGTGCTGGGTCTAGTCCTGTTCAATATCTTTGTCAATGACATTGATGAGAGGACAGACAGACAAATAGACCAAATCTGCTCAGCAAATTTGCTGATGATACCAAGTTGAGAGGCTTGGCTGACACACCTGAAGGCTGTGTGGCCATTCAGCAAGACTTGGACAGACTGAAGAGCTGAGTACAGAGGAACCTGATGAGGTTCAACAAGTGTAAGTGCACAGTCCTGAACCTGGAAAGGAACAATAAACTGCACCAGTACAGGTTAGGAGGTGATTTGCTGGAAAGTAGTCGTGTGGAGAAGGACCTAGTGGACAACAAGCTATCTATGGGACAGCAATGTGCCCTTGTGGCCAAGAAGGCAAATGGGATCCTGGAATGCATTAAGAAGAGTGTGTCCAGCAGAATGAGAGAGGTTCTCCTCCCCTTCTACTCTGCCCTGGTGAGACCTCACTTGGAATACTCTGTAAAGTTTTGGGCTCCACAATTCAGGAGGAACAGGGATCTACTGGAAAGAGCCCAATGGAGGAGTACAAAGATGATTAAGATGCTGGAGTGCTGCTCTGTGAGGAGAGGCTCAGGGACCTGGGGCTTTTTCGTCTGGTGAAAAGAAGAATGAGAGAGGATCTAATCAATGTTTATAAATGTATGAGGGCTGGATGTCAAAAGGGAGGGGACAACCTCTTCTCAGTTGCACCCTGTGATAAACCAAGGGGCAATAGATGTAAACTACAGCACAGGAAGTTCCACTTCAACGTGAGGAGGAGCTCCTTTGCTGTAAGGGGCAGAGCACTGGAACAGGCTCCCCAGAGAGGCTTTGGAGTCTCCTTCTCTGGAGACTTTCAAGACCCACCTGGAGGCATTCATGTGTGACCTGCACTAGATTACGGTCCTGCTCTAGCAGAGGGGTTAGACTTGATGGTCTCTCCAGGTCCCTTCCAAACCCTAACATTCTGTGATCTTGTGATGAATAGCAGACAGTTCACTGGACTGAGTATCCTGTTAATTCCATCACTGGTTTGAATCCTATTCAAAGTTCAAAAAGCAGCTTCTTTCCACAACTGATATATGTTCTGCAGTGGTCTACTGAGGTTTCTTCATAATGAATGGGAAAAAGCAGCAGTGGTGAAGACTCAAGTGTGTGGCTTCCTTATCTTACTAAATTTACAACATTTTTACATCAATTTGAGAAGGTCACCACAAGCATTCAAAATGGAAGCAATGTCAAATGCAATCAGCTCTCAATTACTTGAATGTGAATTTTTTCAGAGTAGTTACAAGCTATCAGTGAGAGGGCCAGAACTGGGATGGGCTCATTTGGGGTTTCCATTTTTGGAATGAATTTGATGGCAATTAGTAAATCACTAAGCATAGCCCTCCCTAGCCATTTGGGTAATTTAATATTATTAAATGTTTCTAAAATAAGAAGTGGGTTATAAAGTATATCACTTAACTTAAGAGTAATTTGTTCCATCGTTTAAATCCCATAGGATTTTACCATGGTACAGTCTTCTGGGTGACATACAATGTGCCTTTAACACTTGGGTCTTTAATTCCAGAAGATGCTATAATCATAACTTATCTTACTTTTGATTATTCCTGTCTGATCAGTTTCTTTCCCTCTTATAACCATGTTGCACAGGTACAGGTCAATATTCTTCTCATGCCTACATAAAGCTTCCTTAAGTGTGGAGTAGTCCAGATTGTGTGGAACATGCTTACAATGTGATTGTGTGAGCACAAAGGTGTACAAACGCAAATGACTCCCTTTTAGCACCTATTTCAGCATGAAAACAATCCTGAAGAGAAATGCTATTTGAAGAGGTGTTGCCAGAGTACCATAAACAGGAATGCCTTGCTCTGAAGACTGTAATTAACTAACCTCTTACCATAGTTCATTTTCTTCTTATCAAGTCAAAGTCTTGATCCCACTGTCATGGAGGCAGGGAATTAATGTCACCAAGTCAGGAATTACAAAAATAGAATTATTTTATTTTCCTGAAAACCACAATCCCAGAATATATACAGAACTAGTTTAGGTTTATTTACAGATTCTAATTCACTCAGGAATTCTTCAAAGGATGTTATGGACAAATTTAGAGATTTTAGAAGTCAGGAAGTGGAAAAAGCTAAGCTATAAACCCAGCTTTACCCTTTACCAATAAGGCTGATGAGAGAATTAAGGGAACAGCAGGCTTTACTCACAGAGGTGAGATAGGCATTGAGCAATGATCTCTTGCTGGATTACTCTGCTGTTTGACTGCCTTCTGATGCTGCAAGTAACATCCAATAGTCTGGATCCACACAGCAGAAGCCCAAGGGGAGTGCAAAACTCAAGACACGGCTTCCACAAGACAGGAATTTGTGGAAGTGACATTGCCTCAGCAGCGGACGGGGAGAGCCAAACCACTAGAGTCTCCCCAGTTTGGAATGACAGCCAACAAATCAGCTGTGATATAGTCTGACAGTAGCCAGGTCCGCTCTCTCAAATGGACCCCAGGACTTGCCAAGCTCACAAGTTTGCACAGAATGGCACAAAAGTGGGGAGAACCACCCAAAACCAGGGACAGTGTAAAACCAAGAGCCATGTAAAAAGCTAGGAGCCACCCAAAAGTGAGGACCAAAACAGGAATTCTGTCACAGCAAGAACCTATCCTGTTGGGAGCTCTATCAAGGAGGGAACTCTTTCAAGGTGGAAACCACCTTGTGTCTTCCCCCTTGTTCTATTTATCCTTTTCTAGATAAAATGTCCATTTGCCATTTTATACTGGGCACAAAAACCCCAGCCAACCACCAGCCCAGCTCCAGCATCAGCTAACACATGAGTCAGCACACATGCGGAAAGGTGCCCCCTGCTTTTCTCCCTTCAAGCCTGCAGGGTAGAGTGGGGAAAACAGTTTTTGTGACTTCTTCTTCTCCCCATTCACACCATGCCAGGGCAGAAGAGAAGAAAGGAATCTGGAGTGCTCTGGAACACCCCTACTTAAAGTGTGTTTATCTTCACTGCTTTTTTTCAATTCTCTGTTTCCCTTCTGCTTTCATGCCCTGTGTCAATAGGATGAACTCCTTATTAAAACTACCATTGCACTGTACTTTTTATCTTCAGTCTCCTGAGATACACAGTGAAAAAATACAATCTATGGCAGATTAATTCATAATCAATCATTAATATTTTGCCTATCATACTCTTAATAAAATGTATGGGTTTAGCAGCATCATTCTTTATCCAGACATAACGCTGCCAACTGTTGTCCTGTCAAATGCTGTACATTTGGTTGCTTCAGGCAGAGTAATGCCTTAGACAACCTCTTGGCACCAAACAATCAGTATCCCAAGAGGTGGCCCAACCACCATCTGAGCTAGTTGTGAATAGGTGGCAGAGGATGCCATGGGGAAGAAAGTCCATCCACTTGAAAAGTAAAAGTAAGATACACCACCCTCATGGACATTTGAAGTATCCTCTGGTGTTTTTCATTTGAATAAGTAGCTTCATGTGACCCAGCAAAATTCCCTGGGCAATCCCTCTGACCAATACCTTTCAGTTGGACATTCCTGTGGAAGCTTTTACAAGTTCATGTCTATGTGGTCATTGCAAGTGGGAGACCAGTTTAGTTATTCTGCTGGGATCAAAATGTAATGAGTTGATTGATTGAGTGCTAAATCTCACTTTGCACTGGTAGCGCATTGCCTCCCCATTCTCCCTGGGGATGTGTCGCTTTGAAACAAAAAAATGCAGAACAGATACTTTTAAACTAGACAACACTGAGCATAACATTTTTTGTCTTCTGAGACACCTGTCATGCTTTTTTGTGGCCTTCCTTGATATCACAGAATCACAGACCTTTAGAGGTTGGAAGGGACCTCCAAAGATCATAGAGTCCAACTTCCCTGCCAAGGCAGGATCATCTAGGGTGGTTTACTCAGGAATGTGTCCAGGCAGGGTTTGAAAATCCCCAGAGAAGGAGACTCCACAACCTCCCTGGGCAGCCTGCTCCAGGGCTCTGTCACTCTCACTGTGAAGCAGTTTCTCATCATGTTGAGAGAAAACCTTCTATATTCCAATTTGTAGCTGTTGCACCTTGTCTTATTGCTGTTGACTATCCAAAAGAGATTGACCGCATCCTCTTGACACCACCCCTCAGAGAGTTGCATACATTGATGAGATCTCCTCTGTCTTCTCTTCTCCAAACTAAAGAGCCCCAGGTCTCAGTCTCCACAGGGGAGATGCTTAAGTGCCCCAGTCATCCTCGTGGCTCTCTGTTGGACTCTTAACAGCAGGTCTCTGTCTCTCTTGAACTGAGGAGCTCACAACTGGACACAGCATTCCAGATATGGTCTCACCAGGGCATAGCAAAGGGGGAGAAGAACCTCTCTAGACCTGATGGACACACTTTTCCCAAGGCACCCCAGCATGCCATTGGTTCTCTTGGCCACAAGGGCACATTTCTGGCCCACACAGAACTTGCTGTCCAATAGGACTCCAAGATCTTTCTCCACGGAGCTGCCCCCAACCTGTACTGGTGCCTGCTTTTGTTCCTTCCCAGATGCAGGACGCTGTACTTGTCCTTACTGAACTTCACCTTTGACCAGAACTCCACTCTACCCAGATATCACTGGATGACAGCACAGCCTAGTGGGTACCAGCCACGCCCTTCAGTTTTGTGTCATCAGTGAACTTGCTGAGGGCACACTCAATGCCCTCATCCAGGTTGTTCAATAAAGATATTGAACAAAACTGGACCCATTACTGATCTCTGGGGAACACCATTGGCTAACCACTCCCCCTTCCTGTCTAAAGGTCTATAAAAGCAGGGGGACTTCCTGTTCTATCTCTGCGCTCCCTGCCTCCCTGCTTACCAGCATCTCCATTGCTGTTCCTGATTCTCTTTATTTTACCATGTGGCCGTCATCCATGAGGTGGACAAACCCATTACCATGAAAATCTGGTTGTATTTACACATTTTATATCTTGTTTTCCCTTCCCTTTACCTTTGTAACTTCCCTACCTCAGATACTTTTCTTCTTTTAACTTCCAAATCGGAGTGAGATTATTTGTTTGGGTGTGCTTACCTTTCCTCTCTCTACATCTAATTCCTTTCTTTTGGGAAAAAAGGGGGAAGAGGGAAGGGACCTCTGTAAATTGTTATTGTTTCTATCAAATATATTTGAGTGTCTGGGAATTTAAATTAGAACCGAGACATAAATCCATTATGGCTACTCCTAATAACCATCCTTTCTTCTATCTAGACGTATGGCCTTCCTTTACGACATAGTAATTTCCCCAGTGTGTGCACTCATAACTGCATTGCTGCATGTTTTAAAGCTGCCTACAATTATAGAATCATAGAATCAACCAGTGTGGTGTTACAGAGGAGGATTCTCAGTACCTATGCCTATTTGGAGGAGGGGAGAAATTAATTGGGACAATATAAATTTTATATAAAAATATAGATTTATTAAATTCAATATTCTGAACTCTCACCATCCCCAACCACTGTATATTAATATTCAGTTCAGTACATGGTTATGAAAACAATTTAGGATAAAGTATGTACAGGGATTTGTTAATTAACTAGCAAAAGTTCAAACTATAAACAAAGAGAGGATTTTTCCCCTCAGCTTAATGCCGCTTGGGGTCATATGTTATTTGACCAGCAGGGTGGGCTGAAACTCTTTCTGCTCTATGGCAGAGGCAACAGATATTTACAGAGGTATTAAAGCTTTTACTCACAATTCTTATTAATTATTGATCACCCTCCGGGGCTGCATCACAGCCTGTGCCTAGTGTCCAGACTTCAGGGGATCTCTACCCATGGGCTTGGAGGCTGGAATCTTCCCAGCTTGAGGGGAGAGGATAAATCTTCCCAGTTTCTGGGGAAATAGGTTTTCTCTAGCCTTTGTTCTCCTGGTGAAGAGGCGATCTCTGCCTTTGATGTTGCTGGCTCCTTTGGATGCTGTGTCCAGGACTTCTCAGCTGGCAGGATTTGAGGTGTAGCAGAAGGAGAATCTCGTGCTATCTCTGGCACGGTTCATTCACAGCTTCAGGCTGTGTGTGCAGACAATCCAGAATCTGCTTCCTGGTTATCTCAGCGGCAGTGGCTTTTACCAGGCAATGATAGGCAACGGACATACAAAGTGTGTGCGGTTGCTGGGAGTCTGAGCTCCGTAGGTAAAGGCAATGCAGGATATATGCCTGAGGGTCTGAGTGGCTGAGCACTGCAAGTGAGGGTCAGAGCATGTGTCTGAGCTATGCAGGTGAGTCAGAGCTGAGCTGAGCTGAGCTGTGCAGTGGGGTCTGAGCTGAACTGAGTGCTGCAATGGGGTCTGAGGTGCAGGTGAGTCAGAGCACATTGTTTACCTGTGCACCCCTATTTATTGAATGTGGGCCAAGATTAATGGCCTCTTTGGCCACTAAAATGACCTATCAGGTTGGCAGTAAGCCAAACCTTACCATAATAGGCAGAAGCTGCTTGTCTGGAGTTTCCCAAACATGGGGATCACATGGATTTACCCCAGGGAGACATGGGCTGGCTGTGTGGGGGCTTACACAACCTATTCACAACCAGGGGTCCTGACAGAAAAACATGTCCAGGCATGCAAGACATAAGCAAGCCCCTTTTTGAGCCTACAGGCCCTCCATGACAGTTGGAACCTATCACCCAGCCCTATCCAATCAAATAGACCATGGCAGTAAGTGCCTCATCCAGTCTTTTCTTCAACACCTCCAGGGATGGTAACTCCATCACCTCCCCGGGCAGCCCATTCCAATGGCAAATCACTCTCTCTGGCAAGAACTTCCTCCTAACCTCCAGCCTAGACCTACCCCGGCACAACTTGAGACTATGTCCCCTTGTTGTATTGCTGGTTGCCTGGCAGAAGAGGCCACTCTCCGCCTGGCTACAACCTCCCTTCAGGTAGTTGTAGACAGCAATGAGGTCACCCCTGAGCCTCCTCTTCTCCAGGTTAAACAACCCCAGCTCCCTCAGCCTCTCCTCATAGAGTTTGTGCTCCAGACCCTTCACCAGCCTTGTTGCACTTTTCTGGACATGTTCCAGCACCTCAACATCTTTCTTGAATTGAGAGGCCCAGAACTGGACACAGTACTCAAGGTGTGGCCTGACCAGTGCTGAGTACAGGGGAAGAATAACCTCCCTTGTCCTACTGGCCACAATGTTCCTAATGCAGGCCAGGATGCCATTTACTCTCTTGGCCACCTGGGCACACTGCTGGCTCATCTTCAGCCTACTATCTATCAGTACCCCCAGGTCCCTTTCTTCCTGGCTGCTCTCCAGCCACTCAGTCCCCAGCCTATAGCGCTGCTTGGGGTTGTGGCCAAAGTGTAGAACCCTGCACTTGGCCTTGTGTGCTAGTTTGAAGCAGACTAGAATATTTTGGTGAGAAAAACTAGATCATAGGATGTCAAAAAGAAAAAAAAAACAACAAAAAAACAGTGATGTCTCCTTCCCTCAGAGCCTTGCTGAAGAAGAATGTAAATACTAGATAACACTTTTGCCATTTTTACTTCACTTTGCTTCTGGGTTCGGACTGAGCTACATCTCCCTAATCTCACTGCCACTAACCTTGCTTCTTAACCTCTTGGCTGAACCTCTATTCTTCCTTAGGACTGAGGTAAGGTTGAGAAGGGCAGGGGGAAGGTGCAGGGGTGGTTGAGAGCCCCTCCTGGGGACTCAGGCTTCTGGGAGGGGAGTTGTGTTTCTGTATTACTTTTAACTTGTATATTTCTGTATATAACTGTATGTACTGTAAATATCTGCTTGTATATTGTGCTAGCTATAAATAAATAGCTTCATTTATATTCCCAGAACCGTCTGAGTTTAGTTTGGGTACCTTCTAAAGTTTGGGTGGGTGGGGAACACCTAAACCACCACAGCTTGTTAAATCTCACTCCATTGGCCTCTGCCCACCCATCCAGCCTCTGTATGTCCCTCTGCAGGGCTCTCCTACCTTGCAACAGATCAACACCTGCTCCTAGCTTGGGGTCATCTGCAAACTTAACTGATGCTGGACTCAATCCCCTCATCCAGATCATCAATAAGGAAATGTAACAGGACTGGGCCCAGCACTGATCCCTGGGGCACACCACTAGTGACTGGCTGCCAACTGGATGTGGCACCATACGCCACCACTCTCTGTGCTCTGCCATCCAGCTAGTTCTTGATCCAGCACAGAGTGAATCTGTCCAAACCATGAGCTGCCAGCTTGGCTAGGAGCTTCTTGTGGCAGACAGTGTCAAAGGCTTTGCTGAAGTCCAGGTAGACTACATCCACAGCCTTCCCCACATTCACCAGGCAGGTAACCTGATCATAAAAAGAGATCAGGTTGGTGAGACAGGACCTGCCCTTCCTAATCCCGTGCTGGCTGGGCCTGTGTTGCGGAGAGCAGGAATACGTGGCTGAGTCGGGAATTTATCAAAAATAGTTATTTTTTATTTTCCCCAAAAACCCGCCCCCACAACTATATATACAAAGATTAATTTAGTTTAATAAGCAGATTCAGTTGCATGAGAATTAACCTACAAGGATACCATCAATAATCTGACTATATTTGAAGTCAGAATTTGGAAAAGGCCTCAGCTATTAATTAATCGCGGTTTCTTACTAAATTAAGCTAAGCCAAATAACTCACTCAGGCTGGCTCGTGCGGTCTGTGTTCCTCCTTCAGCAGTTGCAGGTGAATCGTTAAGGGTCGTTAAGGGTCATTAGGCACACAAAGGTGTCGACAGGAAAGCAAATTCCTGAAGGTCTCTGCAGTCCAGCCGAGGGGAGTGTGTGAGCTCAGGCAGACACATACGTCCAGGCACAGGCAAACTCCAAAGCGGGAACCCCAAAGGTGGGAAGACCCCCAATAGTTATAACCTTCGCTAGACAAAGGGCAGAGTTACCACACCTTAGGCACGAAAGCGCACCGCCAATCCCGGCCTGGCTCCAGCACGGGAACACACGGGGCAGTCGCCCCCTTCACGGGGCAGTCCTCCCCTTTACGGGGCAGTCCTCCCCCCCTTCATGGCTGCAGGGCAGGTGAGGCGGGGGAAACCAGGCGGCTTTTCCCCTTTCCCCCTGAAGTCCCGGCAGGAGAGGAATTTAGGAGTACAGGACTCCAGGACAGCCTGATCCTTTGGCCATCCTGTAGGTGCTTTTTGATGGCACTCATAATGACCTGTTCCACCACCTTGCCTGGCACTGAGGTCAGGCTGACAGGTCTGTAGTTTTCTGGCTCCTCCTTATGACCCTTCTTGTGAATGGGTATCACATTGGCCAGCTTCCAGTCTTTGGGGACCTCTCCAGTGAGCCAGGACTGCTGATAAATGACGGAGAGTGGCTTGGCCAGCTCAGCTGCCAGCTCTCTCAGAACCCTAGAATGGATCCCATCCAGTCCCATGGACTTGTGAGGATTTTGTAACATATTGTACTTTTTTTCTTAGAAATGTCTTTATTGTACACTTTTTTTTTTTTTTAAATTATTAATATACCAAGAAGCCTGCACTGACATTATGACTAGTTGTGGTGGTTGATACTTTGGAAGCCTGCACTGACATTTAGTGAGATCTGGACAGACTCATGAGGCTTCCCTCATGAGGGTCAACAAGTATAAAGTCCTGCATCTTGGAAAGAACAACCTCATACACCAGTAAAGAACACAGATCAACATTCTGGAATGTAGATCTGTAGTGAAAGACCTGGGAGTCCTGGTGACAATAAGTTGTGCAAGTAACAGCAATTAGCCCTTTTGGTCAAGAGGACCACTGGTATTTTGGGGTGCATTAAGAAGGACATATCTAGTAGGTCAAGAGAGGTTCTCCTTCCCCTCTACTGTACACTGGTGATATCACATCTAGGGGATTGTGTGCAGTTCTTTTCATGCCAGGTCAGCAGAGACAGGGAAATACAGGAAAGTGTCCATCAGAGGCTACGAGAGTGATTAAGGGACTGGAACATTTGTCTGATGAGCTACTTGGACCTGTTTAGTCTGGAGAAGAGAAGGCTGAGGAGAGATCCAACTAACAATTATAAATATCTAATGGGTATCAAGAAGAAATACTTCTTCTCTGTGATGGAACACTGGTACAGACTGCCCAGAGAAGTTTCGGAGTTGTGTCCTCTGGAGACATTCAATACTGACTGGATGCATTCCTTTGTGAGCTGCCCCAAGTGATCCTTCTTTGGCAAAGGGGTTTGGACTTGGTGATCCATGGAGGTCCGTTCAAAATCCTAGCATTCTATGATTCTATGTATTTCCTTTCAATTTTTATACAACTGATTGCAGGATGTTAGGGATTGGAAGGGACTCAAGGAGATCATCGAGTCCAACCTCCTGTTGTAGTGGGGGTTCTCTATGTCTCCCTTATTTAGTGGAGGTAAGAAATTAATTTGAGGTGGTATTAATTTTTTATAAAAATATAATTCATTAAATTAATATTTACAAACTCTTGCCAGCCACAACCACTGTTTAGTTCTTTTGTGCATATTTATGAAAACAATTTAGAAATAATATATACATGGATCTGGTTAATAATTAGTAAAACTATTTCAAACTATTTTCAGCAGAGAGAGAAATTTCCCTTTGGCTTAGTGCCACTTGGAAACCATGCTACTTGCTCAGCAGGGGCTGAAAACTGTCTGCTCTAAGGCAGAGATAACTCATATTACAGAGGAATTAAGCTTTACTTACAAGTGTTGCTCTTAATTATTAATCACCTTCCCGAGGTTGTGTCACAGACTGTGCCCAGTGTATGGACTTCAGGGGCTCTGCCTGTGGACTCTGTGGGGCTGGAATCTTCCTGGCTTGAGGGGGAAATAGGTGAATCCTCCTGGCTTGAGGGGGGATGATAAATCTTCCCAGTCTCTGGGGTAAACAGGTTTTATCTAACCTTTTGTTCTCCTGGCGAGGGATGATCTCTGCCTAAATGCTGCTGCCGCCTCTGGAAGCTGTGTCCGGGATTATCAGCTGGCAGGATCACAGGAGCAGGAGAAGGATGTCCGTGCATTTCTGAAACGATCTTCTGCATGGCTAACAGGCCATGTGTGAGGGTGTGCAGACAATTCAGGGGTCTGCCATCCTAGCTCTCCCACCAGGCAACAAGCTGGGAATCTGAGCTCTGCAGATAAAGCAAGGTAGCTGGCCAATATGCACAGCTGGCTCTAGGCTTAGGAGGCTATCGGCTCCTTATATACATGTATCATGTGCAGGCTTGAATGAGCTCCTGCATCTAGAGCACGCAGACAGGTTAACTGCGAATTGAAACCAATGCACGAGGTCTGTGCCTCAGTGAGCATGTAGGTATGAGCATCTGAGCACTTCGGGTGCAGGTCAGAACTATAGCTGATCCTTGCAGGTGGGTCAGAGAGCTGAATCTGAAACTGAACAGCTGAATCTGAACAGATCTGATGAGAGCTGGGTCTGAACACGTGGTGCACCTTAGCACTCCTCTTTATAGACTGTGGGCTGAGATTAATGCGCCCTTTGGTCATCCAGAGTGACCAATCAGGTTTGCAGTAAGCCAAACTTTACCTTAATAGGTAGAAGCTGTTTGCCTGGACTCTCCCAAATATGAGGATCACATGAATGGACCCCAGGGGTACATGAGTTGGGTGTGTGTTTGTTACATAACCTGTTTCACTACCAGGAGTCCTGGCAGAAAAACATGTCCAGGCATGTAGAGACATGAATAAGCCTCATCTTCAGGCCTTCAGGCCCTCCGCGACACCTCCCTGCCAGAGCAGGACAATACTATCTAACACAGATCACAGAGGAACATGTCCAGATGGGCTTTGAAAGTCTCCACAGAAGGAGACCCCACAACCTCTCTGGGAAGCCTATTCCAGCGCTCTGTGACCCTTACAGTAAAGAAGTTCCCCCTTGTGTTGAGGCAGAACCTCTTTTGCTGCAATTTACACCCATTTCTTCTTGTCCTCTATCACAGGGAGCAAGTGAGCAGAGCCTGTCCCCTGCTCCTGGCCAGCCTTCAGATACTTATAAACATTTATCTAAGCCTCTCTACATCTTCTCTTCTCCAGGCTAAAAAGCCCCAGGTCCCTCAGCCTCTCCTCATAAGCCATGCCCTCCTGTCCCCTCATCATCCTCACAGTCCTCCGCTGGATCCTCTCCAGCAGATCCCTGTCCTTCTTAAACTGGGGAGGCCCAAAACTGAACACCATATTCAAGATAGGGTCTCACCAGGGCAGAGTAGAGGGGGAGGAGAACCTCCCTTGATCTGCTGGACACACTCTTCCTAATACACCCCAGGATCCCATTGGCCTTCTCAGCCACAAGGGCACATTGCTGTGCCATGGTTAACTTGTTATCCACCAGGACCCCCAGGTCCCTCTCCACAGTATCCAACTGATACCATCTCACAATATCGTGTAGTTATATAGTCCTGCTATCACAAATCCAGGCACTGTGTACATAATGGTAAAATCTCTATATCTCCCTAATAACCTTAGTTTTCGGTTATTACTCAGTTTTTTACTGAGGACAGCAATGTAGAATCACCTTTATGTTATTGATTTTAATTACAATGCATTAATTTATTTTCTTAGAGCACTAAGAGGCAGTTGTTACTCATACTAACTTCATAGTGTGCTTGGGCAGAGATGTTGGCAGGATATTATTCATTTGCCCAACTGTTTATCATGATGTAAAAGCAGCTGTGAATGCTTAGACAAAGTGGCCAGTGGAATTCAGAAAATGGAGTAGTGGCACAGTAAGACAAGCAGATGGTGATTCCTTGTTTTCTCCTGAAAGTTTTAGCAATATAATGACTTCAGACCATGCACTTTCACTGAAACTGGCCCAAAGCATGTTAGGAAGAAAACCACATTTGCACAGGAGTACAAGTTCATACTTTGTGAAAACATTAACTTTGCCTCCTTAGACAAATAGATAAGAAAGAAATTTTAAGCTAATCTCATTGCCCTTGCACCTTTCTCTTGCCCATTCTATTTCATCTGCATGGGCAAATTGTCTTTTTTTCCTGCTTTGCCCATATGAGATGCATCAGTTCAACAACTGGTGAAGAGAAGGAAGACTGAAAACTGTAATTCTAAAAAATGAGCCAAGCCTCTATTTTTTCCCTCCATGGAGGTTTTTCTTAAGGAAACTTCCTTCCATGCCACTCTGTGGATCTGGTGTAAGGTTTGGCTTTCCATGCATACTCATTGTTTATTAAAACAGAATACTTACCATCACCCTCAGTGGGATTCCTTCATGTCAGAGGCAATGTAGACAAAGTGTGTTTCATGTGTAAAGGCGTAGCTAAAATAAGCAACACAAAAGATGCCCTCCTGGTTTTCTTGCTGGTCTTGATGCATGACAGAGAGCATTTTACACTCCTGGGAAGAGACGAGAGATCTGAATATATCAGGGGGGAAATACACAGAAGGTTTGGAATGACTTCAGAGGGAAAAAGAGTTGGTTGAGGTTTGAAAGACACATGAAGTCCCTTGAAGACTGAAGTCTGACTCATGCATAGGAAGAATCCTAAAGGATCTAATGCCTCCACTACAGACCTCACATCAATTTCAATTTCTTTAGCTGATTTCCACTTTTGTAGAATTAACTTCTTTCCAATTAGACTTGCCCTTAAAATAAGATGCCCTCAATCTTTGCTAATATTTGTAATGGGAAAAAAAATCCCTAAGGATAAAGATTTCAGGATTCAGAAGAAGTGTATGCTCATTTTGTGTTTACTTTTCTATTACTTTCCTGTAGTAATAATATCCTTCTTAGCCTGGATTCAACTTTGAAGTCCACAAGGACCAGATGTAAACCAGTCTTCCCTCCTTACCACTCTCCCTACACATCCCTGTGCTGGGAGGCAGCAATTTCTCCTTCACTGGAGAGACACTTTCTAAGTGCAGGGTAAGAATAAACCTCTTTCTGAAGTTTCAGATAGAGATTAAAGTAGTATCTTCTTCTTACAAACAGAGAGATGAAAGGAAATCTCAGTCAGATTTCCAGTTACTTTCAAGAACTTTGTCTTCTATTGAAGCCTAGAGAGCTGGTGGTAAAGACTGCATTCCTCAGGTACCAAGGGCAGGACTGCTAATCCTTGACTATGCAAAATAATTACTTTTTTTTTTCACTATGCAAAATAATTACTTTATTTTTCATCAAAGCACTTTTACCATCAAAGGCATCTTCTTTTCAGCAGATATTTTAAAGTGTTTTCTATATGAAAAAATGCAATTTATGTTCAAAATTCTGCTCGTGTATTTCATTAAGTTTTGTCTTTAATCTTTTACCTCAAAATGCCCAGTTATTATCAATATCACTACTTCTGGTGTCATAGACTGGAAGTGAAATACCATGATTGTGGCAGCAGCTGGATGAAGCTAAAGGAAAAATGGTGGAAATGCAAGAAAATAATATCTATGGAAATGACATTCTCCTATTTCTTGAACATCAAATTTGAGTGTATCATGGAAATTTCATATATAGCTGCACACTCTGAGAAAGAAAGCTCATGTGCTCTTTGTTTCAGGTACTTTTTTTATTCCAATTTGTCTGAGATTGTAACCAACCTGGAACAAAATGGCCAATATGTCCAGGATTTGTTAATCAAGTATAAGTTGTCAATTTGAAATGTGGTGGTAAGGTTGCAGCCTACTCCTGCAACCTGGTCATTTGATCTATGCTATGTGTATCATCCCATTCTTTAACTGATGTTCAGCCCCTGGTAGTACTCAAGACATGATTTCCAGAGCCCAGTTTCCTTTCCCATCCAGCCCAGTTCTTCTCCTTTTGCAAGTAAGAAAGCAGATAGAGGGACTTAACTCTTATCACCATACTCTGTGGATAATGATGTCCAGTGTTTAATCTAATTGCATCCCCACACAGCAACTACAGGCAAAGTCATAGAATCATAGAATCAATCAGGTTGGAAGAGACCTCCAAGATCATCCAGCCCAACCTAGCATCCAGCCCTAGCCAGTCAACTAGACCATGGCACTAAGTGCCTCATCCAGTCTTCTCTTGAACACTTCCAGGGACAGTGACTCCACCACCTCCCTGAGCAGCCCATTCCAATGGCAAATCACTCTCTCTGGCAAGAACTTCCTCCTAACATACATACACGGAATCATGCATGAAGCCTGTGGAGGGATTTTTGCTAACAGGACATGAAATGATAAACATGACCAACCCGTGCTGGGAACTGTCCTTGAGTCCATCTTGGACTTAAGATACCAGGCAGTGGGGGCACCCCCCACATGCAGCTGCAGGAGATAGAGTGCCAGCTGCAAGGGCGCAGGGCCAGACAGCCGTAAGGTGCTGACCCTGTGGGATTGTGATCTATCTGTACCAGGCCGGTAACCCTGGACCAATCGTGAGCTATCCACACGTACAAATCCTAAACTAAGTTAGCTGTGCATGCCTCTTCTAAGTAAGCATATAACTCACTGTAACATGGAAATAAAACAAAGAATGACCATCTAACCATATTGGTGAGCCAAGAGTCATTTTGTCCCAGATGCAACACCGGCAATAGACCCTGTGGGAAAGATCAGAATCTTTTGGGAAGGTGGCCTGTTGCTTTTCTCCCATTGTGGAGGTGATTGTCATTAATTTGCTGTCCTTTCACCCCTGTGTAGTGGCCATATTCATGAGGGACTCACTTTAATGAGTAGCACATAATATATACACAGACTTCTGTAATTCCCCCTCCCCACCTGCTTCTTTCTCCCATTTTTACTGTCTGCAACCCTTGCTGTGTCACAGAATCTTTTACATGATGCTGCATGCCAGGGAAGGAATGGTGAAGTGATGCTTTCTAAGCAACTTTTCTATGTTCAGGGCATTCCCATAAATGAGAGTAGTTTTAGGGCTCTTAACAAAAGTCAGACAAAGCGAAAGGTTGGAGGGGTGTAATGAATGAAACTGTGTTTACATATCATGGAGGCAGTTTCCTCATGTCTGAAGTTATCCAAATCTACAAGCTGGAAATGTTGTTAGGCACTTAAGCAAAAAGGAGATGCTGCCTGTGTGCAATTGTACTGGAACTATAGATGTGCTGTGTTCAAACAAGACTAAGCATAAAAAAAATCTCTCGACCAACCTAGTGTGCAAAATCCCTGAGTTTGCTTTTTCAATTATTGTACAAGCTGAGGAGCCCAGAATTGTTTCGTTTCCAAAAGACCTCTATGGTCACCGAGTCCAACTATCAACATAACACCATATGGCCATTAAACCTTGTTCCAAAGTGCTATGTCCACAGGTTTCTTGAACACTTCCAAGGACAGTGACTCCACTATCTGGACCACTCTTGAGGAAAGAAATTTTACCTAATATCCAACCTAAACCTCCCCTAGTGCAACTTGAGTCCATTTCCTCTTGTTCTATGCCCTGATACTAAGGAGAAGAGACCAGCACTCACTTCACTCCAATCTCCTTTTAGGTAGCTGTAGAAAGCAATGAGGTCTCTTTTCAGCCTCCTCTTCTCCAGACTAAACAATCCCAGTTCCTTCAGCTGCTCCTCCTAAGACCTGTTCTCCAAACCCTTCACTTACTTTGTTGCCCTCCTCTGGACACGCTCCAGGACTTCAATGTCTTTCTTGTAGTGAGGGGCTCAAAACCAAATTCAGGATTCAAGGTGCAGCCTCAGTGTCCAGTACAGGAGCAGGATCACTTCCCTGCTCCTTCTGGCCACATTGTTCCTGACACAGGCCAGAATGTTGTTTGCCTTGGCCACCTGAGCACATTTTTGGCTCACGTTTAGATGGCTGTCAAATAATGCCCCTAAATCCTTCGTGTTAGGCACCTTTCCAGCCGCTGTGTCCCAAGCCTGTAGCATTGACTTATGTTGTTTAGCCCAAGCGTAGAACTTGGCACTTGACTTTGTTAAACCTCATATAAATGACCTCTGCCCATGGATCCAGTCTGTCCAGATCACTTTTCAGAGGCTTTCTACCATCAAGCAGATCAACACTCCCACCCAATTTAGTGTCATCTGCAGACTTCCTGAAGGTGCACTCAATTCCCTTTGTTCAGATCACTGATAAAAAGATTTTAAAGAAAACTGACCCCAGCTCTGAGCCCTGGGGAATACCACTTGTGACTGATGACCAACTGGATTTAACTCCATTCACCACCACTCTTTGGGCCCAGCCATAGAATCATAGAATCAACCAGGTTGGAAGAGACCTCCAAGATCATCCAGTCCAACCTAGCACCCAGCCCTAACCAATCAACTAGACCAACTAGACCATGGCACTAAGTGCCCCATCTAGTCTTTTCTTGAAAACCCCCAGGGACGGCACCTCCACCACCTCCCTGGTCCAGCCAGTACTTAACCCAGCAAATCATTCAAGGCATAAGCAGCCAGTTTTCTCCAAGAGGATGCTATGAGAAATAGTGTCAAAACTAAAGTCCAGTTAAACAACTTCTACAGCTTTTCTTTCATATTAGCACACTGAGACATGCTCTCTTCTCCCTTTTACAACTCCAACTAAAAGTACTTCAGTTCTTTGAATTGTTTCCTTCAAAATGCTCTTGCAATAATTCAAGTGAAAAGTTTCACATTTGACCTACTGGGAATTTTACCATAGGAAACAAGGCCACTTCTGTGACACCTATCTGTTCTCCTGCTTGCTTCTTTGGTGATTTGAAACACCCCTCACTTCCAATGGCTGCTAAAGTATTGTCTCACATACTCATAAAATCTTAAGAAGGCAAGTTCACAGTAATTCTTCTACTACCTCTAGCATCTGCTGTATTGCAAAGAGATAAGGAAGTCATTGATTATTAAAAAAAAAAAAAATCCAGCCTTGTGTCTGTTTTCAGTTCTTCTGGAAGGCAGAAATTATGCAGTCACAGTCCCTACAGCTCAAGAGGGAAAATAATCAATGAATAGACAGTATTAATTCAAGAGTAAAAGATCTTCTCACAGTGGCAATCAGGCCATCAAACATCATTCTAGAACAGATTCATGTGGCATTTGGAAGCTTATGTCCATTGTAACACCCTTCCTGTGCATGGGAGGTACCTGTTCTAGGATTTTTGCACCATGGTAGGAACAAAATACTGGATGATGGAGTGGAGAGAGGAGAAGGACATAGGGAAATCATGTGGTAACTACTAATAAAAGCTAAGAGCTTTTACTAGATATTTTAAGGTTCAGAAAATTCAGGGAGGAGTAATAGACCAAATATTATTCCTCTCTTTCCGAATTTCCACTCCTTTTTAAAGCATGACTAAAGAGGGCTGGCTTTACAGTTCTTTAGTTTTCTTGATGTCTCTGCTAATCTGAGCCTTGTCTTTGTACCCGTCTCCTGTGTTAAAACAAAAGTGTGTGAGGGGAGGGAAAACCACACATCCTAACAAAGCACTGTTGGGGAGAGCCCCAAAACCCTCCTTTGCTGTTCCACTCCCTTGTATGGATTTGAATGGGGAGAAGTGGAACGGCACAAAAAAAAGCTATATGGGCATTTTTTTTTCCTGTCGCAGGCTGGTGCATACACATGGAACTTAACACTATGTGAGTTTCCTGCACTGTAGAATCACACATTGAAACTCTATAGGCTGGGTAGTTCCCACTCGATATGTAATGCCAATGGATGCATTTGTCTGGAGAGGTTACAAATGGAGAGATCCAAAAGTGTTAAAAACTTTTTTCCATGGATCCTGCTACCCAGACACTGTATGCATGCTGGACTGAGCTGCTGCTGTGCTGCCAGAAAACTGCCATTCCCCGCTACTCGCGGACAATGTGCTATCAGCCTAGAGGACACCTTTGCTGCAAGCCTGCAGCACCCTCGTAGGTCTAGGGGATTGTGGCACTGGTTGTTTGTTCTCATTGTTCATGCTTCCACACGTGCAAATTAGACATTTCTCTCTTCAGTTCCTAATATGCTTCTTGCACACTCTGGATGTTTTGCCTTTGAAGGTCATCTCCATTCAATGGATTTCCATTCTGAGCATGGTCTTTGTGCTTGGAGTTTTGCAACTCGTTTCTGAGACTGCTGCACTCTTCCTTGAGCTTTTCTAGACTCTGTTCCAGACTATGCACTTTCATGTCACTGTTCAACTTTTCTATTTCCCAGCTGGACTGAGTACAATTCAGATTTTTCATTACTTGTTGAGTTTCCACTTCAGTTCTTAGTTGAAACAGCTCTACTTCTTTAGATTGCAACTGTTCATTCAAGGTTTTTGAGGATTCTGCACTTTCTTTCATCGCTTCATCCAGTCTGTTTCTCAGATGATCTCTGTCTATACAGGCCTCTCGATAGGCTTGGTATGCCTTATTTACTTATTCACATCCAACTGAACAGCAATCTTCTTCCACTTGGGAGCCAAGCAGCTTTTCTTCTGAAATTTTTACTCTTCTTTTTAAGAGGGAGTTCTCCTTCTTGGTCTCCTTTAATCATTTATTGATATCTTCATATGCAGTGAGAAGTGCAAAGTGGGAGGCAACAAATTCCACTGTAGGATGAAACAGGAATCTCTCCATCTCTTTTATGAGCATTGTCTGCTTTTTCATGGTTCAAAATGCAGATGTCCTCTACCAGCTCCTCTATGAGAGTTCTTCCAAAGCACGGTGGCCTGCAGCACCTGTATTCCAATATGCTCCAGTATTTCACCACGGCTTTCTTCTCACATCTTGTGCCAATACTTCTGAGTTAATTTCTTTTGCTAGAATCCCCTGTACTCAGGGCCTTAATCGGGCCTGAGGGGTCAGCAATGGATGGTCACCTCGGTGGAGAGGCAGCCACAGGTGCCACAATCTCCGTTCGGGTTCTCTTGGGCTCCCATTGTCCAGCCTCTGCCACCACATGAAATTGCCTGGGCCCTGGTGCCACTCTGTGGAAGAATTTCTCACCAGTCGAGTACATAAATTTATAAACATGAGCAACCTGCACTGAGAACGTCCTTGGGAGCCCTGCTAGCCCAGGAAATCGAGCTGTAAACAACTGAGCACCCCACACACAGATGCAGTGGGCAGAGACTAGATAACCAAAGGGGCTGGAGTAGGTGGTGATGGAGGCTGAATGTTGTGATAAGCTAACCTATGCACGCCTTACATGTAACTCTGGACCCTCTGATTGTAACCAATCTTGGTGGAGCACGCCTATTGCTAGAAATGCATATAAGTCATTGTATCACAGAAATAAAGTGGATTTGACCATCTAACCATATTGGTGAACAAAGAGCCATTTTCCCATAGTGCTCCACCGAATGTTTTACAACACTACTCCTTGCCTTTCAAGGAAGTCAACTTATGTTTCAAAGAAGTGGATTATGCTTGCAATTTTGTGGGCCGACTCCTGCACTTTAAACCACAAGGAATTCTCTGTTCTCACACATTGACTTCATGAGTAAATTCATCTGTTTGGCTTCTGTTTTCTAGATTTCCTGGAACCTTGCCTGCTGCCTTTATAGTGAGGAAAAGCTGCTTGTGTTTTTTTCAAGTTTCTGGATATTCACAGAATCACAAGATGTTAGGGGTTGGAAGAGACACAAAAAGATCATCAAGTCCAACCCACCTCCCACAGCAGGACCATACAACCTATATCTTAGGTCACAGAGGAACACATCGAGATGGGCGTTGAAAGTCTCCAGAGAAGGAGACTCCACGACTTTCCTGGGGAACCTGTTCCAGTGCTCTGCAAAAAGAAGTTTGCCCTTGGGTTGAGGTGAAGGCTCCTGTGCTGCACCTTGCATCCACTGCTCTTTCTCCTATCGCTGGGAGCAAGTGAGACAAGCCTGTCCCCCGGTTGTGGAGGGGATTCTCTTATTCCTCCTCTGTTAGGGGGAGGTGAGAAATTAATTTGAGGCGTTTTTGATTTTTTATAAAATTATTTATTAAAATTAATATTTACAGATTTGTACCACCCCCAACCACTATGTAATCAAGTTTGTTATGTGCAAGATTATGAAAACAGTTTGGGATATATTTACAGGGGTTTGATTATTAAATCAAAATATCAAATTATCAACAACTATAGACAGAGAGAAAGATTCCCTTAGGCTTAATGCCTTTTAACAACTATACTGTCTGCCCAGCAAGGGCTGAAACTGTGTGTGTTCTTAAGACAGGGGTAACTTATTTTACAAAGGAATTAAAGCTTGCTTAAATGTGTTGCTCTTAAGTATTAATCACTAATCACCCTCCTGGGATTGTGTCACAGTGTGTGCCCAGTATTTGGGTCTTGGTGAGGCTGGAATCAGTCCCAGCTTGAAGGGCAATGATAAGTGTTCCCAGTCTCTGGGGTAAACAGGATTTCTCTGACCTTCTCTCCTGGAGTGAAGTGGTCTCTGCCTTGGTGCTGCTTCCTCTCCTGGATGCCGTGTCCAGGGATGATCAGCTGGCAGGATTTCCAGGTGCAGGAGAAGGATTTGTCTGTGTAGCTTCTGACAGTCGGTCTCACAGCTAGCAGGCTGTGTTTGTAGGTTAGCAGACAGTCTGGAAGGGTCTGCTGGGCCTAGAATTTTCCAGGCTTACAGGACAGCTTGGCAAGCAGTGTGCCGGGCTGCAGGGAGACTTGAGCTCCATAGATAAATGCAAGACAGCAAGCCAGTATGTACGGCTGCTCTAGGCTTAGGCAGGGGGCTCTCAGCTCCCCATATATGTACCAAATGCAGGCGTGCATGCGCTCTGCTTCTCAAAGGGTTCGCAGACAGCTTAACTGCGCCTTGAGGTTAATGCAAGAGGTCTGAGCCTCATAAGTGATGTTTGCAAGAGAGTAAGGCCTGATCTTGTGTCTAGGCCATGCAAGCAGGTCTGTGCTGCTATGTGGATCAGAGCTGAGCTTGGTCCTCTAAGTCTGAACACTCTGAATGCTCTGAACACGTGGTGCTCCTTTGCACCTCTCTTTATAGACTCTGAGCCGAGATTCGTGGCTCATTTGGCCATCTAAAGTGACCAATCAGGCTGGCAGTAAGCCAAACCTTACCTTCATAGGCAGTAGCTGTTTGCCTGGACCCTCCCAATAGGGGATTACCTGGGCGGACCCCAGGGGTACACGGACTGGGCATGTGTGCGTTACACAACCTGTTTACTGCCATGGGTCCTGGCAGAAAAAAACATGTCCAGGCATGTAGAGGCATAGAGAGGCCTCAGTTTTGGGGCTGCTGCCCTTCCATGACACCCCCCCTCCTGATCCCCAGCCCTCAGATATTCATAAACATTTATTAAATCCCCTCTGAATCTTCTCTTATCCAGACTAAAAAGCCCCAGGTCCCTAACTAGTTCCTAACATTCTAAATTGATTGTTAATATTAATATCTCCCTATTATGGTCAAGATTCCCAACCAAATATCCAGAACCTGTACATTCTGTATATATTTTCAGGGTGGAAAATATTTTTAATTTTTTTTCCTCAAATATTAATATTCATAATCCATGATCATGACAAACACTCAGTATAGATGAGGTTAGGGCATCAGTTAAGCATTACTGTGTTTCTGAACGCTATTTTTTAAAGCAAGCTTTTATGCTATAAAGTGAGCAGCAAAACCTGTCTGGGTTCAACTGACCTCCATACTTAAGCAATACTCAAGAAGTAGTGGTGGTAGGCTTTATGAGGCAAACATGGGCTTATCCATGGCCAGACATGTTTGCCTGCCCACCTCTCCATCCCCACCCCCCCTTTTGTGCTGGGGAGGCAACCTTGGGAGGGGAGGGCAAAAGCCCTGGTTTTGCCTAATACAGTGAGACCTAGAAAAGTGCCATTCTGATTGGCTAATCGATGTCCAGTGCGCCACTAGTCACGGGCTGGATGTTGATAAAAGGGATGAGCAGGTAGCATGAGGCTGCTGCTGCCTCATTTTGCATCCTGAATTTGCCTGGAGAGCTTACCAGGAACAGGCTCCAAATGCCTTCATGCAGTCGCCTTGCATAGCCCCCAGCGTGACACTGTGCTGAGACTGTGCACACCTCAAGACATCCTGCCTGCCCCTGAAAGTTTTCCTGCTAAGACTACAAGTCCTGGAGATACACAAATCATTCAGAGGAGCTGGGGACAAGGTCAGGGATTGTCTGCCTCCTTTCCAGAAGCCTGGGAGAAATCAAGTCTCAGTGGCCAATTAGACAGATTTACACGTGCTTTGGGTACTGCCTGATTTGTAATTTTGTGAGTAAATACCTACAATCTTCTTCCAGTATTATATTTGCATTTGACATGTTAAGAAATAAGTGATCTAGTTTTGCCTGTGCCCTGCATGTAGAAATTTCCAATCTGTGCATTTTTGAACCTGTGAATAAGTTTCTGGTGAGTTTTAATGTTAATAAACAGTTTTCATAGTTATTAACAATCATCAGATTTAACAGATGATTAATTAACAGATTATTAATTTTGCATAATCCTTCACGTAAGTCACCTCTTCTGGAGATTTGACCTCATGTTAGGTAGAAAAATACAGTTGATATCATGCTGTCCAACTCAGGTAGCAGAGGATTTGATATTTTAGAAATACTGTTGAGATGCCTGTGTTGAGAACAGAAGAATGATGCCTTGTCACCCTTGTATTAGTGACAGACAAAATCAGCAACACAAGGATATGTGGACATCAAAGTAGCTGAAGCCCTTTATTGCTGTAGCAGCAGTCTTTTTATATGCCGCTCTACAAATTGTGGAAACTACAAGTTGTGGAATAAAATGATTGAACAAAATATTGGGTTTAACTTTCTTACTGAGTAACAGTGAGGTGTTGGTTATCTTGGCACAGACTACTTCAGTTCTTTGTTCTGAATTTACTATGCTTCTGTACACGAGGCGAGCATACCAGTTTACTATGTTTCTATACCAGCATTACACAAATGGAGGTATACAAAATACTATGTTTCTAACATTAATCTTCCTGCTTCAAGGATATACAGGCATGTGTTCTAGCTGACTTCCTTCCTCAATTCCCACAGTGCCTTCCTAAGTAAAAGGAACAAGAGATGCATTGATCTGATCTTCATGATGTTCCACCTGAAATAAAGCACCTAAAGATGACAGAGCAAATAGCTAATGACAGATGTGCTTGCACATATTATGAATGAGTGATTGGACAAATCTCTCCCTGACAAAGACAATTTAATTACATTTCTTCAGGATAACAACACCACTTACAGAACTGTAGGGGTCTGTCAGTCTCCAATTTGAATCACTGTTTCTGGGGTTGAAAATTCTGGCTTATTCCTGTGCTGGTTTGAGGCTGACTGGAAATTCTAATGACAGAAATTAGATCACTGGTTGTAAAAATAAAATAATTATGAAGTCTATGTGATTCATTGTTTTGCTGACAGAAATAAAAAGACAAAATGTAAATGATTTGTCCCTCTTTTGCCTTCTTCACTCCTAAGCATTTGATCTAGTCACTTCCTCTTCACTCCTCTCTGGCACCTTCCACTCACAGATAATAAGTAAGTTTTGCTGATTGGTTTGTCTGTCTGGAAGAGAAAGAGTGGCTTTGAGTCCCTTCCAGGCAGTTTCTTTATCCAGGATGGAATTTGGATTTCTATATTGTTTCTTATTTGCATTGAATTGTAAATACTTGTAAATATATTGTGTATACATGCTTGTAAATTAAGATTTGCTGTAAATATAGCTTTATCTTACTTCCAAGCCACCTGAGCTGGTCTGGTAAATTCCAACAGTGGGAGGGGGAGGTTCCTAACCCACCACAATCCCAAAACACAACAGGCACAGATATCACATATCTTATGAAGTCCCAGCCAAGAGATAAGTGTCTTTATTTCAGCAAGTGAAAAAAAAAAATCTTTTTTAAATACGATTGAACTTTACAAAATTACTGAATCACAGAAAGTTAGGGGATAGAAGAGACCTCAAGAGATCATCTGGTCCTGCCAAAGCGGGATCACCTAGGGCAGGACACACAAGAATACATGTAGGTGGGTTTTTAAAGCCTTCAGAGCATGAAATTCCACAACCTCTGTGGGTAGCCTGTTCCAGTGTTCTGACACTCACCATAAAGAAGTGTCTCCTCATGTTGAGGTGGAACATCCTGTGTTCTATCGTGTACCCATTGTTCCTTGTCCTGGCACCAGGCACCACTGAAAAGAGACTGACACCTGCATCTTGACACTCACCCATCAGATATTAATAGATGTTTGTGAGATACCCTTTGAGGGGAACCTCAAGACTGAACAGCCCCAGTTCTCTCTTGAGAGAGGTGCTCAGTCTTCAGAGATCAAAAAATGGTGTGCTGCGCTTTTGTGATGGTTTGGGGGTTACCCCGCCCCTCCCACACTTTTGAATTTGCCCCAGCTAACTCAGACGGACCCTGGGAATATAGATGAAGCAATTTATTTACAGCTAGCAGAATTTACAAGCAGCTATTTACAATATATACAGTTATATACAATTATATACAGAAATATACAAAGGATAAACAATACAAAAGCACAACTCCCCTCCCAGAAACCTGAGTCCCCAGGAGGGGCTCTCAAACCACCCCAACACCTCCCCCGGCCCTTTCAACCTTACCCCAGTTCTCAGGAAGAAGAGAGGTGCAGCCAAGAGGTTAGGGAGCAAGGTTAGTGGGAGCAGGGTCAATGAGATGTGACCAGGTCTAAGGCAAAAGCAAGAGTGAGAGACAAAATGGAGAAAAAGTCTTTCTTCTTCCCAGAGTTCTCAGCGTGACTGTGAGAGAAGTTGACATCAATTGTTTTCATTTCACTGCCCATTATCTAGTTCTGTTACCAAAACATTCCAGCTTGCTTCAAACTAGCACAGCTTTCCTCTTCCAAATTCAGAAGTTTTAAATTATAACATTTAGAGATACACAAATTGACATATACATATATATAAATGTATGTATATACAGACTTAAAGTATATACCTCAAGTGAAGGATTTGTTTTCTTCACTTGCTAGTTCAGGTAAGCAAACATTTCTGCTTTGATTTTCCTTGTCAGGTTTGTTTGTTACTGTTTTTTTTTTGGAAAAAACGTTGGTTTTTTTTTTTGGAAAAACTGTTCCAGACATCACATCACATTTGTAAGGGCTTAGGCACTGGAAACAGATGCTCAATATAATTTAGTTTTAGCAGATTATAATTACTTGAGTTTGTAGGCATGGAAAATAAATGCATTACCTTTCGCAATTATTTCCAAGAGAACAGTTAAAAGAAATTGATTGAAAGTATAACACTTAGTTCTGAATATTTTAGCAAGGGATATTTGAAGATAAAAAAAATCATTTAGCAGCTTCCTTTAAAGTAGGTGTCCAATGAACACCCTCACTGTTCAGAAGATGCTTGCATTTCAAGATCCATTGTGTGTTGTTGTTACTGGGTGGATATAGCTATTGCTCAGACACTGTGACTAAAGGCTGCATGAAGGCAGGTCTGTGTCTATCTATGGTCTTGTTCTGTCCACAGGTCACACATCTGATGTAGATATTGCATCTCACTCATAAACATGTAGATTAATCTTAATATGGCATTTTGTGAAGGCTTTGTAAATTAAAGGCAAGTTGATTCTCTTGTGCAGTGGATAGATGTCCAATTTAGAATAAACTGTCTGTCAGGGCCATTGGAATTCAGTGCAAGTCTTCTCTGATGGTTTTGCCAGCTCACCTCAATGTAGAGGTTATGCAAGTTAAAACTCATCACTCTTATCTCCTTGCTTGTCCTTGATCTTACATGGCATAATTTCTAAAATACAAATTACTCGGGGTTCTTGGAGCAACCAGAGATTTGACTAGTGTGTTTGCACCGGATTTCTGTCGGCAGCAAGCTCCAAAACGAACCTTGCTGGCAGAGAGCACTCATACGTACTAACATCTATTTTGATCTCATTTTAAAAGTTTGATGCAATGATTTAAAATGCTGTAATATGAAACTACATGGGAGTAACGTTGAGAAAGCCAAGGGGAGAGGGGGAAAGTTGAACCAGATGATCTCAAGAGGTCCATTCCAACTCTGATTGTTGTATGATTTTTGGGGGGTAGTGTTTCCTTTAATATTCTTTGTTGAAGTTAAGGATGTTTGACTTTTTCCACTTAGAACCAGTGAGAATATATTGATTGAAATGACATTTTCAGCAAAACCAGGGAAAAATATGAAATCTTTTAGTGAATATTATGTTTTGGCTTCATCCAAGCTCTGTTTTCATTGCACAGGAGTGACTGAGAAAACCTGAATTTCTTTTTGTCTCAAATTATCATCCTTACCAATGCTCTAAAATTACCATCTTCTTTTAATTCAGCATCAAAAAGGCATATTCATCGTTTAAGCAATGATAGGCACCATTCAAACACATTTCAGCAAGCATCTGGAGCTTTAATTTGCTCTGAACTGCTTGACATACTTTCCTTCATTTCATAACAATGTTTTAACTTTGAACAGGGCTATAGATGCTGCATGCATTGCAAAAAAAAAAAACAAAACTAATTAAACCAGCTTGAAGCTGCTGACAAGGTTTATGTGAAATAAATACTAATGAAATGTGCTTTAGAATTTGTCCATTTATTTATCCATGTCCTGTTATGCTGTGACAGACATAAAGACTAATTACTCATTGAGGTTATAGTGGTAGTTTCCTGGTGTGGGGAAAGCAACACAAGGAGCATTTCTCAGTGCTTTCGACAAGAAAAAAATGCCATTTCTTTCCATACCTATGACTTAGATTGTGTTTTGCTTTATTTATAACCCCTAGCTTCTGTTCAGTCTTAGTGCTGCCACAAGAAACACACTGGATAGCTTTTAAGAACAAAGGACAATGTACAATCGGGAAAGAATCATATGGAGAGAGAAAGAAATAATGATGGACTGAGCCAACATAGTCCAAAATAGACAGACTAAATCCTCTAATCTGCTGCAGATCACCTGTTTTAAGGTTTATTGATACTTTCCCACTAGAAGACACCAAGAAATAAATTGCTCATAGTGAGACCCTATTCACCTGCACTGGGAAAGTCAGGACCTCATTACCACATTACCAGTGCTAGTACAATGCCACATGGACATGAGGTTTGTTGTTTCTAAAGCAGTGCTCTTTTCTCACGACACTCCTTTAAGAAGCATTGCTCATAGGGATAAAGATGAATATACCTAAAATGAGGACAGTGCCCTTAGGACTTTATGCCTATCTGACTACTTTCTCTCTGACCCGAAGTTAGACCTCAGAAGATATAGTACTTACTGCAGATAGTGGGTACAATGTACCTTCTCACAATTAGTAAAAAGTGCTGTTATGTAATTAAAGGGTGAAGTGGGGCATGATGAACATATGGAAAAGGAGACCCTTAATAAGTGATGGAGCCGTCAAAAGAAATTGCTAATTAGCATGCATTTGATGTGTGCTATACCAATTTTAAGACTTTGCCTGGAATAAATTGCTATGTTGGGCATTCGAAGGAGTGGTGCGATTAGCATTTACAAAGGGGGCAATTTTCTGTCTTCTTGACTCTGTTAAATGGAGGAAATAACTTCCAAGACTGAAGCAGCAGTTAGCCCATCAATCACCCTCACAGCTGGAAACTGGGGATCCCAAATGCTGAGATGAGTTAATCCATCAGTTAATAAGTTCATAGTGGCACCATATGGCTCTGGGCCACTCCACACTGGAGTGAGGACAACAATGTTTACACAGTCATGCTGTTTTCTCAGGTACTCCCTGCTGGCAGATCACTTTGGTCCAGAGGATCAATTTAATTTGCACAGTAAATTGACTGAATTGATCAGTTCAGAACACGTAATTGTTGGCTAATCCCAGGGAATCATGTTCTGTTCATGTGGGAGTGACAAAGGGTGCTGGCAGCGGGTGAGTTTCTTGCTCCATCCTGGAGACTATTTTCTCTGGACATGATGGGCATTGATTGAAGCTGCTGGTAGCTGGATGCACAGCCTGTATCAGCTTTAAGTGACAGAGGTAATGGGAGGGCCAGCTTCCTTCAGTAAGATTATTTAGGTTTCTCAGCCCTGCTGCTGCAAATAATTGTCCCTGGGGAGCAGTGCACACAAAGGTTGGTACCACCAATTCGAATGCTGGCTGGCACTTCTTTAAAACCCAAACACCAAATTGTAGGCTAGAAAGCAAATAACAAATAAAATCAATGTCTTTAAAGCCACACCAGAAGGGCAATTTTCTACAAGGCACAAATAGGTCATGTCAGATAAGGTGTGCAAGCCACTGCAGAATATGTAACTTTCTAGCTTTAACCTTGAAATTCCTCAGTTTTACAAGAATGTTTGAAGACCCTATTTAAAAATTCAGTGATTATGTTTCAGCTTAAGTAACAGACATTCTCAGTCTTTAAGTGTACAAAGTATCCCATTTAATCTTTTCTTTTTTATCAAGCTATTTTTCCATAACTAGTGCCTTTCAAATTACTTTCCAAAAGAAGTGGTAGCTTCTACTTCTGCTTGACAAAAGCCATGTCTTTTTAGAAAACATAAATGTTTCAAAGCACAAAAATTATTCCTATTTAGAAACTGCGATGCAGATTTCAGTACAGTTTCCAGAAGTCTGGACTGTAGCACTGGTCAGATACAAACCCCATTTGATAGAGAGTTTCCCTATCCTGTCTCTGCTTCTGTATTTTACTGTAGGCTGTGAGAACTTCTCTTAAGTTACAATTTGCTGTTTATTTCAGTCCTTATGAAATTTGTGGACTGAACTTGATGGATAAGCATGAATTAACATGCATTTTAAAATGTTCTTTCAGTAGTATCCTGCAATTCTGAACTGAAAGAGCTAATTCATAGACTTGTCAATTTAACTGTTGGAGCTATTATGTTCCTTTTACCTCGCTTTTGGACATTTGCCTCAGTATGTGGAACTCCTTGTCCTAACAGACAAACAACTGTAGAGAGTAAATGTCTCTTCCTTTTTGTTTCCCCTCTCTTTCCCCTTTATTCCTCCTCTCCCGTTCCACTTCCTGAAAACTTCTCATTTACTTTAATAAAAATGTTCCCAGGATTTTTTGGCCGAGTTCTCCCTCTCCTCAAGGAAATCTTATCTTGTTTTACCAGTTAAAACAGGTGAAAACAGCCCCCAGAATGAACTACAAAGCATCAGTGCAAATACCTTTGAAATCAAGAGGAAGCAGTATAGTAGTATATTCAGCTTTCACAGCATTATGCAAAAATAAGATCTCAGAATCACAGAATCACAGAATGTCAGGGTCCAACCTCTGTGCCAGGGAAGGACCACCTATACCAGATCACACAGAAATGCATCCAGGCATATTTTTAATATCTCCAGAGGGGAAGACTCCACAACCCCCCAGGCAGCTTGTTCTATCATTCAGTCACCCTCACACTGAAGAAATTCCTCCTTGTGCTTATGTGAAACTTTATATGCCTCAATTTCCCTCCATTGCCCCTTGTTCCTGTCACTGGGCATCACTGAACATGGGCACAACTCCATGATCTTGGCACTCACCCTTTACATATTTAAAAACATCCATGAGGTCACACCTCAGTCTCCTCCAAGCTAAAGATCCCCAGCTCCCTCAGTCTCTCCTCATAAGGAACATGTTCTATTCCCTTAATCATCTTTGTGGCTCTGTGCTGGACTCTCTCAAGAGGTTCTATGTTCTCGAACAATATTCCAGATGTAGCGTCGCCAGGGCAGAGTAGAGGGGCAGCAGAACCTCTCTCAACCTACTAACCACTCCTCTTCTAATATGCTCCAGCATGGCATAGGCTTTCTTGGCTACAAGAGCAGACTGCTGGATTGTGGTCAACTTTTTATCCACTAGGATCCCCAGATTCTTTTCCACTTTGCTGCCTTCCAACAGGTCAGTCTCAAACCTATATTGATACCTGGGGTTGTTCTTTCCCAGGTGCAAGACTCTACACTTGCCCTTGTTGAATTTCATTACATATCTCCCTACACAACCCTCCAGCCTGTCTAATTCTCACTGAATGGCAGCACAGCATTCAGGTGTGTCAGCCACTGCACCCAGTTTGGTGTCATCAGCAAACTTGCTTACAGTGCACTCTGTGCTCTGATCCAGGTCATTGATGAATATATTGAACAGAACTGGTCCCAGGACTGATCCTTGTGGGATTCCACTAATTACAGGCCTCCATCTGGACTCCATCCCATTGACCACAAGTCTCTGACTTCTCTTTTTCAATTAGTTCACATCCATCTCACTATTCAATCTTCATTGCCTCGGTTTAGCCAGAAGGATACTGTGAGAGGCAGTGTCAAATGCTTTACTGAAATCAAGATAAACCACATCCACTGCTCTACCATCATCTTTCCACCTGGTTATGTTCTTATAAAAGGCTGTAAGGTTGGTCAAACATGATTTCCCTTTGGTGAAACCATGTTGGCTGCTCCTAATGAGCCCCATGTCCTTGATATGCCTAAGGACAGCAATGAGCATAAGTAACTCATTACCTTTCCAGTGGAGGTGAGGCTGACTGATCTATAGTTACCTACATCCTCCTTCTTAGCCTTTTGAAGATTGATGTTTGTCCTACTCCAGTCCCCAGGCAACTTCCCTGCCCAGTGTGACTTACTGAAGATGGTGGAGAATGGTCTAGCAATGACCTGTGCCAGCTCCCTCAGCACCCTCAGGTGCTTGCCATCAGGACCCATGGACTTATGGATGTGCAGATTACTCAACTATTCCTTAATCCAGTCCTCACCAAGCAAGAAAAAAACCTCTTTTGTCATGCTTTCTTCTAGTGCCTCAGGTGTCAGAGACTCCTGAGGACAGCCTCCAGCAGTATAGCTGGAGATGGAAGAAGGCATTTAGTAACTCCACCTTCTTTGTGTCCTCTGTCACCAGGGCACCCACATTATTCAGCAGAGGGCCTACATTGCCTCTAGTATTAGTTTTTCCTGCACTGCACTTGGAGAAGCCCTTTCTGTTATCCTCAACATCCATTGCAATGTTGAGTTCCAATGATGTGAGCTTTTTTCAAGATGTAGAATGGATGAAGGCGCAACGAAGCTCAGTTCATCCAGCCAAAAGGCATCTCTTTACATGTACTTAACTTCCTCAGAAAGTAGTTTCATGTGAAAAATACATGTAAGAGGTAATAAATGAGTATATGTCCCTTTTCTGCCTCTTCTTCCCTTAAAGAACAGAACCCCAAAAGACTAACTTTGATTAAGACTAACTTCTTTCTTTTGTGGAAAATATTTTCTTTACATTAGTAATTGTAATGTTAAATGCTGCAGAATATTAGTCCATACATAGTCCGACAGTAAGTACAACTGAAAATTCTGATTTTAGGGTCTGACTTTAAATGAAAGTGTCTATTTCCAAAATGACAGGTAAAACTTTTTTTTTTAAATTTTTTTTTTTACATTAGATGATTTCAAATCTAAGGAAAACAACATTGATTCAAAAATTTCTCACTATCCTGTAAGTAGTAACCACTATCCTTTTGATCAACAAGACTGGAATTCAGTATCCTAAAAGTAAAACATCCCAGTAGCACATTCATTACATTTGCAATATGCCTAGGAAGTACATGTTATATACAAAGATAGCTTGGTTTAAGCCAAGTTTCATTTCAAAGCAAATATCTTGCAAGTGAGCTCTGCAAATTTCTCTAAATCTGGATTTTTAATGTAAATACAGATCTATCTTATCATAGTTCTGGGCTCCTCAATTCAAGAGAGACGTTGAGGTGCTGGAATGTGTCCAGAGAAGAGTGACAAAGCTGGTGAAGGGCCTGGAACACAAACCCTGTGAGGAGAGGCTGAGGGAGCTGGACTTGTTTAGCCTGGAGAAGAGGAGGCTCAGGGGTGATCTCATTACTGTCTACAACTACCTGAAGGGAGGCTGTAGCCAGGTCGGTGTTGGTCTCTTCTCCCAAGCAACCAGTGACAGAACAAGGGGACACAGTGTCAAGTTGTGCTGGGGAAGGCCTAGGCTGGATGTTAGGAGGAAGTTCTTGCCAGAGAGAGTGATTGGCATTGGAATGGGCTGCCCAGGGAGGCGGTGGAGTCGCCATCCCTGGAGGTGCTCAAGAAAAGACTGGATGAGGCACTTAATGTCTAGTTGACTGGCTAGGGCTGGGTGCTAGGTTGGCCTGGATGATCTTGGAGGTCTCTTCCAATGTGATTGATTCTATTATTCTGTGATAGAATCATTAAATTTGGAAGAGAAATCTTATGATCATCAAGTCCAAATATCAACCAAAATCCGCCATAGCCATTAAACCATGTCCCAAAGTGCCATGTCTACTTTTTAAACAATTTTAACACCTTAATGTGAAAAGCATTTAAAATCAGTATGACAACACTTTATAAGTATCCTGGTGGTTCTTTTTTTCTAGAGGTTTTTGTGGTCTGAAAATTTACAACAGCAGCATTGTAGAAGGACAATGAGCATCTTCATCTTCTTTGACTTAGATTCATCCAAGTGTGTAAGAGAAAGAGAAATGCTGCTTCAGATGATTACTCTCTGCCCATCAGCATTCCTTTCAATGTCACTGTTCTAAATAAAAGTGTTCATTGCAACTTTGTGCACTGCCCTTTCTCTCTAAGCTGTATAACACAGGTGGCATGTAATAGAACAAGGTATTTCCAAACTCCAGGAATACTTTCAAATGTGCTCCAAAGAGCAGCATTGGTGTATCAGGATATAAGCAGGCATTGCTATCTTTAGTTCAAATAAAAAGATGCTACACATTCTAAATCCTTCAGTCTAATGAATTCCTTGTTCTGGGTTTGTCGTGGTACTGAGTTTAGGGAAGTTCGGGGAGTAACATGCGAGGCCGATTTACAAAGGTTTAAAGTGATTTATTACTAAAAATCCTAAAATCCCCTTCCCAAACTTATTTATAGCTATCCCTCATGAGTTCTTTGTTCGTGGTTGAGAATTAAAATGCAGAACGGCTAAAATAAAGAAAATCTATGACTCTAAGAAAGTTCTGAGTCTTGAGAATTATTCAGTCTTTAAATAAAGAGTTTATCATTTACTCACTGTCCAAATGCAGTTTTTTTTAAGAGTTCAAAGCATTTACGAATTGTAGTGTGATGTTTGAGGTTTTGCAGGTCAGATCAAGTCGGGTGCCGGCTTGTGAAGCTGACGGGGTCAGACGCTGTCCCACTTCGTGTCGCGCCGGATTGTAGCTTCGATGATTATGCAGGATTAGGAGTGAGGAGAAGGCGAGAGGATGTAGAGGTGTAGAGAGGTGTAGAGGTGCTCAATTAAAGCAAGTACAGTATTTTATAATGTTCAGAAGGGGTGTGCTCAACCAACTCAGGCGATTTTTACGTTAATTTTACAGATAGGTATAAAATTATAATCAACTTACACAATTGGATAATTTTACCATAAGCAACTTACAGGACCACCCAGGGGACAGCCCCCAATGAATGTGCTTAATGTACCCACAATGTCTGAAAACCCCAAGGCCTTTATTTCAAAACATAACCATGTTTATGTCTTTGCTCTTCTGAGGGGGAGATTCTCCCAGGGCCTGTATGTCTGCTGGTACTGCAGCTACGTCAGTGCGAGCAGATAGAAAATATTGTTTTAACTTTTTCGATAGAAGGCCTCTGAGCCACAATTTTCTGTATAAATGAAGACTCTACAAAAGGGCTCCCCTTTCTTCCATGACAGGGTTATCAAATTGTCAGCATTGCTGGGTGTGTGTTTGTCATGGTTTTTAAAGGTCACTGACAGAAATGAAGCTCTCTAATAAAATTGGAGAAAAATAATACAGAATTCTATTTGGAAAGAGATAGAGAGAAGACATTACAAATCAATTATCATATCCCTGGCAAACCCCCTTGAATTTTCCCCCAAAATTAAAATTACAATGCCCAGTGCTCCAATCCTCCTCCCCGCCCCCCACCCCTCCCTCCCAAATGGCTCTGTCATCCAAGAGGCCTAAACACAAGCCTCTGGGGATCCTAAAACAGGCCTACTGCTTACATGGTTCTTGAGATAAAGTGACTCCCACCAGAAACAGGGCAGGAGGAGGGGGAGATATCACTCTGATAAGGGTCAAGAAGTGGCTGGAAGGCCGGGCCCAGAGAGTGGTGGTGAATGGTGCCACATCCAGTTGGCAGCCAGTCACTAGTGGTGCTCCCCACGGATCAGTGCTGGGCCCAGTCCTGTTCAATGTCTTTATCGATGATCTGGATGAGGGGATTGAGTCCAGCATCAGCAAGTTTGCAGATGACACCAAGCTAGAAGCAGGTGTTGATCTGTTGGAAGGTAGGAGAGCCCTGCAGAGGGACCTGGACAGGCTGGATGGGTGGGCAGAGGCCAATGGGATGAGATTGAACAAGGCCAAGTGCAGGGTTCTGCACTTTGGCCACAACAACCCCAAGAAGCTCTACAGGCTGCGGACTGAGTGGCTGGAGAGCAGCCAGGAAGAAAGGGACCTGGGGGTACTGATAGATAGTAGGCTGAAGATGAGCCAGCAGTGTGCCCAGGTGGCCAAGAGAGCCAATGGCCTCCTGGCCTGCATCAGGAACAGTGTGGCCAGTAGGACAAGGGAGGTTATTCTTCCCCTGTACTCAGCACTGGTCAGGCCACACCTTGAGTGCTGTGTCCGGTTCTGGGCCACTCAATTCAAGAGAGATGTTGAGTTGCTGGAGCATGTCCAGAGAAGGGCGATGAAAGGTAAAAGGCCTGGAACACAAACCCTCTAAGGAGAGTCTGAGGGAGCCAGGGTTGTTTAGCCTGGAGAAGAGGAGGCTCAGGGGTGACCTCATTGCTGTCTACAACTACCTGAGGGAGGTTGTAGCCAGGTGGGGGTTGGTCTCTTCTCCCAGGCAACCAGCAATAGAACAAGGGGATACAGTCTCAAGTTACGCCGGGGGAGGTCTAGGCTGGATGTTAGGAGGAAGTTCTTCACAGAGAGAGTGATTTCCCATTGGAATGGGCTGCCCAGGGAGGTGGTGGAGTCACCATCCCTGAAGGTGTTGAAGAAAAGACTGGATGAGGCACTTACTGCCGTGGTCTATTTGACTGAATAAGGCTGGGTGACAGATTGGACTGGATGATCTTGGAGGTCTCTTCCAACCTGGTTGATTCTGTGAAAGGAGAACGATCTGGCTTCGCCCTGGGTTTATGAAGAGATAGCAGAATTATGAGATTGAATAACAATCTTCTAGTCCTCAGAGGTTTTTTTAACTTTATAGTTCTCAACCTGGGACAATGTTTCACAGAATAGAATCATAGAATGGTTTAAGTTGGAAGAGATCTCAAAGATCATCTAGTTCCAAGCCCCAGCCATAGTCAGGGACACCTTCCACTGGAACAGATCACTCAATTCCTCATCCAATCTAACCTTGAACACCTCCAGGGTGGAAGCACCCACAGACCTGAGCAACCTCTTCCAGTGTTTCACCACCCTCACTGTAAAGGACTTCTTTCTAATATCTCGTTTGAATCTCCCCTCTTCCAGTTTCTCTTTCTCTCTCTTATTAGAAGGTATCTGAATCCTAGCTTCCTGTTTTGCCTGGTTATGTTTTTTGGACATATTATGAGGTTGAAATGTGGAGCTCTTTTGGCTTATATACATAAAGAATCACAATTATAAGGACTAGGTGAGATATCAAATAACTCTTCTGATATGTAAATGATACAATTTGTACAAAGAATAAATAATTTTTAAAAAAAGAACATTTGTGCTTCTTTATTCTTCTCAAAGAAAAGAGTTCCTTTGCAAGAATCAGTTTCATAACTAGTCATACTTCTGGAGCTTCAAATTCTTGGATGCAATAGTAGACAAAGCTTTTCCATTTTTCTTTTAGGGACAAATCCTTGGCTTCCATATATTTTTAAAAGTCACTTGAGTTTTTTTCAGACCCTTTGTAAATCAGTCTCCCCATGTTGCCATGCTCCTTACACACAATATCACATTAGCTGATAATTGCAGACAGTTTAAGCATATTTCTTTACATGCTCACAGAAAAGACCATAGAAGCATAGTCAATCAGGTTGCAAGAGACCTCCAAGATCATCCAGTCCAACTTATCACTCAGTTCTATCCAGTCATCTAGACCATGGCACTAAGTGCCTCATCCAGTCTTTTCTTCAACACCTCCCTGGGCAGCCCATTCAGTCCCATGGACTTGTGAGGATCCAAGTGGCTCAGCAGGTCCCTTACTTCTTCCTCATGGATTACAGGGAGACTATACTGGTCCCTGACTCCATCTGTCACTTCAGGAGTCCAGTTGTCCTGGAGACAACCTGTCCCACTATTGAGAATTGGGGCAAAGAAGGTATTAAACACCTCTGCCTTTTCCTCATCCTTTGTCACTATATTCCTTTCTCTGTCTAATAAGGACTGGAGGTTGTCCTTGGCCCTTCTCTTGCCATTCATATATTTAAAGAAACATTTTTTATTTTCCTTGACAGCCGTGGCCAGCCTCAGTTCTAAATGGACTTTTGCCTCTCTAATTGTTTTTCTACAAGACCTAGCAACATCCTTGAACTTTTCCCTTGAAACCTCCCCTTTTTTGCAAAGGCAATGTACTCCCTTTTTTTTATCTTTAATTCCTTCAGCAGCTCCTTGCCCATCCAGTCTGGCTGCCTCCCTCATCAGCTCTTCTTCTGCTACAGTGGCACAGCTGCTCCTGTGCCTTCAGCAGTTAATTTTTTTTTCTGACCATGATGCCCCCACTGCACAAGTAACAAGGAGAAACAGGAAAGAAGATAAATTGAATTAAGAACAGTTATCATCTTCCTATTACATTGTATAACTGAGAATGAAATCTGAGGTGCAGCTGTAATGACAGACAGTGTCTGGTGAACACCCCTACCTACTTACATCATACCCATCACCCTCAACGGTTTGGGCTTCTATGTGCAAATATTGAATGTAGGTCTGGACAACCATAATAGCAACACTTACTGAGAATATTTACCTGCTGAATGTATGTTTCTCTGTGTGTGTGCATCGTTCCCACAACCCGTAAGTCTTCTGCAGTGGAGCTGGAGTCAACTGCCCTTGTGGCAACCTGAAAAATAAAACATATCATACCTTCCTGCTAGGTTGTACTCTCCAGCCTATGTAGTGCATAGCAACAAGAGACCTGTTAAATGATGACAAGTTTTTATGCTACTGGCTTTAGACCTCCTGACTGCCTGCCAGTATCCAAGGAGCAGGCTGGGGAAAAGAATGCAATAAATGGCTTGTAATCTAGTGGTCTCAAAAGAAATTACATCAAAACCAACTGTTACACCAGTAGTCCTTAAAGACTGACTGTGGTGGAAGGTCCAAATTATACCTAGAATACAAATCCAAGATGTATCCAAAACACCTACCTAAATACCCACCTTGGCTGACTGCCCCACTTCCCAGCACCCTCTCTCCCCCCCCCCCCCCCTACTTTTTCCTGGGTGGAAGAAGCATGGGAAAGCAGACAAAAACCATGCCACCTCTCACTCTATCAGAGACACAATTTTTGGCCTTGTTTTGCTGCCTACTTTGCCTTTGGTAAACACAGGTCATGGATGCTAGGCATGTGCATCTCCCTTTTTTTGGTGAAATAACTTAGGACTGGTTCTGGGTTTTTTTTTAATCTATTGCTGTTGGTCAAAGACACTTGTCAACATGCTTAAAAAACTAGCAAACTTATTTGTTTGCTGCTGCTGCATTTGTTTTCTCCACTACCTGTTTCATTTGCATGCTTTGCAACACGTACCTAGGGACTTGCCTCCCCCATGAACAGCAGACCTGACCCTGCCCATCTTCTGCACTGACCCAAGGGACTGAAATGGTTTGGCCAGACAGGGATACAGCTGCCCACCTGATCTCAGCCGAACCCAAGTCTGTTTGACTCTAGACAACGTCCTAGATGATGGTCTAGCAATGAGTTGCAACAACGGAACCTGCCGGCTGGCCGCTCTGAACCACCACTCCAGCCAGAGGTCCAATTCCTTTCCTATACACAGCACCTGATCAGAGTGCTCCAGCCCATGATCTGGGATTCTGCTTCACCCAGGTGCCTGACCACTCCGATGCCCTTCTGAGAGCCAAGTAGGATTTGCCTCTCATCCATGGGTCTTCTCAGACAAAGTGTTCAATCTGAGCTACACAAGCAGCAAAGCTTCACTGCATCATCACCATATGGAAGGCCACCACGTGGCTGGGACTGTATTTTCCCTCGTTTATATTGAGACTTTAAGCAGTGAGCAAACTAACTCTCTTTAGTGAAGTTTGTGAAAGTTTATGTTTAACCTTTAAGCTGCAGTTTGTGCTGCAAGACTCTCCAATTGTTTAAACTTTCTAAAGCCTTTCCTAAGTAGTTTAAATTCAATCTAACTGCATATATACATTCTGCAAAAATCAGTTTTACCAACTGCACAATAGAATCTGTGTGTGTTAATTGTAAATAGGTTTTGGGGAAAATTTTCTATGTGTATATTTAATAAAATATTTAATAGTTTTGTGGTAGCCTCATTAAAATTCACTTCTAACCCAGATTCAATCCCCTCTTTAGCACAGACAATATGTCTATTAAAACAGGACTTTTACATAGTATGGACTTTCGCAGTTGTTGAAGGTCCAGAGTTGCTCTCCCCTCCTCCCCTTTATGGAAACAGCAGTAAATGTCATTCTGAGTTAAGTAAGTCCTACCACCCTTTAAACTATGAGTAAGATGCATTTGATTGGAAACTCTTTCTCTTTTTAATTAACTGTGTGGGCTGTAGATGTCAACTCTGAGCTTTACAGTGTTGCCCTGTAACACTTGACGGACTCAAAATAGATTAAGAAGTTTTATTCTGGTGAATAGAAGAAGCAAGCAAGCAATGCATTGGGTGTTGTGGGAGAAATCTCCACCTACAAGCATGAGTTAGTTTCTTAGTGCAAAGCTTTATATTATATTTCTATATACATATGCATTAACTAATTAAAAGCATATATATTCATTAACTATTACAAGAAAGGGCAGTCTTATGTTAATTATTTATTGGAATGGGTGAAAATTTGTGGGTTTCTTGTTTCCATTTGTTGTTCCTTTTGAAAATACAAAGCTGTCGCGGAGGGGAGAAATTAATTAATGCAAGAGGATATTTATAAAAATATATATATTTATCAACTTCCAGTATTTCAACTCTTGCCACCCCCAACCACTGAACCTTAATATTACAGGGTTCTTTACACTGTTATGGAGACATTCTAGGATATATATATATATATATATATCTACAGAAGTTATTAATAACTAGCAAACATTCAAACATTCAAACTATTAACAGAGAGAGAGTTTCCCCATGGCTCAATGCCACCTGAGGACTGTTTGCCCAGCAAAGCTGAGCTGAAAATTGCTCTCTGCTTTATGGCAGAGGTAATAGAAATTACCGAGGCATCTACTCACAATTCTTATCAATTATTGATCACCCTCTGGGGCTGCTTCAGCCTATTGCAAGTGTCCAATTCTTCAGGGTCTCTGCCTGTGGACTTCTAGGCTGGAATCCTCCGGTGTCAGGGGAAATGGCAGGCTCTGCTCCTTACTTCTGCTGGATTCTGCTGGCTGCTCTCTCCAGGGGTACACAGGCAGGATCTCCAGGTGCAGAGGCAGGATTCCGTGCAGTCTGAGCACAGGTCCAACGCTTGCTTCTCAGGCCGATCAAATGCAGACAAGTAGGTCTGCTCCCGGCAACCAATGGCAATGTGCACACCAGGCACTCATACAAAGGCAGGCATAAAGCTGCAAGAAAGTACGCAGGCAGGCAGGCAAGCAAACACGTGGCAGAGTTGCAAATAATGTGGGAAAGCCCTTTATGTGAGCCCATGCACCCCTATTTATCAACTGTGGACCAAGAGTTAATGGTCTCATTGGCCACTCGAATGAACCAATTGGGTTGGCAGTCAGCCCAACCCTACCACACTAGGTAAAAACCACAGGCTTGGACTCCAGGTATGGGAATCACGTGGGCCCAGCACCAGGCAGGCCCGAGCTGGGCGTGTGGGGACTTACACAATCAGGTGTCCCTTTGTGCTCATTTACCCCTGGTGCAGGCAGAGACATGTCCAGGCAGAGCAGGCATAAATAAGCCTGCTTTCGGGCCTACAGGCCCTCCACGACAAAAGCTGGAGTCATCCTTCTGTATATATCTTCAATATGCCCTTTGTTCTTATTGTGTAAATTCAACATTTCTTGTAAAAGTTTTGTTACATAGTTAGCATTACATGGTCAGCAGGCCTGCATAGTCTCAGTTTCTGTTATCTACTATTTTGTTTTATTATTGATTCTCAACAAGCAAGCAGTTGTTTTTTCACAGGTTTCTGTGAAGGCTCTTTGTTGTGTAAAAATAACCCTTCAGAAGTTCCTGCAAAAGCATTTCACAAGTTTCTGGAATAACAGCAGTTAGGCTTTTTATTGTCCTTTATTTTCTCAGTGATACAAATCTAGTCTCATTTTATCACAGCCCCAATTTCAGAGCACAGGAGTGACTCAGCGCATAATTCCTGCATATCCACGACCGGTGTTTTAACTTTGTTTCATTATAACTTAGAATTTTTCATTCACGTTTCTTTCTTCTTTTTTCTTTTTTTTTTTTCTTTCTCAAAACACTACATACAGGGTTTATGATGAAATAAATTCTACATTTGATTCATTGGTGCAAGCACATGACATGATTTGAAGTACAACTTAAATCAGCGGATGCCAAAATTTTGCTATGTAACGTTTGAAATACAGACTGGGTTTTCCTGTTCATCCATGCATGCACCCAGAAAATTATCAAACATCACTGTGCAGGAAAACAAAAAATGAAGGAGCATACTGAAGGAGTTCACAGAGGAACACAAGCTGATAAGTACCTCTTAGAGTCCTTCAAACCCCAAGCACTTTTCTAGCAATTATTTCAACAAGAATATAGATGAAAAGGAGAATGTATGAGGAGAGACAAAGCCTTCTTGCCACCTGACCTTTCCTCATCTCAGCATATTTCTCCAAAGCTCCACTTTGTGACTGTTCTCTCCACACAAACTCTATACCATAACCTAAATTGAAAAAATATATGAAGTTCAGCCAGTAACTTCATTGAAGCCATAGATTCACCTCTTCTGTCTGTAAAATGTAGCAATAGCAATAAAATTAAATTTAAAAATAAATATTTTAAATCACAGAGAGAAAGTATCTCCAGAAAGAGATTGCCTAAATGGGTCATTTATGTCTCCTGCTGGTGCTTGTGGAAAGTGGTTAAAAGCTGAGGAAGTCTGGCAGGATGAGGCAGTTACAGTGAGTTAATGTGAAGACAAGTGATGTTGGCACAGAAGACACTGTATCATTTCTATTGTTGGAGAGGAGATGGAGAGTAGCATGTAACCTGGAGACAATATGTCTGTTAATAGGCACAGAGTCCTCCTAAATTTAGCCTGCATTGTATCTGCAGGTGCCTAAGACCTGCCTCATTCCCTGTCAGCAGTGCTGTTTGCCTATTTTTCCAAGACCAACCAAGCTTAAAACACAGCAACACACTCAGAAAAGCATATTCTGAAAAAAAAATAAGACACATGCATCTTGATATTAGTTATAATATAGGATTAGAAAGATAAACCTTTAACCCAACTTTTTTTTTTATTCCACTAAAGTAACTGTCAGATTCTTTATGCAAAGAGTGCAGGTTTTAGGAGGATCTCAGCCTATGTCTAAAGAGAGAATCCTGTTCTGCAGATATGCTGGATGAAACATCTTTTTGTCCAAGACAGGCCATTACATTTCTGAAAATGAACAAGTGAGCAATGAATAAACAGTTTGATGGCTTTACAGACCTGTTTACAGGGGCACTTATCAAGAAGAATGACCTGGGGGATAGGTTAGACTGGATGATCTTTGAGGTCTCTTCCAACCTGGTTGATTCTATGATTCTGCTACTTCTTTTCTTGATCTAGATCCTACACAGCTCAACTGAATGGCCGAAGGCCAGACACCCACTACATCTCACCTGACAATAACCTGTCTTCTTGACCCCTTTCTTACTATTATTCTCCAGTATCTTGCTTTTTGATCCCTCTGTTTGGAGCTTCCTTTTGGGCAAGGAGCCAGCAGGATGCTATCCAAAAGAGTGTATTTAAACTGTCTGCATCTGTTATTGTTTCCCGTGTTGAAAAATGTGAGAGACCAGATCTAAGGTAATCAGTATTTCCTTTTCTGTCTCATCTTTCTAACTAAAGACTGCCACTAAACTGAAGTTAATCCTGTTCCACACACTCTCTTGGAAACCTGGTGTTTGGTTTAGAGAAATGCATCATCTCTGAACCTTTTCTTATGTAGAGGAGCATCAGGAAAGGAAATTTGGCCTATCTAGTTTATAGGTAAAGGAGTAGATAGGAAGAAATGATAGCTTCTATTCTTTTCAAAGGATGACTAAGAGCAAAAAGATGGTTGTACTGAGGCTTCTCTTTCTCTGCTTTACATTTGTCTGATTCTCCCCTTTTCTGTTTTTTTTTTTTTTTTAATTTGGTTTGTGTATTTGGTTTTGGTTTTTCTGCTGCTGTTGTGGGAGTTTCTTTGTCATTTGGGGGGTGGGTTTGTGGGTTGTTCAGGGGGGTGGGGCTTTTTTTGTTGGTTTTGTTGTGCTTTTTTGTTGGGTTTGTCTGTTTCTTTGGTTTTTTTCTTGCAGGACAAAAAGAGAGAAATATGCTTGCACATTTGCCATCAGATTAGTAGTGCTGCCATATAATTTCTTTATTTGTTTTCAATGATTATGAAAATATCATCCTCCCTTCAGTATGAAAGATTTCAAAATTGATTCCTCAATATTTCCCAGGGAGACCAAGTATCATATAATCATGGAATGGCTAAGGTTGGAAGGGTCCTTAGAGATCATCTACTCTTAACTCCTCTGACATGGACAGGGACATCTCTCATTTAGGTTTGGTTGCCCAAAGCTTCATTCAACATGGCCTTGAACACCTCCAGGGAGAAGCCATCCACAACCATTCTGGGCAGCCTATTCCAGAGTCTCACCATCCTCCTACTGGACAACTTCTTCCAAAGATCCATTCTAAACTTACTCCCCCTCATCTTAAAACCATTCCCTCTAGTCCTATTGCTAGGCGCCCTTATGAAATGTATAGCTCTTCTGGTTAAGATGGTTTATTTCAGGCCAATTGTTGACTATGGGAAGGTTTCAGAGACATTTCCACTGTCATATATCTTGCTTTTATTGCTTAAAAACGTATAGAATCATTGAATTGTCAGAGCTGGAAGGGACCACAAGGATCAACTAGTTCCAACTCCCCCACCATGGGCAGGGACACCTCACACTAGATCAGGTTACTCAGAGCCACATCCAGCCTGGCTTTAAAAACCTTCAGGGATGAGACTTCCACCACCACCCTAGGCAACCTGTACCAGTCTCAACACCTGCATGCTGAAGAAATTCTTCCTAACAGCCAGTCTGAATCTACTCACTTTTAGTTTTGCTCCATTCCTCCCAGTCCTGTCACTACCTGACATCTTAAAAGTCCTTTACCAGCTTCCCTGTAGGTCCCTTTCAGATACTGGAAGGTCACAATAAGGTTTTTTTGGAGCCTTCTCTTCTCCAGACTGAACAGCCCAAACTCTTTCAGTCTGTCTGCATAGGAGAGATGCTTCAGCTACCTGATCATCCTCATGGCCTTTCTCTGGACATGTTCCAGCACACCCAGATCTTTCTTGTAATAGGGGCTCCATAACTGGATGCAGTACTCCAGGTAGAGTCTCATCAGAGCAGAGTAGAGGGGGAGAATCACCTCCCTTGTCCTACTGGCCACACTTCTCTTGATGCATCCCAGGTCTGGTTTGCTCTCTGAGCCATGTCAGTGGCTCATGCTGAGCTTCTCATCCACCAGCACGCCCAAGTCCCTTTCTCCAGGACTGTTTTGAAGCCATTATCCACTCAGCCTGTATTGCTTGAGATTGCCCTGACCCAGGTCCAGGACCTTGCAGTTAGTCTTGTTCAATGTCATGAGGTTGGCAGCTTGGGCCCACCTCTCCAGTCTGTCAAGGTCCCTCTGAATGACATCCCTTTCCTCCAAATTAGTCAGACTTCAGAGTTCAGCTGTCCTATGCATTTCTTCAAGCTATTTAGTCATAAGGCAAGCAGTAGGTGAGAATTAATTCCTCTCTTCAAAGCCTTGTCATGGCCCCTGACACAATGTTGGACTTGTAGCTGAATCTAGAAGCATAAGCATTTTCATTCTGAGAAAGGACATAAGGCTCAAGAACAGCTTCAGAGAAACCTTTTTCGATCATATCTCCATCAGGGAATGTACCTCAGCCAATCCAAAGCAAGGCAAGCTAAAAAACAGAAAACCTGTCATCTTCTTACTACAAGAAGATGGTGTCAGACATGTCTCCTACATCAGTCTGAAAGTCTAGGCCAAGAACAATACTGGTCTAACCAGCAGCCTACATTCACCACTCATTCTTGACAAAACAGGGCTCCATCAGCCACATGGCCCATGAAGCTGGAAAATTCTCCAGGTCCCTCACACCCTGAGACAACCCTTTACTGATGAAACAATGCCCTTTTGTCACTTAAACTACATCACTTCATTCCATTTGGAGACAGGCTTTATAAGAAGTTGTATGTGTGTAAATCCCCTGGAGGCATATGTGAACATCCATGCAGGTTTTCACAAGACACAGAAAGGAGTTTAGGGAGCTTGGGAAAGCTTGCATCCTAAAGCCTTATACATGTATATGACTGAAGGCAACTGATATGAAGTGGAGAATTTCCACAGTATGAAAAAAAAATGTCCTTACCTTCTGGAAGTTGATGCAGACCTCAGTGAAGAGCTGTAAATCATCCTCCTTGAAAAATGGTGTGTAGGAGAGAGACCACCTCCTTTTAGCTCAACTTGCCTCTCCCTGGATACCACAGCTGCAGTGCAACAGTGGCAAAATCAAGGCCTACTGGCTTGCTGCAGAAGATGTCTAATAGCATTGTACTACTACCAAAGCAGTAATTTCTTCAAACTGTGTTTGGGAATTACCTGCTCCCTCACTCTTATGAAATCACCCAGACTAGACTCAGCCAAGATGGAAATTAAGAAATGAAGTTTTATATTTACAGCTTAGCACAACAGACATGCAGATATTTACAATATATACAGAAATATACAAGTTAAATAGTAATACAGAAGCACAACAGCCCTCCCAGAAATGAGAGTCCCCAGGAGTAGCTCCCAACCGCCCTTCCACTTTCTTTCCATTGCTCTACCTTATCCCAGAGTTTGCCTTATGTTCAAGGTGAGCTTGGAGGGCCAGTAAGAGGGGTTAGAAAGCAGAAGGATTAGTTACACAGAAGCAGCCCAGGAAGACAGAGATACATATGCACTGACACCCTCACTCTCTATTGTCTATGTTTTGTGTTCTTGCTTTTATACATCTCATCAAGGCTATGAGTGAAGTAGACACCACCATTGTTTCCTTTTTGCAGCCTATAATCTAATTTTTCATTTAAAGTATTCCAATTTGCCTCAAACTAGCACTACCACAAACCTGTTCAGTTTGAGAATGCACTGAAAACTATGAAAGTCAGAATTTTCCATTCAGTATAGAAATAGACAGCATAGAAATATTCATTCAGAAATTCTTAATAGGTCTGAGACCCTTGTTTTTGCAATCATTGAAATTTTTTTTCCCTTTTCATTGCTTTATGTAGTTTTACTAGACTGTTCTTGGTGTTTTAAACAAAATACTCCCACCACTATTTCAATTCATCCTGGGTAAATAAGATTTCAGAGGGAAGTTAGCAAGTTTACCAGTTCATGGTTGCCTGGTATGTTCAGTTAAAAATAATCTGTGCAATTTCTAGGAAAATACTGAAAAAATTTCTAACAGAAAACACAGTTCCCTTGAAAATGATTCTACTCCCTCACACATTATGTTCAAGCTTTATTTGACTCAAAGTGGATCAAGATTTGTAACTAGAAAATGCATTTTTTACAAGGAAATTTCTTTTATAAATCACAAAATCAGAGAATGACAGAGTGTTAGGGGCTGCAAGAGACCTTGAAAGATTATCTAGTCCAATCCCCCTGGCAGAACAGGATCATCTGGAGTAGGTCACACATGAACACATCCAGGTGGATTCAGAATGGCACTGGAGAAGAAGATCCCACAGCCTCCCTGAGCAGCTTTTTCCAGTGCTCTGTCACACACTCATAGTGGAAGTTTTTCCCTGTGTTCAGGTGGAACCTCCTATGCCCCAGCTTGTACCCACTTCCCCTTGTTATGTCATTGGATGTCACTGAGAAGACCCTGGCTCCATCCTCCTGACACTCATTCTTCACATCCTTATGAACAGATGACACCAAGCTAGGAGCAGGTGTTGATCTGTTAGAAGGTAGGAGATCCCTGTAGAGGGACCTGGACAGGCTGGATGGGTGGGCAGAGGCCAGTGGGATGAGATTGAACAAGGCCAAGTGCAGGGTTCTGCCCTTTGGCCACAACAACCCCAAGAAGCTCTACAGGCTGCGGACTGAGTGGCTGGAGAGCAGCCAGGAGGAAAGGGACCTGGGGGTACTGATAGATAGTAAGCTGAAGATGAGCCAGCAGTGTGCCCAGGTGGCCAAGAGAGCCAATGGCCTCCTGGCCTGCATCAGGAACAGTGTGGCCAGTAGGACAAGGGAGGTTATTCTTCCCCTGTACTCAGCACTGGTTAGGCCACACCTTGAGTACTGTGTCCAGTTCTGGGCCCCTCAATTCAAGAAAGATGTTGAGGTGCTGGAACATGTCCAGAGAAGGGCAACAAGGCTGGTGAGGGGCCTGGAGCACAAATCCTATGAGGAGAGGTTGAGGGAGCTGGGGTTGTTTAGCCTGGAGAAGAGGAGGCTCAGGGGTGACCTCATTACTGTCTACAACTACCTGAAGGGGCATTGTAGCCAGGTGGGGGGGTGGCCTCTTCTCCCAGGCAACCAGCAATAGAACAAGGGGACACAGTCTCAAGTTGTGCCAGGGTAGGTATAGGCTGGATGTTAGGAAGAAGTTCTTCACAGAGAGAGTGATTTGCCATTGGAATGGGCTGCCCAGGGAGGTGGTGGAGGCACCGTCCCTGGGGGTCTTCAAAAAAAGCCTGGATGAGGCACTTAGTGCCATGGTCTAGTTGACTGGATAGGGCTGGGTGGTTGGTTGGACTGGATGATCTTGGAGGTCTCTTCCAACCTGGTTGATTCTATGATTCTATGATTCTATGATTCTATGAACATGAATAAGGTCACCGCTCAGTCTCTTCTTCTGCTGAGAAGATTGATCTCCCTCAGCCTTTCCTCATAAAGGAGATGGTTCCACTCCTTTAATCATCTTTGTGGCTCTATGATGGATTCTTTCAAACAGTTCTCTGAGATTCTTCTTGAAATGAGGGCCTCAGAACTGGACACTATTTCAGATACAGCCTCACTAGGGCAAAGTAGAGAAGGACGAGAACCTCTCTCTGCCTAGCAACCACAACTCTTCTAATACATCCCAGGATGCCATTTGCCTTCTTGGCCACAAAGGCAAAATGATAGCTCATGGTCATCCCTCTGCCCAGCAGGACACCTAGGTCCCTTTCCTTTACACTGCTTTCCAAAAGGTCAGTGCCCAAATTATGCTGGTCTGTGGGGTTGCTCTTTCCCAGATGCAAGACTCTACATTTGCCCTTCTTGTATTTCACCCAGTTTCTCCTCTCACAATTCTACAGCTTGTCCAGGTCTCACTGAGTGGCAGCACAGCCTTCTGGTGCATCAGCCACTCCTCCCAGTGAGTATACTGAACAGTATTGGTTTCACTGCGAACCATTGAAGGACTCCACTAGATACAGCCCTACAATTAGACTCTGTCCCACTGACCACAGTTCTCTGTCTTATTTCATTTAACCAGGTCACATTCCACCTCATTACCCAGTCATCCAGACTACATTTCCTCCTTTTAGCTGTGAATAAAGGCAGAATAAGTAGAAGCAAAGTTTTCAGTCTTCTCTGTAGCTACCTTTTTATATTTAGTGCAACATACTTGCAAAATTATCTTCTTTTTATATTACAAGCTTCTTTTTAAAGCTATGAGCCAGTCAGGTTCTTCTGGAAATGTACTGAGACAATTGCTCTTTTATATTAAGGTCTCCTTAAACCACTCCTCATACCTGTAAGGCCTGCAAATGAACATTAAAATGTCATTTAGTTCCAGATTAAAGACCTCTGCCTTCCATAAAGGGTAAAGTAGCATTAGCACAAATGCTTGTTAAGTTCACTCTCTTTTAACAGAAAACATCTGAAAGACACTGCAAAGTTGTAACTTCTATAGTTCTGTAATGGGATGAATTTTCATTTTAGATTATTATGTTAGTAATAATCTTTGCATTTCTGTCAGTATCTGAGTTGTATAGTGTGGGCAGGTTTTATCTGCCATTATCTGTGAAACCTGTCTGACCATCAGTTACTCTCTGAGGAGTTATTTTATAGACTGAAATGTATGTTTTAGAGACCACTGATGTAGAAAGTGACAGCTTTCAGGGTGTAGACATCTTTGGCTGAGTCACTTCTAAACTACTGCAACTAAATGACAGTTTACCAGCATGCAAAGCCATTAGAACAGTACAGTTGAGTGACTGAGTCTGCTGGGATGACATGTTTGGTTTCACTTGCTGTTTATCTTATATGCATAAGTTTATCAGTCAAAGCCTACAAGCCGAGGACAAAACACAGAGACAGCAGTCTGAAATCCTCAAGTAGTCTTCTGTTCAATACAGCATATAATAAGGTATAGATATTATTCTAAATAGCAATTATGAAGCGCTGTCTCAGCAGTGTTGCTTTCTCCAGCAGCTAGGAAACTGCCTCAGAAGGTAAGTGAAGAGAGCTGTATCACAGTCGTAGAAGGTCTGGGTTGGAAGGGACCCTGAAGATCATCTGCTCCAACTTCCCTGCCATGGGCAGGAACACCACTTAACAAGACTTGGTTGGTCAAAGGCTCATCCAGACCAACCTTAACTGTTCCAGGGAGGGGGCATAAATGGTCACTCTTATAAACCTATTCCAGAGTCACACCATCCTTATACTGAACAACTTCTTCTAAGATCCATTCTGAACCTGCTCTCCTTCATCTTAAACCCATTCCCTCTAGTTTTGTTGCTAGACAGCCTCATGAAAACTTCCTTTTCAGCATTTCTGTAGGTTCTCTTCCATTATTTGAAGGCTAGAAATGGGTTGGAGGAGGTTAGAGGTCCCCAAAATATCCCCTGTACACACACACATATATATGTATATGTGTGTATAGATATATATACATACATACATATGTATATTTGTATATATGTGTATGTGTATATATACATATGCATACATATATATATGTGTGTGTGTATGTGCCCAAATGTCTGTCTGTAATATCTGTATATCTGCCATGAAGATAAATACCTGTCATTTGAACACTGCTTACTGACTGTATGGAATAGGTGTACCAAATGCAAGAAAACCAAAGCCCGCATACATCCATGCATTTAAATATCAGCTATAAACAGATTTGTACACACATGCATCTGCAAATCTATAGATATTTTACAAATGTTTTACAGATCAATAATGCAAGTTTACAATGGTATGCTTGTGCACTTTGCACAGGGAAAACAATAGAAACGTCTGCAGTGTCCTGATATCCAAGAACGGAGTTTATAAACATATACATGCAAGTTCAGATGTTATACACTACTGTTGTGGAGGGCCTGTAGGCCCAAAAATAAGATTATTTTTGCCTTGCCCTGTTTGGACGTGTTTTCCTGCCTGCACCAGAGGTAAACACATGAAATGAGCACAAAGGAGCACAACAGACCTGGTGCCATGAAGTCTGGCCTGCCCAGGGTCCAGGTTGTATAATGTGATTGTAAACATGTTTGTGTAAGCCCATGCACCCAGCTCATGCTTGCTGGGTGCTAGGCCTGTGTGTTTACCACATTTGGAAAGTCCAGGCCTATGGCTTTTGCCTATTACGGTATTGTTTGGCTGACTGCCAAAACCTGATTGGTCATTGTGGTGTCCAAAGGGCAATTAATCTCAGCCCACATTTTATAAATAGAAGCACGCAGGTAAACAATGTGCTCAGGGCTCCCCCAGTCACTCACGCTCACTTGCTTGCTCACTCAATATTAGGCTTAAACTCACCAGCACTGCTTATGCCTACTTGTTTTGCTGTTATTGCGGAGACAGAATCTCCCATAGTCTCCCAGCCAGCTGTGCACACCTGCATGCCACTGCAGTGAATTACCAGGACTAGATCCTGTATTGCCTGCCTTTATCTATGGAGCTCAGTCCCCCGTTCAAACGTGTACTCTATTGCAAGCCTACTGCCTTATCATTGCCTGGTAAGCGCCATTGCCACTGAGTTAACCAGAAGCAGACTCCATGTGCCTGCACGTGATCGGCCCGCTAACCAGCATGAAACCATGCTCAGATTGCACAGCATCGTACTCCTTCTGCACCTAAGGTCCTGCCTGTCAATCCCTGGACAGAGTGTCCAGAAGAAGCCAGGAGATTGCATCCTTCACCAGAAGAACAAGGTCAGAGACTGTAATTTCTCCAGAAACCAGGAAGATTCTCCTTTCCCCTGAAGCCAGGAGGATTCCAGCTTCAAAGTCCATGGGAAAAGACTCCCCTGAAGTTTGAACACTAGTAATAGGGTGTGATGTAGTCCTGGAGGGTGATTGATAATTAATCAGAATTTGAAGTAAATGCTTTAATGCCTCTGTAATTTCTATTGCCTCCTGCCATAGAGCAGAAAGAACTTTCAGCCCACCTGCTGGGCAAATAGTATATAGACCCCAAGCGACATTAAGTCACAGGGAAACTCCTCTCTCTGTTTAATAGCTTGAATGTATACTAGTTATTAATAAGCTATGGTGTGATATTAATCCTAGAATGTCTTTCATGACCATGTAAGATCCTTTTAATATTAAAATACAGTGGTTGGGTGTGGTGAAAGTTCAGAAGATTGAACTTAATAAATACATATTTCTATAGAATATTATCTTGCACCAATTTCTCCCCTCTGCCACAATCGCTGTAGGCAACAGAAAACCCCTCTGTGACAACTACGTTCATCGAGTGGATCTAATTCTTTCCTCATTTATGGTATCCTTGAACTGCTATAATTTCATTGAAAATAAATTTATTATCATAGATTTATTCCAAAACAGGAAGCTGCAGACTCCAGATCTGAAAATTTAGTAACTAATAGGCTTCATTCTTGAGATAACAGGTTTGGAAAAAGCAAGTCATGTCTGCTGTCTTCCTTCCTTTGTTTAATATTTATATTACCTCACAATGCCTTGTGGAATATACTTAGCAAATTATATTTGTAACTTGGTAGCTAAGTGATGGAGTACCTGTGATCTTGTTAGAAATCACAGCTGAATTAAAGTGTCTTCCTTTTTTTTTTCCATTTGTTTTGCTTTGGTTTGTTCTGTTCGGTTTTCTTTGTTTTGTTTTGTTTTACTTCAGTTAAAATCTCACTAAAGGACTCCTGTAGGAGTAGAACAGAAGATGGACCACATCTGAAGTGCAATTTCCAAGTAATTTTAAGCAAAAGTAGGAAAATCTTTTAGCCTAATAAAAATTGTTTCCTTTGTAGTCTGTGTGGATTTGATTCATATTTGTCATAAATCATTCCAGGTCTCATGCACTCTCTTTTCATGCTTCTTCTAGATATTCTCATTAATGAACTACCCATTCAGGAAACTATCCTTTTTGTGGTGAAAAGTTAGTCATTATATAAACTTCCCAAAGGAAAATTTTGATTGTTAGGAGTCCCAGACTTTGGAGATAACATAAAAAGACTGGGGGAAGAAGACTTTCCCTTGAATGAGGAGGAAAAGTTAGAGATCAATTAAATAAATTGAAAACCCAAAAGTGCATGGTTCCTGATGTGATGCAACCAAAAGTGTTGAGAGAGCTGGCATGAGTCATTACTGGGCTGCTCTCCATCATCTTTGAAAGATATTGGAGAACAGACAAGCTGCCTAAGGACTGGAGGAAAGCTGCAGTCTTGAAAAAGTGCAAGAAGGAAGACCCAGGAAGTTACAGTCCAGTCAGTCTCACTTCTATCTCTGAAAAGCTTGCTCTGCACACTGTCACAAAGCATGCGGAAACAAATACAGTTATGGATTTACCTAGGGGAAATTATATCTGATTAATCTGACTGTCTTCACAGGACATGACTGGGTAGACAAATGAGAGCAGGGCAGTAGGTGTTGTCTACCTTGGCTTCAGCAAGGCTTTTGACACCAACTTCCACAGCATCCTCATAGGCAACCTTAGGAAGTGTGGGTGAGATGAATGGACAGTGAGATGGACAGAAAGGTGGCTGAAAGACAGAGCTCAGATGGTTTTGCTCAGTGACACAGATTCTAGCTAGATGTTTGTAATAAGTGGTGTTTCCCAAGGAATCCCGATGTGACTGAGTCCAGTCACATTGTATATCTTCATCAAGGACCTGGATGAAGGGACAGAGTGGACCCTCAATTGACAATGACTCAAAACTGGAAAAGGTGGCATCAGGCATTAGCCTCCTGATAAGAGGCTGACCTACAAGTGGTCAACTGTGTGGAAAAAGACCTTGGAGCTCTGGTGGATAGTGGAATGGCCTTGAGCCAGCAATGTTTCCTTGTGTCCAAGGCCCATGGTACCCTCAGGTGCATCAAAAAGACTGTGGCAAGCATATTGAGTGAGGTTCTTCTTTCTCTCTAATCTACCCTGGTGTGACTTCATCTGGAGTACTGGGTCCCAGGAAGGTCAGGGAACCGCTTGAGAGAGTACAGGAAAAAGCTGTGAAGATGATTAGGAGAGCAGAGCATCTCTTATGAAGATGGTAGTGACAGGGCAATGAGTAAAGCTTCAGACTGGAAGAAGCTTGGTTTAGATTAGACATTAGGAGGAAATCCTTTCCAGGAGGGTGGTGAGGCACTGCAATAGGCTGCCCAGAGGGGTGGTGGAGGCTCAAAGACTGGACGTGTTCAAAGCCAGGTAGGACGGAACCTTGAACAAACTGGTCTGGCAGGAGGTGTCCTTGCCCATGGCAAGTATGCTTGGAACTAGAAAACATTTAAGGCCCCTTTCTATCCAAATCATTCTATAATTCTATGATTCTAAAACTTGAGTCTCTTTAGCCTAGAGAAGTGAAGACTAAGGAAAGATCTTATCAATGCTTATAAATACTTATAGAGTGGGTTTCAGGAGGAGGGGGCCAGTCTTTTTTTGTGGTGCTCAGTAATAGGACAAGAAGTAACAGGCACAAACCTCCACATAGGAAGTTCCATCTAATCATGAAGAGGAACTTCTTTACTATGAGCTTGGTGGAGCACTGCAACAGGTTGCCCAGAGAGCTGGTTGAGTCTCCATCTCTGAACTTAATTCAAACCATTCTGGACCCCATCCTGTGCAAGCATCTCTGGGTGTCTTGGTGATCTCCTGAGGTCCTTTTGAACTATTTCCATGATGTAATTTGTGATTTTGCAATACTTAGCTGTTGTAAATGGGACTAGTTGAAATCTGAGTTTGGGGTAAAATGCAATGAGGCAGATTTAAAAGTTATAAAATATTTATTAATATACACAAAATAATTCCCCTAAATTTATTTACAACTATCCACACAAGTTCTTGGATGCGGTTAGCAGAACTATTTACAGAATGTCTATGCACAGTGGAATTTCAGAAGATTTCAGAAAAAGTCTTTGATAGAGAGTCCGGCAGCTTAATTCACTGCTTGTGAGGTTGATTAAAATCCTTTAGCAATGTGAACAAAGAATGGAGAATACTCACTAGTCCTAATGTCCATGGCTCAAAAACGTAGGCAGGAAAATATCCAACAGAAGTCCTGCGGCAAATTCTGCGTGGGCTGCTGGCTGAGGCGGCTTGAGGCGGCTGAGGCCATGGCTGAGGCGAGGGGCGGGCAAGTGGCAGATCAGCGAGGAATGAACCAGCAAGCCAGCCCCTTTTCCCCTGTTCACCCTCATTTGTAGGGTAATGGCCGAGGCTAATGGTCTCATTGACCACACAATCACCCAATCACCTCTGGCAATCACCCAAGTAGACACAGAAAGGGAAGAACCCAGAGGCTGTTGTCTTCCATAGAATGGGGGCACATACGCCTGCCACAGGACAGGGGCGCAGTCCCCATGAAACCCCTCTCAGGCAAAGCAACTAAGTTGCCTGGGTTTCTTTTGTTCTGTTTTCCCACCTCTGGCTGCAATGCAGACAGGCAGGTAAATAAGACAGGACATGCTTAAGCCCATTTTATGTCATTTAGGAGTATTCACCTCATTAGCATAACCAGCTATTCTCATCCATGAGAGGGTTAGAAGTGCTAAGAACATCTGTTGTGTAGTTTCATTAATGCAAAAAGAAAGAACTTTTTAACAGTGGGTTTCGGTTTGGGTTTTTGTTTGTTTGGTTGGTTTGGGTTTGGTTTGTTGTTGTTGTTTGTTTGTTTGTTTTCATGTTGACAGCAGCTGAAAACATAGTGTTTAATTTGCTAAGCTGGGCAAGAGGGACAACAGCACTTCCCTACATCATGGCACGATTCTAAGAGTAAGTATGCTTGCAGACTTGGTGGCTTTCCAGTGGCAAGTACACCAGTGTAAAACTAAGACAGATAAACAGATTAATAGGGTACTAACCTCATCTAGACTATCATTGCCACCACATAGTAGTTCTTCTGCATATTTTCTCAATTATGAATCTGGAGTCTCACTTAACTTTTATCACTCAAAGACTGGAACAAACCCAAAATTTTAATCACAGAATCACAGAATGTCAGAGACTGAAGAGAACTCAAAAGATCATTCAGTCCAACCCCAATTCCAGAGCAGAATCACCTATGCCAAATCACACTGGAAGGTATCCAGGCAGGTCTTGAATATCTCCAGAGAGAGAGAGACTCCACAACCCCCCTGGGCAGCCTTGTCCAGTGTTCTGTCACCTTCAACCTGAAAAAGCTTTTCATCATGTTTCCATGGAGCTTCCTATGCCTCAACCCTCCACCCACCGCTCCTTGTCCTGTCATTTGGCATCACTGAGCAGAGCCTGACTCTATCCTCCTGGCACTCACACTTCATGTGTTTATAAACATTAATAAGGTCACCCTTCAGACTCCTCTTCTCCAAGCTAAAGAGCCCCTGCTCCTTCAGTCTTTCCTCATAAGAGAGATGTTGCATTCCCTTCATAATTTTTGCGGCTCAGTGCTGGACTCTCTCAAGTATTTCCCTGTCCTTTTTGAATTGAGTGGCCCAAAGCCGGATGTAATATTCCAGATGTGGCCTCACCAGAGCCAGGTGAGGGGCAGGAGAACCTCTCCTGACCTACTAACCACAAATTTCTTATACATCCCAGAATGGCATTGACCTTCTTGACCACAAGAGCACATCACTGGATCATGGTCAACCTTCCACCCGCTAGGACCCCCAGGTAATGTTGCCATCTGTGGAACAGCAAAGAGGCTGAAGGACAAAGTTCCTATAGACTTCACAGGGTTTTTTTGATTGATGCTGTGCTAGATTATCTCCAGGTACAGAGTGTGAATTTCTAACGTACAGAGGACAAAACCTGTAAAAACATGGAAGATAAAATGTTGTATATATTTCTAGGAAGTATTTTAGTAAAATGCCATGGGCTTCTTTTCTTCTGATAAAACCTCTGTGCTAGTCAACTAGTTTCCTTTAAGGTAATATATGAGGTATCATACAAGATAAACTCTTTTTTAACCTAATATCAAGGCTCTAGAAAGTTTTTGCACTCACAGTGTGTTACAATTTCGGGCAAAATAAAACTGTCACTTGGCTTGCAATCACGCATGCCAAGATCTGATGCTTGCCATTCCCACCAGGGAACTGTAGGTGCTGCTGAAGCTGCACAGTTGCATGAGAGGCAGGTGACCTAATCACAGCCTGGAAATATTAATACTTTTAACACCCTCCCAAGCAATCTGGTTCCCTGTTTCTGTGTGATACTTGAAAAATGTATTTGTATTTGATGCATTCCTCATAACTTGGGTATTTTGGTTTGGGAGTGGAGTTGGTTTTTGGCATTCTTGAGGTAACTTTACCAAAACACTAGCATGTATAGATTTTAGCTTGGTAGCAAAACATTCCCTGCAAATAGTACTGACTTTGCAAGAGACATTGATTTAATTTTAATTTAAAGGTGAAAAAAAAGTCACCGAAGTCTGTTGAAAGCTGATTATATTCCAAGGACTTCAGAGTATGTGGAAATGAGTGTCTTCATTGTGCTTTAAAAGAATACTGGTTAACAATACACTCCAGACAATGATAGGAGATTGATCTTCCAGTTTATCTCTCTTGTTATCCCAGGGACCAGTTCTCCAAGAACAATCTGCTTCCAGTCTTTTTGTTATGAGAGTGGAAAGATCAGTGGCCTTTGACATAGTGTGAGTTGTAGAGTAAATCAAGGGGGACTGTGTCACCAAGATGAAGGACAAAGATTGGAGCAAGGCTGAAAACAAGCTTTGGAGCCTGCTGAGCAGGAGGTGTTGCCCAGAAATCTCAGGGAGCTCAGTTTTTGCTTGGCACTTGGTTTTTCAGGATGCAAAGAACTTTCAGAACTTCATACTGAAATGTTCACACCTGGGCCACTCCATGTTGTGGTATCACCGTGTCACTCAATTTAAGCATCTTCAGATGCCCTATAAATAGGCCTGTCAGTCACAACAGGGAGAAAACAGAAAACTTCCAACAGTCTGACATAGCTGAATAGAAAAGTTTACGTTTCTCACCATGGGAGAAAATACAGAAAAAAAGTTTGATAAATCATGCCATACGATTTATCTAGAACTTAAGACAGGAATTACAGTGCAGTATCAAGAAAAGAAAAAAAAAAAAGCTATATAATTTTACTTGTCATACTCCTTTTTGCACACATAGTAAATAAAAACCAAACATCTAAACAAAAAAACAACAAAACTAACCTTTCTTCTACCAGTAAAAAGAGAAAAAAAAATTAATATGGAGTATATACAGAGTGCACCTATACTTTTCAAAGTCTGTCTGTCTGTCTTAGAAAAGCTTATCACCTATGGCAACCTTTTCAGGATTGAGGTTCTTCAGACACAGTTCAAGGATTTAAAGTCAAAATTAATTACAAGTCAGTCTCCTCTTCTCTGAACAGTGTTGGCCAAACCAACCTGCCTGACTGTGAATGGTGAAGCATGGTGAGCTCTCCATTTCTCTGTCAGGTGTCTCTGCTGCAGTGGTACCAAAACAACCAGCACCAATTATGGCATGACTGCTACTCCTGGTACATGCTTTGCACCCTTAAATGAGCTTCCACCCATGTCAGCCTCCAACGTCACTACTGCTTTGTGAGAAATAGAGGAGCAAATAAAGTTAAGTGCTGTCCAAAGGTACCTAAATTGCTCCATAAAAGAACATTGATGGCAGAGAGGTGATCTCAAGACCTTTCAACAGCAATCTTCATTACCCTGTTAAATAAGTTTGGTTAGGTTTTTTTGTTTGGCTGGTTTGGTTTTGGTTTGTTTTCATTTACCAGGCTATCTTTCTCTTACCAGACTACTTTGTTCTGTTGAAACACAGGTGATATATTAAACATACAATAATGATTTAGACTAATTGCTATTCTGAACTTGAGCACACACTGCCTGCCAGGAGTTTTCAGTATGATGGAAGAAGTAGTACAGCACAAAGAAGAAAATACATCTTAATTTTGTTTTTTCTTACCTCGTCCTCTCCCACTCTCCCTGAATGAGTCATGTTTAATTACATAAGTTAAGTTTGTGGCTAACACCTCCCTGACTGCTTGTGGGATAGATCACTTGTCTAGTCTTTGGCCATTGGAGGCCATAAAATTCTGTATTAGGGAGACCATGATGCTCATAGCATTTGCACATGTCTCTCCTTACCCCTTTGCTTGAAATAAAGACAAATGATTTAGCTGTGGTTATAGTCAATAGCTACTTCTTTTTCTGTAGGGGTCATTGCACTATGGTGCATACAACAGGGTAGCATATAAAGTCTCACATCTTCTGTACTTTGTCTACCCTGTTTTAAATTATGCCTCTTGAAACACATATTTCCGTGAGAGAAAATTTGACCAAACCATTTACTCACTCTTAATCTGAATATATTAATTGATTCAAAATATAACAAAGAGACTTTGTTTGCAGCTGATTCTGCTCCAACTCAAAAGAAGTTTAATTTCATAGAATCACAAAGAGATAGAGGTTGAAAGGCACTTCTGCTTAATTTGGCATGAGAGCAGGTTATCTTTTTGGTTGGGCTTTTTGTGTTTAACACATTATTTTCTTTTTTATTTTTAATTTAAAAAGTTGTTCTCATGAGATGGTTGTGTTCTGAAACTATGCAATTTAAAGGAGAAAAACTTATCCAGGACTTAGGTATTTAAAGGATTGGATGTGGCACTTAGTGATATGGTCTAGTCAGTGTGGTGGTATTAGGTCGTAGGCTGGGCTTGATGATCTCAAAGATTTATTTCAGCCTCTATAATTCTGTGATCCTGTGACTTAGCCAGTTCAAGAAAGCAAAGTGTAAGGTCTTTCACCTAGGTCAGGGCAATCTATGATATCAATATTGACTAGGGGATGCTGAAAATGAGAGCATCCAGAAAAGGACTTCAGGGTACTGGATGATAAGAAACTGGGTGTGAGTCAGCAATGGGCACTTGTGTCATGGAGAGTAGCAAAAGCCCCTCTAAAGTCTCCATGTCATGCAGATTTTTAATGCCTCACATTAAAAGCCAGAAGCATCGAAAAACCAAAACAATCTTTTAGTCCCATGGGAAGATTTCTCCCTAGGGTAAGTGAAAGGTAAACACTGGCCATGTTTCCCTTTCACTTGGCCTTGGTTCTCAGACAAACAGGCTATTGTTTTGGTTAGTAAAACTGGCTTTCTCAGGCCTGCCCAGCACCTGCAGGTGGGCTGGCTTGAGGAGTGGTCCTAGTATTGTTTAGGTAATGTTACCCAATTGTATAAGTTGCTTACTGTCCTGTGCCAATCTATGTGAATAACGTAAGAGTGGTCCGAACTGGTGGGCAAGTCCTATTTGAACATTATAAAAATGGTGGACGAGCCAGGATAGGGGTCGGTGTCGGTTTCTTTTTGGCCTTTTGCCTTGCCTTTGCCCTTTTCGTCTTTTCACCATCTTGGACCTCGCTCCTGCCTGCTCCAGCCTCGCCTCGGGCGGACACGCCGAGCCGCAGAGGCTGGGAGCCTGCACATGCCTGGACCCTCACCGGGAGAGAGAGACTCCCCACAAAGCTACAGACTGTGAGTAGCCGATGAACTGTTAAATCAAACCACAAAGACTTGAAAGAACTCTCTTAAACATCATAGACTCTTTAATTTGCCATTTTCGGAAATGTTACTTTGACCTCGATCAAAAGAATTCACAAGGGTGGCGTAGCTTCGGGAAGAGGGAATTCGCATTTTTTGCAATAAATCACTGATAAAATAGTCAATGCCTCGCGTATTTTCCCCATAAACTCTGCCGCGAAACTGCGTTCCTCGACAACTTGCACCCCAGGAGGCCTATGACATCCTGGACTGCATCAAAAGAAGCATGGGCAGTAGGTCAAGAGAAGTGATTCTGCCACTCTGCTCTGCTCTGGTAAGAACACATCTGGAGTACTGTGTCCAGTTCTGGGCCCCTCAATTCAAGAAAGATGTTGAGGTGCTGGAGCATGTCCAGAGAAGGGCAACAAAGCTGGTGAGGGGCCTGGAACACAAATCCTATGAGGAGAGGCTGAGGGAGCTGGGGTTGTTTAGCCTGGAGAAGAGGAGGCTCAGGGGTGATCTTATTACTGTCTACAAGGGGCATTGTAGCCAGGTGGGGAGTGGCCTCTTCTCCCAGGCAACCAGGAATAGAACAAGGGGACACAGTCTTAAATTGTGCCAGGGTAGGTATAGGCTGGATATTAGGAAGAAGTTCTTCCCAGAGAGAGTGATTTCCCATTGGAATGGGCTGCCCAGGGAGGTGGTGGAGGCACCGTCCCTGGGGGTCTTCAAGAAAAGACTGGATGAAGCACTTAGTGCCATGGTCTAGTTGATTGGTTAAGGCTGGGTGATAGGTTGGACTGCATGATCTTGGAGGTCTCTTCCAACCTGGCTGATTCCATGATTCTATGATTCTATGATTCAACTGTGTTCAGTTCTGGTGCCCTCAACACAAGAGAGACATGAACCTGCTGGAACAGGTCCAGAGAAGAGCCACAAAGGTAATCAGAGAGCCAGATTACCTCTCTTATGAGGAGAGGCTGAAAAAGTGGAGCTTTTCCAGCCTGGAGTGGATGAGAGACCTTACAGCTACAATTCAATAGGAAGTCTGGGGAACGACTGTCTAGAAAAGCCTCAATAGAATGAGGGTCAACGGTTTTGAACTGGAGCAGGGTACATTTGGATTTGCCATAAGGAAGAAGTGGTAAAATACTGGAACATATTGCCCAGGAATGTGTTTGATGTCCTGTTCCTGAGCACATTCAGGACCAGACTAGATTTGGCTCTGGGCAGCCTGATCGAGTTGGAAAAGTCCCTGCTCTAGAGGGGCTGGGCAAGACAATCTTTCAGTTTCCCTTCCAACTTAATGCAATCTGTGGATCTGTGACAGAATATTTGTCTTCATCAAATGTTAATAGTGCAACATGATCAGATAGTTTGACAGAGGGAACCCAGTGAAATACTCTCAGAGCCTGTCAAAATTATTTTTGGTTTGGAAACAGGATTAAGAAATACTTGATTGTACTACTCTTTTCTTTTTTTTAACATCTTGGTATTAAGATATGTAAAGCATTGTAGAGTTTCTGGGAAGTACATCAGTGAAAATGTGCACTGTGAGCAGGGATTTGTCTAAAAGATATTAATGAGAAACAGCAATTTTATTGTCATTTTATTGTCAAAGAGTGTCAACAGAAATGGACAAAGGCATACGTTTGAAACAACACAAAGTTCAAAGTATGGACTACTGATTTTTTTTGTTATATTTGTCTTCTTGATAACTTTTTTTTTAATCTATTCAAGGCAAAAATAAAAGTGGTTTGAAAAAATGACAATCAAATGACAATTTGAAGAACTTTCAAGTGTTCACAAGGACTTTTGTGAAGTATTTCTGTTGTGTTTCGTAACTGTAGTGTTTAGATATATTAAGTCAATGTACTGAAGAAATGTTTTGCTACTTTGGGTTCTGATTTCATCTTGGGAAATGAAAAAAAGCAGTGCAGGATTTGGAAGTTCTGCCTTCAGCTGTCTGAAATATTGAAGGAAAAAAATCCTAAAACTCAAACTTCTGTGATGTCTGAAGATAAGTCTTGCACAAATGTGATTTCCTCATGCCAGGATCAATGTTGCAGAGCTTGTCTTAAAATACTTCTGCTTTCTCATTAAATATTTAATGTTATACCTCATGGTTGCCTCTTTATTTCCAGGAGATTTTCTTTTTAAGGTAAAACTTGTTATTTATTTGATTAGTGTCAGCTTTGCATGCATCTGGACTGGTGTTGTACAATCTGGACAAAATTTGCTCCTCAGAGTTCATTCAGCTCAGGGTAAGGTTAACATTTTCTGACTCAATACTTTGGTACTATAAAGTTGTTATGGTAGGCCTCATAGGCCCAAAAGAGGCTCACACATGTCCTGCCTTGCCTAGGCGTGTTTTTCTGCTCCACCAAAGAGGCAGGAAGCATGGGAAATGGACACAATACCTGGAGCCACTGAAACTGGCCTGCCCAGGGTCCTGTGGGGTAAGTTACACACACTTAGCTTGTGCCTGCCTAGCGCAAGGCCTGTGCTTTTCCCAAATTAGGGAAAAGACACAGGGTTTTGCCTAATACGGTATAGTTTGGCTAACTGCCTTTCTGATTGGCTATTCTCATGTCCAAAAGGCAATTAATCTTGGCCCACATTGATACGAGGAGATACGCAGGTGAACAACATGTTTTTGCTTCACTCCTTTGCTTCCCTGCTCTCTGCTGTGCTCTCTCTGCTGTGCCCAGCTGTGATGCTGTTGCACACTGCCTTGTTGCTTTCCTGGTAAACTCCACTGGCGCGAGTGAGCAGATCCTGGATGTCTGTACGTGATTGGCCTGTGTGGCCAGCATGACATCGTGCTGAGACTGCACAACATTCTGCCCTCTGAACCTGAAGGTCCTGCCTAGAATTCCGGGACACATATACACAGATTGTCCAGAAGAAGCCAGGAGAACAAGGTCAGAGATTGTCTGCGTCCTTTTCCCAGAAGCCAGGAAGGTTCAAGCCTCAACGTCCAGGGAGACAGAGTCCCCTGAAAGCATTTGGGCACTCTCTGGACTGTGGCTAGCCCCCATGAGGATAATAATCATAATTTGTGAGTGAATGCTTAAATGCCTCTTTGTAATTCTCTACTGACTTCTGCCATAGAGCAGAAAGAGCTTGAGCCCATCGGTAGATGGCAAACGGCATATTGTCCACAAGTGGCATTTGACCACAGGAATAGTCTCTTCCAGTTCAGTTAATGTTTATATATTTTGCTGGTTATATTAGATGTAGATATTATCCATAGAATGCTTCCATAACTGAGGAAGAACTGGAATATTATTAAAATTAGTGGTGGGGGGTGGTGAGAGTTCTGAATAGCAAAATTAATAAACAATATTAATTTTGGAAAATATCATCTTACATTAATTAATTTCCCCTCCACAACAAAAGTACCATCTCTGTTATATACTTTGCATAAAACTTTTGCAGAATTTACAGAGTGAGTTGTACAAACTATACACTGCTGCTCAAACAGATCAATAACAGTAGTTAAAAGGATAATGATGCAATTATATGTTTGAAAGGGATGTTTAACTATGTTTAAGGGACTCTTTCTTACAAGAAGAGTCTGAGAGAGCTGGGGCTTTTTACCTTGGAGAGGAGGAGACTGAAGGGTGACGTTTGTAATGTTTATAAATATTTAAAGGTTGAGTGCCAGGAGGACACAGCCAGGCACTGCTCCGTGATGCCCAATGACAGAGCAAGGGACAGTGGATGAAAGTTGGGCCATAGGAAGTTCTGTGGAAACATGAGAATTTTTTTTTTTCAGTGTAGGGGTTACAGAACTCTGGAACAGGCTGCCCAGGGTGGGTTGTGGACTCTCTCTCTCTCTGGAGATATTCAAGACCTGCCTGGATACCTTCCAGGGTGATTTGACAAAGGTGATCCTGCTCTGGCAGTGAGGTTAGACTAAATCACCTTTCACAGGCCCTTCCAGCCCCTAACCTCCTGTGATTCTGTGCAAAGCCTAAGTGAAGTTTTGAGTATGTGTCTGATTTACACATCATCTAAAGAAATAACAAAGAATCTGGAAATATCTCATGGAGAAAAGCAAACATGCAGAGCAGCATAATGTCCTCTTAGTAACTGTGGCATGAAAGATTGTCTTTTCACCTCTCACAATGTGTATTCACATGATCAGTATGATAAAGTGAGCTCCTTCAATATGTGTATTTAGGGTTTTTTAAATGTTGTAAAAAGGCTGCCATTCTACTTGGAACTCTCCCACTTATCTGCCAGTGTTGTCTAAACGACCAGAGCTTTTTAGTTGATTTAATCCCATTAATCCTGAATGGCCAAAAGCACTAAGGAAGGAGTTAGGATTTGGGTTTTTTTTTTTTTTTCCCTTAGCTGTTTCAATTACTTGCATTTATATCATTCTTTTTCTGGGGTGTGTACCCTAGATGGTCAAAGCCTGGCCCCTTGTTTATGTCTTATTTTTTCAAGAGACTACCAGTGCAAAATTTATTCTGTGGTGAGGACATATTCCTCTTTCCCCCATCCCTGATATGAACATGTTTTGTTGATTTCAGATCTCCCAACTGGATGCTTATTTCATGCCGTGGTCCATCTTGATGATTAGCATGTTAAGTTTAAATAAAAAAGAGGGCACTGAAAGTAAATCCATGTCCCCTTCCAAATTTTTCATGAATGCGAAACAGATCAACACCTGCTCCTAGCTTGGTGTCCTCTGCAAACTTACTGATGCAGGACCCAATCCCCTTATCCAGATTATCAATAAAGATGTTGAACAGGACTATGCCTGGCACTGACCCTTGGGGAACACCACTAGCGATTGGCTGCCAACTGGATGTGGCATCATTCACCACCACACTCTGGGCCCGGCCTGCCAGCCACTTCTTGACTCTCCAGAGGATGCCTACGACCATCTCATCTACACTTGTTTCCCTGATGCCATACACCAAGAAACTGTTCCTGTTTTTTTTTTTTTCACAGAGGGAAAAAGACTCTTTCCTGAGTTCCAACAAGAACTGTTCCTGTTTCACTGACTTCTTCCACGTTCCTGTCCCGCTCACACCTCACCTCACCAACTTGCACCGTACCAGAGAAGCACATCACCTTGGGATACAGCTGGGGACCAAGAAGGACTTTAAGAACTCTCAATCCATGGACACTTTTTCCTATATTTGGAGAAGAAGACTGTTTGTAGGAAGGTGGAAGTGGTCTAACCAAGGGGTGGAATGTATAGGGTTAACACTCCAGAGGGAGTAACCCGGAACCTGACCCTAGGGGTCTTGACCCTTCCCCAGGGGTGGGTCTGAACACCACCAGGTGATAGTTAGCCCACTCCCCCACCTTCCTGTCCTATAAAATGAGGGGGACTTCCTGTTCTCTCTCTCTCTCTCGCCCCACACCTCACTCCGCACATCTCCCTGCATCAATCATAACACCATTACCAGCTCTTTTACCACGTGCCAGACACAAGGCAGACAAAGCCACCATCACACAACTCGGGTTTTATTTATACATTTTGTATTTTGCTATTTTTCCTCTTCTCAATTCTTCGCAAACGTCCTTACCTCAGATACCCTTCTAAGTTATTTTTAAACTTTTCCTTTTACCTTCCAAATTGAGTGAGATTGATTTATTCATGTGTGTTTACCTCTCTCTCTCCCTATATCTAATCCCTATCTTTGGGAAAGGAGGGCGAAGAGGGGAGGGCAGTCTACAAAATGTTATTCGTTCTGTCAAATTTATTAGAGTCTCTGGGAATTTGGATTATAACCCTACACAGAACTGCAGAGTTTCTTCAGGTCCCCACTGCCTTTGAATTGAGAAGCTCAGATCAGGATGGCAAGATTTGTTCATGGGCTCAGACATAGCAAAACGCTATGAAACATTTCATCGTCTATGGAGTGAAGTGGTGGTTGTTACACTGGAACAACCTAGCATTTAGGGAGAAGCCACTGAATGGTTGAATCTTGATGTTTTATCATAGAATCATAGAATTAATCAGGTTGGAAGAGACCTCCAAGATCATCCAGTCCAACCTACCACCCAGCTCCATCCAGTCAACTAGACCATGGCACTAAGTGCCTCATCCACTCTCTTCTTGAAGACCTCCAGGGACAGTGCCTCCACCACCTCCCTGGGCAGCCCATTCCAATGGCAATTCACTCTCTCTGTGAAGAACTTCCTCCTAACATCCAGCCTAGACCTCCCCCAGCACAACTTGAAACTGTGTCCCCTTGTTCTATTGCTGGTTACCTGGGAGAAGAGGCCACCCCCCCACCTGGCTACAATGTCCCTCCAGGTAGCTGTAGACAGCAATGAAGTCACCCCTGAGCCTCCTCTTCTCCAGGCTAAACAACCCCGGCTCCCTCAAACTCTCCTCATAGGGTTTGTGTTCCAGGCCCCTCACCAGCTTTGTTGCCCTTCTCTGGACATGCTCCAGCACCTCAACATCTCTCTTGAATTGAGGAGCCCAGAACTGGACACAGTACTCAAGGTGTGGCCTGACCAGTGCTGAGTACAGGGGAAGAATAACCTCCCTTGTCCTACTGGCCACACTGTTCCTGATGCAGGCCAGGAGGCCATTGGCTCTCTTGGCCACCTGGGCACACTGCTGCCTCATCTTCAGCCTACTATCTATCCGTACTCCCAGGTCCCTTTCCTCCTGACTGCTCTCCAGCCACTCAGTCCCCAGCCTATAGCGCTGCTTGGGGTTGTTGTGGCCAAAGTGCAGAATCCTACACTTGGCCTTGTTCAATCTCATCCCGTTGGCCTCTGCCCACACACTTATCCAGCCTGCCCAGGTCCCTCTACAGGGCTCTCCTACCTTCCAACAGATCAACACCTGCTCCTATCTTGGTGTCATCTGCAAACTTACTGATGCTGGACTCAATCCCCTCATCCAGGTCATCAATAAAGATGTTGAACAGAACTGGGCCCAGCACTGATCTTTGGGGAACACCACTAGTGACAGCTGCGAACTGGATGTGGCACCATTCACCACCACTCACTGGGCTCTGCCATCCAGCCAGTTCTTGATCCAGCACAGAGTTAATCTGTCCAAACCATGAACTGCCAGCTTGACTAGGAGCTTCTCATGGCAGACAGTGTCAAAGGCTTTGCTGAAGTGCAGGTAGACTACATCCACAGCCTTCCCTACATTCACCAGGCAGGTAACCTGATCATAAAAGGAGATCAGGTTGGTGAGGTAGGACCTGCCCTTCCTAAACCCATGCTGGCTGGGCCTGATCCCTCAGCCATCCTGTAGGTGCTTTTTGATGGCACTCAAGATGACCTGTTCCATGACCTTGCCTGGCACTGAGGTCAGGCTGACAGCTCTGCAGTTTTCCAGTTCCTCCTTCTGTCACTTCTTGTGGATGGGCATCACATTGGACAGCTTCTAGTCTTTGGGGACCTCTCCAGTGAGACAGGACTGCTGATAAATGATGGAGAGTGACTTGGTATTATTAACTTTGATATTAACTGTTCCATTTGCAGAAACTAAGGAGTCTTACCTGTTAGATGAAAATAAATTATTCAATGTTTATGTCTTAGAGATGGAACAGAAAGTCAGCATCTGAGATCTCTCTTCTCAAATAGCCTGATACCGCACAACAAAATTAATAGTCAAGATGAAGAAGTATTTGTAACCCAACTCAGGGCAGACCTGAGCTGGCCCTATTTTGCACAGAGGTTGGTATAGGTAATGTCCACAGGTCCACTCCAGCCTTTATGACTGTGTGACTCTAGATGACCCAGTCCTAGCCACTTCCTAATCTCTACCATCTTAAATATCAGATATTCAATGTATGATGGTCATTTAAGCTCATCCTCACAATGAGGGAGGACAAGTATTTCTAAGTGCTTTTTAGACACTAACTGGAGATGAAAAGCACCACAATTTGAAAATGTCTCTACCAGATTAGGGAGAAGACATTTCACATGCATGACGCTCAGATGTAGAGGTCAGAAGTAGAGATTTAAGTCATGGCCAAAGCCCTAACAGGTGCATTTAATTTAAAGACTTCATAGACTGATTAACGACATGACATGTAGCTGGCCATGTCCTTCATGTATTATCTGGGCTTTACACATGCAACTATTTTTATGTGATCAATCTCATTTGTTCTTTCAAGAGTTTTTTTTGTTTTCACATTTCAAAAGACCCCTGAGTACTTGCAAATTAGAGGAGAGCACTTCTGAAAGCAGGATAAGTTCCTTAAATTCAGGGGTGGATGTAATATCAGCTCTGGGCTCAGTATGGTAATGTATTTTTTCTAAAGTAAGTCTCAAGACATCACTGACTTAAGATCACTAATGATGTCTGGCAGAGAGGTTACATACTAATATGGAAAATGACAATGTGGAATACATTTGTCTTCACAGCTCATTCATGATGCTTCAGGGCATCGTAACTGCTTCAGACTTAATCGTATGTGAGTTAAAAACCCCACTTTCTCAAAGAAGCAGTTAATGAATGCTGTGTGAGAGTGCTCTCCCTCCTTAACATCTCCTTCCACTGTATGACAGTGCTCTCCCTCCTTAACACTGAGTTAAGATAAAGTAACTCAGAAGTGGGACTAGTGTGTTGAAATATGTGGGACACAAAGCTAACAACAGTGCATGCAGAAACCTACAGACAATGCAAAATGGCAAAATCTTCATCGATTCACACATAAACTGTTGCAGGCTGTGCTGCCTGCTATCACTGCTTGCTGCAGGCCATGGTAAACAAGCCCATAGACCACTATGGTGTTGGGCTAGCCATGATGGAGTCTTCAGATGATTCAATATGAATTATGCAGAAGCCCCTTTATTGATGGTAACAGCCCAAATTTATACACTCAGCCAGTAGAGCACATGCCTACACATTAGCATAATTAGTCAGGGACAACTCACATCTGCATACATGCACACCTTGTTATTCTCATTAGTGAAGTCCATTATCTACCCCGTCTGAGATAAGGTGGCCAGCTGCATGTGAGACCCAAGATTTGTTATTACAAGGATCTGCCTGTTGTCACTTCTCTTCACTCCATTCCCACAGCTCTCCTGCACCTGCACCTCTTCTGCATTCTCCATTCCCACAATAAACCTCTACTCTGCCCTGGTGAGACCTCATCTTGAATACTGTGTTCAGTTTTAGGCCCCCCCAGTTTAAGAGGACAGGGATCTGCTGGAGAGGGTCCAGTGGAGGGCTACAAGGATGACGATGGGACCAGAGGGTGTGGTGGTTTGGCTGTTACTCACCCCCCCCACACTTTAGAAGGTACCCAAACTAGACTCAGCTGGTTCTGGGAATATAAATGAAGCTATTTATTTACAGCTAGCACAATATACAAGCAGCTATTTACAGTATGTACAGAAATATACAAAAATATACAAGGTAAAAATAATACAGAAGCACAACTCCCCTCCCAGAAACCTGAGTCCCCAGGAGGAGCTCTCAACCATCCCTGCACCTTCCCCCTGCCCCTCTCAACCTTACCCCAGTCCTAAGGAAGAATAGAGGTGCAGCCAAGAGGTTAAGAAGCAAGATTAGTGGCAGGCAAGGTTAGGGAGAGGTAGCTCAGTCAGAGCCCAGCCCGAAAGTGAAGGCAAAATGGTGAAAGTGTTATCTAATGTTAACATTTCTTCTTCAGCGAGACTCTGAGGGAAGGAGACATCACAATTGTTTTCCTTTCACAGCCAGTTATCTACTTTTTCTCACCAAAACATTCTAGCCTGCTTCAAACTAACACAGGGGGCATGGCCTACGAGGAGAGGCTGAGGGACCTGGGGCTTTTTAGTCTGGAGAAAAGAAGACTTAGACAGGATTTGATAAATAAGTATCTGAAGGCTGGCCAGGAGCAGGGGACAGGCTTTGCTCACTTGCTCCCTGTGATAGAGGACAAGAAGCAATGGGTATAAATTGCAGCAAAAGAGATTCCACCTCAACACAAGGGGGAACTTCTTTACTGTAAGGGTCACAGAGCGCTGGAATGGGCTTTCCAAAGAGGTTGTGGGGTTGTCTACTTTGGAGATTTTTCAAGGCCTGTCTGGATGTGTTCCTCTGTGATCTCTGTTAGACAGTATTGTCCTGCTCTGGCAGTGGAGTTGGACTCGATGATTTCCTTGGGTCTCTACCAACCCCTAACATCCCGTGATCCTGTGATACTGGGAAATACCCATTTTGAACTTGCAAAGTGATATTGCAGACACAACTGTCAGTGAAAGCCACATTAGCAGCAGGTATGCAATACAATGCAAGGATTTCAAAAGAGGCCTTTGCTCCACATCATCAAAATCTGCAAGAAGAATCAAGAAGAATTGAAAGGGGTGATGTGACTGAAGTAATTTACCTTGCAACATAAGGTCATTACACTTGCCTCCTCTTTGGAAGTCATCTCAGCTCCAAGGCATGGGATAAAGTTGCCTAGCCTGAATATATTTCTAATTAGTGTATTAACATCAAGATGAATCAGGTCTGAATTTACTCCTGGCTGGTTCCAGGGCATTAGCAGATAGGCTGTATCTTCAGAAGTTCCTTGTCACAAGTGCAGTGTCAGGCTTAAACGAATTCTGGCTCAGAAAACCCTTAGGGAATGAGAGTTTAGTGAAATGTTGTTTGCATAAAATCACTGAGAGGTCAGAATTAAATATAACTGCCAATAAACAATATACAGTGCGTGCAAGCACACAGCTGTCTAAGTTACATTAGTTTAAGTAAAACCACCCTGATATTAAAGAATTAAAAGCAATGAACTTAAATATTCTATGTAACTATTATATTATTACTATTAGGATTCATAACACATAAAAATGGCAAAACTAGCCTATGAAAATGCACTTGACAGGGCCTCATGATCACATGTAATTTGCAGCTACTACCAATTTATGCATGACTAATGTGTATGGATACATCCTGATGCAACTCTTTAGCCTGGAGAAGAGGAGGCTCAGGGGTGACCTCATTACTGTCTACAACTACCTGAAGGGGCATTGTAGCCAGGTGGGGAGTGGCCTCTTCTCCCAGGTAACCAGCAATAGAACAAGGGGACACAGTCTCAAGTTGTGCCAGGGTAGGTATAGGCTGGATATTAGGAAGAAGTTCTTCCCAGAGAGAGTGATTTGCCATTGGAATGGGCTGCCCAGGGAGGTGGTGGAGGCACCATCCCTGGGGGTCTTCAAGCAAAGACTGGCTGAGGCACTTAGTGCCATGGTCTAGTTGATTGGATAGGGCTGGGTGCTAGGTTGGACTGGATGAACTTGGAGGTCTCTTCCAGCCTGGTTGATTCTATGATTCTATGATCTTTTAGGCTGATACAGTCAGCAACATAAAGTTTGGCTTTATATACAAATAATACACAGGAAATCTTACACGATTCCAATCCCATACAGCCTGATCCCTAATAAACTGTAAAGGAAATTAATTTCTTCATTGCATGTCTGATGAACTGACGGAAAGCCTCTGTTGCTTATTGCACTGCCTCAGGCTCCATTGGTTTAACAAACAACAAACATCCATGCATACTTTGAGCTTTGCTCAGTTGATAATGTAGCATCTTCATTCACTTTGCTGTCTTCCTCTCACCTGATTTTGCTGACTAGGAGCTCACACTAAAATACTGTGTGTCAGAGTTTTTGCTGTCATTGAAAAAATACTTTTGTTTGAAAGCATTAATTTTGTGTGTCATAGTTCAGAGAAGAGAAATCTTTCAATGCTGTAAACCAGTTTGTACCAACTTGTGTGTTGAGGTGGCTGGTGAGACTGCACTCTCCACAATTGAACTGGATAAACTTTGGATAATTTGAGGGAGCTGATTTGACAGTGTATGTCATGATCCCTACTTCTCCCTCGCTCCCCCTTACCCCCCCCAAAAAAAAAAAAAAAATCAACACTTTAAAATCCTCTACCTTTACAGAAAAGGAGATTCCAAAGTTCTTTTCACTGATGTCACTGAGCAATGTTTCTAAACCAGTACAAGATGACCTTTGAGAGTCCCTTTGTACCCAGTGATTCTATCATTACCTTACCATGGAGACATTTGTTAATCAGCAAGATAGCTGCAAGGGTTTATTTGATCCACAGCTCTAGGGCAGCACTGACTACAGCTTGACCTTATTTTTGAGTACTATAGCACTGTATAATTCTAGACGGTCCCCTAAAACTTCTTACAACAGATTTCCTGAATCATTGTTACAAACCAGAGACAAGTGTGGTACAGGGGTCCATGATTACAAGGCAGAACTTTTAAGGTCTTCCGTAAAAAGTCATGTATCTCACAAAGCCTCTTGCCTTAGTAAGATCTGAGGATCCAAAATGTTAATATAATGAAGAGCTGTACATGATGGAAAAATCCAGTATTCTTTAACTATGCACCAGGATTGCCCTCAAAGATTAATCCAGGCTGTTATCTAAAAGCATGTAGAGGAAAAGAAGCTTATCAGAAACAGCCATATCTGAATAATCTGGCAGCCTTCTGCAGGGGCAGGACATAATGGATAGATGAGAAGAGGGAAGTGGATTTGTTTATCTTGACTTCAGCAAGGAGGAGGATCAGGGGTGATCTTATTGCTGTCTACAACTACCTGATGGGAGGCTATAGCCAGGTGGAGGTTGGTATCTTCTCCCAGGCAGCCAGCAATAGAACAAGGGGACACAGTCTGAAGTTGTGCCGGGGAAGGTATAGGCTGGATGTTAGGAAGAAGTTCTTCATAGAGAGAGTGATTTGCCATTGGAATGGGCTGCCCAGGGATACAGTGGAGTCACCATCCCTGGAGGTGTTCAAGCAAAAGAGTGGGTGAGGCACTTATTGCCATGGTCTAGTTGACTGGCTAGGGCTGGGTGCTAGGTTGGACTGGATGATCTTGGAGGTCTCTTCCAACCTGGTGATTCTGTGATGCTAAGGTTTTCAGCACCATCTCTCACAGCAACCTTGTAGGCAAGCTTAGGCAATTTGGGTAAGATGAATCGAGAGGGTTGAACCCTGGCTAAAAGATAGAGCTCAGAGGGTTGTAGTCAGTGGCACAAAGTTTCCAATGGAATTCTTGTGAAAAAAATGACTGGTCATAGCTTGGATGAGCACTGACACAGGATGGCCAGGAAGGTCACTACCCGTGCATGTGTTTAAAGGTTGTTTAGATGTGGCACTTTCCAATATGGTTTAGTGGCAAACTTCATAGACTAGGGTTAATGGTTGGATTTGATGAGCTCAAGGGTCTTTTCCAACCTGAATGATTCTGCAATTCTATGATTCTCATCTGAATCATTGGGTCCAGTCCTGGGCTCAAGGGGGTACAGCAAAGGGCTATGAAAACATCCAGGGGACTAGAACATCTTTCTTATGAAGAAAGGCTGAGGGACTTTTTAGTCTACAAGACTGAAGTGCAATGTTATCAGTGTTTATAAATATTTAAAGGGTGGGTATGAAGTGGATGAAGCTAGACTTTTTCAGTGGTGCCCAGTGAAAGAACAAGACATAACAGTTACAAACTTGAACCTGCAAAGTTCCATCTAAACACCAGGAGGAACTTCTTCACTATTACTGGAACAGGTTTCTTGGAGCCTTCATCTGTGCAGTCACTAAAAGTGACTCCTGGGCATAGTTCTGTTGTAGATGAACCTACTCTGGCCTGGGGGTTGAAGTAGATCTTCATACGTCCCCTCCAAACTCTGTCACTCTGTGATCCTGTTTTCTATGGGAACAGTCACATGAGAGTCAAAAGTGCAATCTCTGAAAATCAAAAATTTCCAATAGAATATTTTTGTGTTAAACAGTTCAGGAAGTCTTTACTGATGAGTAAAATCCATTGGATGATCTTTCTTTTGGATACAGGAATAATCGGATTCAAGAAGTGAAAACACAACTGGTCAATGTGAAATGTCTCACTTGTGTTTTTCCAATGGCTATATGAATCCTGACTACTTCAAGTCATCCTATGAACAACATATTCAGATTTTTAGATTTAAAAAGAAAATGTAAAAAGTTCCTAAATTAAAGGCTCTGCACTCTCTACCTTCAATTTTATCTAGTTCCTATTATCCAATTTATGAAGATTCATTTCCCTCCTTGTACTCTGAGCTTCCAATGTTACTCCTAATTTTGAGTGTTAACAAGTTTCCATTAGTATAGTACTACATTTTCTGCCAAGTTGCCATGGTAACTAACAATTACATCACTACTGATGAGCACTGGACTGAGTACTAGTGCTGTAAGAAATTAATTTCTTATTGCTGTCTTGTCTGATGCTTCTCCTTTCAACACAAAAGTGTGCCAGCTCCTCTTTATGCTTCATAGTCATGCCATATTTTTTTCAGCTAATAGAGATTTTGCCAGTTTTACTGAGAATTTCCATTGTAGCAGGATATCAGATGTTCTACAGAAATCAGATAGGCTCTATCTATGTCTATGTCCATCTCTCTACATATATATCTCCCTGTCAGTATCTATCTCTCTTACTTTGTCATCTCTATCCATATATCTCTATGTTTATAACTGTACATTCTCTATCTCTGTCTCTATCATCTGTCTGTCTGTGTATCTCTATTGCTATTTCTCTATCATTCTCTATGTCTATATCTCTACCTCTGCTTCCGTGTCTCAGTCTCTATTTGTTAGCTTTCTTCTAAGTGTAACTAAAACTTACAAAGATATTTAGTTAGTCTGGCAAAAGACTGCTTTTAAGGAAATCATGTACCACATGAGTTTCAGCATAGCCAAATAAAACCCCAAAAGATTCTCCAGATCAACAAGGAAGACACAAGAAATGCTGATGTCTAAAGGTGTTAGGAGCTGCAAGTAGAGGGCCCTTCTGGAAGAGAACAGAGAGTGGCTGAAAAAGTTGACTTGCTATTATTCTGAGGAATTCTGAACTAATTACAGAACAATGCAATAGCAGTAAAAAATAATTTTTAAAAACCTAGTTAATTTTTTCTTATATACAAAAAATATTTATATACAATATATAATGCAATTTATATATATACAATAGCTACCTCATATAGATGAGATTCAGTGGGCTATATATGATCACCCCAGTGAAAAAGAGACACAAAGAATTCATGAATTCTTGATCTTCACTGATAAGGGGAGTTAGGAAGTCCTAATTTCTGACTAGAGTAAATGTTAAAAAAAAAAAAAAAGGGTAATTAGGTCTTCAAGATCTTCGTATTTTCACTGGGATTAAAACAAACAAACAAAAAAACCCAGCCAAAACAAACAACAACAAAAAAAAACCCAACCCACAAACTCTCTGTAACATCCATCCTGCAAACAGCACAAGGAAATTGTCCCATCCACCTCTCTGAAACCTGGATAATTAAACTCATATCTAGAGAACTTGTACTGAAGAAGCCCTAATTTCATGGCATAGCTGCCTAGAAAACCAGAGCATGCATTTAACTTCATGGAATCCTATTCAATTGTTGTGATGTACCAATGATTTGCACACTCTCTTTGGGTGAGATGCTGGTAAATATTCAGTGATAGTTTTGTGACAAATTGAGCCAGAAGCTACACTTGAAATCATAGCACCTTCTGTTCTTCAAGAGCACAGGGCATAGTCTCAGAGCTTGACAGCAAATCATTTACATCAAAACAGAGGAAGTACTGATTTCTTTTTATTAAAAAATCCAGTTTACAGCTAATTACATTGATGGAACAGCAGAGTAATGTAACATACCATAGTATGGCATAACATAAGGTAACAACATAACGTAAGGTATCAGCATAGCATAACATAAAACAACAATCTAATGTAATATAACATCACAAAATTGGGATAGGATAGGACAGGATAGGCACAAAACAAAAGCACTCGAAAACACAGTTTCACTCTGAAAAACAGTTTAAGAAGCAGAGATCTGAATTCCTTGATGATTTCAGCTGGTACCAAGAAGTATCGTTACTTTTTCTTCCTTTTTCTTCCTTTCCTTCCTCTTGAATTTGTCATTTGAAGAGTGTCCTGGAGTCCTGTACCCCTAAATTCCTTTCCTGCCCGGACTTCGGGGGGAAAGGGGAAAAGCCGCCTGGTTTCCCCCCCCCCCTTGCCTGCCCTGCAGCCGTGAAGGGGGCGGGGACTGCCCCGTGAAGGGGGCGACTGCCCCGTGAGTTCCCGCGCTGGAGCCAGGCTGGGATTGGCCGTGCGCTTTCGCGCCTAAGGTGTGGTAACTCTGCCCTTTGTCTAGCGAAGGTTATAAATATTGGGGGTCTTCCCGCCTTTGGGGTTCCTGCTTTGGATTTTGCCTGTGCCTGGACGTATGTGTCTGCCTGAGCTCACACACTCCCCTTGGCTGGACTGCAGAGAGACCAAGGACTCACTTTCCTGTTAGGCACACCTTTGTGTGCCTAACGACCCTTAACGACTCCTGCAGCCGCTGGAAAGGAATAGGAACATAGACCGCACGAGCCAGCCTGAGCGAGTTATTTGGCTTAGCTTAATTTAGTAAGAAACCGCTATTAATTAATAGCTGAGGCCTTTTCCAAATTCTGACTTCAAATATAGTCAGATTATTGATGGTATCCGTGTAGATTTAATTCTCATGTAACTGAACCTGTTTATCAAACGAAATTAATCTTTGTATATATAGTTGTGGGGGTGGGTTTTTGGAAAAATAAAAAATATCTATTTTTGATAAATTCTCGACTCGGCCACGTATCAGTTCCTGCCCTCTGCAACAAAGAGTTGACACTTCTCAAAAGTACTAACCACATGTAGTTGCTGTGATTCCACCTGCTACTAATATTAATGAAGACTCCTGCCTCATTTCCCTAAGGAATTCTAATTGATAAAAAATGATTGATTGTATCATCTAATGGAAGACTCTTCTTTGGTATGCACCTGTTGCTCTGATGTATGCCCACTCCACATGGATTTTTATAAGCACAATAGCAACAAACTGCATATCTTACTTTTCAAATAAAATACCAGTCCTGTAGACAATATCTAAGATGTGCTTTTTCTGGTGTTAAGCACAATTGCACTTTAACTATGAACTGGTGTAAAAGCTTTAAAAGAAGACTCCAAAAGCTGACAATAGAAATACAGAACTTAAACCTGCAGAAAAATTCTTTGAAATGGCGATTCTCTATTGATTTTTTTCTCTGTTGTACCAATTTTTGCAATTTCATTGTACTTTTCACAATATATCATATTTTGCTTAAAATAACAACTACCTGTGGCAGGAAATTGCATGAGAACTTCAAGTTTCATAAAAGATTAGACTCAGTAACTTCCTATTTGCCAGAAAGACTCACAAATCAAGGGGTGTAGAAATAGAACATAACAAGTGCTATGTCACGAATCACTTTGTCTTACCCAGCTGTGTAATTCCACAAGCATGAGTGATGATATTTGAATGGTTTTGTCTTCACTAAAAAATATGCTAAAACAAAGTATCTTTTCTTCATTGTGGTTTGTTTTTGTTTTTTTTTTTTTTTTTTTTTTTTTTGTGTGTGTGTGTGATTTTTTTTTTTTTTAATTGGTAGTAGATTTATGACTGGAAATAAATACTTAGCAAAATGCACTTAACAGTTCATTTGCAAAAGATGACTACAATGGGTAAAAAATAAGTGTAATTGAAAAGGTGCATGATTGTTATTAAAGCTTTGACTGGACCAGATTGAAGAAATAATTAACATCCAGAAACAGATTTGCCAAACCAGTAAACTGCATGATGGCAGTTAACACCTCCTTTGTCCCAGTAGTTTGAAAAATAACTGTATTGTGACAGATCTGTGTCATGGAGGGGTATTCTGCCACCTACACCAGTTGTGGCAGATGAGAGAAATTAATTGGTGGAAGATAATATTCTATAAAAATATATAATTTATTAATTTCAGTATTCTGAATTCTCACCATCCCCAACCACTGTATTTTAATATTAATATGGATCTACACGGTTATGGAAGACATTATAGGAATATATCAAACAGTAACTTGTTAATAACTAGCATACATTCAAACTATTAAACAGAGAGGAGTTTCCCCATGGCAGATACCGCTTGGGGTCAATATGCTTCTTTCCCAGCAGGTGGACTGAAGCTCTTTCTGCAATAGCAGGAGACAATAGAAATTAGAGTCATCAAAGCATTTACTTACAAATTCTTACTAATTATCAATCACCCTCCGGGGCTATGTCACAGCCTATTACTAGTGTCTAATCTTCAAGGGAGTCTGCCAGTGGACTTTGAAGCTGGAATCCTCCTGGCTTCAGGGGAAAGGACAGTCTCTGACCTTGTTCTCCTGGTGAAGGATGTCATCTCTGTCCTTGTCTCCTGGCTTCTTCTGGATGCTCTGTCCAGAGATTCTTGGACAGGACCTCAGGTGCAGAAGGAGTACGATGTAACACTGGCCATGCAGACCAATCACGTGCAGACAGTGGGGCCTACTCCTGGTAACTCAGCAGCAGGGGCACACACCAGGCAATGATAAGGCAGCAGGCATGCAAGAGGGTGCACAGCTGCAAGGGAGACTGAGCTCCATAGATACAAGCAAGCTTAAGCATAATAATGAACGAGTGAGCGAGCACCTTGTTTGCCTGTGTATCCCTTATTTATCAAATGTGGGATGAGATTGATGGCCCATTGGCCACCAAAATGACCAATCAGGTTGGCAGTTAGCCAACTTTACCATAATAGGCAAAATCCACAAGCCTGGACCTCCCAAATATGGGGATAGCACGCACCTAGCACCCGACGGGCAGGCCAGACTTCATGGCACCAGGTTTGTTATGCCCCTTTGTAGTCACCTTATGTCTTTACCTCTGGTGCAAGCAGAAAAACATGTCCAGGCAAGGCAAGGCATCTGTAAGCCTATTTTCAGGTCTACAGGCCCTCCACTACAATCTGATGGGATTCTAGATGTTTTATCAAGGAAAAGAAACAACAATTTTGGGATTGACATGGAGATGCAAAGCACTACATGATTTTATACGACTTTTTCCCATGAACAAAAAGCTGTCTTAGAGATGCACTGAGCCAACATGACTCTATGCCTCTCCACTACGCTGAGAACACTCCAGGGGGTATTTCACACAGGTACACCCACAACTCTGTTCATAACTGCCCAACAGGAGAGGAGGTTGTGACTCAAGTCTATAAGAAAATGAAAAGACAAGACCTGAAAGAAGGTCTGAGGATCACATGTAGCATTACAGGGAGAGTCCAGGAATCTCAGAGTTGACTCTGAAGGCAAGAAGAAACAAACAAACAAATCCATGTGTAAATTACCAGGAAAATCAGATGTGGCACTTTGGACCTGCCTGCCATTGGTAATCAGATAATGCTCCAGATTCTGCTCAATAACTTAGTATAGCTTCACTGACACCTTCATTTCACAGTCACTTTAGATCAGTTGACTTTTCAGGTTGGCACTGATGTAGGAATTAATTTGCATTTACTGCTCTATAAGGCACAACCCAGAACACAGTTACAAAAGAAGTTGTATCTTCTGTGGTCACTTCAGTGTTCTTAGGGCAAGAAGCATTTGTCCTGCCTCACCAACCTGATCTCCTTTTATGATCAGGTTACCCGCCTGGTGAATGTGGGGAAGGCTGTGGATGTAGTCTACTTGGACATCAGCAAAGCCTTTGACACTGTCTGCCACAAGAAGCTCCTAGCCAAGCTGGCAGATCATGGTTTGGACAGATTCACTCTGTGCTGGATCAAGAACTGGCTGGATGGCAGAGCTCAGAGAGTGGTGGTGAATGGTGCCACATCCAGTTGGCAGCCAGTCACAAGTGGTGTTCCCCAAGGATCAGTGCTGGGCCCAGTCCTGTTCAATATCTTTATTGATGATCTGGACGAGGGCATTGAGTCCAGCATCAGTAAGTTTGCAGATGACACCAAGCTAGGAGCAGCTGTGGAGCTGTTGGAAGGTAGGAGAGCCCTGCAGAGGGACCTGGACAGGCTGGATTGGTGGGCAGAGGCCAATGGGATGAGATTTAACAAGGCCAAGTGCAGGGTTCTGCACTTCGGCCATAATAACCCCAAGCAGTGCTACAGGCTGGGGACTGAGTGGCTGGAGAGCAGCCAGGAGGAAAGGGACCTGGGGGTACTGATAGACAGTAAGCTGAAGATGAGGCAGCAGTGTGCCCAGGTGGCCAAGAGAGCCAATGGCCTCCTGGCCTGCATCAGGAACAGTGTGGCCAGTAGGACAAGGGAGGTTATTCTTCCCCTGTACTCAGCACTGGTCAGGCCACACCTTGAGTACTGTGTCCAGTTCTGGGCCCCTCAATTCAAGAAAGATGTTGAGGTGCTGGAGCATGTCCAGAGAAGGGCAACGAAGCTGGTGAGGGGCCTGGAACACAAATCCTATGAGGAGAGGTTGAGGGAACTGGGCCTGTTTAGCCTGGAGAAGAGGAGGCTCAGGGGTGATCTTATTACTGTCTACAACTACCTGAAGGGGCATTGTAGCCAGGTGGGGGTTGGCCTCTTCTTCCAGGCACCCAGCAATAAAACAAGGGGACACAGTCTCAAGTTGTGCCAGGGTAGGTATAGGCTGGATGTTAGGAAGAAGTTCTTCCCAGAGAGAGTGATTTCCCATTGGAATGGGCTGCCCAGGGAGGTGGTGGAGGCACCGTCCCTGGGGGTGTTCAAGAAAAGACTGGATGAGGCACTCAGTGCCATGGTCTAGTTGACTGGCTAGGGCTGGGTGATAGGTTGGACTCGATGATCTTGGAGGTCTCTTCCAACCTGGTTGATTCTATGATTCTATGATTCTATGATTCATTGTGGAGAAGCTGTAAATTGGGGTTGAAAATACATTTTTAATTTAAAACTTGCACTTTTGAGCCTTTTAGATTATCAGCTACCTTCTTGTTGGCAGTACAATGGGCCAGTGTCAGAATTTAAAAACCCATTTTTATTTTGCTTAACCTCTTCATTATTCCTCTTCTTTATACTTTCTCAGCCACAGCAGCCCATGTTAGACGCACTGCAGCCAAGCAGGGAGATATCAAGTACAAGCCCATTACCTAGATTATTGTAAAAGTGGGAAATCCCCTCCTCTGACTGTACTAGGAGGGGAGGTCCTGGACAAATGGATGCTTGACAATATGACACTATCTACAAGGAGGCCTGAAGGAGGGTCCAGGGAACTACAGACCTGTCAGCCTGACATTGGTACTGGAGATGATTATGGGTGGTTCCTCTTGTGTGCACTCACATGGCAAGCACATGACAACCAGGGGATTTGGCTCAGCCAACAGGGGTTCATGAAGGGCAAGTCCTGTCAATCTGATCTTCTTCTGTGACCAGCTAGCCTACCTACTGGATGTATACTCAATCTTTAGCAAAGCACTTGATAGTCTTCGATAGGATTCTGATGGAGAAGTTGGCAGCTCAAGACTTAGACAGATGTACTCTTCAATGGATTAGAGACTGGCTGGACTGCTAGCCCCAGAGAGTTGTATTAAATGGAGTTAAATCCAGTTGCAGCTGGTCACAAGTGGCATTCCCCAGGGCTCAGTACTACAGCTGGTTCTTTTCAGTATCTTTAAAAATTATTTAGACAAATGAATTGAGTGCACTCTCAGTAAGTTTGCAGCCACCATCATACCAAGAGGGAATGTTGATCTACCCAAGGGTAGGAAGGCACTAGAGAGACATCTGGATAGGCTGAACCAATAGGCAAAGGTCAGTTGTATGAAGTTTAATAGCACTAAGTGCAGAGTCCTGCACTTGGGTCACACCAACCCCAGGCAATTCTACAGGCTTGGAGCAGACTGGCTGGAAAGCTGCCTCATGGAAATGGATTTGGGGTGTTGGTTGACAATCATTTCAAAGGGAGCCAGTAATGTACTCAGGTGTCCAAACAGGTCAACAGCATCCTGGCCTGTATCAGGATCCATGTGGCCAGCAGGAGCAGGGAAGTCATGGTGCCCCTGTACTCAGTACTGCTAAGGACACATCTGGAATATTGCATCTAGTTTTGGGGGCCTCACTACAAGGACATTGAGATGTTGATGCAGGTACAGAGAAGGGCAATAAAGCTGTTGAGGGTGTTGGAGAGCATGTCTTATGAGGAGAGGTTGAGGGTATTACGATTTTTTTAGTTTGGAGAAGGTCAAAAGGAGAACTTATCACTCTCTACAGCCACCTGAAAGGAGGTTGTAGTGAGGCCAGTGCTGGACTCTTCTCAAGAGTAACTAATGATAGGATAAGAGGGAATGGCCTTGAGCTATATCAGGGGAAGTTTAGGTTGGATGTTAGGAAGAATTTCTTTCCTGAACTAGTGACCAGGCATTGGAACACACTGCCCAGGGAGGTAGTGGGGTCACTCTTCACAAACCAAGTAAATGTGGCAGTTCAGGAGATGACTTAATGATCATGAAGATGCTGGAAAGATAGATAGATAGATAGATAGATAGATAGATAGATAGATAGATAGATAGATAGATAGATAGATAGATAGATAGATAGATAGACTTGATGATCTTAGATCCCTTTTTCCAACCTTTATGATTCTATGATTCTGTTTTTACATAGACCCTGGGAAATATACATTAAGTGTTCTGCCAAGCACCAAAAACCAAAGTGACAGAAGAACATCTGCCTCACCAGGGCAAGGTCACACGCACAAAGAAAGCCTACAGAAATCTGGCACATGGGCCAGCACAACAAATCATTTATACTCCGAGGTACAGTGTTGCATGGTAGAAATAAAAGTGCATTATCTTCAGAAGATCATCAGGAAAGCAAGTTGGCTAAAAAAAAAAAAAATCCCCAAACTAATTATTAACTTAACTGCCATCGGACTTCCAAGAAAGCAATTAGGTCAAAACTTTACAATACTTGTAAAACTGTGAGTACCCAAACAGAGCTCACCTGTAGGAATGCAGGTGTCCAGGCAACTGGATGTGAGGAGTGTTGGAGCCTGGCACTTGAAGTCGAGGGAGACACAGGCGTTGGCTGCATTAGATGCAAGCAGATTAATAGTCTGCTTAACCTGGTGGCTGAACTCAAGGGAGATGGAATGCCTTAAGGCTGAAAGGGAATGTAAAAGAGAGCTGGATATACAGCACCATGCTCTGCAGTCCCCCTTGCCAGAGGGAGATGAACTAAGCAACCAAGGAGAATGGATGCAGGTGCCTGACAGAAGGGGAGAGGGTAAACCCTTCCAGCCATCCTCACATCCGCAGCTGCCCTTACGCAACAGATATAGGGCACTAGAGGTTGAGGATGAGGTGATCCTGGAGCAGGCAGAAGCATCATCAGCTGGGAGGGCAACTGAAACAAACCAGTTGCCCCCTCGCATCAGAACAAGCACCCAGAAGAAAAAGAGGAGGGTAATTGTTATTGGTGATTCCCTTCTGAAGGGAATAGAGGGCCCCATATGATGGCCAGACCCCTTCCACAGGGAGGTCTGCTGCCTCCCTGGGGCCCGGGTAAGGGATGTTACCAGGAGGCTGCCTACTGTAGTGCAGCCCTCTGATTACTATCCCTTATTAGTTATACAGGCAGGGAATGATGAGGTTGGTAATTAAGGGCTAAAAGCTACCAAAAGGGACTTTAAGGCACTGGGAAAAGCAGTTGAGGGAGCAGGGGCACAGGTAGTCTTTTCATCTTTACCCTTAGTCACAGGTTGGAATGCAGAGAGGAATAGGAAAGCATATTTGATTAACAAGTTGCTCAGAGGCTGGTGCCTCCAACAAAACTTTGGATTCTTTGATCTTGGGGAACTTCATCTTGCCACAGGTCTGCAAGCAGCAGATGAGATACAACTGATGCAGAGAGGGAGAAGGACCCTGGCACATGAGCTGGCTGGGCTTGTTGAGAGGGCTTTAAACGAGAGTGGAAGGGGGAGGGGGTTAAACATGACAGCACCAGAGATAAATCAAAGGGAATTGAGGATGGTAGGCTAGAGATAGGGGTAAAAGCAGCAGCCCAGCTGAAGTGCATGTACACTAATGCATGCAGTATGGGTAACAAACAAGAGGAGCTGTTTGTTGGTGCTAGAAGAAAACTATGATATTGTCGCCATCACTGAAACGTGGTGGGATGGCTCACATGATTGGAGTGCTGTAATCAATAGCTACAGACTCTTCAGGAGAGACAGGTCTTGTAGAAAAAAAAAAATTAGAGAGGCAAAAGCCCATTTGGAGCTCAGGCTGGCCACGGCTGTCAAGGAAAATAAAAAATGTTTCTTTAAATATATGAATAGCAGGAGAAGGGCCAAGGACAACCTTCAGTCCTTTTTAAATATAGAGGGGAATACAGTGACAAAGGATGAGGAAAAGGTAGAGGTGCTTAGCACCTTCTTTGCCTCAATCTTCAAGAGTGGGACAGGTTGTCTCCAGGACAGCTGGACTCCTGAAGTGGTGGATGGAGTCAGGGACCAGTATAATCCCCCTCTTGAATCATAGAATCAACCAGGTTGGAAGAGACCTCCAAGATCATCCAGTCCAACTTACCACCCAGCCCTATCTAGTCAACCAGACCATGGCACTAAGTGCCTCATCCAGTCTTTGCTTGAAGACCTCCAGGGACAGTGCCTCCACCACCTCCTTGGGCAGCCCATTCCAATGGCAATTCACTCTCTCTGTGAAGAACTTCCTCCTAACATCCAGCCTAGACCTCCCCCGGCGTAACTTGAGACTGTGTCCCCTTGTTCTATTGCTGGTTGCCTGGCAGAAGAGGCCACCCCCCACCTGGCTACAATGTCCCTTCAGGTAGCTGTAGACAGCAATGAGGTCACCCCTGAGCCTCCTCTTCTCCAGGCTAAACAACCCCGGCTCCCTCAACCTCTCCTCAGAGGGTTTGTGTTCCAGGCCCTTCACCAGCTTTGTTGCCCTTCTCTGGACACATTCCAGCACCTCAACATCTCTCTTGAATTGAGGAGCCCAGAACTGGACACAGCACTCAAGGTGTGGCCTAACCAGTGCTGAGTACAGGGGAAGAATAACCTCCCTTGTCCTACTGGCCACACTGTTCCTGATGCAGGCCAGGATGCCATTGGCTCTCTTGGCCACCTGGGCACACTGCTGGCTCATGTTCAGCCTACTATCTATCAGTACCCCCAGGTCCCTTTCCTCCTGGCTGCTCTCCAGCCACTCAGTCCCCAGCCTATAGCGCTGCTTGGGGTTGTTGTGGCCAAAATGCAGAATCCTGCACTTGGCCTTGTTCAATCTCATCCCATTGGCCTCTGCCCACCGATCCAGCCTGTCCAGGTCCCTCTGCAGGGCTCTCCTACCTTCCAACAGATCAACACCTGCTCCTAGCTTGGTGTCATCTGCAAACTTACTGATGCTGGACTCAATCCCCTCGTCCAGGTCATCAATAAAGATATTGAACAGGACTGGGCCCAGAACTTTCCTCACAGGGTTTGTGTTCTAGGCCTTTCACAAGCTTTTTTGCCCTTCTCTGGACACCTTCCAGCACCTCAACATCTCTCTTGAATTGAGGAGCCCAGAACTGGACACAGTACTCAAGGTGTGGCCGGCTCAGCCCCTGCAGGTATGTGTGGGTTGCTCATTATTTACAGCTTGGCTTCCTGAGCCAGAAGTGGGCTCAAGGACATTTCTCAGCATGAGCTCTCATGTTTACCAGCTCATGTCCTGCTAGCAGGAGAATTCTCCCACAACTTAGGACATCAGTGGAGTCATGAGTATGGGTTTCAAAGATTTGTGGTTTAATATTTAAATAAATGTTTAAACATTCATGTCCTTCCTTCAGCTGACAGACTCATCTTGAATCACACTAGTTGCTGATTTATAGCCTATCTGAAACTGTGATCTCCAGCTGCTGCATAAGGATAATATTTTTGCACCTTAGTGGTAGATTTCATTTTGCGACCTCAAATCATTTTGCAAATCCACAATGATTAGTTAAGCTTCACAACACACATCTGCAGGGGGTCCTGTACTATTATGTGCATTTAATGGATGTTAAAAATGAAGAATGGTGATGCTAGCTCCTTATGTCAAACAGAGCAGGCATAGCTGCAGCATGCTATAGGCATAGCCACACCAACAGGGGTACTTAATCCTCAGCATTGTCATCTCCAACATTTTATAATCTCTGATATGCCATAAAGCCAGAGTAATTGTTAGAACCTCACCCTGTGTCTACTGTCCTATTCGTGTGAGTGGAAAGCTTTTATGTAACAAAGTCAGTAGCATAAGGTTCAGCTCCTGCAATGGGCTGGTAAAGGCTCTGTCTTGTGCACTTGGAGGCACAGGGAGCCCAGCTTGATGGAGACCACTTACCCTCATGAGCAATATGGTATGCTGCAGAAGTGACTTTTGTTGGGAGTATTTTCTGCTTGGGTAATCTGCTTCACACTGTTCCTGGCTTGTTTTAGAAGTTTTTCCACTAAGTGCGTGGGCCTAATGCGAACACCCAAATACTCACAACAACATTCAGTGAGGAAGAAGCTGCAGCATTTCTGCAACACATGGTTCAGACATATTGAGAATGGGCAAGTCTTTTATGAAGCTGACCTTGTTCACCTAAACAAGTATAGCAGGAAGCACCAAGGATCTTAGAATCAACCATAGAAAAGGGCCAGAAGCGATGATAGGAAGTTTTTGGCATGTACCAAAAAAAACCCAAAAAACAAAAAACAGAAGCCCCTGGTCCAGGATGTTAAAACACTGCTTGAACTGTCTTTTTTCCTGAGCAAGATCAAGGAAGACAACATAGCTGCATTGGCCAAAGAGATGAGAACACAGCTCAGAAGATGACTAAAATGTTGCTGAGATCTCAATGACACCTTCTATGAAGCAAGGAAGAAAATCTGAGCATGAACAGATCAATGGCAGAGAAGAAATTAATGACTTTGTTCGTTAAGAAATGAAACAAACAAAAAAAATGCTAAAACAAAACAACACGAGAATGATAAGCTTCAATGTTTGTTTCAATTAGTACCCTTTTAGTCTAAACAAGTTGCTCATTGCTGTAATAAATTCAAGAACTACTGCTTTCAGTCTGCCCTTTTCACAGGAAGAGAGAGACAACAGAGGTGGCACAAGCCCAAGGCTAAACCTGAGATATGACCTTTTGTGTATTCGTGTGTATCTTGGTGTAACAAGACTGAATTTCTCTAATCATTCCCTCCTTTCCTTCCTGTGTTTCAGATACTGTCAGAATACTCTCCCTAGTACTTCAGACTCTTTGTTAACCCACAAAATGCAGCTTTGTGGTGAAAAAGAGGATTATGGAATGGGACTATGGATTTTCCCAAGCAATCAAGGACAGAAGATCTGCTTTCCCATCAGCCCTCTCCAGATTCTCCTGACACCTCAAAATTGTTAATTGTTTAAAACTCTTTAAACAATATTATGAAGAGTTTTAAAGATACAAGGAAGGACCAACTACAATAGGATATTCATATATATATTGTGCTAGTTTGAAGCAGGCTAGAATGTTTTGGTGAGAAGAACTAGATTACAGGCTGTGAAAGGAAAATAGTGGTGATGTCTACTTCCCTCATAGGCTTGCTGAGATGTATAGGAACAAGAAATAAAAACAAAGATAACCACTCTCACTTGGGCTACTGGCTGAGCTGCATCTTACTCTTTAACCTCACCCTCCATTTCAGACTAATGCACTTTGTTTCCTAAACCCCCAGGCCAAATGTCCGCTCTTCCTTGGGACTGGGGTAAGGTTGACAGGGGTAGGGGAATGGTGAAGGGGCCTGTTGAGAGCCCCTCCTGGGGACTCAGGTCTCTGGGAGGGGAGTTGTGTTTCTGTACTACCTTTCTACCTTGTATATTTCTATATATAACAGCATATACTGTAAATATATGCTTGTGTATTGTGCTAAGCTATAAATATAAGCTTCGTTCATATTTCCAGAGCCAGCTGAGTCTAGTCTGGGTGATTACCAAAGTGGGGGAGGGGCGGGTAACACCCAAACCATCACATATATATATATATATATATATATATATACACATTTTCTCTTGGACTGCTTTCATTAGTTTTGGCATTCTGCATCATTGGTTCTCTACCATTTGCATTATCAGTATTTCATTTCCGTGGTGGAGAAAGAGCTTTCTTTGACTCTTTTTCTATTAATATGACTATGGGGGGGGGGGGGGGGGGGGGGGGGGCAGGGAGGAAAAATCCATAATCTATGTAACAGAGGTTTTTTTACTTTTCTTCTTAAATTATTTAATTTCTGAAGCAAAAAAAAAGAAAAAATAGAAAAGGAAAAAAAGCAAGGGGAAAAAAAAAAAGGTGAGAAATACAAAGGCAAACCCTGTAGCAACTAAACATGGACTCAGCAATCCATTAAATACCATTAGTCTTTCATCTTCCAAGCCAGTCTTGAATTGTAGCATCTGAGAGCATGGAGACAGAAAGAGCCAAGTCCTTACTGCTGTTATGCAGGGGTAATTAATTAATGCAAGATGAGTTTTTTTTCCAAAATTCATATTGTTTATTAACTTTGATATGTGGAACTCTCACCACCCCTGACCACTAATTTTAAGAACAATTGGTTCTTTGCACAGTCATGGAAATATTTTACAGATAATACGTAGATGCAGTAACCAGCAAAATATATAAACATTAATTGAACTGGAAGATAAGGTTCTTGTGGCCAAATACTGCTTGTGGTCAATATACCACTTGCCCACTGGGTGGACTCGAGGAGGTCCTTTCTGCTTAGGGCAGAAGGCAATGGTGCATTAGAAAGAGGCTTTTAAACATTTACTCACAAAATATTATTACCTAACTTGCAGGGCTAGCTACAGCTTCAGACAGAACGCAAATGCTTTCAGGGAGTTGTCTTTCTTGTCAACCACTGAGACTTCTGACTCTTCCCAGGCTTCGGAGTGCTGGGGAAAGCAAGCTGACAATCTCTGACCTGATCCTCTGGAAGATCTGTGTATCTCCAGGACCTCCCATCATGGCAGGAGACTTTCAGGTGTAGGCAGAATGTCTTGCGATATGCAGTCTTAGCACAATGCCACACTGGCTATGCAGGCTGATCGCATAGAGGCATTTAGAGCCTCTCCCTGGTAAACTCACAACAGTGGAGTTTCATGGCAAACAATAAGTCAGTAAGCAATGGCAGCTGGCAACAGCAGGCACAAATAGAACAGCAGAGCACAGCAGAGCATGGCAGAGCATATCTTTTACCAGCATGTCTCTTTTTACCAATGTGGGCTGAGGCTAATGGGCCTTTGGACACAGAACAGCCAATCAGAATGGCAGTTATCTGAACTTGACCATATTAGGTAAAACCACAGGCTTGCCTTACCCAAATTTGGCAAAAGCACAGGCCTTGCACAAGGCAAGCACATGCTAAGTGTGTGTACCTTGTTTACCACAGGAGAAAAACATGCCTGGGTAAATCAGTACATGTATAAGCCTATTTCTGGCCCATCAGTTCTACCACAACAACTGCCTAGCACAGGATCGTTCCCTAGACAGCACTTTGTAGTGGGTTTTTTTGAGCCTAATGTTGATTGTATAAAGAGACTTCCACCACTTTTTTGAGACAATTATGATATCATTAGAAAGACACTTTCTTGATCTACATTTTAAATGTTCCTGGGTTTGTTTTTTCATACAATTATCCTATGATATCAATCATTGCTTCTATGCCAGCCATTTATTTGATAAAAAGGCCAATAAAATATTGGCTGCTATAAAGATACTTCCATGTTACCTTGTTTTGTTCAAAGAGTGAGTGATAATACACTGATTCTCCAGTTTCAGTAAATAAAATGTTGAAGGAGGAGAAAAATCTTGAAATAGGGAAAGTCAACCATTAGCGCACAAGCTGCATCTGTAGTATTGTGTTCAGTTCTGAGCTCCTCAGTTCAGGAAAGACAGGGAACTGCTTGAGAGAGTCCAGCGCAGGGCCACAAAAGTGATTAAGGGAATGGAACATCTTCCTTCCAAGGAGCTGATGTGGTAGGCCTCATAGGCCCAAAAGAGGCTCACACATGTCCTGCCTTCCCTAGGCGTGTTTTTCTGCTCCACCAGAGAGGCAGGAAGTGTGGGAAACAGACACAATACCTGGAGCCACTGAGTCTGACCTGCCCAGGGACCTGTGGTTTAAGGTACACACACTTAGCTTGTGCCTGACTAGCGCAAGGCCTGTGCTTTTCCCAAATTAGGGAAAAGTGAGCCTGTGGCTTTGCCTATGTGCTAGTTTGAAGCAGGCTAGAATGTTTTAGTGAGAGAAAGTAGATAATTGGCTGTGAAAGGAAAACAGTGGTTATTTCTCCTTCCCTCACAGTCTCGCTGAGAGGTATGGGAACAAGAAAGTAAACATTAGATAACACTTTTCGCCATTTTCTCACTCTGCTTCTGGCTTCAGACTGAGCTACGTCTTCCTAACCTCACTGCCACTAATCTTGCTTCTTAACTTCTTGGCTGAACCTCTTTTCTTCCTTAAGGACTGGGGTAAGGTTGAGAGGGGCAGGGGGAAGGTGCAGGGGTGGTTGAGAGCCCCTCCTGGGGACTCAGGTTTCTGGGAGGGGAGTTGTGTTTCTGTATTGTTTTTACCTTGTATATTTCTGTATATAACTGTACATACTGTAAATAGCTGCTTGTATATTGTGCTAGCTTCATTTATATTCCCAGAGTCCGGCTGAGTTAGCTGGGGTGTTTCTAAAAGTGGGGGGGGGCAGATAATACCTAAACCACCACATATTTTATTTGGCTTCCCCAACGTGGGGCAAATTCATTTGAGTGACTGTTAATTAACTCTGGGAATCAGAATGAAGCTAATAAAGCAGCTATTGTACTTGGTGGGGGTTATTGTGTGGCCTGTTTGCTGTTTTTTTGTGTACAATTGGATCAAAGACCAAATTAGTTATTTCTTGCTTCATGTAGTTTTTAAGAAGGTCAGAGCTAAAGTTACAAGCATTTTCTGGTCCTGAGGTGATTTCATTCTTGGGTATGCTGGTTTTAATGTCACTGAAAATCTTACCTGTAACATTACAGGAGTATTGGTCAATAATATTACAAGCAATCAAAATACTGCTTTATCTACAGCCCTTATGAGTGTAATTTGCCCCCAAACTGAGATGCCAAATCCTTGTAAAGATATTTACTCAAAACAAATTGTGGCATGTCTAGTGTGTGTCATCCTGACTCTTATAATTTTTGATTTTATAATACTTTTAATATTCTGTGTGAAAAATTCAAATGCAGTGCCTGTAAGAACTAGAAAAATTTCTGTCTCAAAATCACACAGCTCAGTGTCTCAGCAGCAGTGTACCAGTGGAAATCAAAACAAAGTGTCTCAACCACCTCTTTCCCAGCCAGGGTCACAAGAAGGAGTGTCCCCTCCTTCACAACAGGGAGCTCCTATTACAGTTACTATACCCCCCTCTTCAGATTCTGAGAAGACTGCCAATGTTCCTGGCGGGAATAACAACAAAGATAATGCATCAAGTTTGGCAGGCATCCCAGGAGTACAGGCAAATACTCAGAGTCAGAATGTTCCTGATAACACTGGTAACAGCAGCCCAGTCAGTCCAAGTCCGAATTACACCAGCTATCGGCCTGTTCGAAACCCCAGCCAGTAGACCAAAACCCTGTTACCTCTAAGGCAGATCTGAGCTCACAGACCCCAGGTCAGACCCCCAATGATTCAAACCCTCCGGCAGACACGTCAAAGTCTGTTGCTGTGCAGGCCTTTTTGGCACCTGCTAAGGCAAAAGCCAAGACACAGCTTTTGACAAAGTGTGACTCAAAGGAGGATGTAAGAGAGGGGACTTCTGGTGAGCAAGAGGAGGAAGAGGAGGCATTTAGTCTGTGGGACCTAGTGAACATGCTAAGATGGCAGTACTCAAATGAGAAGAGCTCTGTGAGATTGGCTGCCAAGAAAGAGGATGGTTCCAATGAGTTTAGGAGTGCTATGAGGAAGGTTCTGTTTCTAGGCCAGGGACAACAAGATCAACAAGAGGAAGAGGAGGAGGATGACATGCAGGACTCCAACGATCCACTCAGAGAGGTCACGGAAGTTAGGAAGGAATACTCAAGGGAATCAGGTGAGCCAATCCTAAGCTGGCTAGTGAGATGCCATATCATTCGTGCCAATGCTCTGCAGGTAGGAGACAAGTCTACCAAGCAGCTAGGACCACTCACCAAGGAGAGTGGAGTGGACAAATACCTCGCAAGTCCTCTTGGTAAGGTTAGCTTGTGGACACACCTTCTTTTAGCTGTGGCTATGAGATATCCTTCCCGAGATGATTTGCCATGGGCTGCCAAGAAGTGGAACACCGTTGAGCAGGGAATTAAGCTTCTGAAGGAGTTTGCTGTGAAGGAAGTGCTTTATGGAGATCATGGCACATATGAGCCTGATGACGTTCCTCTTGGAACAGGTCGCATGAAGAAGCTTATTAAGCTTGCTCCTTCATCCTATGCTAACATCTTGGCCAGCAAGTTCCTGTCAAGGGGTGATAATGGAAGGTCTTTCACTGTGGGTGAATTCACTGACCAGCTCAGGCAGTTAGAGGACAGCTTGTCACACTCTGGTATAATCTGTGCCATAAAAACTCTAGGTACAGAGATGAAAGAAGGCATTGAGAATGGCATTAAGAACAGTATGAAAGAAGTGAAGGAGGACCTTAAAACCTCAATTTCCAATCTGGTAAGAGATACCATTCCTGCATCATCTGAATGGGTGCATGTTTCTGCCATCAGGAACAGACACCCACCTCCTGCAAGGCAATTCCAGCCCAGGAGGAGACAAATTCCACCCAGACAGCAGCAATCACGTGCGTCACTGTGGATACTTCTGCATGACACATTTGGTGAGAATATGAACAAGTGGGATGGTCAACCTACTTCAGCTCTTTCAAAGAGAGTCAGGGAACTGCAGAGTGGCAAAAACAGAGGAATTGATGCCAGTGCCAGGAAAGTAGCTGTCACTTCTTCAGCTCCTGAGAGCAACTGCAATTGTTCCAACAGTTGCAGTTTCTCTCACAACTACACCAATCATTGTGTACACCCTACATGCCATGTTCAGCATTAGGGGTGCCCTGCCTCCAGCCAGGAGGAGGAAAGGGACAGTGGAGAGAACCGAATCTATTGGAATGTATTCATTAGGTGGCCTGGCAGTTCAAGAGTTCAGAAATACAGGGCTTTAGTTGACACAGGTGCTCAGTGTACTTTGTTGCCATCCATTTGCAAAGGGACAGAGTCCATATCTATTTTTGGAATCACTGGTGGATCTCAAGAGTTAACTAAGTTGCAGGCTGAGATCAGTTTAACTGGTAAAGAGTGGAAGACACATACTATTGCAACTGGTCCTGATGTGCCTTGCATTCTGGGAATTGACTTTTTGAGACAAGGTTGTTTCAAAGATCCTAAGGGTCACAAATGGGGTTTTGGAATAGCATCTGTAGAGATTGAGGATGGTAAATTGAAATAGTCCATTCGACCTGAACTTTCTGATGAATCTGCAGTTGTGGGACACCATGACATAGAGGATCTGGAAGTGCCAATTGCAACTCAAACTGTGCACCACAGGCAGTAGAGAACTAACCGTGACTCTTTGTTGCCCATTCATCAGCTGATTCATCAATTGGAGAGTCAGGCTGTCATCGAGAAAGCTCATTCACCTTTCAACAGTCCCATCTGGCCTGTGCGCAAACCTACGGGCGACTGGAGACTCACAGTTGATTTTTGTGCCCTCAACGAGGTGACTCCACCCATGAGCGCAGCTGTGCCAGACATGCTGGAACTCCAGTACGAGCTGGAATCGAAGGAGGCTAAATGGTATGCAACCATAGACATTGCGAATGCTTTCTTCTCTATTCCCATAGCAAAGGAGTGCAGGCCTCCGTTTGCATTCACCTGGAGAGGAATCCAGTACAAGTTCAACCGTTTGCCTCAGGGGTGGAAGCAGAGATCAACCATCTGTCACTCAGTCATCCACAATGCACTGGAGAAAGGTAAAGCTCCAGAGCACATCCAGTTCATTGACGACATCATTGTGTGGGGCCGAACTGCTGAGGAAGTCTTTGAGAAAGGTAACAAAATCATTGACATTCTGTTGCAAGCAGGTTTTGCCATTAAGAGAGACAAGGTCAAAGGACCTGCCAAAGAAATTCAGTTTCTGAGAGTGCGGTGGCAAGATGGTCACCGTCACATTCCACAGGATGTAATCAACAAAGTCTCCATGTCTTGGGTTCAAATGCAAGTTCCCAGAGACTCTAATAAATTTGATAGACCCAATGACAATTTATAGAGTGCCCTCCCTTCTTCCCCCTCCTTTCCCAAAGATAGGGCTTAGATATAGGGAGAGAGAGGTAAGCACACCCAAATAAATCAATTTCACTCGATTTGGAAGTTAAAAGGAAAAGTTTAACAATAACTTAGAAAAGGTATTGGAGGTAGGGAAGTTTACAAAGGATAGGGAAGGGAAAAAACAGCAAATTACAAAAAGGAATAAATACAACCCGACTGGTGCAGTGGTATGGATCTGTCTCGTGGCTGCACGTGGTGTGCTGGTATGCAGTGTGTGTGTGTCAAGAGGGAGTGAAGCAAGAGAGAGAGAGAGAAGCAGGAAGCCCCTCTCTTTTACAGGACTAGAAGTGGGGGCGAGTGGGCTAACCATCACCTGGAGTGTGGCCCACACCTGGGGAGGGGCCAAAACCCCTAGGGTCAGGTTCAGGGTTACTCCCTCTGGAGTGTTAACCCTATACATTCCACCCCTTGGTTAGACCACTTCCACCTTTCTACAAACAGTCTTCTTCTCCAAATATAGGGAAAAGTGTCCATGGATTGAGAGTTCTTAAAGTCCTTCTTGGTCCCCGGCTGTATCCCAAGGTGATGTGCTTCTCTGGTCTGGTGCAGGTTGGTGAGGTGAGGTGTGAGCAGAACAGGAACATGGAAGAAGAGTCACTGAAACAGGAACAGTTCTTGTTGGAACTCAGGAAAGAGTCTTTTCCCTCTGTGAAGAAAACATCAGGAACAGTCTCTTGGTGTATGGCATCGGGGGAACAGGTGTAGGTGAGATGGCTGTAGACATCCTCTGGAGGGAAATCAGGAACAGTCTCTCACTGCAGGGCATCAGTGACGAATCAGGTGCAGGGTTCTGTTGGACACCTCGTTGTGATGCGATGCTGTAGGACTCTGGATAGCTGCTGGTGTGATGTAGGTTCTGTTGAACACCGTGTTGTGGTGAGGGTATAACTACAAAAACAACTTGTAACCCCTTATGAACTATAATACAAGTATTACACAACTATGATACAAATATTATACAACTATTATACAACCATAATACAAGATAACCTGAAATATCTGGAACACATGGAATCAACTCTGAGATTTCAAACCTTTTCATCTAAAGAGAGATTTCTCTGAGGGACACACTCAATAGTACCAGTTTCCAGCATTACCCAGTATGTGTGACCAGGACCCTCTGCAGATACCACCCCATTGATAGGTTTTCCCCCACCAGAGGCAGGAGCAACCCACACAGTCTTTCCCAGTAGATTCCTTTCACAGACTATAGGAACTCCATCTCCCTCAACTATGGGCAGTAGGGCAGACTGAGCAGGACCAGCTCTGTTAACTGATCCCCTGCTATTCACCAGCCAAGTGGCTTCTGCAAGGTGCTTCTCCCAGTTTCTGAGAGTTCCACCTCCCATAGCCTTCAGGGTGGTTTTCAGCAGGCCATTGTGTCGCTCAATCTTTCCTGCAGCTTGTGGGTAGTATGGGATGTGGTAAATCCATTCTATCCCATGCTCTTTTGCCCAGTTGCTTACAAGGTGGTTCTTGAAATGGGTCCCGTTGTCTGATTCAATTCTCTCTGGGGTACCGTGTCTCCACAGGATGTGGCTCTGCAGGCCCAGAATGGTGTTACGGGCAGTAGCATGAGGTACTGGATAGGTTTCCAGCCACCCTGTGCTTCCCTCTATCATGGTTAACACATACTGCTTGCCACTGCGAGACTGAGGCAGAGTGATGTAATCGATCTGCCAGGCCTCCCTGTACCTGTACTTTGACCACCGCCCCCCGTACCACAAAGGCTTCATGCGCTTAGCTTGCTTTATGGTGGCACAGATGTCACATTCGTGGATAACCTGAGTTATGGCCTCCATGGGTATGTCCACGGACCTGTCTCGGGCCCATTGGTGTGTGGCATCTCTTCCTTGGTGGCCAGAAGAGTCATGTGCCCACCGAGCTAAGAACAGTTCATCTTTGTGTTTCCAGTCCAGGTCAATCTGGGAGAGGGACGGCGACTCCACCACCTCCCCGAGCAGCCCATTCCAGTGTCCAATGACTCTCTCAGTGAAGAACTTTCTCCTCACCTCGAGCCTAAACCTCCCCTGGCGCAGCCTAAGGCTGTGTCCTCTTGTTCTGGCACTGGCCACCTGAGAGAAGAGAGCAACCTCCTCCTGGCCACAACCACCCCTCAGGTAGCTGTAGACAACAATAAGGTCACCCCTGAGCCTCCTCTTCTCCAGGCTAAACAATCCCAGCTCCCTCAGCCTCTCCTCATAGGACTTGTGCTCGAGGCCTCTCACCAGCCTTGTCGCCCTTCTCTGGACACATTCAAGCATCTCAATGTCCCTTCTAAACTGGGGGGCCCAGAATTGAACACAATACTCAAGGTGTGGTCTCACCAGTGCTGAGTACAGGGGCAGAATGACCTCCCTGCTCCTGCTGACCACACCATTCCTGATGCAGGCCAGGATGCCACTGGCTCTCTTGGCCACCTGGGCACACTGCTGGCTCATGTTCAAGCGGGTATCAATCAGTACTCCCAGATCCCTCTCTGTCTGGCTGCTCTCCAGCCACTCCGACCCTAGCCTGTATCTCTCCATGGGGTTGTTGTAGCCAAAGTGCAGCACCCTGCACTTGGAGCTATTGAACCCCATCCCATTGGCCTCTGCCCATCTGTACAGGCGGTCAAGGTCCTGTCCTTGTGGCACTTTAAGGCAAGGTTGGACGTGGTACTTGGTGCCATGGTCTAGCCTTGAGCTCTGTGGTAAAGGGTTGGACTCGATGATCTGTGAGATCTCTTCCAACCCTGATGATACTATGATACTATGATACTATGTGGGCAGCCAAGTCAGCTTGGTGGTTATGCTGCTGTTCTTCAGTGGCTCTGCTCTTTGGGATGTGAGCACTGATGTGTCGGATTTTAACTGGTAGTTTGTCCAGGCGTGCAGAAATGTCTTGCCAGAGATCAGCAGCCCAAATAGGCTTCCCTTTTCTCTGCCAATCATTTCTCTTCCACTCCTTCAGCTACCCCCATAAGGCATTTGCTACCATCCATGAGTCGGTGTAGATGTATAGCACTGGCCACTGTTCTCGCTCTGCAATGTCCAGGGCCAGCTGGATGGCTTTCACCTCAGCATAATGGCTGGATTCACCTTCTCCATCTCTTGCCTCTGCAACCCTGCATGTAGGGTTCCAGACAGCAGCCTTTCATCTCTGCTTGCTGCCTACCAGGCGGTAGGATCCATCTGTGAACAGAGCATATGCCTTTTCCTCCTCAGGAAGGTCACTGTATGGGGGGGCTTCCTCAGCATGGGTCACTGCCTTCTCTTCTGCTGGTTTTCCAAAGTCAGTGGCCTCTGGCCAGTTGGTGATGACCTCCACAATGCCTGGGCGCTCAAGAGTCCCCATCCTAGCCCTCTGAGTTATCAGAGCCATCCACTTACTCCAAGTGGCATCAGTGTCATGGTGCGGAGTCGAACCCTTCCCTTTAAACATCCAAGTCAGGACTGGAAGCCTTGGAGCTAAAAGGAGTGGTGACTCCATCCCAATCACCTCAGAGGCAGCTCTAACTCCCTCATAGGCAGCTAGGATTTCTTTCTCTGTGGGGGTATAGTTGGCCTCTGAGCCTTTGTATGCCTTACTCCAGAACCCAAGTGGGCAGCCTCGTGTTTCATCAGGAGCTTTCTGCCATAGGCTCCAGCTAGGACCATTCTTACTGGCTGCTGTGTAGAGAATGTTCTTAATCTCTGGGCTGGTTCGAACTGGTCCCAAGGCCATGGCATGGACCACCTCTCGCTTGATCTTGTCAAATGCCACCTGCTGCTTAGGTCCCCACTCAAAGTTATTTCTCTTTCTTGTAACATCAAAGAGGGGTTTCACAATTTGACTGTACCCGGGAATATGCATCTTCCAAAAGCCCACAAACCCCAGGAAGGATTGTGTCTCCTTCTGGTTAGTGGGTTCCACCATAGTGGCCACTTTATTCACCACATCCATAGGGATGTGGCTTCGGCAGGAGACCAGCCCAGAGCAGACAGGGGACACCCAGGGGTTCACTTTGGAGAACACTGTGTGAACATGGGGAAAACATGGACAGATGGCATAGCCAGCCCACCTCAGCTCTATGGGCCAGAGTAAGGAAACTGCAGGGGACAAATACAGAGAATAACTCCTCCAGAAAAGGGGTTGCCCCAGTGTCCCGCAGGCAGCCCTCTTGTCCAAGGGGTGGTGAGACCAGTAACTCAGATCCATGTGCCTCATGCGGTCACACTGCTCAGCATTAGAGGTGCCCTGTCTCCAGCCAGGCGGAGGCCAGGGATAACAGAGTATATTGGGATGTGTTTGTGAAATGGCCTGACGCTTCTGAAGCCGAGAAGTACAGAGCGTTAGTAGACATCGGTACCCATGTTCACACAGTGTTCTCCAAAGTGAACCCCTGGGTGTCACCTGTCTGCTCTGGGCTGGTCTCCTACGGGTAGGAGGATGAGTACAGCAGCGTATGTTCCTGACAGCTGAGACTTGTACACATTCTGAAGGTGAAGAGCAGTCGTCCTCTGCCTTCTGCAGTTCAGAGACAGAGGCTTTCAGATTGTTCATCTCCTGGGTGAGGATTTCTACAGCTGCAATTAAGGTTTTCCTAGACAAACTGTCTTCAAACTGTCTCAGGTCATTTACAAACTCTCTGATTGTGGGAAGGTTGTTGGCGTCTCTGCCCAGGAGCAGTGCTCCCAGTGTAGGGACATATGTGGAAGGAGCACACTGGGTCAGTTTCTTTAAGAGGGCTGGCTTCATGCAGACATCATCAGGGTCCGAGGGCATCTGGCCATCTCCATAGATTATCTCCTGTACAGCTATTTGCCTCAGGTATGAGATACCCTGTTCCATATCTGTCCATTTAAGGGGATGGAAAATCATGTTAACCCTATACACTCCACCATGGCAGTTCCAACCAACAAAAAGGACACTCTGTCTTTCTTAGGTGCAGTGGGATTCTGGAGACTACACATTCCTGGTTTCAGTCAAATTGTCAAACCTCTGCATGATGTGACTCATAAGAGAAACAATTTCGAGTGGGGACCTGAACAACAAGCAGCCTTTGATCAGATCAAGCGAGAAGTGGTCCATGCAGTGCGCTTGGGACCTGTGCAATCTGGTCCAGACATTAAGAACATTCTGTACATGGCTGCCAGTGACAATGGTCCAACTTGGGGCCTTTGGCAGAGAGCTCCAAATGAGACACATGGTCATCCACTTGGTTTCTGGGGACGTGGATACAGAGGTTCAGAGGCAAATTACACTGCAACAGAGAAAGAGATACTAGCAGCATATGAAGGAGTGAAAGCAGCTTCTGAAGTGATTGGAACTGAGTCACAATTGCTTTTAGCTCCTAGACTGCCAGTTCTAAACTGGATGTTCAAGGGCAAAGGTTCATCACTGCATCATGCCACAGATGCAACCTGGTCTAAATGGATGGCTTTGATAACCCAAAGAGCACGAATGGGTAATCTTGATCGACCTGGTCTAGTGGAGGTGATCACCAACTGGCCGGAAGGCACAGACTGTTCCAAACCTCCAGAGGAGAAAATAACTCGTGCTGAGGAAGCTCCTCCCTATGGTGATCTCTCTGATCAGGAAAAGAACTATGCTTTGTTCACAGATGGTTCCTGTTGTCTTGTTGGGAACAAGCGAAGATGGAAGTCAGCAGTCTGGAGTCCTACCAGGAGAGTTACTGAGGCGAGAGATGGAGAAGGAGAATCCAGTCAGTTCACTGAGGTAAAAGCTGTTCAACTTGCTCTTGATGTGGCTGAATGTGAGAATTGGCCTATCCTTTACCTCTACACCGACTCATGGATGGTAGCCAATGCTCTATGGGGTTGGCTAAAGGACTGGAAGAAGCATGGTTGGCAGAGGAAAGGAAAGCCTATTTGGTGTGCTGATCTATGGCAGGACATTGATGCACGGCTGGAGAGAACTCCGGTGAAGGTGCGGCTCGTAGATGCACACATGCCTAAGAGCAGAGCTACTGAGGAACATCAACACAACCAGCAGGCAGACCAAGCTGCTAAGATTTCTCAAGTTGATACCAACTCTGATCTTGACCTTGATTGCAAACACCGAGGTGAACGGTTCCTAGCTCGGTGGGCCCATGATTCATCTGGACATCAAGGCAGAGATGCAACATACCAATGGGCATGCGATAGGTCACTTGACTTGTCCATGGACGCTATCACCCAAGTCATTCATGACTGTGACATTTGTGCTGCTATTAATCAGGCTAAGCGAATCAAGTCCTTATGGTATGGTGAGAGATGGTCAAAGTACAAGTATGGTGAAGCCTGGCAGATTGACTGCATCACTTTACCTCGATCTCGTTCTGGCAAGGAGTATGTGCTAACGATGGTAGAGGCCAGCACAGGATGGCTGGAAACATATCCAGTTCCACATGCAACTGCACATAACACCATTGTTGGCTTGGAGAGACAGATCATGTGGAGACATGGAACTCCAGAGAGAATTGAGTCAGACAATGGCACTCATTTCAAGAACAATCTTGTGAAAGACTGGGACAAAGAGCATGGTATTGAGTGGATCTATCACATACCCTACTATGCACCAGCTTCAAGGAAGATTGAGCGCTACAACAGTTTGCTGAAAACCACCCTAAAAGCCATGGGAGGGTGGAACTCTGAAAAACTGGGACGAACATTTAGCACAAGCTACCTGGTTGGTAAGTAGTAGAGGTTCAGTAAACAGAGCAGGACCTGCACAATCAGATTTGGTCCAAACAGCAGACGGTGATAAAGTTCCTGTTGTGCGTGAAAAGAATCTGTTAGGGAAAACTGTTTGGGTATTTTCTCCTTTGGGCGAGGGGAAACCTGTCTGAGGGGTGGTTTCTGCTGAAGGTCCTGGTCATACATACTGGGTAATGCAGGAGAATGGTGAAATCCAGTGTATTCCACAGAGAAATCTAACCTTAGCTGAGAGAGTTTAAATTCAGAGTGTATAATACAAGCTGTTAGGAGTTTTCTGTTCTAGGTAACATCGGCGTCCAACACTGAAAGAATCTACGAGAGAATCTACAGTACATGAGCACGAACCCAACGTCACCTGGGAGTCCCTGTTCTCATCTCATATGTGAGGAGACAAACTGTTCTGAGCTTTTGAATCACCTACATCTGAGATAGCTGCAAGGAAGTGTGAACTGAACTTGTAATATTTATTAGTGTAAATATTGGTTTAGATTAGATCAGATAATTCTCAGCGATACTCTGAGTGAAGTAGACAGGGGTGGATTGTGCTATTTTGAAGCAGGCTAGAATGTTTTAGTGAGAGAAAGTAGATAATAGGCTGTGAAAGGAAAACAATGGTTATGTCTCCTTCCCTCACAGTCTCGCTGAAAGGTATGGGAACAAGAAAGTAAACATTAGATAACACTTTTCGCCATTTTCTCACTCTGCTTCTGGCTTCAGACTGAGCTACATCTTCCTAACCTCACTGCCACTAATCTTGCTTCTTAACCTCTTGGCTGAACCTCTTTTCTTCCTTAAGGACTGGGGTAAGGTTGAGAGGGGCAGGGGGAAGGTGCAGGGGTGATTGAGAGCCCCTCCTGGGGACTCAGGTTTCTGGGAGGGGAGTTGTGTTTCTGTATTGTTTTTACCTTGTATATTTCTGTATATAACTGTACATACTGTAAATAGCTGCTTGTATATTGTGCTAGCTGTAAATAAATAGCTTCATTTATATTCCCAGAGTCCGGCTGAGTTAGCTGAGGTGTTTCTAAAAGTGTGGGGGGGGGGCGGATAACACCTAAACCACCACAGCCTAATATTGTGAGGTTTGACTAACTGCCTTTCTGATTGGCTATTCTCATGTCCAAAAGGCAATTAATCTTGGCCCACATTGATACGAGGAGATACGCAGGTGAACAACATGTTTTTGCTTCACTCCTTTGCTTCCCCGCTCTCTGCTGTGCTCTCTCTGCTGTGCCCAGCCGTGATGCTGCTGCACACTGCCTTATTGCTTGCCTGGTAAACTCCCCTGGCACGAGTGAGCAGATCCTGGATGTCTGTATGTGATCGGCCTGTGTGGCCAGTGTGACATCATGCTGAGACTGCACAACATCCTGCCCTCTGCACCTGAAGGTCCTGCCTAGAATTCCTAGACGCATATACACAGATTGTCCAGAAGAAGCCAGGAGAACAAGGTCAGAGATTGTCTGTGTCCTTTTCCCAGAAGCCAGGAAGGTTCAAGCCTCAACGTCCAGGGAGACAGAGTCCCCTGAAAGCATTTGGGCACTCTCTGGACTGTGGCTAGCTCCCACAGGGGTAATAATAATAATAATAATAATAATAATAATAATAATAATAATAATTTGTGAGTGAATGCTTAAATGCCTCTCTGTAATTCTCTACTGACTTCTGCCATAGAGCAGAAAGAGCCTGAGCCCATCTACCGGGCAACAGCATATTTGGCTGCAAGTGGTGTTTGACCACAGGAGTAGTCTCTTCCAGTTCAATTAATCTTTATATATTTTGCTGGTTATATTAGACGTAGATATTATCCATAGAATGCTTCCATAACTGTGTAAGAACCAAAATATTATCAAAATTAGTGGTAGGGGGTGGTGAGAGTTCTGAATAGCAAAATTAATAGATAATATTCATTTTGGAAAATATCATCTCACATCAATTAATTTCCCCACCCTAACAGGAGTAATTGAGAGACCTGGGACTTTTTAACTTGGAGAGGAGGAGACTGAAGGTGACATCAACAGTGTTTATAAATCCTATGAGGACAGACTGAAAGAGTTGAGACTGTTCAGTCTGGAGAAGAGGAGGCTCCGAGGTGACCTTCATGTGGCCTTTCAGTATCTGAAGGAGGCCTACAAAAAAGCTGGGGAAGGACTTTTCAGGACAACAGGAAGTGACAGAACTAGGGGGAATGAAGCAAAGCTGGAGATGTGTAGGTTCAGGCTGGACGTGAGGAGGAAGTTGTTGCTTAGCGTGAGAATGGTGAGAGCCTGGAATGGGTTGCCCTGGGAAGTGGTTGAGGCCCCGTCCCTGGAGGTGTTTAAGGCCAGGTTGGATGGGGCTGTGGCCAGCCTAATCTAGGTAGGGTGTCCCTGGCCATGGCAGGTGGGTTGGAACTAGATGATCCTTGTGGTCCCTTCCAACCCTGACTGATTCTATGATTCCATGATTCTATGATTCCATGAAATATGCAAAGGGTGAGTGCTAAAAGGATGGAGTCAGGCTCTGCTCAGTGGTGCCCAATGACAGGACAAGGGGCAATGGGTTGAAGCCAAGGCACAGGAAGTTCCATGAAAACATGAGTGAAGGTTTTTCAGTGTGAGGTGACAGAACACTGGAACAGGCTGCTCAGAGGGATCATCGAGTCTGCTTCTCTGAAGATATTCAGGACTTGCCTGCATGAATTCCTGAATGATCTGGTATAGGTGATACTGCTCTAGCAGAGGCCTTGAACTAGGTCTTTTGAGGTCCCTTCCAGCTCCTAACCTTCTGTGATTCTGTGATTCTGTGTGTCATGGAGGGGTTTTCTCTATTCCTCCCCTGTTGGGGGGGGTGAGAAATTAATTTGAGATGGTATTAATTTTTTATATTTTTTTTAATTAAAATTAATATTTACAAATTTGTACCACGCCCAACCACTATGAAATCAGGGTCCATTTGCAAGTTTATGAAAACAGTTTGGGATATATATTTACAGGGAATTATTATTAACTGGAAATATCAAATTATCAACAACTATAGACAGAGAGAAAGATTCCCTTAGGCTTAATGCCTCTTAACAACTCTAGTGTCTGCCCAGCAAGGGCTGGAACTGTGTCTGCTCTTCAGATAGAGGTAACTTATATTACAAAGGAATTAAAGTTTGCCTAGATGTGTTGCTCTCAAGTATTAATTATTAATCACCCTCCCGGGATCGTCACAGTGTACGCCCAATATTCGGGGTCTTGGTAAAGCTGGTATCTGTCCTGGCTTGCAGGAGATGATAAGGGTTCCCAGTCTCTGGGTTAAATAGGATTTTCTGACCTTCTCTCCTGATGTGGTCTCTGCCTTGGAGCTGCAGCTTCTTCTGGATGCTGTGTCCAGGGATGATCAGCTGGCAGGTTTTCCCCAGTGCAGGAGAAGGATCTGTCCTTGCAGCTTCCAACACAGTCTCACATCTAGCAGGCTGTGTTTGCAGGTTTGCAGGCAATCTGAGGGTCTTCTGGCTCTGGACCTTTCCAGACTTAGCTGATAAGCAGTATATGCCGGGCAAGTAGGGCCTGCCAGGCTTCAGGGAGACAAGCTCCGTAGATAAATGCAAGGCAGCAAGCCAGTATGTACAGCTGCTCTTGAGCTTAAGCAGGGGGCTCTCAGCTCCCCATATATTTATGCAATGCAGGAGTGCATGTGTTCTGCTTCTCAAAGGGTTTGCAGACAGCTTAACTGCGCCTTGAGATCAATGCAAGCGGTCTGAGCCTCAGTAATGTTTGCAAGTGAGTAAGGCCTGATCCTGTGTCTAGGCTATGCAAGCAGGTCAGGGCAGCAGGGTGCTGCTGTGGATCTGAGTCTGAATGCTCTGAGTGCTCCGAGCTAATGAACAGTCTGACCACGTGGTGCTGCTATGCACCCCTCTTTACAGACTCTGGGCCGAAATTCGTGGCTCATCTGGACATCTACAGTGACCAATCAGGCTGGCAGTAAGCCAAAGCTTACCCCAATAGGCAGTAGAAACATGCGGACCCTGGGGTACACAGACTGAGCGTGTATGTGTGTGTTACACAACCTGTTTACTGCCTTGTGGGTCCTGGCAGAAAAACATGTCCAGGCATGTAGAGGCATAGAGAAGCCTCAGTTTTGAGGCTGCTGCCCCTCCACCACACTGAAAAGAAGAAAAATGCTGTCATGGTCCATTAATAGATAATATGCTAGCATCCGAGTGTGTCAGCCTTTGTTTTCTCTAATCTGATAGGAAAATTGCATGAAATTTTTCAAGATCTTATCTTATTAGGACAACCAAATGTTAAAATGTTATGATACCAATGTAATGTGATAAAAAATGGCTAACGTCACAGCTGCTAATACATTACATGGGCCATGTAGATAAAGTTTATGTTGTTTTCACATACATTGAGGGACTATTTTTACTTCTTTTTTTTCTTTCCCATAGAGAGTGGGAAGTGACAAAGGGAAAAGAATTAGAGGTAAAAGAGGTAAATTGATGTCTTGAACATCATTGAATGCTCTTTCTTGTGAATTTTGTGAATGTCAGTAGTGCTCCTTGGTCAAAATCACACCAAGTTCAGTGGGATCAGTTCTGCAGTAGATTTATTCTCTTCAGTTAAGTACACTAAAACTGTGCCTTAATTTTCTTACAAAAAGATGTCTTTCAAAAGTAAAGCTGAAATTTACTTTGTTTTTCTTTTCTTTTTTTTTTTTTTTGTTTAAGCTATAGTGGATCTGAACATCACCCATTCACCCCCTCTGCTCCCCCCAGCTTAAAATTCACCCAGATTAAACTCAGCCAACTGAAAGTCAAAGAATTAAGATTTATATTTACAGCTTAGCACAATTTACAAGCATGGATATACAAGATATTACACATATTTACAACTATCTTCTCCCAGGCAACCAGACACAGAACAAAGGGACACAGTCTCAAGTTGTGATTTGCCATTGGAATGGGCTGCCCAGGGAAGTGGTGGAGTCACCATCCCTGGAGATGTTCAAGAAAAGACACTTAGTACTATGGTCTAGTTGACTGGATGAGGCACTTAGTGCCATGGTCTAGTCGATTGTATAGGGCTGGGTGATAAGTTGGACTAGATGATCTTGGAGGTCTCTTTAAATATATGAATGGCAAGAGAAGAGCCAAGGACAACCTCCGGTCCTTGTTAGATAGAGAGGGGAATATAGTGACAAAGGATGAGGAAAAGGCAGAGGTGCTTAACACCTTCTTTGCCTCAATCTTCACTAGTGGGACAGGTTGTCTCCAGGACAGCTGGACTCCTGAAGTGGTGGATGGAGTCAGGGACCAGTACAGTCCCCCTCTAATCCATGAGGAAGAAGTAAGGGACCTGCTGCGTCATTTGGATTCTCACTAGTCCATGGGACAGGATGGGATCCACCCTAGGGTGCTGAGAGAGCTGGCAGCTGAGCTGGCCAAGCCACTCTCCATCATTTATCAGCAGTCCTGGCTCACTGGAGAGGTCCCCGAAGACCGGAAGCTGGCCAATGTGATACCCATTCACAAGAAGGGTCGTAAGGAGGAGCCAGAAAACTACACACCTGTGAGCCTGACCTCAGTGCCAAGCAAGGTGATGGAACAGGTCATCTGGAGTGCCATCACAAAGCACCTACAACATGGCCAAGGGATCAGGCCCAGCCAGCATGGGTTTAGGAAGGGCAGGTCCTGCCTCACCAACCTGATCTCCTTTTATGATCAGGTTACCTGCCTGGTGAATGTGGGGAAGGCTGTGGATGTAGTCTACCTGGACTTCAGCAAAGCCTTTGACACTGTCTGCCACAACAAGCTCCTGGCCAAGCTGGCAGATCATGGTTTGGACAGATTCACTCTGTGCTGGATCAAGTACTGGCTGGATGGCAGAGCTCAGAGAGTGGTGGTGAATGGTGCCACATCCAGTTGGCAGCTGGCACTGGTGGTGTTCCCCAAGGATCAGTGCTGGGCCCAGTCCTGTTCAATATCTTTATTGATGATCTGGACAAGGGAATTGAGTCCAGCATCAGTAAGTTTGCAGATGACACCAAGCTAGGAGCAGATGTTGATCTGTTGGAAGGTAGGAGAGCCCTGCAGAGGGACCTGGACAGGCTGGATGGGTGGGCAGAGGCCAATGGGATGAGATTGAACAAGGCCAAGTGCAGGGTTCTGCACTTTGGCCACAACCCCAAGCAGCACTATAGGCTGGAGACTGAGTGGCTGGAGAGCCGACAGGAGGAAAGGGACCTGAGGGTACTGATAGATAGTAGGCTGAAGATGAGGCAGCAGTGTGCCCAGGTGGCCAAGAGAGCCAATGGCATCCTGGCCTGCATCAGGAACAGTGTGGCCAGTAGGACAAGGGAGGTTATTCTTCCCCTGTACTCAGCACTGGTCAGGCCACACCTTGACTGCTGTGTCCAGTTCTGGGCCCCTCAATTCAAGAGAGATGTTGAGGTGCTGGAGCATGTCCAGAGAAGGGCAACAAAGCTGATGAAAGGCTTGGAACACAAACCCTCTGAGGAGAGTCTGAAGGCGCTGGGGTTGTTTAGCCTGGAGAAGAGGAGGCTCAGGTGTGATCTTATTACTCTCTACAACTACCTGAAGGGACATTGTAGCCAGGTGGGGGGTGGCCTCTTCTCCCAGGCGACCAGCAATAGAACAAGGGGACACAGTCTCAAGTTGTGCCGGCGAAAGTATAGGCTGGATGTTAGGAGGAAGTTCTTCCCAGAGAGAGTGATTTCTCATTGGAATGAGCTTCCCAGGGAGGTGGTGGAGGCATCGTCCCTGGAGGTCTTCAAGCAAAGACTGGATGAGGCACTTAGTGCCATGGTCTAGTTGACTGGCTAGGGCTGGGTGCTAGGTTGGACTGGATGATCTTGGAGGTCTCTTCCAACCTGGTTCATTCTATGATTCTATGATTCCAACCTGGTTGAATATTGTCACAAGTGGTATTGAAACAGCTAAGGTTCTCAACTACTTCTTTACCTCTGTCTTCACTGCAAAGATTTCCAGCCACACTCTTGAAACTATGGAAGATAATGGCAGGGGCTGGAAGGAAGAGGTGCCCATCATAAGTGAAGATCAGGTTCGCGATCACCTGAAGAACCTGAAAGTGTTCAAGTCAATGGGACCCAATGGGATACACCCATGGGTGCTGAGGGAACTGGCAGATGAGGTTGCTAAACCAGTCTCTATTATATTCCAAAAGTCCTGGCAGTCTGGTGCAGTCCCCACTGACTGGAAAAGGGGAAACATAACTCCCATTTTCAAAAAGGGTAGGAAGGAGGAGCCAGGGAACTCCAGGCCAGTCAGTCTCACCTCTGTGCCTAGTAAGATCATGGAGCAGATCCTCCTGGAGACACTACTGAAACAGAAGAATAGTGAAGAAGTGATTGGCTACAATCAGCATGGCTTCACCAAGGGCAAATCCTGCCCGACAAACCTGGTGGCCTTCCATAAACAGGTCACAACATTCATAGATGAGGGGCAAACAACTGATGTCATTTACCTGGACCTGAGCAAGGCCTTTGACACTGTCCCGCACCACATCCTGGTCTCCAAGCTGGTGAAATATGGGTTCGATGGGTGGGCCATGAGATGGATAAAGAACTGGCTTGATGGCCTCACCCAAAGAGTGGCTGCCAATAGGTCCATGTCCAAATGGAGGCCACTGACAAGCGGAGTCCGTCAGGGATCAGTCCTGACACCAGTCTTGTTCAATATCTTTGTTGATGACAAGGACAGTGGCATTGAATGCACCCTCAGCAAGTTTGCTGATGACACCAAACTGTGTGATGCAGCAGACACACTGGAGGGAAGGGATGCCATCCAGATGGACCTGGACAGGTTGGAGAGGTAGGCACAATCCAACCTCATGAGGTTCAACAAGACCTAGTGCAAGGTCCTGTATCTGAGTCAGGGCAATCCCAAGCACAAATGCCGTCTGGGCAGTGAGTGGCTGGAGAGCGGCCCTGAGGAGAGGGACTTGGGGGTGCTGGTGGACAAGAGGCTGGATGTGGCTGTGGCTAGCCTGGTCTAGGGTACAGTGTCCCTGACCATGGCAGGGGCATTGGAACTAGATGATCCTTGTGGCACCTTCCAACCCTGACTGATTCTATGATTCTAATACGCTTGTTTAAAATAATGCAGAAATACAAGATCCCTGCCAGTAGGCAGAGTGCCCAGGAAGGGCTCCCAACCACCCTTCCACCTTCTTTACACACCTTACATTTCCTATACATGCAAGGTGATCTGGAAAGGTCAGCAAGAGGTGTTAGAAGGAGAATGATTAGTTGGAAGACTGCAGGGTCAGGTAGAAGTGTTAATACGGCAAAAGCCAGGCAGTGACTGTCTTATCTTTGTTTGTGTCCATGTTTTTATATATCCCAGCAGAATGAATGGGTAATACAGACATCACCTTATTTTCTTATCACAGCCAATGATCTAATTTTTGTCATTGAAATATTCCAGTTAGTCTCAAACCAGCACATGAGGCAACAGTCCATCTAATTCCTGCCAGAGAATATGGGTAAGAGTTGCCCAGACTTTCATAAAAAAGGTAGCTATCCATGTTTGAGGCAACTAATCAAAATTCTGTAGCTTGCAGTTAAGTCGTGAGTTTTGAGGTGATCATCTGAGCCACTGATCAGTTGATTTAAGTCCTTTCTTTACTCTAAAATATTATCTGAAATATTTCAGATAATGTATGCTTTATCGTTTAGAGAAGATTTTACTTGGACCAAGTCCAATGTCCAAGATCAATCCAATGCCCCAGCACCTCCAACACTCCACAGCTATCAGGGACATTATTTAGCTGATTCCTGAAGGAAAAATTTTGTGATCCAATTGATTAAAACAGCATCTTCAAAGACAATAGCTTAATAAGAAAGAGATTCTGTTCCTCAGCACAAACTGAATCTTTGCATTGTTCCCAGGCTTTAACTTTCATTCTGAAAGTGGAAGCACTTCTGAAGAAGAAAAAGTTATATGACAAAATTTCTGGTAGTGTATTTTATCATGCCCATGCTTCTGAAGACCAGAGGATGAGCGTTGGATGCTTAGAATCCATTAATCAGCTTGGAAGAGTAGGATGAGGTTATACCTTCCCCTGTCACCAAATCTGATGGATCTTGAGGCAGCACAACACAAGATCAGGACAAGCAGATTTACCGCAGATCTTTGAAGCTGGAAGGTTTTTATCCTAAACAAGGAAAGGAGGAATGTCCCAGAGGACTGACAATAGTATTGAATTAAGTGACAAAAAAATAACCTTTTCCTGTTGGGAGATGTTTTAACCCCTTAGCAAGTGATGGTGTTTCTATCATTTTTAAGGTCTGAACAGTAGGCTACCCAAGTTCATTAAGTTTCTTAGTGTGCCTGAGGGTTAACATAACTTTGGTATTTCTTTACCATTGTGTTTGAATGTTCTTCATTTTGCTCTGTGTTTCCTCTATTCAAAAACACTTTTACCATGCAAAGCTAGGTAAGAAACTGCCACACACAATAATGTAGTTTGTGTATTTGGCAATGCAGTTTTAAAAGAACATATAAAGCAGAGCCCACTCTTATCTATTCTTTCCTGTTTCACTTATTCCAGACCTTGTGTCTCCTAAGTACATTGCCAAAAGCATGCACGCACACGAACATAAATCTTGAAATTAAGGTCAAAACATCACACTTCAGAATGCTTGAAGTAACTGTGGTTTGGGTTTTTTTAAGTGTTATTTATGACTTGCATTCTCTGCCTCTCTTCTGTCTCTCTTTTTTATCCTTATATTAAAACTATGGGAGATTATTTGAGAAGATTATATTCAGAGTGGCAGTGCTGAGTTTTAACTTTTATCTTAGGATAACATTTCATACCCTGAAAAAAAAGACCTTTTTTATTCCAAGATGACATTATCTATGGCTTACAGAATTATTATGATGATTGGTTGGAGGGCTTGGCTCAGGAAATCTAGCCTTGACACACATTACTTTTATGGAAAAATAAATTTATCTCAATTGACTCTTAATGTCATCTGAAGAGAGGAACTATTTTAAATTAGCTACCAGACACAGAAATAATCCTAGCTGAAATGGAATTTATTTCATGAAGACACGAATTGGTTAACCTGGATTTCAGGTGGTACAAGTGTTTTAACACATCTTGTTACTACATGGAATCTATTTCAGACAGGCTTTGGAGAGAGCCTGTGAATTCTGCTCATGCATTCAGTACCATAACCTGGTATTCTCAAAGTGTTTGTGGAAAGCAAGATATATTGTGCCTCTGACTTCTGTGAGGCTCTTTGGAGAGCTTTATAGTATCAATGCAACAAATTAACTGAAATAACAGCTGTGCTAATTACTGGCAAGTTTTAAAAGCTGAGACTTGTGTTTAGGGTTTTTGAAATGTCAGTGGACTCAGCTAATTACCACATGCTGTCACAGTGAGAGCAGCCAGATCATGTTATCAAGGCCTTTGTTGTCCAACGGCAAGGAAAATAATGAGAGTAAAATACTCAATACCTGAAATAAAGGCTGTGAGCAGCAGATGCCAAGTCCAGCTCCTTCTCCTGAGTGCCAGCCTGGTACAAGAAGCAGAAGAGTGTATTTGGATTTGACAATTAGGCCCTGGGCACCTGGTAACTCTCTCTGTCTTTGGGTTAATTTTTATCAGATTTTAAAGTGGCTCCCTCTTGGAAAGTCGAATTTCAAAACTTGTTTGCATGAGACATTTTTAATCTTACTCAGTTCACTCTGACCAAGTTAAGTAGTCTGAACACCTCTTTCTAACAAGAGTAGGACTCCTAAAATGTCACTGCTTTGAACATCTCCCTGTCCCGTTAACCTGAACATCCTTTCACTTTTTGCTAGAATAAAGCTGGGTAAAAGAAGTGAAAACAGTGGAGCTATACCAAGCAAGAACTCTTTAAGAGTTCTTCAGAATTCTGGTGAACTCATCGAAGCGCAATGGATGTGTATGGGGAAATAATTAGTTTAGTATTTGGCATAATGGAAAACTAAACAAGCATCAACAAAACAAAACAAGCACACAAAACCCAAAAAGCATCAACCAAGACACCATCAATATCAGGGGCAACACTGTAACCTGATCACATTTTTTGATATTCTGATTTTTTTTCCCCCTGAACATCTAAAGTTTACTATATATTTTCTCACTACTGCCTGGCTGTTCAGTTACCCATGAAAAAAACTGAATTAGTCACCAGTGCAATGCATTTACATTAAATTCCACACTCAGGAAAGACAGGCAGACATGCTCTGCCTTCATTTTGACACATCAGCTATGGCATACACAAATCACAAGCTTTAAATTTCCACTATCACATGCTCCATTATTAGCCACACAGATAGAGGAGCAAGCTTGAAATAAAACTGCTTTGCTCCACCTGGGAGCTCAATAATATCCCATATAAATCAGGATTGGTTGTATGGTTTCCTGCACACATCCCATGGATTCACTTTGCAGAAGGCATTGACCATATCACTTTCTTCCCTCTTTGTATCTGAAGAGTTATGCTGCTCTGGGAGGGGGAAAAGGGGAAAGAAAAGGAAAAAAAATAGAGGTTATGAATATTGACAGGGAAGATATTCTTTGTTTATTGAAGTCTTGTTTACAGAAAAGCTCTTCACAGGATACCCCCTAAGTCTAGAGGTCCTAAACCGGTGTCAGTGAGCTGTCTGGGTATTTTTTCCCACGTATTGCGCTGCTATTCTGTCAACAATGGGGACCCATTAACATTTGGCCCTTCAAGTTAGTGCAGCCCTAGCCTCAGTGGCAGGACGTCTGCTCAATATGTAAAATAATAGAATGAATGGATTCCTTGGGAACAATGATACAAGACCTGGCTGAGCTAACTGTGACAGCATGTGGTAATTTTCCAGCCCACTGACCCTGTCAAGAGAGCTGGAGCACAAAGCTTAGACTGTGAGGCAGGTTGATCTGAATGGCTGCAAACAAGTGCAGAATATCTGATGATGTCATACACACAATTTGACAGATGGGGCAGGGCATTTGTTTGTTTTGGTTTGCTATGTTTTAAACTTGTACTTAACTGTTTGTTTTTTTCTACATACTTGCCTGTGGTGGGAATAACACAGAAAGCCACAGACTCTTTAAAAGCATGTCTTGGAAGGGTTGTCATGTGCTAGGTTTAGGAAGCAAGCTTATTTCCTGCTGAAAAATGTGCAGTGAATGTTCTGGGAATGGCAGGAGAAAGTTGCTACAGAACGACGCATTATCTCTGTATTCAGCCCCCGGCCTGTGTTTTGAATCTAGCTCCCCCTTGAATCCTAACACACGCTTTGAATAGCATAAAGAAGTATTGTCATTGCCTCAGTCTAGTCATTACATCAGAGAAACAGACAGTCAGAGATATCTACATGGGTTACTAATTCTGGTTTGGTGTCTGGGAATAAAAAGTATTAAAACAAGTTCATTTGACTATTGCAGAATTGATGTGTGTGTGTTTGCAGCTTTAGACACTGTAAACGCACTTAAGCACAAGCATACACTAACACAGTTACGTATCTCCAGGACCATGTTTAAAAGTTTACATAAATGTGAGCTGGGAAGAGATACAGCACAATTGGCTCTGAATCATCATCACTGTGGGTTCTGCACAACTTTATATCTGAACAAACATTAAAGCACAATTGCAATTCTGTGCTTGCAGCTAAAATTATAGGTACAAAACACACTTCTGAAATTTTTACCACTTCTGAAAGTGGATTAGACATTTTATGTGCCCCAGGGGAAAGATGCTATGTAGAAATTTTGAACATATTGCAATTGCATCTTTCTCTCTCCTTTCCAGTGTTATTTATCCTTTTGGCTGCGAGCCCTCTGAGACAGCGCTTGGAGCACTGTGAAATAATGACAATAGGAAGGAAGCAAAGGTACATAAATAAAAAAGAAACACTCACTGGTTAAAGAGGAATTTTCTCTAAGCTCAACACAGTTAGCCAAAGTTAAGATAAACACTGGCAATATTTTTAAATGACTAGGCACAGCCTGAGTAAACAAATCCAGAGACCACATTTTAAGGATCATGTTTTCCTACTTGCTTTCAGGGAAATAAAGTGTTTGGAGGGATGATTTTTATCACAGCTTGAAATTATCATTGTTAATGATGTGTGTTACATCTCTGCCTTTTCAGAAGCCTCAGTCTCTATTCTACCAGGGGACTACACAAGCAGAGTAGCAGGCAATCTGTGACCCAGTGTGGTTTCAGAGCAATAAGCAAATTCAAAACAGAAGCTGGCAGAAGGTTTCTCTGTACACTCATTAAATCCCTGACACCTACAGTAAAATGGGAAGTGCCAAGATTTGTTAGGATGGGGGAAAGGAGCTTGACTATCTCCTACAGAAGTCAAATTGCAGGTTGATTTTTTTGGCAAGAAATTACTTTCTGATTCTGTTTTATAGTATTCTATTAGAAATGTGAAGCAGCTTGTTCATGGCATTGCAAGTCCAGTGACCAGAGAGCAGACCCGAATGAAATATCTGGTTTGTCTTTAACAACCACTTTCAGGCTGTAAAAAAATAATTCAAAATATGCACAACCTCTGATTTTTCATTAGTACTTGCTGTACAGGAAGGAGCTTTCCAAATGGTAGGAAGTTTACCACCTTTTGTTTAATATCTAAAATCAAGACTCTTCCACCCAGGAGAAACCTCTGCTGATCAAAGAACTAGCACAATTCTGAAACAGAGAATTTTCTCTTACGATTTTTAAATGTAATTTTTGTGTCTAGTGTCTATCTTGGAGAAGAGCCTGCATCAAAGGTGCAGCAGCTTCTATGGTTTTGATGCAGGTGTCAGGATCCATGAATGCCTGCAACCTGGACACTCCCAGAAAGCTCTGAAAGAAAACAAAACTGTTGACAAACTATTGACAGGAATTCATCTTTTTCAGGTGAAGAACTCCTGTAGTGAAAATAAGCTAACAAAACAGAACTATGAGAATTGATGATGTAGATTTACAAGCTGGATTGCCTCTCTGGGAGCATGATGGCAACAGCATTCTAATCAGGAGAAAATAGTGCATCTCGATGTGATATAGAACATCAGGAAAATATTTGTAATAAGGTAGAAAACAGTTCATCAAATTTTAGTTGATAACTTTGTAATCTGAAAAAAAATGCTTTTTAACATCTGCATTTCTTAGCAAGTAAATGCCTCAAGTGCTTAATTTTTACTTGCACTAATTAGTGGTCTTCATTTTCACTATCAATTATGCCATTCTAAATATTTTTTTAAAGTTAATATCTAAGTAAAATTTAACGTAAGGTACAATGAAAAACAATAAACTGCATCTATTTTATTATGACAAACCAAAAGATTATTGGTTTAAAAAAAAATATGAAGAATAAAGAAAAGTTCCAATGGCTTTATCACATTACAGATGCATCTTTGCTTTAAAGGAGACACACTGAACCTTCCTTAGATACAGGAAACCTCATCCCCACCTTGAGTAAGTTTATTTAATACAGAGAAAATTATATTCTGTAACTAGTGGAGTTCCCCAAGGTTCACTGCTGAGTCACTGTTCAGTATCTTCATCAACGAGATTGATGAGGGGACAGACAGGCAGACAGAGTCTGTTCTGTGGGTTTGATGACAATACCAAGTTGAGAGACTTGGCTGACACACCTGAAGGCTATGTGGCCATTCAGTGATACTTGGGCTGGAGAGCTGGGCAAGGAGGAACCTGATGAGGTTCAATAAGGATAAATGCTGAGTCCTGAACCTGGGAAGGAGCAGTAAACTGCACCAGTACAGGTTAGGAGGTGATTCACTGGAAAGCAGCTCTATGGAGAAGGACTGGGGAGTACTGGTGGACAACAAGCTATCCATGGCACAACAGTGTGCCCTTGTGGCCAAGGCCAATGGGATCCTGGGGTGCATTAAGAGGAGTGTGTCCAGAAGATTGAGAGAGGTTCTCCTCCCCTTCTACTCTGCCCTGGTGACACCTCATCTGGAATATTGTGTTCAATTTTGGGCTCCAGAGTTCAGGAAGGACAGGGATCTACTGGGAAGAGCACAACAGAAGGCTACATGGAGAAACCAGGAGGGGCATCAACAGAACCTCCACGCTGGACTTCCGAAGGGCAGACTTCAGCCTGTTTAAGGAACTAATTCAGAAAGTTCTGTGGGAAAAAGCCCTTGGAAACAAAGGGGTCCAGGAAGGTTGGACCTGCTTCAAGAAAGAACTCCTGAAGGCACAGGAGCAGGCAGTGCCATTGAGCCGGAAGATGAGCCGACGAGGGAGGCAGCCAGGCTGGATGGGCAGGGAGCTGCTGAAGGAATTAAAGATTAAATAGAGAGTGTATCACCTTTGGAAAAGAGGGGAGGTGTCCCAGGAAAAGTTCAAGGAGGTTGCGAGGTCTTGTAGAAAAAAATTAGAGAGGCAAAAGCACATTTGGAGCTTAGCCTGGCCACAGCTGCCAAGGAAAATAACAAGTGTTTCTTTAAATATCTCAATGGCAAGAGAAACAACCTCCAGTCCTTGTTAGATAGAGAGGGGAACATAGTGACAAAGGATGAGGAAAAGGCAGAGATGCTTAACACCTTCTTTGCCTCAATCTTCACTAGTGGGACAGGTTGTCTCCAGGACAGCTGGACTCCTGAAGTGGTGGATGGAGTCAGGGACCAGTACAGTCCCCCTCTGATCCATGAGGAAGAAGTAAGGGACCTGCTGCATCATTTGGATTCTCGCAAGTCCATGGAAGAGGATGAGATCCACCCTAGGGTGCTGAGAGAGCTGGCAGATGAGCTGGCCAAGCCACTCTCCATCATTTATCAGCAGTCCTGGCTCACTGGAGAGGTCCCTGAAGACTGGAAGCTGGCCAATGTGATACCCATCCACAAGAAGGGTCGTAAGGAGGAGCCAGAAAACTACAGACCTGTCAGCCTGACCTCAGTGCCAGGCAAGGTCATGGAACAGGTCATCTGGAGTGCCATCACAAAGCAGCTACAGGATAGCCAAGGGATCAGGCCCAGCCAGCATGGGTTTAGGAAGGGCAAGTCCTGTCTCACCAACCTGATCTCCTTTTATGATCAGGCTACCCGCCTGGTGAATGTGGGGAAGGCTGTGGATGTAGCCTACCTGCACTTCAGGAAAGCCTTTGACACTGTCTGCCACAAGAAGCTCCTGGCCAAGCTGGCAGCTCATGGTTTGGACAGATTCACTCTGTGCTGGATCAAGAACTGGCTGGGTGGCAGAGCCCAGAGAGTGGTGGTGAATGGTGCCACATCCAGTTGGCAGCTGTCACTAGTGGTGTTCCCCAAGGATCAGTGCTGGGCCCAGTCCTGTTCAATATCTTTGTTGATGATCTGGACGAGGGCATTGAGTCCAGCATCAGTAAGTTTGCAGATGACACCAAGCTAGGAGCAGGTGTTGATCTGTTGGAAGGTAGGAGAGCCCTGCAGAGGGACCTGGACAGGCTGGATGGGTGGGCAGAGGCCAACAGGATGAGATTGAACAAGGCCAAGTGCAGGCTTCTGCACTTTGGCCACAACAACCCCAAGCAACACTATAGGCTGGAGACTGAGTGGCTGGAGAGCAGCCAGGAGGAAAGGGACCTGAGGGTACTGATAGATAGTAGGCTGAAGATGAGGCAGCAGTGTGCCCAGGTGGCCAAGAGAGCCAATGGCCTCCTGGCCTGCATCAGGAACAGTGTGGCCAGTAGGACAAGGGAGGTTATTCTTCCCCTGTACTCAGCACTGGTCAGGCCACACCTTGAGTGCTGTGTCCAGTTCTGGGCCCCTCAATTCAAGAAAGACATTGAGGTGCTGGAGCATGTCCAGAGAAGGGCAACAAAGCTGGTGAAGGGCCTGGAGCACAAATCCTATGAGGAGAGGCTGAGGGAGCTGGGGTTGTTTAGCCTGGAGAAGAGGAGGCTCAGGGGTGATCTTATTACTGTCTACAACTACCTGAAGGGAGGATGTAGCCAGGTGGGGGGTGGCCTCTTCTCCCAGGCGACCAGCAATAGAACAAGGGGACACAGTCTCAAGTTGTGTCAGGGTAGGTATAGGCTGGATGTTAGGAGGAAGTTCTTCCCAGAGAGAGTGATTTGCCATTGGAATGGGCTGCCCAGGGAGGTGGTGGAGGCACCGTCCCTGGAGGTGTTCAAGCAAAGACTGGATGAAGCACTTAGTGCCATGGTCTAGTTGACTGGATAGGGCTGGGTGATAGGTTGGATTGCATGATCTTGGAGATTTCTTCCAACCTGGTTGATTCTATGATTCTATGATTCTATGATTTTATGATTAAGGGGCTGAAGCACTGTCCTGTGAGGAGAGGTTGAGGGACCTGGGGCTTTTTGGTCTGGTGAAAAGAGTGAAAGAGGATGTGATGGTTTGGGTGTTCCCCGCCCTGCCCCACACTTTAGAAATACCCTAGACTAGACTCAGCCGGCCCTGGGAACATAAATGTATCTATTTATTTACAGCTAGCACAATATACAAGCAGCTATTTTCAGTATATACAGTTACATACAGAAATATACAAGTTAAAAGTAATACAGAAACACAACTCCCCTTCCAGAAACCTGAGTCCCCAGGAGGGGCTCTCAACCACCCCTGCACCTTCTCCCTGCCCCTCTCAACCTTACCCCAGCCCTAAAGAAGAATAGACGTTCAACCAAGAGGTTATGAAGCAAAGGTGGGTTAGTCAAAATGGAAGGTGAGGTTAGGGAGATGCAGTTCAGTCAGAAGCCCAAACCAGGGTGAGACAAAATGGCAAGAGTGTTATCTAATGTTTTCATTTCATCTTCAGCACGACTCTGAGAGAAGTACACATCACCATTGTTTTCCTTTCACAGCCTATGATCTAGTTCATTTCACCAAAATATTCTAGCTAGCTTCAAACTAGCACAGGGGATCTAATCAATGTTTATAAATATCTAAGGACAGGGTGTCAAGAGGGAGGGGACGAACTCCTCCCAGTTGTGTCCTGGGTTAGGACAAGGGGTAATGATTATAAACTACACATAAGGAGGAACTTCTTCATTGTAAGGGTCATGGACCACAGGAAAAGGCTCCCCAGAGAGGCTGTGGAGTCTCCATCTCTAGAGGCTTTCCAGACCCATCTGGATGAGTTCCTGTGCAATATGCACTAGATTCTATGGTCCTGCTCTGGCAGGGAGGTTGGACTCCATGATCTCTGGAGATCACTTCCAACTGCTAACATCTTGTGATATTTTCTGCAGAAGACAAGTACTGGTTCCTGCAAAGTCTTCTACATGTATATATGTATTATTATAGAGTGAGTCTGCAGCATTGTTCCATTTTTTTTTCACACCTATATTCTTCCTTTTTGCATGCACATACACAAGACTTTTCCTCTGTTCATGCCTTACTTTCTGTACAGTGGTGTTGTCTTCAGTTCGTCACTTTTACAAAGAAGAGACAGCATTTTTTAGGATGTATTTCAGGAGTTGTGTGCATTCCCTCTTTCCAGCTTCTCCAAACTGACCATTCTAAGGACCACAAGCAGAAGCTGTAGACCTAATCTTGCTACCTTGCCAAAACTCCCATCAGCAGGAAGTTAGTGAGAGGTGAGATGCAGAGGTGGAGATACTTAGAGTTTAAGACATACACAATGTTTTCCCTTCAGAAATGCCTGAAGAAATACCATAAATATTGATGGAAAATGGAAAGGAATGCCAACACAGGTGTCAATGCTATGCTAGAAACCATTTCCCAGCTGTACTTGTATCTATAGTCATCAAAACTACTACAATACAAAATATGGGAGGTATCTGTATAGCTCACAACTCTGAGAGTTTGCAAACTTGTATGAAAGTGTTTAAATATTTTAAGATGTGGGCAATAATGAAGCTAGAGGGACAGTTCAGTACTAAATATCTACCTAGGCAAAAAACTGATGTTAAAAAACACATTTTAGGCCAATGCCATTGCAGAAATTTCATCAGAAAGTAATCCATCATAACTTCACACTTATGTCATTATGTCAATATGGAATTTGAAATAATAATTATTTCTGTATATCTGAATAACCTTAAGGTTTTTTTCTTTTCTATTTTGGTTTCAAGTGTTTTTGTTGTTTTATTTGGTTTGAGGGTTTTGTTTGATTCTTTCTTTCATTGGTGGGTTTGTTTTTTTGTTTTCTATTAAGTACCGTGAAATGATCATGACAGTGAGTTATGCTATGCTCATTTGACAGAAGTTTCTGATGTGTGATCATGAACTCATGTGGAAGAAGGCATAAAGAGATGCTAATCATCTTCCTGCTACAGACTGATTCTGCTCATAGACAAACTTTGTGTTAACGTTTTCCTGAGCATTGTTCTGAAGATGGGTGGTGCTATTTATTTCACAGAATTTTCACAGAATCACAGAATTAGATTGGAAAAGATCTTCAAGATCACTGAGTCCAATCATTAGGTTCACACTGACAAGTCCTTGACTAAACCAAATCTCTCAACACATCATCTAATTACTATGAATCGCTATGGTTGGAAAGGACCACCAGGATCCTGTTAACTCCTGTTAACCTATCCAAATGCATTTCAAGAGACTTAACAATGAAATATCTGCCAAACACTGTCTGCTGACTGCAGATTGATGTCTACAAAGATGACATATTTGGAGGTGATACCTGAACGTTCATATCTGTATAGAATCATAGAATCAGTAAGAGTTGGACGGGATCACAAGGATCATCTAGTTCCAACCCCCTTGCCATGCACAGGGACACCCTACTCTAGATCAGGCTGTCCACAGCCACATCCAGCCTGGCCTTAAACATCTCCAGGGACGGGGCCACAACCAACTTCCTGGGCAACCCTTTCCAGGCACTCACCACTCTCATGCTGAACAACTTCCTCCTCACATTCAGTCTGAACCTACCCATCTCCAGCTTTGCTCCGTTCCCCCTAATCCTGTCATTCCCTGATATCCTGAAAAGTCCTTCCCCAGCTCTTTTGTAGGCCTCCTTCAGATACTGGAAGGCCACAAGAAGGTCACCTTGGAGCCACCTCTTCTTCAGACTGAACAGCCTCAACTCTTTCAGTCTGTCCTCATAGGAGAGGTGCTCCAGATCTCTGATCATCCCAGTGGCCCTTCTCTGGACACTCTCCTGCACATCCACATCCTTCTTGTAATGGGGGCTTCAGAATTGGATGAAGTACTCCAGGTGGGGTCTCACCAGAGCAAAGTAGAGGGGGAGAATCACCTCCCTCCACCTTCTGGCCACACTTCTCCTGATGCAGTCCAGGATCTGGTTGGCCCTCCAGGCTGCAAGTGCACACTGCTGGCTCACGTTGAGCTTCTTATCCACCAGCATCTCCAGGTCCCTCTCCTCAGGGCTGCTCTCAAGCCAGTCACTGCCCAGCCTGCATTTGTGTTTGGGATTGCCTCGACCCAGATGCAGGACCCTGCACTTGGTCTCAATGAACCTCATGAGGTTGGCTTGTTCCCACCTCTCCAGCCTGTCCAGGTCCCTCTGGAAGGCATCCCTGCCCTCCAGCATGTCTGCTGCACCACACAGCTTGGTGTCGTCAGCAAACTTGCTGAAGGTGCACCTAGTGCTACTGTTCATGTCACCAACAAGGATGTTGAACAATACCGGCCTCAGGACAGATCCCTGAGAGACTCCACTTGTCACTGGCCTCCACTTGGACATGGACCCATTGACAGTCACTCTCTGGGTGTGGCCATCAAGCCAGTTCTTTGTACACTGCAGTGGAGAAGCATGGACTCAGGAAACAACTTCATCCTCCTACAATCACATGATTGTGATCATGCCAGTCAGGATAACTTAGACCCAAACTCGAACCCAGTTTCATATGGGATTTGATTACAAATAAAAACTTTATTTTGAGATCTCTTTCTCCGTATTAATTATTAGGAGAGTCGTGCTTACATAGCAATACAGCTATGTATTTAATGTAGAGTTACCAGCATCCAACTTGAAATGATTACCTAATTTTCAGTCTGTAAAGGAAAAGGATATATAACCTTGTTTATGCACAAAATTGGTTTTAAATCAAATGAAGTGGTGAAAACCTATATGTGAACACATCTAAATTGGTTTACATCTGGCTTTTATTAATTTAACTTCATTCAGTTTTCACCAAATCAATGCAAATGTGTAATTAGCTTAATGGCTCTTGCTTTTCCAGAACAATAATCTTTCATTCTTGACAACAGGGAGCTGTTTTCATTTCCTACAGATTCCAAAGGAGGCATAGAGCTGCTTTCGTACCATTGTTTTTACTATTCCACTATTCTTTCCTTTGACCATGTACGGGCTGAGTCTGTACATTAAGTAGCTGAAAGGACATGCCATGAGGGCAGGTGCAAGGTAACCTAAAGAAAGAAACTTTTCTGCTTTTTTCAGGCATGCATAAAAGAATACCCAGAGAAAAACACAGAGCAGGCCTCTCATACCAGCTTCTGAGTATTTTTTGGGTGTTAATTTCTCCATCTAATCTATGACATTTGTCACTTAACAAATAATCCAATGTTGCCCTTTCCCAGGCATTCATTCCCTTCATTAATTAATGTGGGATTTAGCTATTTTCTTTCTTCCAATTAAAATAGGGATTTCTTGCTTCAGAATAACATTGTGAATCATGATTTTGTCTAGGCTAATAACAACCACTTCTCCTTTGAGATCCTTCCAGCAGAGTTATGAGATGGTCTCTTTATTGTCCTGTGTTTATTCCCCCAAACTACTGGTGTTTAAGAACGTGTTTATGCAGCAGGGAATCCTGAAAAGTGCTGTGGGATTGATGGAAATTTCCAAGTGCTGTCAGTGCCCACCAAAGGCAACAGCTGTGGACACAGCTGGCATGTCGCTAGGTCTTCTGCACTTCACAGATTCCCTCCTTGAAATTGATTGAAAGTTGTTAAGAAGAAAAAACATATTTCACACAAAATTGGCACATTACACATTAACTCTGTGCTCTGAACTTTTTTGTGTCTTTTATTTTCTGTAACACACTGTTCCTTGGAGGAAGGGAGGAATCACAATTGAAATACATTTTAGGATCTATTTTATGTAATGGATTGGATGTCACAAGAAGAAGAGCTGAAGCCAAAGAGTTCAACCTCAGGCCATGGGAACATCACCATCTTACAAAACAAAAAAAAAGCAATTTTTAGCTTTACCAAATGCAGTCATTATGTGACATCCTTTTCCATAAATCATTTCAAAGTTATTTTCAATGGTGATTTAATATAAACCTACTTTTCTACCCCAGCATATCTGTGGTATGAAACACCAAAGCAAACCAAGAAAACTGCTTTTGTTAATTCACTCTGGAAATATAAATCAATGGGCTGGTAGTCAGTTGCCTTTGGCATGGGAGAACTGTTGGAGAAACTAAGTGCTAAAGAATAATCTGAAATCTTCAGCAAATTACATACTATTAGCACTGATGGAAACCACTGTCGGGGAATGGAGTTTGTCTGGGTTTGGGGGAAAGGAAATATGAGGCCGAATTTAAAGAGTTTAAATTATTTAATATTATACACACTAGAAATCCCCCTCCCCAAACTTATTTATAAGTTTCCCACGCAAGTTCTTTGTAAGCGGTTGCAAATTAAAATACAGAATGTCTATGCATAACAAATTAGGAATATAGTGAAGGTTTGAAAAGGATTTAGGACGAGAGTCTGTGGCATGAAAAGGTTCTTCTGGAAGGCTTTGAGAGATTATTCTGGCTTAGATCAAGTTTCTCAGTTACTCACTGGCCGAATGCAGTTTGAAAAGTCCCAAACACTGTGGATTGAGGCGCTCTGTCTGAGCTTCCGCGGGTACGGGCCAAGCTGGGTACTTGCGTTCGGAGGCTGGCGAGGCGCGGATCGGGGCGCTGACAAGTCGTCTATGTAGCCGTGCCGTGTCGAGCCGAGCCGTGCGATCAATGCGAGTGCCATGTGTGTGTGTGTGTGTGTGTGAACGAGCGGTGCAAGCGAGCTGCAAGAGTGCAGGACCCAGGCTAGCTCAGCTGAAACGCGCTTTCTCGCAGCCTTTTTTCTCCTCTTTTCTTGAGGCTCTCTCGATCTGAGGAGCCCAGAGGGAGGCAGGGAGCGGCAAGCAGGCGCTAAGTACTCGCAGGAAGGTGAGTCAGAGGGCGGTGCCTGGCGAGCAGCACATTTAAACAAGGAGCTCACTGCTGTCTCTGCTCAGCGCAGCACAGCGCCGCTGGTAAAAAAAAAAAAAAAAAAAAAAAAAAAAAAAAAAAAAAAAAAAAAAAAAAAACACAAACAAAAAAACCCACCACACCTAACAACACACACCGGACCTTCAGGATAGCAGACATGGTTCGAACTAGGTCCAAGCTGTATAATACTTGTAAAACTGTGGGCACCCAAACAGAGCCCACCTGTAGGAGTGCAGGCGTCCAGACGTCTGGATGTGAGGAGTGCTGGAGCCTGGCACTCGACACAGGCAATGGCTGCATTAGGTGTGAGCAGATTGATTGTCTGCTTAACCTGGTGGCTGAACTCAAGGGAGAGGTGGAACGACTGAAGGCTGAAAGGGAAGGTACAAAAGAGCACCATGCTCTGCAGTCCCCCTTGCCAGAGGGAGACGAACAGAGCAACCAAGAAGAATGGATGCAGGTGCCTGCCAGAAGGGGCAAGGGTAAATCCTTCCAGCCATCTTCACATCCCCAGCTGCCCTTACATAACAGATATAGGGCACTAGAGGTTGAGGATGAGGTGATCCTGGAGCAGGCAGAAGCATCACCGACTGGGAGGGCAACTGAGACAAATCAGTTGCCCCCTCGCATCAGAACAAGTACCCAGAAGAAAAAGAGGAGGGTAATTGTTATTGGTGATTCCCTTCTGCAGGGAACAGAGGGCCCCATATGCCGGCCAGACCCCTTCCACAGGGAGCTCTGCTGCCTCCCTGGGGCCCGGGTCAGGGATGTTACCAGGAGGCTGCCTACTGTAGTGCAGCCCTCTGATTACTATCCCTTATTAGTTATACAGGCAGGGAATGGTGAGATTAATAACAGAGGGCTAAAAGCTATCAAAAGGGACTTTAAGACACTGGGGAAAGCAGTTGAGGGAGCAGGGGCACAGGTAATCTTTTCATCTATACCCTTAGTTACAGGCTGGAATACAGAGAAGAACAGGAAAGCATATTTGATGAACAAGTGGCTCAGAGGTTGGTGCATCCAACATAACTTTGGATTCTTTGACCTTGGGGAACTTCATCTTGCCACAGGTCTGCAATCAGCAGATGGGACACAACTATCACAGAAGGGGAGAAGGACCCTGGCACATAAGCTGGCTGGGCTTGTTGAGAGGGCTTTAAACTAGAACATGACAGCACCAGAGATAAATCAAAGGGAATTGAGGATGGTAGGCTAGAGCTAGGAGTAAAAGCAGCAGCCCAGCTGAAGTGCATGTACACTAATGCACGCAGTATGGGTAACAAACAAGAGGAGCTGGAAGCTCTGGTGCTGGAGGAAAACTATGATATTGTCGCCATCACTGAAACGTGGTGGGATAGCTCACATGATTGGTGTGCTGTAATCAATGGCTACAGACTCTTCAGGAGAGACAGGCAAGGGAGAAAGGGCGGGGGAGTGGCTCTGTATATTAGGGATGCTCTGGATGTCGTGGAGGTAGAAATCAAAGATGTTCATGTTGAGTCATTATGGGTGAGACTTAAGGCGAAGGCCAACAAGGCTGATATCCTGGTTGCAGTCTGTTACAGACCACCCAACCAGGAAGAAGAGGTTGATTTATTACTCTTTAAGCAACTGGAGGCTGCCTCAAGATCACCTGCCCTTGTTCTGGTGGGCGACTTTAACCTACCAGACATCTGCTGGGACTTTAACACTGCAGAGAAGAAGCAGTCTAGAAGGTTTCTGCAATGTGTGGAAGACAACTTCCTATCCCAGCTGTTACGTGAGCCTACCAGGGGGGCAGCCCTGCTTGACCTGCTGCTCACAAATAGAGAGGGGCTGGTAGGGGATGTGGTGGTTGGAGGCTGCCTGGGGTCCAGTGACCATGAAATTATAGAGATTTCAATACACGGAGAAACCAGGAGGGGCATCAACAGAACCTCCACGCTGGACTTCCGAAGGGCAGACTTCAGCCTATTTAAGAAACTGACTCAGAAAGTTCCTTGGGAAAAAGCCCTTGAAAACAAAGGGGTCCAGGAAGGTTGGACCTGCTTCAAGAAAGAACTCCTGAAGGCACAGGAGCAGGCAGTGCCATTGAGCCGGAAGATAAGCCGACGAGGGAGGCAGCCAGGCTGGATGGGCAGGGAGCTGCTGAAGGAATTAAAGATTAAAAAGAGAGTGTATCACCTTTGGAAAAGAGGGGAGGTGTCCCAGGAGAAGTTCAAGGAGGTTGCTAGGTCTTGTAGAGGAAAAATTAGAGAGGCAAAAGCCCACTTGGAGCTCAGGCTGGCCACGGCTGCCAAGGAAAATAAAAAGTGTTTCTTTAAATATATGAATGGCAAGAGAAGGGCCAAGGACAATCTCCAGTCCTTACTAGATAGAGATGGGAACATAGTGACAAAGGATGTGGAAAAGGCAGAGGTGCTTAACACCTTCTTTGCCTCAATCTTCACTAGTGGGACAGGTTGTCTCCAGGACAGCTGGACTCCTGAAGTGGTGGATGGAGTCAGGGACCAGTACAGTCCCCCTCTGATCCATGAGGAAGCAGTAAGGGATCTGCTAAGTCACTTGGATCCTCACAAGTCCATGGGACCGGATGGGATCCACCCTAGGGTGCTGAGAGAGCTGGCAGCTGAGCTGGCCAAGCCACTCTCCATCATTTATCAGCAGTCCTGGCTCACTGGAGAGGTCCCTGAAGACTGGAAGCTGGCCAATGTGATACCCATCCACAAGAAGGGTCGTAAGGAGGAGCCAGAAAACTACAGACCTGTCAGCCTGACCTCAGTGCCAGGCAAGGTCATGGAACAGGTCATCTGGAGTGCCATCACAAAGCAGCTACAGGATAGCCAAGGGATCAGGCCCAGCCAGCATGGGTTTAGGAAGGGCAGGTCCTGCCTCACCAACCTGATCTCCTTTTATGATCAGGTTACCTGCCTGGTGAATGTGGGGAAGGCTGTGGATGTAGTCTACCTGCACTTCAGGAAAGCCTTTGACACTGTCTGCCACAACAAGCTCCTAGTCAAGCTGGCAGATCATGGTTTGGACAGATTCACTCTGTGCTGGATCAAGAACTGCCTGGATGGCAGAGCCCAGAGAGTGGTGGTGAATGGTGCCACATCCAGTTGGCAGCCAGTCACTAGTGGTGTTCCCCAAGGATCAGTGCTGGGCCCAGTCCTGTTCAATATCTTTATTGATGATCTGGAAGAGGGGATTGAGTCCAGCATCAGTAAGTTTGCAGATGACACCAAGCTAGGAGCAGGTGTTGATCTGTTGGAAGGTAGGAGAGCCCTGCAGAGGGACCTGGACAGGCTGGATGGGTGGGCAGAGGCCAATGGGATGAGATTTAACAAGGCCAAGTGCAGGGTTCTGCACTTCAGCCACAATAACCCCAAGCAGCACTATAGGCTGGGGACTGAGTGGCTGGAGAGCAGCCAGGAGGAAAGGGACCTGGGGGTACTGATAGATAGTAAGCTGAAGATGAGCCAGCAGTGTGCCCAGGTGGCCAAGAGAGCCAATGGCCTCCTGGCCTGCATCAGGAACAGTGTGGCCAGTAGGACAAGGGAGGTTATTCTTCCCCTGTACTCAGCAATGGTCAGGCCACACCTTGAGTACTGTGTCCAGTTCTGGGCCCCTCAATTCAAGAAAGATGTTGAGGTGCTGGAACATGTCCAGAGAAGGGCAACGAAGCTGGCGGGGGTCCTGGAACACAAATCCTATGAGGAGAGGTTGAGGGAGCTGGGCCTGTTTAGCCTGGAGAAGAGGAGGCTCAGGGGTGATCTTATTACTGTCTACAACTACCTGAAGGGGCATTGTAGCCAGGTGGGGGTTGGCCTCTTCTCCCAGGCAACCAGCAATAGAACAAGGGGACACAGTCTCAAGTTGTGCCAGGGTAGGTATAGGCTGGATGTTAGGAAGAAGTTCTTGCCAGAGAGAGTGATTTCCCATTGGAATGGGCTGCCCAGGGAGGTGGTGGAGGCACCGTCCCTGGGGGTGTTCAAGAAAAGACTGGATGAGGCACTCAGTGCCATGGTCTAGTTGACTGGCTAGGGCTGGGTGATAGGTTGGACTCGATGATCTTGGAGGTCTCTTCCAACCTGCTTGATTCTATGATTCTATGATTCTAATGCAGTCTCTTTTATACCGTTCAGAGGAAGGTGTATCCAGCCAAACTGGTGCTAGTACAAGTGGACAATACTGATTGGCTTAAAGTTATGGGTAAGGCACAGATAGACTATTTCTCATGAAAGCAACCTGTGGCACCACCCCAGGGGCTGGCAGTGGTCAGCCCCCAGCAGGTGTGCGTAGGGTGCTCACAGTGTCTCAGACCCAAGGTCCTTTTCCCAAAACAACAGCTCATATTTACAGCTTATGTCCCTCTGGGGGAGAAATCTTCCCACAGCTAGAAACAGCAGTTGGGACAGCAGCTGTAGCCATGCAAGCAGACGAGAGCAAGGTTTTAACTCCTCAATTGATGGTCCTTTGAGCCACAATTCTGTATAAATGAGAGCTTTGCAAGAGGGCTTTGCAACCCTTCACCACAACCACTCATCCACTGTTGGAAATCATTGGCAAATGAGTTATCAGTTTGTGATCAATATTGACCACCTCGGTGTTGTGAAGGGGTTTGTCTGGGTTTTGGGGGAATGAAATATGAGGCCGAAAAAGGGTTTAAAAGGGTTTAAATAATTTAATATTTTATACACAAGGAATCCCCCCCTTCCCCAAACTTGTCTACAGCTGCCCCACACAAGTTCTTTGTATGCGGTTGGGAAATTATATTACAGAAGGTCTATTTACAGCAGAATTGGGGATTTAGCAGAGGTTTGGAAAGATTTAGATAGAGAGTCTGTGGCATAAATAAAGGTGCCATGGGTAAAGTTACTGAAAGTCTATGCTGGTTTAGATCGCGTTTGCTCAGTTACTCACTGGCTGGAGTCAGTTCCGATGATCCCAAGTATGCGTGGCAAGGCCACGTTGTTAACCCTTATGGGTTTGAACAGTTCAGGGATTATTGGGGTGCGCTGTCTGGAGCTTCCATGGGCACAGTCAAGCTGGGAACGAAGGGCTGGAGCAGCGGCTGGCCAGGAGCGCCTTGGTCAGTTTCCCTGGGCTGGTGCGAGGTGCCGTGGGCTGGAATCATGCAGTGGCAGTGGTCCCAAAAGCAGCAAAGCAGCTAGGAGCGGTGGGTGGAGGAGGCTAGAGGAGAAGTGGCAGGAACACTGAATTGTCCCTTTTATGAGGTATGACCCCAAGATTGATGGTCCTTGGCCACAATTCTGTCCAATAGGGGTCTGGCAGAAGGCCAAAACATACCAAATAAGGTGAAATCCACGGGTCTGGTACCCCCAAATATGGATAGGGGCTCAGGTGAGTCCCTTCCCTAGGCGAGTGAGCTTACACAATGTGTTTGCTTCAACCTTCAAGCAGTCCAGGACAGACTTGAAAGCACCAGTCTTATTGTTCTCTTTCGTCCCTCTTAACTTGTTTTCCCCAAGTTTGGGCAGGACATCACCTTTCGGGGGGGACAACATGTCTGGGCATAAATAGATTTGTAAACACAGTCATTTGGGGCCTGTATGTGACCCTCCACCACACTCAGCTATAAATTTCTGCAAACTGATGCATTCTTCTATACTGTCTATGTGGTTGGAACCAGCAAAGTTCAAAACCAAAATTCTGTTTCCACTGTGGAAAATACAATTAAGCTTTGGCTAGGATAGATTGCCTCAGTAAAATGCTGAGCAATGTGTGATAGCACATGTTTGATTGGATTATCTAACCTGACGTAAAAAGTTTTTTCACTACTATAATTCCCCTGCTTAATACCCTTTGTCTTTTAGAGGATGTCTAAGATAAGATGTCACAGCATATCTAAAAATACAGAGAGAACTAAACAAAGTCAGACAATTAATGACAAGTAAGATCAATCTAGAACTCCTCTAAATTCTAAGACTTGCATATATAAGTACACTTACACATCTAAGGTAAAACAAGTATGTTTAATTGTATATATATTTGATTTAAAAATACGTATGTATGCATACATATAGATGAGCAAGTAATGTGTTTGGATCTTAGTCAAAATGGGAAGTTAGAACTTCTGTTATAGCCTGGTGTCTCAAGAACATGTCTGGTTATCATTAATTTTCCATTTCAGAAGGAGAACATGCCAGGTGATGCAGGGAGCTGGGAGCCTGGAGAAGAGGAGGCTCAGGGGTGACCTTATTGCTGTCTACAACTACCTGAGGGGTGGTTGTGGCCAGGAGGAGGTTGCTCTCTTCTCTCAGGTGGCCAGCACCAGAACGAGAAGACACAGCCTTAGGCTGCGCCAGGGGAGATTTAGGCTCGAGGTGAGGAGAAAGTTCCTCACTGAGACAGTCATTGGATACTGGAATGGGCTGCCTGGGGAGGTGGTGGAGTCGCCATCCCTGGGGCTGTTCAAGGCAAGATTGGACATGACACTTGGTGCCATGGTCTAGCCTTGAGCTCTGTGGTAAAGGGTTGGACTTGATGATTGTGATGGTTTGGGGGTTACCCCGCCCCCCCACACTTTGAATTTGCCCCAGCTAACTCAGACGGACCCTGGGAATATAGATGAAGCAATTTATTTACAGCTAGCAGAATTTACAAGCAGCTATTTACAATATATACAGTTATATACAATTATATACAGAAATATACAAAGGATAAACAATACAAAAGCACAACTCCCCTCCCAGAAACCTGAGTCCCCAGGAGGGGCTCTCAAACCACCCCAACACCTCCCCCCGGCCCTCTCAACCTTACCCCAGTTCTCAGGAAGAAGAGAGGTGCAGCCAAGAGGTTAGGGAGCAAGGTTAGTAGGAGCAAGGTTAATGAGATGTGTCCAGGTCTAAGGCAAGAGCAAGAGTGAGAAAAAAAAATTGAGAAAATTTACTTCTTCTTCCCAGAGTTCTCAGCGTAACTGTGAGAGAAGTTGACATCAATTGTTTTCATTTCACTGCCCATTATCTAGTTCTGTTACCAAAACATTCTAGCTTGCTTCAAACTAGCACAATCCACCCCTGTCTACTTCGCTCAGAGTATCGCTGAGAATTATCCAATCTAATCTAAACCAATATTTACACTAAAAATATATATACAAGTTCAGTTCACACTTCAATCAGATGTAGGTGATTCAAAAGCTCAGAACAGGGACTCCCAGGTGATGTTGGGTTCGTGCTCACATACTGTAGATTCTATTGTAGATTCTCTCAGTGTTGGGCGCCGATGTTACCTAGAACAGAAAACTCCTAACAACTTATATTAGATACTCTGAATTTAAACTCTCTCAGCTAAGGTTAAATTTCTCTGTGGAATACACTGGATTTCACCATTCTCCTGCATTACCCAGTATGTATGACCAGGACCTTCAGCAGAAACCACCCCTCGGACAGGTTTCCCTTCGCCCGAAGGAGAAAATACCCAAACAGTTTTCCCTAACAGATTCTTTTCACGTACAACAGGAACTTTATCACCGTCTACTGTTTGGACCAAATCTGATTGTGCAGGTCCTGCTCTGTTTACTGAACCTCTACTATTTACCAACCAAGTAGCTTGTGCTAAATGTTTGTCCCAGTTTTTCAGAGTTCCACCCCCCATGGCTTTTAGGGTGGTTTTCAGCAAACCATTGTAGCGCTCAATCTTCCCTGAAGCTGGTGCATAGTAGGGTATGTGATAGATCCATTCAATACCATGGTCTTTGGCCCAGTTTTTCACTAGATTGTTCTTGAAATGAGTACCATTGTCTGACTCAATTCTCTCTGGAGTTCCATGTCTCCACAAGATCTGTCTCTCCAAACCAACAATGGTGTTACGTGCAGTAGCATGTGGAACTGGATAGGTTTCCAACCATCCAGTGCTGGCTCCTACCATCGTCAACACATACTGCTTGCCAGAACGAGATCGAGGCAAAGCGATGTAGTCAATCTGCCAGGCTTCACCATACTTGTACTTTGACCATCTATCACCATACCATAAGGGCTTGATTCGCTTAGCCTGCTTAATAGCAGCACAAATGTCACAGTCATAGATGACTTGGGTGATAGCATCCATGGACAAGTCAATTGACCTATCGCGAGCCCATTGGTATGTTCCATCTCTGCCTTGATGTCCAGATGAGTCATGGGCCCACCTAGCTAAGAACAGCTCACCTCGGTGTTTCCAATCAAGGTCAATGTCAAGTTCAGAGTTGGTATCAACTTGAGCAATCTTAGCAGCTTGATCTGCCTTCTGGTTATGTTGATGTTCCTCAGTTGCTCTGCTCTTAGGCATGTGTGCATCTACGTGCCGCACCTTCACTGGAGTTCTCTCCAGCCGTGCATCAATGTCCTGCCATAGATCAGCACACCAAATAGGCTTTCCTTTCCTCTGCCAACCATGCTTCTTCCAGTCCTTTAGCCAACCCCATAGAGCATTGGCTACCATCCACGAGTCGGTGTAGAGGTAAAGGATAGGCCAATTCTCACGTTCAGCCACATCAAGAGCAAGTTGAACAGCTTTTACCTCAGCGAACTGACTGGATTCTCCTTCGCCATCTTTCGTTTCGGTAACTCTCCTGGTTGGACTCCAAACTGCTGACTTCCATATTCGCTTGTTCCCAACAAGACGACAGGAACCATCTGTGAACAAAGCATAGTTCTTTTCCTGATCAGAGAGATCACCATAGGGAGGAGCTTCCTCAGCACGAGTTATTTTCCCCGCTGGAGGTTTGGAACAGTCTGTGCCTTCCGGCCAGTTGGTGATCACCTCCACCAGACCAGGTCGGTCAAGATTACCCATTCGTGCTCGTTGGGTTATCAAAGCCATCCATTTAGACCAGGTTGCATCTGTGGCATGATGTGGTGATGAACCTTTGCCCTTGAACATCCAATTAAGAACTGGCAGTCTAGGAGCTAAAAGCAATTGTGACTCAGTTCCAATCACTTCAAAAGCTGCTTTCACTCCCTCATAGGCTGCTAGAATCTCTTTTTCAGTTGCAGTGTAATTTGTCTCTGAACCTCTGTATCCACGTCCCCAGAAACCAAGAGGACGACCACGTGTCTCATTTGGAGCTCTCTGCCAAAGACTCCAAGTTGGACCATTGTCACTGGCAGCTGTGTACAGAATGTTCTTAATGTCCGGACCAGATCTCACAGGTCCCAAGCCCACTGCATGGACTACTTCTCGTTTGATCTGATCAAAGGCTGCTTGTTGTTCAGGTCCCCACTCAAAATTGTTCCTCTTACGAGTCACATCATGCAGAGGTTTGACAATCTGACTGAAACCAGGAATGTGTAGTCTCCAAAATCCCACCACACCAAGGAAAGAAAGTATGTCCTTCTTACTGGTGGGAACTGCCATAGTAGAGACTTTGTTAATCACATCCTGAGGAATGTAACGGCGACCATCCTGCCACCGCACTCCCAGAAACTGAATTTCTTTGGCAGGTCCTTTGACCTTGTCTCTCTTAATGGCAAAACCTGCTTGCAACAGAATGTCAATGATTTTGTTACCTTTCTCGAAGACTTCCTCTGCAGTTTGGCCCCACACAATGATGTCGTCGATGTACTGGATGTGCTCTGGAGCTTTACCTTTCTCCAGTGCATTGTGGATGACTGAGTGACAGATGGTTGAGCTGTGTTTCCACCCCTGAGGCAAACGGTTGAACTGGTACTGGATTCCTCTCCAGGTGAATGCAAACTGAGGCCTGCACTCCTTTGCTATGGGAATAGAGAAGAAAGCATTAGCAATGTCTATGGTTGCATACCATTTAGCCTCTTCAGGATTGATGTTGAGATACTGGAAATTGTCCAGAGAAGGGTGACAAAGCTAGTGAGAGGCCTGAAACACAAACCCTATGAAGAGAGGCTGAGGGAATGAGGTTGTTTAGCCTGGAGAAAAGGAGTCTCAGGGGTGGCCACATTACTGCCTACAACTACCTGAAGGGAGGCTGTAGCCAGGTGGGGGTTGGTCTCTTCTCCCAGGCAACCAGCAACAGAACAAGGCTTGATATTAGGAGGAAGTTCTTCCCAGAGAGAGTGATCTGCCATTGAAATGGGCTGCCCAGAGAGGTGGTGGAGTCATTGTCCCTAGAGGTGTTCAAGATGAGACATTTAGTCCCATGGTCTAGTTGATTGGCTAGGGCTGGGTGCTAGGTTGGACTGGATAGTCTTGGAGGTCTCTTCCAACGTGCTTGATTCTATGATTCTGTGATAATATATACAAATCACCATAGATCTGTTAAATTGAACAAAACAAAACAGAACAAGAAAACCCAAAGAGAAAAAAAAAATCTTTAATCCAGATAGGAGGCTATTCTTGTTATTATCATAAGGTTTTTCTAGAATAACTGTTTTTTTTTTCAATGTCAAGATTACAGTAGCCCACATTTACTATGCCAAGCTGAAGATCTAAAAGATAAATATTATATGAAAATTGTGAGAGTGCTTGATGGGCTTTCTGTAAATTCAGTGAAAGTTCAGGATTGGCTATCTCTGTCAGAACTGTGTGATCATTTTCTGATATGTCTTACAACACTGATGCCAGCAGAGGATAATGTGACTGAAGTGACAGCACTTTGAAATTTTACCCATGCCAGGTTAAAAGCTACAGTAATTCAAACCTTCTTTATCCTCCTTTAAGATCAAATTTAAACTGAGCAACACTTGCACCTTCCTGAGTAAAATGTGACACATCTTCCTTCAAAGAGATAAACAACAAAAAATATATGGGAAATAAAACACTCATTCTGTAGATATGAAAACCATTTTACTGGAACCCTGAACCTTTAGAGGAGTAATTGTCACAGATGGCCCACTTAAGGCTGGTAATGTATAAAGTCCTGCCTGCTGCGCATTACAAAGCTGTAATTTACATCTTGGGGTTCCTATGACTAAACAGCTCTCAGTTTATGACATCAGAGAAATACTTAGTGAAATTATAACCTTAGGAATACCCAGCAGATGCTTTTATTTCTACTTACAAACCCAAAGTACTTATATATCACTGCAGAGAATGTTAGCAACAAGCAATAAAATGCTATTATATTTATTTAATACAAGAACCATTTCTTTGGGTTCCACAGTTCAGTATCAATATAGCTATCAATAGTTTAAAAGAATGTGGTGTTATCTTTCCTGTGTCTTTCTTTACAGCCAGCTGAGATTGTTTTGATAGAATAAACTTCATGGCCTCTATGACTCAGCACACTGGTTTGGGCTACCTCTGCACTGAGCCGATCCCTCAGTAACCTCCTGCTGTGCCAGGGATACTACAAGGTAAGAAGTGTGCAAGCTTGGGCAGGTCTTCCCCAACAGTACTCATGCTTCATGCCTGGCAGAGCTAAGCTTTATCTGCAGCACAGAACGTTCAGTAGACCTTTTGATAATGTGTGCTGGTCATCAAATATTGCTCCTTAGCTAGATGATAAAAATCTTTAAGGCAGAAAATGTGTTGTCATAGATACCCCTCCCCCCAGCATACTTGTTCTCTGCAAGGTGCCTTCTGGATTAATGCTGTGCTTGGTGATCAAAATTTCAACAATTCCTTCCTGTGTGATATTGTGTGTGGCAGTGTGTGGGTAAAAAGAACAGCATGAGAGTTACAAATCATCATATAGCAGTGTTAGTGGTTTTGTATTTTAAAATAATCATAGTTGCTTTAGGAATTGTGGTTTCCTTGGTTTAAATCATGCATGTTTAACTCCCATTAAGGAATAAAGGAATTAAAAAAATAATAATAATAAGAAGAAGAGCATGTGGTTGTTACAGCCCAGAATCATAGATCACACCACTTTTGTTCCTTGTTTTTATTTTCATTATTAGCTCATTATTCATTAATGTGTGACATGGCTATGAATCTTACACTGCCCCATCACTAGCTGGCACGTTGTAAATTACAGAGGACCAGAACTTCCCTCTGAAGAGGAAAGGCTGAGAGACCTGGGGCTACTTAGCCTCAAGAGCAGACTGAGAAAGGATCTGATCAATGCTCATCAATATCTAAAGGGCAGGGACAAGAGGAGGGACAGGTTCATTTCAGTGGTTCCCAGAAACATGACAAGGGACAATGGGTAAAAACTGAAACAGAGAAAGATCCATGTGAAGATGAGGAAAAACTTCTTTCCTGTGAGGGTGCTAGAACCCTAGAGCAGGCTGCTCAGAGAAGTTATGCAATCTCCTTCTGGAAAGATTCCAAAGCTGCTTGGATCTTGTGGTCCCAGACAAACTGCTCCGGCTGATCCTGCTTTAGCAGGGTGATTGAATTAGGTAATCTCCAGAGGTCTGCTGTTAAACCCTCACCATTCTATGACGCTGTGGAATGAATAGGAGGATGTCACATGAGATCCCTCTCAGCAGTGCAGTCTGGGCTCCTCGCAAGCAGCTTCTTAACACCCAGAGTTCTGTGGAAATTTTCCTTAGTTACACTGCAGTTGGAAACACATCAAAATCTAATCCTATACAGTGCCATGGCTACAGTAACCTGCCAGAAATCTGTATCTCACAGAGGTCATATGTATCCTGCCACTTTGTGTCATAGCAATGTCCTCTTCAAGTCAAACTGTGCTGCTGCTACTAGTCACTTCAAAAGTGGATATGTTTTACTCAAAAGAAAAAAAAAAAAAAAAAAAAAAAAAAAAAAGGTTAGAATTAACTGCACAGATAACAGCAAAATGCCATACAGGTGAGAAGCAAAATATTTCTCTCTGCTTCCTGGTGCTGCATCTGATTTGAAAACAAAACAAAACAAAACCAACCAAAAACAAAAACCACAAAAAAGCCACAAATAAACAGATGAAAAAAAAAAATGGAACAAAAATGTTAAAAGGTAATAGCTCAGAACCAAAGTGGTTTGGTTTGATTTTTTTTTAAAATCATGTAAGTAGTTTTGTTTCTGTTTTTGCCATACTGCTTTAAATTTCAGTCTTCTATGAGGAGAGGAACAGTCAAATCAGAAAAAAAAACTTACTTTAACAGGAATCTGCCTACAGCAAAATCTCCCAAAGAACTCAAACATCCAAGCAACAGGTTTAAAGAATAAACTAATAAACTTTTGGCTGCTTCCTGGAATCACATCACACCATCTTCAGAGGCTTGCATGTCACTTATCATGATTTGACTTATTCTTATTTCATCTTACCTCTGATTCTATTTCACTGTCCTTCATCAAGGTAAGGAATCAGGCCTTTGGTGTCATTTGATATTAAAACAGACAAAAATTATTCTTCTTCCACAGAAGTGCTTTATTTCTCTAGTATTAGTTTTATCTCATCAGATTTGCACTGGTGAGTACATCAAGAGGTCTTGGCAGTGTTCCCATTATCATTCATAAATCATGATTTTTCAAGGTTAATATTTCAACAATTGTAAATCTCATCTTGCTGAAATGAAGCCTGGATATGCATCCATCCCTCTTGTTCTCAAATTGGATTTCACCCATTGAATCACTTTTCTTGTTTGTTTATTTGGTGGTTGGGTTGACTGGGTTGGTGTTTTTTTGGTTGTTTGTTTTTTTTTAATGAGTGATCTACCAGGAGGCCACCTCCTTAGGAAACTGGAATCACATCAATGTCCTCACTGACCAAGAAATGAAAGAGCTTAAAAATTATTACTGCATTATTACTTTTTATGGCGATAGATGAAAATGGGCTTATGATCAGAAACAGAAAGATGTTAACTCTACTCATGAGAGGCTGTCCTCTGCAGTAATAATGGCCATTATTGAGGCCTTTACACAATCAAGGTCTTCTCATCTGCCTCACCTGGATTCAGCTCCTATGCCATCAAGCTGCCCATGTTCCCCAGTGGCCTTCTGCCTCTCCTGTTTTTCTAGCCCAAGCCACTCATCCAATTTTGACTGTTCTACCAAGTCTCAATACCACTGTTTTTGCAACCTTCCAAATGATCATTGCTTAGCAGTCACTGAGGCTACCACCCTGTTCCCAGTGCTGATGTGGACAACATACTCAGATGTAGTTAACAACTCTTTTTCTTCTTTTTTTTCTTTCTTTAGCTATTTTCTGCTAGAATTTTGATCCTGTAGCGCTCCTGCCTGCCTCTAGAAGGTATCACACTTTCTGCAGTGCAAGCAGCACACACGTCTCCTGTCACTGTGATATCTCCAAAAGTTAAACCATTAAGGATCTGCCATTTGAACCCTCAGTCAAGCCTTTTTCTTTCCTGATTTTTTCATCATAAGGAGTTTGCAGTTATTTTATTCAATCATTTTTGCTTATTTTTGCTGTAGCAAAATGTGAATTAAGAATCCCAAATAGCCCTCATAAATGAACCTCAAGAAACATTTTACAACCCTCGTATAACACATTATATGACTGCTTAATTTCCTGATTAAAACAAATTAACTGTTGCATGCACTAATCAGGTCACAAAGGATCCCAGATCTTGTCTGGAAATATGTGGAGGTTATGGAGAGGTTGTCCAGATTGATGGTTGCACTGAGTGTATGACCTTAGAATGAACTTTTCACTAAACTTTGCTTTTTGTGCACTTGGCACTCTGTATTTGGGAAGCATCAATTGTCTACACCCAAGGTATTAAATATAAGAAATATGCTTCCTACAGACTTGGACCTTCTCTGTTTACCCAGAAGACAAAATCTTCCTCAACCTTATATATATGAGATACAAAAATTATGACTCTTTGAATCTGCATTTATGTCATTGAAATAATACATCAACACACTCATGTTTTCTCACTATTTCCTCTTCTACATTATGTATCCTCATTACCATTACTGTGGCTAGTGTGAAAAGCAATAATTGTGCCTCTGAAATTTCCATGACAGTTTAGTAAGACTGCTTTATATTTAAGAGCCACTTAAATCCTGGATGCCCTGGGATCCAAGAAATTTGTTAGTGTGGTTTTATTTGGATTTTGTGCATGTATTATAGACATATATAAGCATATGCACATGCATACACACCAGAAAGAGAGAACAGAAGAGAGAAGGAAAGATTTTCAAATCATAGGGCACACACTATCCCAGAAAACACTCAGGCACAAAATGATTGGTATGACAAGACAATAGAAAATTATTGATGAGTGAGCAATTGATACAACCAGGATAATTTGTTTTAGTAAAAAGCATCTTAAAAAAAACACAACAAAAACAAACCCTCACATTATAATTTACAAAATATTAAGAGATCACTATGGTTAATTTATGTTAACGTGACAAAAAAAAAATTGGATATTTTCCATCTTATTCAAAAAGGTCTATCCTCTCAACTAATCTAGAATCTTCCTTGTGTTGTCCACACATCAGTCATCCACCAAAACAATTTTACTGAAGCTGGGATAACAAATATTATGCCTGGGAACAAAAAGATTTGCATGCGGTCATTTGGTTTCTGCTGTTAATTGTTTTAACCATAAGCTTTGTTTTAAAATTATTTAATAGTTTGCTATGAAGATAATTAAATGGCTTTTTTTCCCCATCTTATTCCTAAATCAAGTAAATTTGCCTATTAGTCCTAGTTTACTTAAGAACCAAGTGTGAAGAAAAAAAGCAAGGGCTATTCTAATGCTCAGAACTAGCCATTACCATTTATATACCTTGTGTAGAAAATTACAGCACAAATATCTATAGTTGTACATGCATGAAAGAGTTAAAAATCAGTTTTTGTCCTGTTTTTGAGACTAGAAAGTACTGTATCTTCCACTAAATTTTAGATGGGGATCAAGCAGGTGGACTTGATATCTTGAGAAGCATTGTTTGGATCAATACCTAGAATAATAGAGAAATAAATAACTGAACACAGAAAAGCTATAAATAGCATGTGCGTAAATTAAATATCTACCATCGCTTTCAATCCACCATTTTTTTAAGGACCTTTTCAAACCATGCCTAGAAACCATAATCCAGCAACAATATCAGGACTTGGGGTTGAACAATGATCCCTGCAATAAAGGCTGTATGAGTAGTAAGAAGGACCAGAGATCACTTGAACAACTCCAAACTTCAGATACATCAGCAGCCACTGATGGCCAAAACTGAGGTATATTGGAGAGCAGTTTTGCATCCTGGATACAGCAGTAAACAAACTATAGGGACCAAAAGCTATGCTGCTTGAGCAATAATTAGACTTTTTCACCAATTAACTGGGACAACAAGTTGAAGCCAGCATGTGTCATAGATGGAAAGAGTTTTTTAATAGACTGGTTTTGAGTCTGGTCATTGCATATATGGCTCAACAGAAAATTTGCTGTGTTAATTATCAATAAATGAATGCAAAAAATAAAGATGGGGAAAGTGTGTTGATGCATGCATTTTAGCTGACAGTTTTTTTTTTTCCTTAACTCACTAGAATTATTCTTTATCATAGGACTGAATGCATCAGCAAAGCTTGTTTTGCTTTGAGGGATGAGCCTAATTTAAACTACCTTGAAAAATTAGCCCAATTAAAAACAAGGAAATATTCCAAACATCTTTGCAGTTATAAATGTAATTTGGTGGGTTTAAAGTGAATCTTTGTATATGAGCAAAAAAAAAAAAAAAAGTTTCAACAGTCATTCAGCAATGTTGTGTGCACAGAGGTGCTAGTAAAGTGTAGTGGTTTGGTTGCTAACTGCCCCCCCCCCCCCCCACTTTTGAATTTGCCCCTGCTAACTCAGAACGGTTCCAGGAATATAAATGAAGCTATTTATTTACAGCAGCACAATAGACAAGCAGCTATTTACAATATATATAGTTATATACAGAAATATACAAAGGATAAGTAATACAGAAGCACAACTCCCCTCCCAGAAACCTGAGTCCCCAGGAGGGGTTCTCAAACCACCCCAACACCTCCCCCTGCCCCTGTCATGGAGGGTAGCAGAAGCCACAGGAGCTCAAACTATTGAAGCTTTGAAGCAGTGGTTTAGTTTCTTGCCAATGCCAGAATACATCCAAAGTGATAATGGATCTCACTTTACAGCATCATCTGTACAAGACTGGGCTAAGGGTGAGGGAGTCACATGGGTATTCCACACTCCCTACTATCCTCAAGCTAATGGTATTGTAAAGAGAACAAATGCTCTGATCAAGAGACATGCTATTGTATCTAAAGGTAACTGGGATATGCGTTTGCCATATGCAGTTTTCATTGTGAATAACCGATGGGGTAATTATGGTAGTCCTAACATAAGAGCATTTTGTCCTGACAAGCCAGTGGAGAATGTCAATCATCCACCAGATAAGTCTCCACACCCTCAACAATCATTACACAGGTTAAAGGTGGGACAACCAGTAATGGTAAACTTACCTTCGATCGGAGTTGTGCCTATGACCCTGTCAAAACCAAATGGGTTGTATGCATGGGAAGCAACTGATGTAAGTGGGAAAACTCATCGCATCAGTGTACGATGGATTCTCCCAGACTTCTGAATTGCTTTTGCATATACCAGGTTTTCTTGCTTTGTAAATATTCAATAGAGCTGTGTGTTATTCAGGGGGTGGGCATATATAGGATTAATCTGTCTTAGGTTATAGTTATGTTTATGTATTAGTATATTATTCATGTATGTATAATAGTTAAGAATACTTGTATTTTGTTTTGTTTTCCGATTTTTGGCTTAATGTGAGCCAGGGGGTGGAGTATGTCATGGAGGGTAGCAGAAGCCCTTAGCAGGCCTCCCTGCTGTAAAAGTTGCAGTGTCTCACATTTTAAGCCAGAAGCATCGTAAAGCCAAAACAATCCTCTAGTCCCATGAGAAGTTTCCTCCCTAGAGGAGATAAAAGGTAAACATTGGCCTTGTTTTCCAACTTTCGGCCTTGGTTCTCATGCACACTGACCACCTGCTGATGGGCCGAGCTTTGGGTGGTCCTACAGGTTGTTTTGGTAAGAATTGTCCAGTTATATAGGTTAATTGTAATTTTGTGCCAATCTGTAAGAATAACGTAAAATAGCCTGGACTGGAGGGTTACACCTCTTTTGAACATTATAAAAATGGTGTGCCTTCCTGGATCGGGGCGCTTGCTGGCTTGAGCTTGCTGGTACCTGCTCCTACCGCTCGCTCGCCAGCCTGCCTGCCTGCCTCGCTTCTGCCGCGGTGCCCTCACGTTCCTGATCGGCCCTGCCCGACGAGGGGCCCGCAGAGGCCTGAAACCCGCTTGGGCCCGATCCTGACAAACAAAGGGACACCGCCCAAAAAACTTCGAACTTTGCTGAACTGAACTACGGAACAGTGAGTAAATCAGAGAAAGAACTCTTTACCTGAAGACTGAATAACTTTAAAGACTCAAAAGAACTCTAAAGAAATCACAGACTCTCCTTTATCTGCTATTTTCTGAACTGTTATTCTACAACTTCAATCCAAAAGAACTCACGTGGGGAATTTAGTTTGGGAGGGGGATCTCCGTGTTTGAGCAATAAATCACTTGAAAATCCACAAGTGAGTCTCCACGTATTTTCCCCACTACCTCCCAAACTACCTTCCGTGACAGCCCCTCTCAACCTTAACCCAAATCCTGAGAAAAAATAGAGGTGCAGCCAAGAGTTTAAGAAGGAAGGTTAGTGGCAGTGAGGTTAAGGAGATGTGGCTCGGTCTGAAGGCAAAAGCAAAGTGAGAACAAAATGGAGAATGTTATCTAATGTTTACTTCTTGTTCCCAGACTTCTCAGCGGGACTGTGAGAGAAGGAGACACAACCATGTTTTCCTCTTTCAGCCCATTATCTAGTTCTTTTCACCAAAACATTCTAGCCTGCTTCAAACTAGCACATAAAGCTATACATTTTTGTAGAGAAAAGGGTTGTACGAGCATGAATAACTTAACTGCTCTCAGTTTTTTCTTTCACTCACAAAGATCTCAAGCTTACCTACAATCTGGGTTACTCAACTGAGCTCCAAACCTCTGGGAGCATTAGACCAGGTTTCTAGACCAGATTTCTGGACATTTTCTTGTGCTTAGTGGGCATACAAATAACAAAAGATCAGCTCCTGATTAAAAGACCTTTCCATTGGATTGTCTCTTTGGTTGCAGAAGCTGTATTTTCCCTCACAAAAGGTTTCACAACCTCACTTGTTTCTCTCATTCATTCTTAGCCATGATCCAAATGTCCAGCTTCATTTCCTGGTGTCATTAAACACAACTAACTTGTTTTTACTGTCTCGTGTGAGTATTTTTAGATTAATATCTCTAAGGAGTGATTTTCTCCTTATCTCTCTATGCCAAAGAGAATCTGAATTTCATCTGGCCCCTGATCATCATAGCAGCCCTGTACTGGGCTCACTCCAGTAGGTATTTGCCCTTGATTTGGAGAGCCTCGAACTGAACACATTACTCCACTGGTGTAGAGCAGAGGAGAAGGAGAGCCTTTCTTGATCTACTGGTCTCACTTCTCATAATGCATCCCAGGATGCCACTGGCCTTCTTGACTATGAGGGCAAATGGTTGGCTCATGGTCATTCTGTTGCCTATCATGACTCCCAGGTCTTTTTTCTCAGAACTGCTCTCCGACAGATCAGCACTCCCCCTGCACTGATCGATAGGATTGTTCTTCTCCAGATGCAGTACTTCAGCCAAACATGGAGCGATTAGCTGAAGACTCATACTGAGGGAGGTAGGAAGGGTTGCTATGTTTTTTGGTTTGTGGACAAAGATAACTAAGTGGCTTTGTGGCACAGACGTGCTACAGAACATGCTGAAGGTAGTATCAGATGATGCAGAGCTCTTTCTGAGCAAATTTGCAAGGCAAAATGATTCAAAGCTGGTTTTCCTGTGTCTGGTTGGTATGATAGACATTCAGGGTATATAAATGTGAAGACTGACCACACCTTAGTACTTTTAAATCACTGTTTGTAAATAGAGAAGCTTAAAGAGTTGCACACCTAAACTTCACTGAATGATAGCAGCAGTTGGGTACTAATTGTTGTAATGCTAATAACAGTGAGTGGTTCTAGCAGAATCTGTCCAGAACCACTGCCTACATGCAATCCAAAGCAAAGAAGTGCAAAATCAGAAGCTGGCACTGGACAGGACTACTCAGCCCAACCCTTTTTTTTTTTTTTAATAGAATATGTGTCCAGTTTTAAAGTCTTCAGTAAACACCCATCTAGAGTTTCCTATCTGGTTTCATGCTGGCCATCTTATCACGGCACTAGCTCATTGTTTTCTGCAAAACACATTTTTTTTACTTATAAAAATTATAGTTTCAATGGCATTACCAAATTACTGCAGCTGAGTGACAGAAACACATCAAGCCCACAGCAGCAGAATCATAGATTCATAGAACCATAGAGTGGTTTGGGCCAGAAGGGACCTTGTGATGGTTTGGGTGTTACCCACCCCCACACACTTTGGAAATCACCCAGACTAGATTCACCTGGCTCTGGAAATTGAATTAAGCTAATTATTTACAGCTTAGCACAATATACGAGCAAATATTTACAGTATATACTGTTATATGGAGAATTATACAAGTTAAAAAGTAATACAGAAACACAACTCCCCTCTCAGAAACCAGAGTCGCCAGGAGGGGCTCTCAACAACCCTTCCACCTTCCTCCCACCCCTCTACTTTATTTAAGACTTTGCCTTAAACTCGAGGTAGCTTGGAGAGTCAGCCAGGGGGGGTTAAGAAGCAGGTGGATTAGTCACACAGACAGCAGGTTAGGATAGAGAGAGAGGTTGAGCCCCAGAGAGACAGAGAGCAAATTTGTTATCTGTATTTATGTTCTTGTCCTTGTACATCTCAGCAAGCCTATGACTGAAGTAGACATCACCATTGTTTCCTTTTCACAGCCTGTAATCTAATTCTTCTCACCAAAACATTCTAGCTAGCTTCAGACTAGCACAGGACTTCCAAAAGTCATCTAGTCCAACCACTCTGCAGTGAGGAGGTACATCCCATTCCAATGGCAAATCACTCTTTCCATGAAGAACTTCTTCCTGGTGTCTGTCACGGAGGGGTACTCTGCCTCCTACGCTGGATTTGGCAGAGGGGAGAAATTAATTGGGGCGAGATAATATTCTGTAAAAATATATATTTATTAAACTCTATATTCTGAACTCTTGCCACCCCCAACCACTGTATATTAATATTAATATTAATATTCATTTACACAGTTATAAAAACATTATAGGATAAAATATATACAGAAGCTTATTAATTAACTAGCAAACATTCAAACTATAAACAGAGAGAAGAGTTTTCCCCCGCAGCAAATACCATTTGGGGTCTATACACTATCTGCCCAGCAGTGGGCTGAAAAAGATTCTGCTCTATAGCGGAAGCAGCAGATATTTACAGAGGTTTTAAAGCATTTACTCACAACTCTTACTAATTATTAATCATCCTCCGGGGCTACGTCACAGCCTGTGCCTAGTGTCCAAACTTCAGGGGATCTCTGCCCATGGACTTTGAAGCTGGAATCCTCCCGACTTGAGGGGAAAGGATGAATCTTCCCAGTTTGTGGGGAAATGACTGGTCTCTGACCTGGCTCTCCTGGCGATGGATGCAATCTCTGCTTTGGTGCTGCTGGCTTCTTCTGGAAGCGTTGTCCAGGAATTCTAGCAGGCAGGATCTCAGGTATAGGAGAATATTGTGTTGTCTCTGGCACGGTTCTTCACGCGGCTAGCAGGCCGTGTGCACAGACAATCCAGAGTCTGCTTCCTGGTTACTCAGCAGCAGTGGCATGCTTACCAGGCAATGATAGGCAGCAGGCATGCAAAGTGTGCGCAGCTGCTTGGAGTCTGAGCTCTATAAGTAAAGGCAAGCAATGCAGGATCTGGTCCTGATAACACAGTGGTGTACAGATGTGCACACCTGGCTGGAGACTATGGGCTCCTTATATATATATATATAGGCAGGCTTAGGTAAGCGCTGCAAGAAAGGTATGCAGACAGGTGAGCTGCAAGTGAGGGTCATCACAACTGAGGGTCTGAGCTGTGCAGGGGTCAGAGAGGCTGAGCACTTTGTGTACCTGTGCACCCCTATTTATTGAATGTGGGCTGAGATTAATGGCCTCTTTGGTCACTAGAATGACCAATCAGGTTGGCAGTCAGCCACACCTTACCATAATAGGCAAGAGGCACTTGCCTGGACTATCCCAAATATGGGAATCACATGGGCTTACACCAGAGAGACATGAGCTGGGTGTGTGGGGGCTTACACAACCTGTTTACAACCAGAGGTCCTGGCAGAAAAACATGTCCAGGCAGGACAAGGCATAAGTAAGCCTCTTTTCAGGCCTACATGCCATCCACGACAGTGTCCAGCCTAAACCTGCCCTGGTGCAGTTTGAGACTGTGTCCCCTTGTTCTGTCACTGGATGCCTGGGAGAAGGGATCAACTCCTGCCTAGATACAATCTCCTTTCAGGCAGTTGCAGAGAGCAATAAGGTCTCCCCTGAGCCTCGTCCAGGCTGAACAACTCCAGCTTCCTCAGCCACTCCTGGTAGGGCTGTGCTCCAGCCCTTTCACCAGCCTTGTACTCAAGGAGTTACCTAACCAGTGCTGAGTACAGGGGTAGAATGACTTCCCTGGTTCTGCTGGCCACACCATTCCTGATACTGGCAGGATGCCATTGTCTCTCTTGGCCACCTGGGCACACTGCAGGCTCATGTGCAGCCAGCAGTCGACCAGTACCCCCAGGCCACTCTCTGCCTCACTGCTCTCAAGCCACTCTGTCCCCAGGCTGTAGTGCTGCATGGGGTTTGTTAGGCATGTTAAGCCTGACCTCAAATATCTCCAAACAGGGGGCCACAACTACCTGCCCTGCCTGGGCAACCTGCTCCAGATTGCCCATCATTCACAGAAACCTCTTAACATCATTCAGATTCTCATGTTTTGATAGCAATAGGATTTCCTCTGAACAACTAATGACTGAATTATTCAGTTCTGATGCAGACAGGTTATTCTGCTCTGAAGCTGTTTGTGCTTTTTTCCAGCCTTAAAAAAAAAAAAAAAAAAAAAGAAAAAAAGAAAAAAAAAAGACATTCCCTCAAAAAGTCAGAATCAAACTTTTAGCACTCTGCATACATAGAAGAGCATAGTTACAGCTCACTAAATCTCATCATCAGAGAAATCTATTGCAAATAAATGAGGAAATAAAAGATCTTGTATTCCCACAGCATGTGGCATAAGCTTTTCAATCAGTTGCTCTTCCATCAATTACTTAAACAGACCAATGAATATCAAGCAACCACCAACACTTGTGATATTTTTTCAGAGTAAATGACATAGACGTGTGATTATTCTGTTAAGCTACACTGTCTTTGAGGAATTTATATCCTCTGAAAGCAAGAATACCTCTTAGACAAGTGTGTCTCATGCTCTTTACCAACCCAACAACATTCCTCAAGAAGTCACCGTGATCTGAACTTTGTATCTGACTTGTGGAGCCAGTTCAGTTCAGTATTGCACACTCACCCCTGAATCATGGCTCTTTTCCTTCCTACAATACACTTCCCTTAAAAATCCTTTTGCTTCCATCTTTGTGGCTGCTTTTCAAAATGTGTCTATACTAAAATTTTAAACTACTCTTAGAATCATCTATTTCCATCTCACTGCTTCTGGCCAGGGAAGTATTCAAATGATACCCCACTCAATATATAACAATCTTGGAAAATTTTCACCATTAATAAAAACTGTGGTTTTTTTTTCTAGTCCTTCAGTTGAAATTATTGCAGTGGAGAGACAAGTTTCACTCTGAATATATTGAAAGTTTGCCATTAGAGTCTGATTTTAAAAAGAGATCTCCCATGCACATCTGGAACCTGTAAGGTTGCTGCTTGGATTCTTCCTTAGAAATTCATGGTACCTTCTTATGGCCTAAGCCTCTATATAAGCTGTCTACCCCTTCCCTGACCAAAGTTAAGTACACTTTCAGGTTGATGCAACTAACTTTTCACATGCTGTAAGTCATCAGCAAGTTTGCAGATGACACTAAGCTGGGGGCAGATGTGACTGGGTTGGAGGGCAGAAGGGCTCTGCAGCGGGACCTTGACCACCTGCACAGATGGGCAGAGTCCAAAGGGATGGCGTTCAATAGCTCCAAGTGCAGGGTGCTGCACTTTGGCCACAACAACCCCAGATACAGGCTGGGGGCGGAGTGGCTGGAGAGCAGCCAGACAGAGAGGGATCTGGGGGTGCTGATTGATACCCACCTGAACATGAGCCAGCAGTGTGCCCAGGTGGCCCAGGTGGCCAGGAGAGCCAATGGCATCCTGGCCTGCATCAGGAATGGTGTGGTCAGCAGGAGCAGGGAGGTCATTCTGCCCCTGTACTCTGCACTGGTTAAACCACACCTTGAGTACTGTGTTCAGTTCTGGGCCCCCCAGTTTAGGAGGGACATCAAAATGCTTGAGCATGTCCAGAGAAGGGTGATGAGGCTGGTGAGAGACCTCAAGCACAAGCCCTATGAGGAGAGGCTGAGGGAGATGGGATTGTTTAGCCTGGAGAAGAGGAGGCTCAGAGGTGACCTTATTGCTGTCTACAACTACCTGAGGGGTGGTTGTGGCCAGGAGGAGGTTGCTCTCTTCTCTCAGGTGGCCAGCACCAGAACGAGAGGACACAGCCTCAGGCTGCGCAAGGGGAAATTTAAGCTCGAGGTGAGGAGAAAGTTCTTCACTGAGAGAGTCACTGGATACTGGAATGGGCTGCCCGGGGAGGTGGTGGAGTCGCTGTCCCTGGAGCTGTTCAAGGCAAGATTGGACGTGGCTCTTGGTGCCATGGTCTAGCCTTGAGCTCTGTGGTAAAGGGTTGGACTTGATGATCTGTGAGGTCTCTTCCAACCCTGATGATACTGTGATACTGTGATACTTGTTTAAGCAGGCCAGAAAGGAGATTATCCCCTGAAGAAAGTAAAATTTTCCTTCTTTCAAATTAAAATGAGCACTATCACAAAGGCATGCAGTTTTTAATCCAGGCCACTGTTGCAGAGAGGAAATTAATTAATGCGAGATGATATTTTCCAAAATTAATATTGTTTATTAATTTTGCTATTCAGAACTCTCACCACCCCTAACCACTAATTTTAATAATATTTTGGTTCTTACATGGTCATGGAAACATTCTATGGCTAATATCTTGTTGTGCTAGTTTGAAGCAGGCTAGAACGTTTTGGTAAAAGAACTAGATAACGGGCAGTGAAATGAAAACAATTGATGTCAACTTCTCTCACAGTCTTGCTGAGAACTCTGGGAAGAAGAAAGACTTTTTCTCCATTTTGTTTCTCACTCTTGCTTTTGCCTTAGACCTGGTCACATCTCATTAACCCTGCTCCCACTAACCTTGCTCCCTAACCTCTTGGCTGCACCTCTTTTCTTCCTGAGAACTGGGGTAAGGTTGAGAGGGCCGGGGGGAGGTGTTGGGGTGGTTTGAGAGCCCCTCCTGGGGACTCAGGTTTCTGGGAGGGGAGTTGTGCTTTTGTATTGTTTATCCTTTGTATATTTCTGTATATAATTGTATATAACTGTATATATTGTAAATAGCTGCTTGTAAATTCTGCTAGCTGTAAATAAATTGCTTCATCTATATTCCCAGGGTCTGTCTGAGTTAGCTGGGGCAAATTCAAAAGTGTGGGAGGGGCGGGGTAACCCCCAAACCATCACACTTGTGCTAGTTTGAAGCAGGCTAGAATGTTTTGGTAACAGAACTAGATAACGGGCAGTGAAATGAAAACAATTGATGTCAACTTCTCTCACAGTCTCGCTGAGAACTCTGGGAAGAAGAAAGACTTTTTCTCCATTTTGTTTCTCACTCTTGCTTTTGCCTTGGACTGAGACACATCTCATTAACCCTGCTCCTACTAACCCTGCTCCCTAACCTCTTGGCTGCACCTCTCTTCTTCTTGAGAACTGGGGTAAGGTTGAGAGGGCCGGGGGGAGGTGTTGGGGTGGTTTGAGAGCCCCTCCTGGGGACTCAGGTTTCTGGGAGGGGAGTTGTGCTTTTGTATTGTTTATCCTTTGTATATTTCTGTACATAATTGTATATAACTGTATATATTGTAAATAGCTGCTTGTAAATTCTGCTAGCTGTAAATAAATTGCTTCATCTATATTCCCAGGGTCGGTCTGAGTTAGCTGGGGCAAATACAAAGTGTGGGGGGGCGGGGTAACCCCCAAACCATCACATATCTAGATCTAGTAATAACCAGCAAAATATATAAACAATAAATGAACTGGAAGAGAAGATTCCCATGGTCAAATGCCGCTTGAGGTCAATATGCCGCTTGCCCAGTAGATGGGCTCAAGGAGCTCTTTCTGCTCATGGCAGAAGGCAATTGAGCCTTTAATGCATTTAAGCATTTACTCACAAATTATTATTACCCACTTGCGGGGCTTAGTCACAGTCCAGACAGTGCCCAAATGCTTTCAGGGGACTCTGTCTTGTCGGACTTTGAGACTTAATTCTTCCTGGCTTTTTGGGAATGAGGCAGACAATCTCTGACCTTGTCTCCTGGCTTCTCTGGACAATCTGTATATATGTCCAGGACTGCTAAGCAGGACTTATCAGGTATAGAGGCAAGATGTCATGCAGTCACAGCATGACATCACGGTAACCACCCAGGCCAACCACCTGCAGCATCCAGGGTCTGCTCCTGCTAACTCACAGCAGAGGAGTTCACCAGGCAAACAGTAAGGCAGTGTGCAGTAGCAGCAGGCAATGGCAGAGCACAACTGAGCACAGCAAGAAGCACGGCAAAGAGCAGGGAAGCAAAGCACATTGTTTATCTGTGTATCAATGTGGGCCAAGATTAATTGCCCTTTGGACACAGAATAGCCAATCAGGATGGCAGTTAGCCAAACCATACCATATTAGGCAAAGTCATGGGCTCACTTTTCCCTAATTTAGGAAAAGCATGGGCCTTGCACTAGCCAGGCCCAAGCTCAGTGTGTGTGCCTTACACCACACAACCCTGGGCAGGCCAAACTCTGTGGTTCCAGCTCCTTTAGTGTCCATTTCCCATGCTTGCCTCTCTGATGGAGCAAAAACCATGCCTAGGCAATGCAGAACACGTATAAGCCTATTTTGGGCTTATCAGGCCTACCACAACAGCCACATAACTGCTTGGGGTGTATAAGACTTAACATTTCTTTTTCCACCTTCTTTTAAAATATCCGTTTCCTCTCACAGCTCTATTAGCCATTAGACAAACATTGCAGGCTGGAGCCAGTGATGAAACACAATTTAATTTCAAAAATTATTTGGTAGAGTAGCAATAATAGTATGCCAAACCTTCAAATAGATCTTTGTTTTAAATATCACAGGATACTTTTTCTATGCTAATGCATATATGCTCAGAGAGAAAAGAATATGTTTGAGGTTTAAAAAATAAATGAGAAGTATCTTCTGACTGGATAATACAAATATCCACTTCAGTGTAAGCATATTCATTCTTAATTTCCTAGAAAGCCTGTGGCAGGGGAAGGAGGGACCTGATTTCATGATCTGCTCAAATGTGCTCTAATTAAGTCAGAGTTCTGCATGCGTTCTTTATCTGGAAGGTCGTTTTTTTCCACCTCGTGAAAGAACAATCTCAGTTATTAAGCCACAGGCATGAGTGTAACCTGTTATTTTACTTCTAAGACTTTTGACTCACAGCCACTCATCACCTAGAATTCAGAACTGTGGTTGCTCAGGCATGTCACAGGGTTGTTAAGTTTGTACTTTTCTGGTCTGAGAAAGCTGATGCACTGTGCAGCACTCCTTTGAATTGAAACAACTGCTAGTCTCTTGGTTTCTTCCCTACTGAAATGTGCTTGAGCATAAGAATCATCTGTGGACCTCCTTATGGTATACTAGTGAATCTGAAAATATTTGACTTGTACTCCCTAATTAGGGTCTGATCCAAACCTACAAGTGTGAGCCAATGTGTTCTCACACGGGTTTCAAAAGACCCCCAGATCAAGCTGCAAGTTTGGAGATCATAAAATAGAACCACAGAATCATTGCATTCAGAAAAACATTTTAGATCATTGAGGCCAACCACTGCATTCTTCAGGAAAATTTCAAAATATTATCAGTCTGCCTGCCTCTGTGTCTATTTGAGCTTTACATGATCTTTACAGGAGCTTTCAGGAAGCCTACAGAAATGGCTTTAGCAATCTACCACATTAATAACATCTAAATGCTATGTCAGGTCAATCTCCTTGCTATCCATATCCCAGAGGCTGAACCCTGGAGGTAGGTAATTATGTTATCTAAAAATTATTGATTGGAAACAGAACTAGCAATTCAGTACTGATGTTTCTGGAAAATAGATCTCCCACTTCTTGAATGGAGAGGCTAGTTATCCTGTACATTTTAGCTGCACATGGCATCTACATTTTAGCTGCATGGCATGAAAGAAGCAATGTTTGTCTTTTATTTCCCAGATTGATCTGTTCTGACTGTTAGAATCAAGAAGGCTGTCTTTCCTCATAAAATAACAGTCAAGAATATAACTGTCTGTTTTCTACAATGAGATCAGAAATTTCACAGAATCACAGAATGTCAGGGTCTGGAATGGACCTCAAAAAATCATCCAATGCAATCCCTGTGCCAGAACAGGATCATCTATACCAGATCACACAGGAATGCACCCAGGCACTTTTTTAACACCTCCAGAGAGGGAGACTCCACAATTCCTCTGGGCAGCCTGTTCCAGTGTTCTGCCACATTCACACTGGAAAAAAGCTTCCTTATGTTTACGTGAAACTTCCTATGCCTCAGCTTCTACCCATTGCCCCTTGTCCTGTCACTGGGCATCACTGAGCAGAGCCTGGATCCATCCTCCTGGCACTCACCCTCTATGTATTTATAAACCTGAATGAAGTCACCTCTCAGTCTCCTCCGAGCTAAAGAACCCCAGCTCCTTCCATCTGTCCTTGTGAGAGAGACGTTCCATTCCGTTAGTCATATTTGTGGCTTTGCACTGGACTGTCTCAAGCCATTCTTGAACTGGGGGGCCCAGAACTACACAGAGTGCTCCAGATGCAGCCTCACCCGGGCAGAGTAGAGGGGCAGCAGAACCTCTCTCAATCTACTAACACTGCCTTTCTAGTACACTCCAGAACGGCATTGGCCCTCCTGGCCACAAGAGCAGACTGCTGGCTCATGGTCAACTTTCCATCCACTAGGACCCCCAGATTCTTTTCCCCTTTGCTGCCTTCCAACAGGTCAGTCTCAAACTTACATTGATACCTGGGGTTGTTCTTTCCCAGGTGCAAGACTCTACACTTGCCTTTGTTGAATTTCATTACATATCTCCCTTCACAACCCTCCAGCCTGTCTACGTCTCACTGAATAGCAGCACAGCATTCAGGTGTGTCAGCCACTGCACCCAGTTTGGTGTCATCAGCAAACTTGCTTACAGTGCTTTCATCCAGGTTATTGATGAATATATTGAACGGAAACAGTCCCAGTACCAAGCCCTTTGGGACTCCACTAATTATGGGCCTCAACTAGACTCCATCCCACTGACCTCAACTCTGACTTCTTTCCCTCAACCGGTTCCAAATCCACCTCACTACCTAATCATCCAAACCACACTGCTTCAGTTTAGCCAGAAGGATGATGTGAGTAGCAGTATCAAAGGCTTTACTGAAATCAAGATAAACCACATCCACTGTTCTACCATCATCTATCCGCCTGATTGTGTCCTTATATAAGGCTATCCAGTTGCTCAAACACTACTTCCTCTTGGTAAAACCATATTGACTGCTCCTAATGGCCCTGCTGTCCTTTATATGCCTAAGGATGGCAGTGAGGATAAGTTGCTCCATTACCTTCCCAGTGGATGTGAGGCTGACTGATCTACAGTTACCTGGGTCCTCTGTCTTATGCTTTTGAAATTCATACCAGTCAGCTGAAATGAAGGCTGGCTGTTGGAAAGCCAGTTTTCACCTGGAGATTAATGAAAACAACCACTCCTGCTGAGGCATCTCACTTTAGCAGGTGATTCTTTTAGCACAACAGGTCATCTTGAGTGCCAACACAAAGCACCTACAACATGGCCAAGGGATCAGGCCCAGACAGCATGGGTTTAGGAAGGGCAGGTCCTGCCTCACCAACCTGATCTCCTTTTATGACCAGGTTACCTGCTTGGTGAATGTGGGGAAGGCTGTGGATGTAGTCTACTTGGACTTCAGCAAAGCCTTTGACACTGTCTGCCACAAGAAGCTCCTAGTCAAGCTGGCAGATCATGGTTTGGACAGATTAACTCTGTGCTGGATCAAGAACTGGCTGGATGGCAGAGCCCAGAGAGTGGTGGTGAATGGTGCCACATCCAGTTGGCAGCCAGTCACTAGTGGTGTTCCCCAAGGATCAGTGCTGGGCCCAGTTCTGTTCAACATCTTTATTGATGACCTGGACGAGGGGATTGAGTCCAGCATCAGTAAGTTTGCAGATGACACCAAGCTAGGAGCAGCTGTGGAGCTGTTGGAAGGTAGGAGAGCCCTGCAGAGGGATCTGGACAGGCTGGATGGGTGGGCAGAGGCCAATGGGATGAGATTTAACAAGGCCAAGAGCAGGGTTCTGCACTTCGGCCACAAGAACCCCAAGCAGTGCTATAGGCTGGGGACTGAGTGGCAGGAGAACAGCCAGGAGGAAAGGGACCTGGGGGTACTGATAGATAGTAGGCTGAAGATGAGCCAGCAGTGTGCCCAGGGGGCCAAGAGAACCAATGGCATCCTGGCCTGCATCAGGAACAGTGTGGCCAGTAGGACAAGGAAGGTTATTCTTCCCCTGTACTCAGCACTGGTCAGGCCACACCTTGAGTACTGTGTCCAGTTCTGGGCCTCTCAATTCAAGAAAGACGTTGAGGTGCTGGAACATGTCCAGAGAAGGGCAACAAAGCTGGTGAGGGGCCTGGAACACAAATCCTATGAGGAGAGGTTGAGGGAGCTGGGCCTGTTTAGCCTGGAGAAGAGGAGGCTCAGGGGTGACTTTATTACTGTCTACAACTACCTGAAGGGGCATTGTAGCCAGGTGGGGGGTGGCCTCTTCTCCCAGGTAACCAGCAATAGAACAAGGGGACACAGTCTCAAGTTGTGCCAGGGTAGGTATAGGCTGGATGTTAGGAAGAAGTTCTTCCCAGAGAGAGTGATTTGCCATTGGAATGGGCTGCCCAGGGAGGTGGTGGAGGCACCGTCCCTGGGGGTCTTCAAGAAAAGCCTGGATAAGACACTTGGTGCCATGGTCTAGTTGATTGGATAGGTCTGGGTGATAGGTTGGACTGGATGATCTTGGAGGTCTCTTCCAACCTGGTTGATTCTATGATTCTATGATTCTATGATTACTATGCTTTCCTTTCTTACTACACTGAAGTTGTAAAAAACAGCCCCACAACCAGATTTAGTGTTAAGACTTGCGAATATGTAAACATAGAATATGTAATCTGCCTCTGATTTGAGCCAGAATACTGACTTTTTATGCTTTGAAATTGTGACCACATTACAAAACTGACAGTTTTAATGGAAAAAAAAATCAAGGCTGTCTTTGAAAACATACAAAATAATTGTTGTGATTGTTTCACTACTTGAATGTTCAGGACAATGGAGAGGAACATCTTTTTACCTTATTCTCCTCACTATTCTCCTATTTATTTGAAGTGACATTCAGTGGTGACAAAACATACCCTTCTTCACAGTAAAACCTGTGCAAGAATCTTGTGTTGTTCAAACTAGCCCCCATCTGAAGTGACCACTCCAAAACATCTCATTATTTGGTTGTGAAGAGAGTACTTGGAAGAGTTTTTAAACCTATACATAATTTCCCCCTAAACATTACATATATAAGAACCTTAGGGCCATTTGATGAGAAGGACTTCTTGGGTTGTATTATTGTTTCCCTCTCTCAACCTCAGCTTAAATAAAAATTTGAGAAACTCCAGCTATTGCTTCTCTGGATTCTCCCTGAGGGCTCATTAGACGTTTCAAAGGCATAGTCTATAATCAGGCCAACACATAATTCAAAGGGCAGAGAGAGATTGAACTTAACAAAGACAATCTTTACCCCTAGGTGTATATGAGGTACTGACATCAAATAACCATTTAACAAAAGAAAAACATTTAAAAAAAAAGAAAGAAAACAAAAAGTTTTAAAGATAACTTTATCAAATAAATAACCAGGTACCATTTGTGCTTCTGATATGAGAGTACTATGAATTTTCCAGTAAGTAGAAGAAGTCTTCTAACACAAGGATAGCTGAGGCTCGAATTTTTAGTTTATAGTCAAATAAAACCCCAAACAAAATACTTTGTGTTAGAACTCTTCCAATAGAAACTTCTTATCTATCATGAGGAAATTAAAAAAGAGAGAGTGGAAGAGAGATCAAGTATCTTAATTTTGCTTTACAAATTATCCTTAAAACAGACAGACACACATTTTATGTTCTACAGGAAAGATACTTTATGCTCTAAATGTGTATCCAGCTTTTAGGAAAGATTCGATGGTAGATGCCATACTACTGTTATTTTTTACTGCAGTTTCTAGAATCTTTTTTTCAGTCCTACTATGCACTGCAGGAAACAAACATAAAATTCAATTAGAACAAGTATATTTAATTCACTTCGGCTTGAATGAGGACAGTGGGCAAAATCAGATCACAGAATCACAGAATCAACCAGGTTGGAATAGACCTCCAAGATCATCCAGTCCAGCTTAGCCCAGCCCCAGCCAGTCAACTAGACCATGGCACTAAGTGCCTCATCGAGGCTTTTCTTGTACACCTCCAGGGATGGTGACTCCACCACCTCCCTGGGCAGCCCATTCCAACGGCAAATCACTCTCTCTGGGAAGAACTTCCTCCTAACATCCAGCCTATACCTCCCCCGGCACAACTTGAGACCTTTGTTCCAATGCTGCTTGTCTGGCAGAAGAGACCAACCCCCACCTGGCTACAACCTCCCTTCACAGGGAGTTGTAGACAGCAATGAGGTCACCCCTGAGCCTCCTCTCCTCCTCCGGGCTAAACAACTCCAGCTCCCTCAGCCTCTCCTCAGAGGGTTTGTGTTCCAAGCCTTTCACCAGCTTCATCTCTCTTCTCTGGACATGTTCCAGCACCTCAACATCTCTCTTGAATTGAGGAGCCCAGAACTGGACACAGCACTCAAGGTGTGGCCTGACCAGTGCTGAGTATAGGGGAAGAATAACCTCCCTTGTCCTACTGGCCAAACTGTTCCTGATGCAGGCCAGGAGGCTATTGGCTCTCTTGGCCCCCTGGGCACACTGCTGGCTCATCTTCAGCCTACTATCTATCAGTACCCCCAGGTCCCTTTCTGCCTGGCTGCTTTCCAGCCACTCTGTTCCCAGCCTGTAGCGCTGCTTGGGGCTGTTGTGGCCAAAGTGCTGAACCCTGCACTTGGCCTTGTTCAATCTCATCCTGTTGGCCTCTGCCCACCTATCCAGCCTGTCCAGGTCCCTCTGCAGGGCTCTCCTACCTTCCAACAGCTTCACAGCTGCTCCTAGCTTGGTGTCATCTGCAAACTTACTGATGCTGGACTCATCCAGATCATCAATAAATATATTGAACAGGACTGGGCCCAACACTGATCCTTGAGCACACCACTAGTGATTGGCTGCCAACTGGTTGGCATAATAAATTAAGATTTTTGCCTACTATTATATTAACATGTATACAACTGGGATTGCCAAGCAAAATTTCTTGAAATCTCAATATATTCCGATAAGCTTAACTAAAGACTTCTATCTTCAAAGCACTGAAATGCATAAGCAACAAGACTTTCCCACACTCTTCAGTTGGACATTAACTTCACTTTTCAACATATATTTAATACTTTATTCTGTCAGTGGGTTTGTTTATTCACATTTCCTTTAATATATTTTGTTTTGTTTTGTTTTCTGGTAGCTGTTTTCTAAATGCTAATTTAAATTGAAGTAATAAAACCTCATTATTGTCTGCATCAGATACACTGAAGTGTGATGGATTATTCTACTCATTATGACTAGATGCATAGTACAGCATTGCTTCCCTTCAGATACTGGAACAGGTGCAGTAATAACTCATTACAATCCTTTATTTCAAGATTATTCTTATGAAAAAGCTTTAAGAAACTTTGGATTGTGGATTTCTCAATAGCTGAAAGATTGATGATTTAATATTTGTTTATACAAGGCAGGAGAAAGAGTTCATGCCTGTTTCCCAACTGGCAGAAACAACCACATCAGCAAAATATTAATTCGTGGCACATCTCTGCAATTCGTGTATTTACAATGTTGCAACTGAGAGAAAAAGGTTCTCCAGATCAAGTGAGCAAATGCAATTTGCCTGTGAGTCTTCAGACTGGCCCATAAGTGGGCAGCAGACTTCTGCAAATGATTTTGCATGAGTTGGTACCACCATGGTATATACAGTCTCTTAATGGAGACTGCAAATTGTCTCTAATGGGACAGTTTTTCCTCAAAGGACAAGCCCTGACATCTCTTCTGGGAAGGGCTGTGAAGACTGGCCAGGCAGAAAGGGACCTGGGGGTACCTGGAGGTAGACAGTAGGCTGAACATGAGCACTGGACACAGTGCTCAAGGTGTGGTCTGACCAGTGCTAAGCCCGGGAAGGTGGTGGAGTCACCATCCCTGGAGGTGCTCAAGAAAAGACTGGATGAGGCACTTAGTGCCATGGTCTAGTTGACTGGATAGGGCTGGGTGATTGTTTGGACTGAATAATCTTGGAGGTCTCTTCCAACTTAGTTGATTCTATGATTCTGTGATTCTTCTAGGGTATATGAAGGCAGAGCTAGAAGCAGAAGGCAGCACTGTGTTCCAACAAAGCCAGCTTACGTATTTGGATTAAAAGGTGAATATAGACATTCTCTTTTAATTTTTGTTTGATTTCTTGATGCTAAGTCTTTGTCAGAACTGAAATATTTAGATTTCCTCCAACTTCCAAATCCAGTATCGGAATAAAACAAGATAGACTGCCCAAGACACCATTACCACCATGCATCTCTTCTGCTTTCCAGCTTAGACTCAGCCCATGGGAGCTCAGAGTCATAAGCCCTGAATGTCTTTCATAGAATGTGAGAAACAGTTCTAGAGAGCAATTTGACTTACCTAAGATCCACTGCAGTGTAGATTATTAATTTAGTTGATTCAAGAGACTAAAACTGGTTATTATGAATCTCAGTCTTACAGTAATAAAATTAATAAGATATGTTTTAAACATTAAAAGACTGCTGTGGTAATGTGACTAATCAATTATATTTTCTCAAATTATAGATAGAGGAAGAGGGGGAAATTCTAATGTCAGATAAATTTCTTCCTTTTTGGTAGTTTTGGTAAGGAAGTTAAGGTGAACTGGTGAGAAAACTAAGATGTGATACCAAGAAAGAGAGAGAGTGTTTTACCATTGGAATGGGCTGCCCAGGGAGGTGGTGGAGTCGCCATCTCTGGAGGTGTTCAAAACAGACTGGATGAGGTGCTTGGTGTCATGGTCTAGTTGATTGGACAAGGCTGGGTGATACGTTGGACTAGATGATCTTGGAGGTCTCTTCTAACCTGGCTGAATCTATGATTCTATGATTCTATGAAATGAGGTCTCCTCTGCCTGTCACTTCATATTAACGCAGACTCTTCAACAGATGTCTTAGTGATAAGCTGCTAAATAATATTTAATTCATTTTTTTTACCAAGATATTTGTCAAGATATAAATTTAACCCATGATCTGAATGGATTGGAATGGCAGACAAAGTAACGTAGATGTGATTCATCAAATTATACTATTTTACTAAGCAAAACAATTCCAACCAGTTCAGTAATTCTCCATTTTATATGTTTAACCACTTAAAAAATAAAGATGTCAAGCAAATGTGTTGGCAAAGGAAAAGTACAGCTAATCTTGATATCAGAAGTGAAGAATAGGCAAAGATTTGCCAAGTCATCATAGATTCAAGATTCAGTTTTATTCCAGAGACAAAGTCCGTAATCCAAAACTTCTTCTCTATGAGTCTAACTCATGCAAAGAATTATGCAGCCCTCCGTCTTGGAGGACTCATGACTAGAGCCTTACTGAAATCTTGTTAAATACTACCAAGTTAAGTTCTCCTCTCCAGACCAACTCCATTATAGATAACTGTTAACATTCTGTGGTGTCTATCCATTCCAAATCACTGTGTTGTGTGAAAAAGATACACCTCAATTCACTGTAAGGTTGCATTGGACCAGTGTAGAAATTGACATTTGTGTGGTGCTCCCAGCACCACACACAGGCAGGAGCCATGATGGGAATAGTCATGAAGATGTAACCTCATGGTCAGGACTGTTAGGATGACCATGTGTTTTATGCTTTTCATGCAACCAGAAACAAAAAACTACTGATATGGCTCCTCTGCTGCATGTATCCCAATAACCCATTCCTTACCTATGACCTCAATAGGACAAAGCAGTTAGTTGTATAATTCTTATGATTTCTGTGAAGATTTCTCTGTCTCAAGATAATGTATTCATAGCATGAAGTTAAAAGAGTGTTTACCTGAGCAAAGTGGGAGGTGGCAAATTCATACCCAACACCACCACCTCCCTTTAGGAAAGGGGTTTTGCCAAATAGCAGATGGAGGGCACAATGGTTAAAGGTCTGAAACTCATGTCCCATTATTATTTAACAGGAGGCATGGGTGTGACATCTTAATTTAATAGCAGCATGACAAGTTAATCAACTCAGCAGGGAAAATCCTGTGGTGGTGGTGCTGATAGAGAAATTCACAGAATCATGGAATCAGTCAGGGTTGGAAGGAACCACAAGGATCATCTAGTTCCAATCCCCCTGCCATGGCCAGGGACACCTTACCCTAGATCAGGCTGGCCACAGCCACATCCAGCCTGGCCTTAAACACCTCCAGGGACAGGGCCTCAAAAAACTCCCTGGGGAACCCTTTCCAGGCTCTCACCACTCTCATGCTGAACAACTTCCTCCTCACGTCCAGCCTGGACCTACCCATCTCCAGCTTTGCTCCACTCCCCCTAGTTCTGTCACTACCTGTTATCCTGAAAAGTCCCTCCCCAGCTTTTTTGTAGGCCTCCTTCAGATACTGGAAGGCCACAAGAAGGTCACCTCGGAGCATCCTCTTCTTCAGACTGAACAGCCTCAACTCTTTCAGTCTGTCCTCATAGCAGAGGTGCTCCAGCCCTCTGATCATCCCAGTGGCCCTTCTCTGGACACATTCCAACACATCCACATCCTTCTTGTAACGGGGCTCCAAAATTGGACACAGTACCCCAGGTGGGGTCTCACGAGAATGGAGTAGAGGGGGAGAATCATCTCTCTCGACCTGCCAGCCGCACTTCTGATGCAGCCCAGGAACTGGTTGGCCTTCTCTGCTGCAACTGTATACTGCTGGCTCATGTTGAGCTTCTCATGTGCCAGCACCCCCAAGTCCTTCTCTTCAGGGCTGCTCTCCAGCCACTCACTGCCCAGACGGCATTTGTGTTTGGAATTGCCTCGACCCAGATGCAAGACCCTGCACTTGGTCTCAATGAACCTCATGAGGTTGGCTTGTGCCCACCTCTCCAGCCTGTCCATTTCCCTCTGGATGGCATCCCTGCCCTCCAGCATGTCTGCTGCATCACACAGCTAGGTGTTGTCAGCAAACTTGCTGAGGGTACACTCAGTGCCTCTGTCCATGCCACCAAAAAAGATGTTGAACTGAACAAGACTGGTCCCAGACTAATTCCTGAGGGACTCTGCTTGTCCCTGGTCTCCAATTGGACACGGACCCATTGGCAGCCACTCTTTGGGTGAGCCTATCAAGCCAGTTCTTTATCCATCTCGTGGCCCACTCATCGAACCCATATTTCACCAGCTTGGAGACCAGGATGTGGTGCGGGACAGTGTCAAAGTCTCAGATCCAGGTAAATGACATCAGTTGCTCACCCCTCATCTATTCATGTTGTGACCTGTTCGTAGAAGGCCACCAGGTTTGTCAGGCAGGATTTGCCCTTGGTGAAGCCATGCTGATTGTAGCTAATCACTTCTTCACTATTCTTCTGTTTCAGTAGTGTCTCCAGGAGGGTCTGCTCCATGATCTTACTGGGCACAGAGGTGAGACTGACTGGCCTGGAGTTCCCTGGCTCCTCCTTCCTACCCTTTTTGAAAATGGGAGTTATGTTTCCCCTTTTCCAGTCAGTGGGGACTGCACCAGACTGCCAGGACTTTTGGAATATAATAGAGACTGGTTTAGCAACCTCATCTGCCAGTTCCCTCAGCACCCATGGGTGTATCCCATTGGGTCCCATTGACTTGAACACTTTCAGGTTCTTCAGGTGGTAATGCAGCATGCTATTCAATTTAATAACCATTGTAACAGCATCTCTTGGGCCACTGGGGTATATTAGTACACAATAATCATTTTGGTTGAAAAAGATCTTTACGATCATCAAGTCAACTATTTGTTAACTACCAAGTATAGTACAGAAAGAGGAAGAAGAAACACATTGGGCCTTATTTATCTTATCTCCACTTAAGGCATAATTTGCAAGAGTCAGACACAAAGATAAATGCATCATATGAGCATCTGCAACAAGCTATGGAATGAGAGAGGTAAAAGCAGGAATTGCCAGATATATGTGTGCCCAAACTCATGTCAAGGCAGGGAAAAGGCTGAGTTTTATGGGTTTCCTCAGAAATGATTGCCTGGGGCATTTGTCTGTTTGCATCATCATCTGTAATATCTCTTTCTGCAGCCACCCAGGTTTCCATTCACTGATTCCCGGATCAAAGTGGGATGCTAACCAATCCAAGTGTGTTCATTGTCCATGCTGTAATAGAATTAGGAACCTCAATATACCTCCTGCATTTTAATGAGGTTTGTTATATGGCATTGGCGGTTCCCCACTTCACTCCTCATAGTTCTTAAGACTGTCCAAAGTGGAAGATCAGAGTTTTTCTTAAGCTTACAAATGAAATGTTTAAATGCTAAGGTGGTGGCACAACTAGAGATGTGCTGGAAGAGTGACATTTTAAGTTTACATGGTTATAGCCCATCCTCACTGATGGTTTGTGAATAAAAAAATATGTGATAATACAACTCTAATTCTGCAGTCTACCTGTTTAAATGGAGATGTTCAGGTTAAACAGCCATTGTAACATATCTTCTTAAAACATGTATCATCTGTCCTATAGAAAGAAAGGACTACAGGTACTGCCTTATGAGGATAGGTTCTTTTATTTGTTTGTTGTTTGGTTTTTTTTCTCTCATGGATCAGTGTACACTTGTCTCACTTTGTGATAAATGTATTATCAGCTTAGAGTACCTCACAATCATAAACATTTGCAGAGAGTTGGAAAGTGCTTTCTTCCATGGATGGTCAGGATGTACTTATTGGAAGCCTAAAGGAGAGCTGGAGAGGGACTTTTTACAAAGGCATATACTGACAGGATAAGATGCAATGGCTTTAAACTGCAGGAAGCTTGATTGAGATTAGAAATTACAATAAAAATATTCACCATGATGCTGCTGAGGCACTGCAACAAGCTGCCAAGAGAAGCTGTGCAAACGCCAACTCTGGAAATGTTGAAAGCCCTTAAGCAAGCTCATCTAGTAGGAAGTGCCCCTTTCCATGGCAAGAGGGTTGCAACTGAATGATCTTAGAGTCCCTTTCAACCCAAACCATTCCATGAGTCCATGATTCTATTAAATATATAGGAGGGAGCCACAGCACAACAGAAAATATATATTGTTCTGATACTTCTTTCATTAACCTTTTTGAAGCTCGTGAAAAGGCAAATAGTGATCTTCATGAAAAGGGTGAAAGGTTAACTTCACTGAAGTCAGTGTGTAAGCCTGGGAGATGCAAGACCACAGGGTTTAATTTCTTAAGCCTTCACATTGGTGTCAAGTGATGTAAGTCACCTTATGGCTGATTAGTATTTAACAAGATTTTAGGGGTGATGCAGCACCTATGGTAGGCATGTCATGGTATCTGGCTACTTGGCCTCACACTGCTCCAATGCTCTACAGCCCAGGCTTGCTACTTATCTTGGGATAACTCACTTCTTTAGCACAGGCAACATTTCCTACTTCATGGCCATATTCATATTCACAAATCACCATATTCTGTATTTAATTTTATGCAAGTACTTCAGTGCTGGAAATTTATTTAGCCTAGTTTTTTTTCCCTGTGTTAGCTGGAATTTTATATTTTTGTTACTGCTGACTGATAATAGAAGCTTCTTATTCTTGCTTATTCAGTTTATTTCAAAAGGATTACACATTTGTGCAAATAAAGCTGTCTGTAACATTAAAAATAATCACCAACAAAAAAACACACACAAACCACCCTTCCCCAACCAACAAACCAACAACAAAACAAACCAAAATTAGGAGTGTAAAAACAAGGGCGGGGGGGGGGGGGGGGGGGGGGGGGGGGGGGGCGGGGAGAGGGTCAGAGTGAGAAGTCAACAGAATATCCTGCAGCCATCTATAAACCTCCTCAAGCCAAATACTTTGATCTGTTACTGCAGTCCAATCCATACACTGCTGTGTGCGAAGCCTGTGAGATCAGTATTACAGAAGTCTCTGTTGCTCTGAATGCATGACACCACATCTGTTGATTTCTGCACAGCATCAAAGGAAGCAAAGAAAAGCAATGCAGGACAAACTTTTGGGCTTCCATTTATGCTTTGGTGAGATCCTAACAATTAATTTTTCTCTCTCCCTGTCTGTCTCTTCCTGTGGAGCTGGCATACACATTGCAGAAAAAGGCAGTATCTAGACACAATCCATCAGCAAGCTCTGCAATTGGAGACTTGTATCTGAAATTAATTGTAACTTCACTGATTTCAATGCAGAATATTTGAAGCTACAGCTCGTTAGTGGACACATCTGTTACTGAATTCAAAATTATGTGTTTGCAAGGGATTGTACTTGCACATTTTTTGGTTAAAATATATACAGATTGTGATGGGTTAGAATGAATCCCTCCCCCGATAGCTTATTATAAACCTGGAGAAAGTAAATTCACTACAATTCAGAATTTGGAAAGTCAGAAGAATAAAATAGTATTTTTACAGTTCAAACTAAATATAACAAGATAGATAGAATAAACTGTTACAGAATATAGTAACCTTAGAGAAGATGGGGATGGGGACAAACAGTGGTGATGCAGCAAAGCAGCAGCCAAAACAGTGGTGTGGGAAGATTTCAGCAGGTGCAGCAGAACCAGCAGAGGAGGAGATATAAGCTGTGCTTCCAGACATAAGGCTTTTGATGCTCCAGTAAACTGATATTAACTTATCCATTATTGCCATTTTATGGCCTATCCCCAGAATGTTCACCTCTTCACTCAGAGACTCCAGTACTTTTCCACTTTACAATTAGTGTCTGTGTTTCTCTGTTGCTAATTTTTTTGTGTGTCTGAGCTAGATATCTAGCTCAAATGGCCAGGCAGATGCAAAACTCTCTGCTGAGTTTTAGAGGGTTTTTTGCATTATCCATAACTGAAAGCAAACACACCCATAAGTGTTACCAGCCTAAAAAAGTGTCTGGTTCAACAGCATTAGCTAATTTTGAGATGTGGCAATACTAATTGAAGGTGTACTCCTGATCTAAAAGTCTCATAGTGTTTTTCATTCTCAGCATTTATCAAGATACTGGTGGTGAAGTCCAGTGCTCTTGTAGTTGAAGTTCAAGTATTTAATCTGTAGACAAATAAAAATCTGTGATGGTTTGGGCTCTTACCCGCCCCACCCCCCCCACACTTTTGAATTTGCCCCAGCTAACTCAGATGGACCCTGGGAATATAAATGAAGCTATTTATTTTACAGCAGCAAATATACAAGCAGATATTTACTATATATACAGTTATATACAGAAATATACAAAGAATAAACAATACAGAAGCACAACTCCCCTCCCAGACACCTGAGTCCCCAGGAGGGGCTCTCAAACCACCCCAACACCTCCCCTTGCCCTCTCAACCTTACCCCAGTTCTCAGAAAGAAGAGAGGTGCAGCCAAGAGGTTAGGGAGCAAGGTTAGTAGGAGCAAGGTTAATGAGATGTGACAAGGTCAAAGCCCAGAAGCAAAGTGAGAGACAAAATGGAGAATGTTTACTTCTTCTTCCCAGAATTCTCAGTGTGACTGTGAGAGAAGGAGACACAATTGTTTTTCATTTCACTGCCCATTATCTAGTTCTTTTACCAAAACATTCTAGCTTGCTTCAAACTAGCACAAAATCACAGGCTTAGGATTTTGATTATGCTCAAATATAATCATAACTTGTTTCCCAGGCTCCCGGTTTAAGAAGCTGGCTGTGACAGCTTAGGAAATAACTTCTAAATTTAGGCTTCATCTTAGGTCAGCCTGGTGTGAGGGTTTTGTAAGTGTTCACTGAAATAGTAAAGGGAAAATGATGCAAACAGCAATAAGATCAACACTTTTAATTTTAGGTAAAAAGCTACGATAATAAACCTGACTGGATGAAAAACTGTGACAGTACCACTTAAAGTATTTTACTTCCTTAAAGTGAAATCATTCACAGGATCACAGATGTTAAGGATTGGAAGGCACCCAAGGAGATCATTGAGTCCAACCCCCCTGCCAGAGCAGGACAATACTGTCTAACACAGATCACAGAGGACCACATCCAGACAGGCCTTGAAAGGCTCCAGAGAAGGAGACTCCACAACCTCTCCGGGAAGCCTATTCCAGTGCTCTGTGACCCTTACAGTAAAGAAGTTCCCCCTTGTGTTGAGGTGGAACCTCTTTTGCTGCAATTTACACCCATTGCTCCTTGTCCTATGCCAGGGACCAAGTGAGCAGGGCCTGCCCCCCCAACTCCTGGCCAGCCTTCAGATACTGACAAACATTTATCAAATCCCCTCTAAGTCTTCTCTTCTCCAGACTAAACAGCCCCAGGTCCTTCAGCCTCTCCTCATAAGCCATGCCTTCCAGCCCCTTCATCATCCTCCTAGCCCTCCTCTGGACCCTCTCCAGCAGATTCCTGTCCCTCTTAAACTGGGAAGCTCAAAACTGAACACAGTATTCAAGATAGGGTCTCACCAGGGCAGAGTAGAGGGGGAGAACCTCCCTTGATCTGCTGGACACACTCTTCCTAATACACCCCAGGATCCCATTGGCCTTCTTGGCCACAAGGGCACATTGCTGTGCCATGGGTAACTTGTTAGCCACCAGGACCCCCAGGTCCCTCTCCACGGGACTGCTTTCCAGCAGATCATCTTCCAGCCTGCTTATGTAGGCACCTTAAAACATTTTCAGCTGTTTGGAGAAGGAATTTTATCCCTTCTCATCTGTCTTTAAGTCTCTGAGCTGGAAGAGGTGAGACTCCTAGGAGATGCCCCACGTGTTTAGACTTCAAATGTCTACTAAAAATAAGATCTGTATCATACAAACATCAGCAGATATGAAACATTGTCAGTATATTGAGAAGTACACCAAAATGTCACATTTGTGAAGCCAGGAAATAGTATTAGCTGATGAAATAAAATCCTGTAAATATAGGAACTGGTTTTCTGTAATACTGAGTTTCTCATGAGGTTAATAGGAGTTGTATCAATTGTTCCATTAAATATCAGATGTAAAATTCCATGGAAATCAATTGTGAAAGTTTTTTTCTGAGTTTAATCTTCTTTAATCTTTCTTCAGTTCCCTCTACAGATTAGACATTCATATTTTGAAACATAATGTGAAAATAGCTTATAACCACTGAGACACATTAAGATTTGGCTCACAACTTTGAAGTCCTTTCAGAAGTAGATACTTCCAGAGGTAAATCCTTTGAGTGTGTTTGCTAGACATGCCCTTAATTGAAGCGAAAGTCTTGTGGCTAGTACCTTGTGTTGTGAAGGCAGGGATTAATGTGTGGCCGAGTCAGGAATTTTTATACAAAAATAGAGTTGTTCTATTTTCCCAAAAACCTGCCCCCAGAACTATATATATACAAAGATTAATTTAGTTTAATTAACAGATTCAGTTGCTTGAGAATATCTACAGGAATGCCATCGATAATCTGACTATTTTGGAAGTCAGAAGTTGGAAAAGGCTTTAGGTATTAATTAATAGCGTTTTTCTTACTAATAAAGTTGAGCCAAAATAACTCACGATCAGGCTGGCTTCCTCGTGCGGTCTGTCACTCTCGTTCCCCTTAAGCAGCTGCAGGTGGACCATTAAGGGTCGTTAGGCTTACAAAGGGTGTCAGTGGCTGTAGCAGTCCTTTGAAGCTTTCTGTATCTAGCTTAGGTGAGCGAGGAGGGGAGAACTCTCAGGTAGGCACGAAGGTTCAGGCAGTAATGAACTCCAAGCACGGTGGGAACCCCCAAAGGCGGGAAGCCCCCAGTATTTATACCCTCTCTAGACAAAGGGCAGAGTTATCACTTCCTTAGGCGGGAAAGGCACAGCCAATCCCAGCTCGATTCCAGCACGAGCACTGCATGGGGCACTCCTTGTGCAGGCAGGACCCCTTTGCTCACCCCCTTCACGCCTGCAGGGCAGGTGTGTGGGGGGGGGGGGAACCAGACGGCTTTCCCGAAGTCACGGCAGGAGAGGAATTTAGGGGTATACAGGACTCCAGGACACCTTGTATGGCCCTTGCTGAAAGATCTTAGTTTGTAGAAGAATGATTAAAATACAACACTATTTGATGTGTCTAGGTTTGGTGTCCACCTGTCAGCTACACTGAACACAGCACTAAGACCAGCAGCAATGTTTTTGAACTAGAGCAGGGTAGACTTATATTGGACATTAGGAATAAATTCCTTATTATGGGGTTGGCCCAGGTAGGTAGTGAAGGCCCTGTCCCTGAGGACAGGAGGTAGAGGGTTTGGACTAGATGATCCTTTGAGGTCACTTCCAACCCTCAACTTATGTGATTCTGTGATTCAGGGTCAGGCTTAATGGGGCTCTAAGCAACCTTATTTAGGTGGAGATGTCTCTGCTTCCTGTCGGTGAGTTGGACTAGGTGGCTTCTAGAGGTTTCTTCCAACCCCGTGCATTCTGTGATTCTATGATTAGTGGAATTTACTCTTTTATATCATTGATTTCAGTGCCAATGCTGTGTGACTGTCATGGAGGGCCCATAGGCCCAAAAACAGGCTTATATATGCCTTGTCTTGCCTGGACATGTTTTTTTGCCCACACCATGGGTAAACACACAAATGAGCACGAAGAGACACAATAAACCTGGTGCCACAAAGTCTGGCCTGCCCAGGGTCCAGGTTACATAACATGATTACATAAGCCCATGCGCTCAGCGTATGGCCCACCGGGTGCAAGGGCCATGCTATGCCCATATTTGGGGTTACTAGACCCATGGTCCCTTCCTAATTTGGTGTGTTTTGGCTGACTGCCAGAAGCCTATTGGATGATATCACAGTCAAAGGACCATCAGTCTCGGCCCACATCCAATAAATAGAGCAATCCAGGTAAACAATATGCTCTTGCCACTCTCTCCGCTCACCTCTCCCTGTCTGCCTGCTGTCTGGGGCCACTACCTTTGTTTGCTTTACGTGATCTTTTGTTCCATGGCACTCTGCACCGATCCAGTGGATGATTGAACAACGCGTTCCTGGACAGCTGCCACTCCAGCCCATTATATCAGCCTGATTGTGCCCGTGGGACCTTCTCAGATGGCATGCCCCAATTCGAATTGGACTATCAACTCCACATGAAATCAACCACATGGCTTTCACTATACATATTTTGGAGAGCACAGATACTGAGACTTTGAATTAGTGAGTATTCGAACTCTCTTGATTCAAGTTGCTAAGGAATTTCATTAACTTAACCAGCAGCAGTTTGTGCCACAAGACTCTCTGACCAGAACATTTCTAAAATCTCTACCCAGTTGCTTAATTAGGCTGTAAATAGACATTCTGTAAAATAGTTTCACCAACCACATCAAACAACTTGTGTGGGTTAGCTGTACATAAGTTTTGGGGAAATTCTCTTTGTATATATTAAAAATTATTCAATAACCTTCAAATCAGCCTCATATCTCATCCCAAACTCAGACTCAAACCCCTCTATAACAAAGAGGCCATTAATCTCAGCCCACATTTGATAAATGGGGTACACAGGTAAACAACATGCTTAGGCTCACCCTTATGCCTCCTGCTTTTGCTTTTGTTTATGCCTGCCTGCTTGCCTGCAGGGCTCACCCACAGTGCTCACCCGCAGTCCTATCTACTTTTCTCTATGGGCACAGAGTCTCCCATGGGATCCCAGCCAGGTGTGCACACCTGCACACCACTGCGGTGAGTTACCAGGACTAGATCCTGTATTGCCTGCCTTTATCTAAGGAGCTCAGTCTCCCATGCAGCCATGCACCCTATCGCATGCCCACTGCCTTATTATTGCCTGGTACACGTCACTGCTGCGAGTTACCAGGAGCAGACCCTGGATTATCTGCATGCCATCGGCCTGTGTGGTCAGCATGACACCATGCTGAGACTGCACAAGGTCCTGCCTCTTCACCCAAAGGTCTTGCCTAAGAGTCCCTGGACAGAGTGCCCAGAAGAAGCCAGTGGAACAAGTCAGAGACTGTCCTTTCCCCAGAAGCCGGGAGATTTCCAGACTCAACATCCATGGGCAGAGTTCCAGAAGATTGGACACTTGTATAGGCTGTGATGTAGCCCCGGAGGGTGATTGACAATTAATAAGAATTTGTGAGTAATGCTTTAATGCCTCTGTAATTCTCTACTGCCTTCTGCCATCAAGCAGAAAGAGCTTGGGCCCATTTACTGGGCAAGCAGCATGTTGACCCCAAGCGGCATTTGGCTGCAGGGAAATTCCTCTCTCTGTTTATAGTTTGACTGTTTGCTAGTTATTAACAAATTACTGTTTGATATTATTCCTAGAATGTCTCCCATAACTGTGTAAGAACAAATATTAATATTAAAATTCAGTGGTTAGGGGTGGTTAGAGTTCAGAATATTGAAGTTAATAAATTATATATTTCTATATAACATCATCTTGCACCCATTAATTTCTTCCCTTTGCCACAATTGGCGTATGTGGCAGAATCCCCTCTGCGACAGTGATGGAGGAGCACATCACATTCCCCTCTATGAATGATTGTTCAGTCACCACTTTTATTTTCCCAAATCTCAGGTAGATAAGATGTCTGGATGATGTGGAGCAATGAAGAGGCTGAGCTTGGGTAGCAGGAGAGGCACAGAATTACAGCATTATTGCCTTGGAAATCTCCCTCTAAGCCCATGCAAGCGAACTTAGGTTATGAAAGATGACCTGGAGAACAGAAAGACCTGCACAGCTAGTTTGAGACTGAGGTCACCTCTCTTAGCAGAAACAAGAAAAGGACAGGGCTGAGATGGGGAAAGATTGCTCTTAACTCTTCTCCTTTTATGTATCATTTGCCCAGCCAGCATGGGTTTAGGAAAGGCAGGTCCTGTCTCACCAGCCTGATCTCCTTTTATGATCAGGTTACCTACCTCGCGAATGTGGGGCAGGCTGTGGATGTAGTCTACCTGGACTTCAGCAAAGCCTTTGATACCATCTGCCACAAGAAGCTCCTAGCACAGCTGGCATCTTGTGGCTCGGACAGATTCACTCTGATAAGGGTCAAGAAGTGTCTGGAAGGCTAGGCCCAGAGAGTGGTGGTGAATGGTGCCACATCCAGTTGGCAGCCAGTCACTAGTGGTTCTCCCCAAGGATCAATGCTGGGCCCAGTCCCTTTCAATATATTTATTGATGATCTGGACGAGGGCATTGAGTCCAGCATCAGTAAGTTTGCAGATGACACCAAGCTAGGAGCAGGTGTTGATCTGTTGGAAGGTAGGAGAGCCCTACAGAAGGACCTGGACAGGCTGGATGGGTGGGCAGAGGCCAATGGGATGAGATTGAACAAGGCCAAGTGCAGGGTTCTGCAGTTTGGCCACAACAACCCCAAACAGCACTACAGGCTGGGGATAGAGTGGCTGGAGAGCAAGCAGACAGGAAGAAAGGGACCTGAGGGTAGTGGTAGGTAGTAGGCTGAAGATGAGCAGCAGTGTGCCTGGGTGGCCAAGAGAGCCAATGGCATCCTGGTCTGTATCAGGAACAGTGTGGCTAGCAGGGTGAGGGAGGTTATTCTTCCCCTGTACTCAACACAAATCATTGACATGAAAAAGAGCAGAAGGATGCGAGGGTATTCATTTAAAAAAAAATCATGAAGGAACAGAATATGTGCTTAAAGGAGAAATACAGACTAAATTATTAAAATTATGCATGTCTTGAAGAGTTGAAGAAACAGGTCAGAGTTTATCATGCATTTTGTCCCATCAGTCATCAATGCTCGAGCACCGTTGGCTGGCCAGATGCAAACACAGCTCACCACAGCTAATCTTTTTTGAGTCATAACACATTCACACTCCTGCCTCAAATGATAGTAGTTTTTTTTGCTTTATCTGTCAGAGCTCACCTTCTTGAAATTTACATTACTATTTACAGCAACAAAGCTGCTCTGTCCACACACAACTTTCCACCATGACCTACACAGGCCTTCTGGGCATCTCTCCCCCAGCTTGCTACAATTTTCTGATCTAGGTTAGCATAAAAAATTAACACACAACCACCTGACAACACACACAGAGAGAAAGAAAAAAGGAAAGCCTGAGAAACCTGTGGTCATGTAGCATGGAGAAGAGAAGATTGAGAAGGAATCCTCTGAATATCTAAAGGGTGGGGGGCAACAAGATGGGGACAGACTCTCTACTGATATGCCATGAAAGTAAAAGGAGAAACAGGCACAAACTGATACCCAGAAAGTTTTGTCAGAACATTATAAAAAACTTCTTTGCTGTGGTGGTGCGGGAGGTCTGGCAGAGAGATTGTGGTGTTTCCACTGGAAAGAGTCCAACCCTATCTGGACATTATAAGCTTGGGCAACCTTCTGTGGGTGACTTTGCTTTAACAGTGAGGTTGGACTACATGATCACCAGAGGTCCAATCTCTGCCATTCTGGGAGTCTGGGATTCAAAGATAACTAGAATAGTAAACTGAAATAGCTGTGATCAAGACATGAGAAAAGGTAGAGTACATGAGAAGAAAACATTGATTTCACAAAACCATTTAATCTCCACAATTGAAAACCCAAACTTTTCAGTCTCCCTCTAGAAATTACACTTTCCACTAATGAAAGAAACCCAAAAAACCAAACCTAAACAAACAAAAAAAACCCATCATGAACAACATAGCACAACATGAAGAAAAATTAGTCTTCATACTGAATTACATACAGGGGGGCTACCCAAAGCAAGTTTTCCTGTTGCCAGATATCCTAATTTCTGCTCCAGTTCCACAACTTTTCTGCATTCCCTAACCATATGCCAAAACCAGCATATTTTCCCCCATTCTGCTGCAGACTCCCCATCTATGCATGTCCATTTCCTGATGGAAGATGGTTGCAAGTTCAATAGATTTGAATTGTGTCATGTTCTCTCACAGCTAAAGCTGATTATCAAACCTGTTTTTTTACTGATTCTTCCTGTGAAGCATTCCCAGATGACATTTCTTATCCAACATTTTAGGGTCATCATGACTTGGACTATCAAGGAAGCTCTGGATGTACTTTGAAGCATAAAAAGCAAAGAGAAAACAAGTCTGGCTCCAAAGATTTTGCAGACATACCCAGGAACCTGTGGGTCTTTAATTCCAAGGAACATTAAGGTGGCAAGTGCTGTTTGTCAGATAATTTTTCTCTACAGGCTTCCCTGACTCAGCTGGAGTTGTGATTCTAACAAAACACTCAACTGGGAAGAAATGCTTTGTCCATTATATTATTGTTGTTTTCTTTTGTTTGCTTGTATTGCAGAATTGTGGGTTCATTTTTTTTAGTTTCTCAAAGATGTCAAGTACATCCATACCCCAGAGGCCTCTCTGGTGCTGGGAGCCCAGGTTTCTGATCCCTGTAGGACCATAGCATCCTGGTCCTGGGCTTGCTCTGCACCACCTACTCTGCGCATCCCTGGGAGGTGGCACAGCAAAGGCAGAAGAAAGGTCTTTTTTGAACACAGGGATCAGGCAGGTCTGAAATTGAGCTGGTTTAGCTGTTACAAAGCCTTCTGAATAGCCAGCTGGATGAGAGCCAGACAAGCCTTGACAACTGCAGGGCTGGTTGTGATCACAGCCTCAGTCGGTACTGACATAGGCCTGTACCTCAGCAGTGAAAACACCACTGATTACACTTCACTCACAGGACATCTGGTTATCCACAGTTGTGACTACAAATAAAACTGCCAACATTTTGCCTAACATCCAGTTTGCTCTCTCAGGCAAAGCTTTCCTCTTCTATTCATGCATCTTCTTCTTCATGCATCTTAGAGTAGTTTGGTTTGGAATGGATCTCAAAGATCCAGTGTCTCTGACATGGGCAGAGGACAGGCTACGAGAGTTGGGGCTCTTCAGCCTGGAGAAGAGAAGGCTTTGCGGAGACCTTGTAGTGCCCTTCCAGTGTCTGAAGAGGGCCTACAAGAAGGCAGGGGAGAGACTATTTACAAGGTCTTGTAATGACAGGCAAGGAGTAATGGCTTTAAATTGAAAGAGGAGAAATTTAGACTAGATGTTAGGAGGAAGTTCCTTACAGTAAGGGTGGTGAGATACTGGAACAAGTTGCCCAGGGAGGTTGTGGATGCTCCCTCCCTGGAGGAGTTCAAGGCCAGGCTGGATGAGGCCATAAGTGACCTGTTCTATTGGTAGGTGTCCCTGCCTATGGTGTGGGGTTGGAATTAGATGATCTTTGAGGTATCTTCCAACCTAAACCATTCTATGATTCTATGACACTTCTCACTAAACCAAGATAAGCTCTGTATCTGATCTGATTCTCCATCCATTGTTTCCTTTGAAAGGAAAAAAAGGAAGGGAAGGGGAGGGGAGGGGAGGGGAGGGGAGGGGAGGGGAGGGGAGGGGAGGGGAGGGGAGGGGAGGGGAGGGGAGGGGAGGGGAGGGGAGGGGAGGGGAGGGGAGGGGAGGGGAGGGGAGGGGAGGGGAGGGGAGGGGAGGGAAGGGAAGGGAAGGGAAGGGAAGGGAAGGGAAGGGAAGGGAAGGGAAGGGAAGGGAAGGGAAGGGAAGGGAAGGGAAGGGAAGGGAAGGGAAGGGAAGGGAAGGGAAGGGAAGGGAAGGGAAGGGAAGGGAAGGGAAGGGAAGGGAAGGGAAGGGAAGGGAAGGGAAGGGAAGGGAAGGGAAGGGAAGGGAAGGGAAGGGAAGGGAAGGGAAGGGAAGGGAAGGGAAGGGAAGGGAAGGGAAGGGAAGGGAAGGGAAGGGAAGGGAAGGGAAGGGAAGGGATGTCAATAATTTAGTAAGGAAGGGAGGGAGAGAGAGAAAAGTAAGAAAGTGGGAGAAACAGAGCAAGAGAGAGAAAAAGTGAGTGAGAGAGAAGCAGAGGAAGAAAGCAAGCAAGAAAGAAAAAGAAAGATAACATAAATAATGTTTTATGAACTGCTACCATGAAGGATAGTGGAGAACAGGGAATGTGATCACCCAACTCAGCTCTTATCCTGTTGCCTCATCAGCAGTCACCCTCTGGTACATAGGTCAGTCGATAGCTGCTCTAACAAGGGCCCCATCCCCATGGGTGGTCTCAGCTTTACTCCCATTTGTACTTTTGTGGAATTTTATACAGAAACACAAATGCTTCTTTTCTTATCATGCCCTACTCTTTTCTTATCAAGCACTACTTTAGTTTTCAAACTTGCCTGAAAGGATCAGCATGGAAACCCCCCACACTTTCTGCACCACTCAGAATCCTGCAGAGGGTGAAAACATGTTATTCCTTTTCTTTTTTTTTTTTTTTGTTGTCGTTGTTTGTTGTTTTTTGTTGTTGTTGTTGCTGTTGTTTTTGTTTGTTTTAAATTTTCTGGATGTGGATGAATTCAGGACTAAATTTACCCTTTGGCAATTTACCGCAGAGTGTGCATTGTATTTGTGCTTTTCGGTGTTCTTAGCCTCCTAGTATCACCATGGTATGCTGCATTAGCAATAGTATTTACCATCTTGTCAGTCCTTCAGTAGCAACAGGCTTAATGAGACAGGTCATTTGTTATAAATCACAAACCACAGTCATTGAGAAATCAAGATGGGAGGTATTTATTTACAGATCTTTTATTATCTAAATGTACACTGGCTTTTAGGAAAAAAATTAAAACTTGTAATTTTGAATAGTGAGCAGAAGAGAGAAGGGGGGAAAAGAGATATTTCTACTGATTCTTTCAAACGAAGTCTTGCCCAATATTGCCTGTGTAATTACAAATGTAATTTGCTTATTCACAGTTCAAGGTCCTTTTCATGCTATAAGAATAAAGTAAGGAATTTGGGACAATGATGTTTTACTTCTATACTAGTAAACTTAAATTAATTCTGTATGGCTGAGGCAGTGAATAAAATACCACAATACTGTCATGAACACAAAAAGAGAGCCTTGTGGGAACAGCATTGGCAACAAATGCCAGCAGAGAGGAAAATGTGTTCTTGTCTTGCAGAATATTCTTGGACAATTACTTTATTTTTCAGTACAAATGAATACAGCACAGATATTCAAAGAATTATTTCCATCTCTGAAAGTGCTGAAGGAATGCATTGAAACTTCTGATGTTTCATCTAATAACGATCTGAGTGTGGAGTGTGGTGGCCTTTTATTTGGGATGCTTTTTCTGTGTTTTTTCTTTCCTTTCCCTGGAAATAAATAGATAGGCAGATAGATAGATGATAGATAGATTAGATAGATAGATGCAGACCCAAAGCGTTACAAAAGAAGCATGAGGGAAATATTTTACTTTCTGATTAATGACACGAGGCCAAAAGCAATTCAAAACAACACTCAATGCATGCATCTGTCTTGGTGACTACACACCAGCCTCTGCAATGTTCAGGGCACCAAAATGACACCTGTACAGTATTGGACAAGGCAGAGACTTTTAGACCAGTTCACATCCCCTGAAAAAGACACTCAGCAGTGGAAAATTGAAGGATATCCTGATTCATTATCAGTCATAGGAGATAAGTAGTATAGCTAACCCCTAATGAGGTTTCACATCTCATCCTCAGCCCCACTTCCTCCCAGGTCCTCATCTGCCTGTGGCATCACTTGGCCTGCACACGTGCAGCAGATCTCAATCTCACCAGGAGCATGAAGAAAAGGCAGCCTTGATTGCTTGGGTAGCTTGACTCAGGCTTTCACCACTGTGATTCTACCACCCAAGCCTTGAGAGCAATCTTTGTGTTACATTTTTTTTTCTGAAATTCTGTTTCCACAGCTACATTTTGAAACTGCAAATTTTGCATGATGTGAAAATGTGTTTCTGATTACATTTCATGTTTCCAGTGATTATCAGTTTATAGGGTGTGGTAGGCTACAAATTCAATCAAACAGCTTCAACTAATCAGTTCCAGTGAACACTTAAAGCTCTTGGACAATTAGGGCTGCCCAAAAGACAGAACACAGAACATATAACATTAGTGAACATATTTAATTTGGCTTTTTTTTTGGGGGGGGGGGGGGGTGTTGTTTGTTTATTGGTGGGGTTTTGGGTTCTTTTGGTGTTGTTTTTGTTGTTTGTTGCTCAGGGTTTTGGATTGTATGTGGGCTTTTTTGGACGATGTTTTGTTGTTGTTGTTGTTTGGGGATAAAGCACGGGTGTAGGGAGGAAGTGAGCTTTATCATCACCAGAATTAAAGGGAGAGGAGAACCGTAAGTATAGCTCAATTACCTGAAAGTGAAATGCTGCACCACTGACTTGTCAGGATGAGAGTGCAGCAGTACCAGGAGTTGCTAGGTTACCCGCAGCATCAGGAATTCAGAGAACAATGTACTTATATCTTTTTCAATTTTGAAAAATAAAATAGGTATTGACATTAAATACAGTATGACACTGAAGTATTTTGTAGTGGGGAGATCAGAAGAAAGGAGCCTTTCATCCCAGTGACAGCAGTTTACTTCTTGTGATTTGCAGAGGGACAAGGAGGACAGCTCGCCAGGATGCCCATCAGCAGGAGGATCCTTGTAGGTCCCGCACCCCAGCAACTCCTGCCACAGCCTCGCATACCAAAGTCACCAAGCAGCTGCTGCTCTTAGACACATCATCTGGTCCTACAGAAACTCTTGACAGCCCCAGTGATGTATGGGCCTCAAACCAAGTGGGGGGAAATAAGCCACCCTTTCATGATGGAAACACATCTGTCAGTTCTAGGAGAGGATCTCAGCTTACTGGTGTCATGTCTTGAGCTTTATTATTATTGTTGTTATCATTACCATTTTCTTCTTCATAAATGATGTCATAATTGTGCACATTGAGTGACTCATGTCATTTGGTCATGAATAAGCTTTTCTATAGGATAAATAATGGCTCTTCAGTTAGGAATATGGGTGGGGAGGGGGAAGAGTGGAGGAACTTCCTCACAAAGGCAGCTTTTCCTCAAATGTTCTGCTCAAGATGATAAGATGAGCTTCCCTTCAAGTCTGTGCATTGTGTTCCTGTTGTCCTAAACCAACATTTTCTCTTTAGTGCAGCAGAAAATACAACGTCTGCACAGTGGGGAGACAGAGGTACCTGCTAGCCTTGCCCTGTGTGAGCAGGATTCATGGTGGCCTATGAAAATGAGCTGTCATGCACCAGCAGGTCAGGTTGTGGCATCAGTTCCAACACCATGCACAATTAACTAAGTTTTGAATGTTATAAATGTACTGTTTATCAGGAAAGCATAAGGACAGTGCCACTGGATGCTCACTTGGCTGCAAGATTTTATGGATCAGAGTCTTGGACTTTAAAAAAAACACAAGCATGTCTCTGTGGTAGGATTATGCTTGTTTCAGACACTGCAACATTTCCCAATATAAACAGGCTACCACAGAAAGAACACATGGCCTCTTCATCTTTCTGTCTAAAGTTGGTGTGCATGTTCTTCAGCAGCCCCACCAGCACTTTTGTGTTGGGCAGTGATGGAGAAAAGAGTAGCCCACTTGCAGCAAAATAACACTGCAGCTAACCACAGCCCCAAAACCTCCACCAATTTAGCAGGGCAGCTCAGATCATGATGACTGAGCAATTCAAGTCACCATGTTATTGTTGACACTTTTCACATACATCTTTTCAAATTGTAAGCAGATTTTATATTCCATAAAAATTAATATGAACAAAGTTTGCATTTTGTCATTGAATTCTGATGACACCATAAATTACAAGGGCAAGCCCCAAAAGTTTTGAAAATACCACTGCAATCTAAGCGTAAAATTATGTTTTCTAATTAGGAGATGCTGAACTACAAACTGACCAGGACTTGCATTTCATTTACTGAACCAGTGTAGATTCAGCTTCTGCCAGACTGTAGGCATGTTATCTGAATTGTCAAAACCTTGTTAGATTCCTAGAACAGATCTGAATTTGCTTGCAGAAAAGATTCTCCTTGGGTGTAAGATTTTTAAATGAGTTCTGTAAGGCTACCCTCTGATGTATACTGCTGGCTAAAAGCAAAGCTTACTCTTCTGATACCTGTTGTCCTATTTTGCTCTTAAAAATGATTCATGGTTTGCATTTCACAAAGTTCATAATCTAGTGCTTAGCCATCTTTACTACCCATTAGGTTTTCTTGACGTTTAACCTCAGATGTGCTTCTGTAAAGTGAAAATATAATTCGCTTCTAATTTACATCAGACAAAAGATATTTTACTCCTCTTTTTCCAAGCTTTTTGGCACATTTAAAATAATGTTATCAAGTTTCCTTTCAGTCACTTCTTCACTAAACTAATCTAACTCTTGTTTCTATCTTGTTTCTTTCTGCTTTTTTCTCCTAGCTCGTATTTGCAGAGCTGATCAGACTCACTGCCATCCTCAGTGCCATTGGCTGCATTTACCTCTCCTCCCATCATCTCTTTTTTTTTCTCCCATGTAACTTTGCAAATTAGTTTCCAAACAACCTTTAAACACTAATGGCAGGGCTTCAGAAAATCAGTGTTGCTACTGCCTTTGCTCCAGCTGGGGCAGAGTTAATTTTGATCCTAGCGACTGGTACAACACTGTGTCTTGGACTTAGTGTGAGAACAATGCTGATGACACATCGATGGTTCAGTTGTTCACTTAGGAACCCAAGTTAAGGATGTCCCATGTTTTATCAGCAAAGAGATGCACAAGATGCTGGGAGGGTTCATGGCCAGGACAGCTAACCACAACTATCCAAAGCAGTAATCCAATCCACAGGGTGTCCTACTCAGTACCTACATTTCAGAAAGGCTGGATTGCACCTCAGGCATTGTTCAGTGAGTGAGGAGCCACTGCATTGTGCACGACTTGACTTGCTTGAGGTTTTTTTTCCTCCTTTTTGTGTAACTTTCTCTTTCATAAATATTAGCTTTCAAAATTTTTGTTTGTTTGCTTATTTTTTTTCAATTATTCAACAGTTCTTGTATCAGTCCATCTTTTTCCCCCAACTATTCTCCCTATCCCACCAGGGAGAATGGAGTGAGTGGCTGTGTTTCCAGATGGGATTAAATTATAACAATCCTTTTCGGCGCTCAATATGAAGCACAAAAGTTTAGATAAGAAACAATGTGACCAAGGCCTGTTAAAACAAATTTATTATGAAGTATTCACTGTGTTGGTTTAACAATCACTCATCACAACATTGACCGCCTTGCTCTCAGAGCTGTGGGACGGAATATCTTGCTTGCTCCCTGTTTGGTGGTGGTCAGCTCTGCAGTCTAAATCAAGAGTATCATTTGGCTGCCCCATGTAACACTGTAATAAAAGGATTTTTTCCCTGCTTTTTATTTCCTTAACTATGCACAGTCTGTGAAGCAACTGTGTGAGTCAGCTTAATCTTCAGTATCTGTAAAGCATTTACCATGTTTGTAGCCAAGATGCAGTACTCATGTTCTTCTTCAAAGTCATAGGTGCAAGGTGAAGGATTACTACTGTCTGACGATTAATCAGATTCTGTGTGACGTTTGGGGAAAAGCTTCTGAGGTGCGTTCCAGACAGATCCTCACCACGTTTGCTGTTGCTAGAGATAGATCACAACTTTCTTTTGGTACAACACAGAACAGCCAGACTGGATGGGCAAGGAGTTGCTGAAGGAATTAAAGATTTAAAAGAGAGTATATCACCTTTGGAAAAGAAGGGAGGTTTCCCAGGAACAGTTCAAGGAAGTTACTAGGTCTTGTAGGAAAAAAATTAGAACTGAGTCTGGCCACGGCTCTCAAGGAAAATAAAAAATGTTTCTTTAAATATATGAGTGGCAAGAGAAGGGCCAAGGACAACCTCCAGGCCTTGTTAGATAGAGAGGGGAATATAGTGACAAAGGATGAGGAAAAGGCAGAGGTGCTTAGCACCTTCTTTGCCTCAATCTGCAATAGTGGGACAGGTTGTCTCTAGGACGACTGGACTCCCGAAGTGGCAGATGGGGTCAGGGTCCAGTATAGTCCCCCTCTAATCCATGAGGAAGAAATAAGGGACCTGCTGAGCCACTTGGATCCTCACAAGTCCATGGGACAGGATGGGATCCATCCTAAGGTGCTGAGAGAGCTGGCAGATGAGCTGGCTAAGCCACCCTCCATCATTTATCAACATTCCTGGCTCACTGGAGAGGTTCCTGAAGACTGGAAGCTGGCCAATGTGATGCCCATCAACAAGAAGGGTCGCAGGGAGGAGCCAGAAAACTACAGAGCTGTCAGCCTGACCTCAGTGCCAGGCAAGGTCATGGAACAGGTCCTCTTGAGTGCTATCACAAAGCACCTACAGGATGGCCAAGGGATCAGGCCCAGCCAGCATGAGTTTAGGAAGGGCAGGTCCTGTCTCTCCAACCTTTTATGATCAAGTTACCTGCCTGGTGAATGTGGGGAATGCTGTGGATTTGTCTTTAGCAGTGGAAATCCTCTTCCTCATAAGGGGCTTGTTGGGAGAAGGAGATCTGTGCAACAAGATGGGTGCAGGTCAGGCCACACCTTGAGAACTGTGGGATGAGATTTAACAAGGCCAAGTGCAGGGTTCTGCACTTTGGCCACAACAACCCCAAGAAGCTCTACAGGCTGGGGACAGAGTGGCTGGACAGCAGCCAGGAAGAAAGGGACCTGGGGGTGCTGGTAGATAGTAGGCTGAGGATGAGCCAGCAGTGTGCCCAGGTGGCCAAGAGAGCCAATGGCATCCTGGCCTGCATCAGGAACAGTGTGGCCAGTAGGACAAGGGAGGTTATTCTTCCCCTGTATTCAGCACTGGTCAGGCCACACCTTGAGTACTGTGTCCAGTTCTGGGCTCCTCCATTCAAGAGAGATGTTGAGGTGCTGGAAGGTGTCCAGAGAAGGGCAACAAAGCTGGTGAGAGGTCTGGAACACAAACCCTCTGAGGAGAGGCTGAGGGAGCTGGGGTTGTTTAGCCTGGAGAAGAGGAGGTTCAGGGGTGACCTCATTGCTGTCTACAACTACCTGAAGGGACATTGTAGCCAGGTGGGGGGTGACCTCTTCTGCCAGGCAACCATCAATAGAACAAGGGAAAGTATAGGCTGGATGTTAGGAGGAAGTTGTTGCCAGAGAGAGTGATTGGCATTGGAATGGGTTGCCCAGGGAGGTGGTGGAGTCACCATCCCTGGAGGTGTACAAGAAAAGCCTGGATGAGGCACTTAGTGCCATGGTCTAGTTGACTGGCTAGGGCTGGGTGCTAGGTTGTACTGGATGATCTTGGAGGTCTCTTCCAACCTGGTTGATTCTATGAAAATTCTGTGAAAATACCTACACTAACTGTACCAGGAGGCGTCTCCTTTACACTATGGTTTAAATCACTTGCCTTCTCATCCTCCTGTATATAACAAAGAAAGAAACTGGTGACATTTGGCACATGGTAATTTATGAGGGAAGTGCCTTTCTCTTGCAATGCAGTCAACAACGCACCCATGCCCATAGCCTAGATTCAAACATAAGTCCAAATCAGGACATGCCCAAATGCTTTGTATAATGAGAGTGATGCAAAGTGACTGCAAATGACTCATAACTCTGTCACCTCCAAAGCAAATTAACAACAAGCTAAATTTAGGATATGGCAAAGCACATATGTACAACTAGAGGATCCTAAGACAATCTATTCCTCTTCTGGCTTAATACACAAGTGGTTCTATTGTAACTGTGAATATGACATGAATACACCTAGCCCCAAAGCCATATAGCCAAGAATGCTAAGCTTTCCTTCTGAGAGAACTCCCATAGATGCTCTTAGGAGAAGCTCCACAAGACCTATACTCTGTCTGATGTAGTGTTCAAAAACAAACTGGATGAGGCACTTAGTGCCGTGGTGGAGTTGACTGGACAGGGTTGGGTGATAGGTTGGACTGAATGATCTTGGAGGTCTCTTCCAACCTGGTCAATTCTATGATTCTATGTAATAGCAATGGCATCTGTCTTGGTGAGACACTTAGTGAGAGGCTAAGATTTTGGGGTGTGGAGGGTTGAGAAAATCACCCCCACTAATTAAATTTACCAGACCTGCTCAGACAGCTTGGAAGTAAGATGAAGCTGTATTTTACAGCAAGCTAAATTTACAAGCGTATATACAAAATATATTTATATGTATTTACAATTATATACTATTTAAAAGTAATACAGAAATCCAGTCCTCTCTCCTGGACAAAAGAAAACCCATAAGAGGCCAATGCCACCCTCTTCTCTCCCCCTAGGCAGAAAGCCAGCAAGGCTCACACCCTACCAGAAAAAGGTTAGTACACAGTGTGGAGGAGTCAGAGAGGCGAAGGAACAGCAACAGAGCCAGTGCCCAAAAGCCAAGACAGTGAAACTGTTTATACATTGGCTTTTTATACCAATCAGCAAACCAATGAATTATATGATTTTATCATTATTATTCTTTTTACAATCAATGCCCTGTTCGTTCAGCCTATATTCAGAAGAATCTCCGGAAAGTTCCTCTCTCTTGTTTATAATTTAGAATTAAAAGAGAACATTTGCTCTTAAACTGCTACATTAGGCCATCTTCAGAGTTTTATTAACTACTTATGTAACTGAAATAACTGACAGAACTTATACAGTTAAGTTCCTAACAATTACCTGCAAGTTCCCTATGGAACCAGCTGCTAGTCTTGCCCTGGTTTGACCCCGGTGCTGTCCAGTTCTCATGGAGGGCTATTCCACCACCTACACCAATTGTGGCGGAGGGAAGAAATATATATATATATATAATTTATTAATTTCAATATTCTGAACTCTTGCCACCCCCAACCACTGAATTTTATTTTGGATCTTACACAGTTATGGAAGAAATTCTAGGAATAATATCAAACAGTAACTTGTTAATAACTAGCAAACATTCAAACAATAAACAGAGAGAGGAATTTCCCCACGGCTGAAAGCCACTTGGGGTCAATATGCTGCTTGCCCAGCAGATGTGCTCAGGCCCTTTCTGCTCTATGGCAAAAGGCGATAGAAATTACAGAGGCTTCAAAGCATTTAGTCACAAATTCTTACTAATTATCAATCACCCTCTGGGGCTACATCACAGCCTATTCAAATGTCCAATCTTCAGGGGGCTCTGCCTGTGGATGTTGAGGCTGGAATTCTCCTGTCTTCGGGGGAAAGGAGAATCTTCCTGGCTTCTGGGGAAAGGGTGCAGACATGCAATCTCTGACCTTGATCTCCTGGCTTCTTTTGGATGCTCTGTCCAGGAATTCCTAGGCAGGACCTTCAGGTGCAGAAGCAGGATGTCATGTAGTTTCAGCACAATGTCATGCTGACCACAGAGGCTGATCATGTTCAGACAATCCAAGGCCTGCTCCTAGTAACACACTGCAGTAATGTGTACCAGGCAATAATAAGGCAGGGGGCATGCAATAGCGTGCGTGGTTACACGGAAGACTGAGCTCCATAGATAAAGGAAAGCAATACAGGATCTAGTCCAGCTAACTCTAGTGAGTGTGTGGGTGGGCAGGCTGGCAGACAAGCAAGCAGGCATAAGCAAGTAGACATGCAAAAGCAAAAGGCAGGAGCAAGCTGTTTACCTGTGTACCCCTATTTATTGAATGTGGGCTGAGATTAATGGCCCCTAGGCCACCAAAATGACCAATCAGCTTGGCAGCCAAACCATACCATAATAGGCAAAAGCCAAAGTCCTGGCCCTTCCCAAATGTGAGGATAGCATGGGCCTTGCACTCAGTGGGCCATAAACTAGGCGCATGGGCTTACACAACCACGTTACACAGCCAGGGGCCCTGGGCAGGCCAGACTTTATGGCACCAGGTTTATTGTGTCTCTTTGTGCTCGTTTATATGTTTACCTCTGGCATGGGCAGAAAAAAAATATGTCCAGACAAGACAAGGCATATATAAGCCTATTTTTGGGCCTATGGGCCCTCCATGACACCAATATGGCCTCTTACTGGCTGGGAGACTCTAGCGTTCCTCTTTGAGGGGCTCTGGGACACCATCTGTGGGCAATGCATGCCTTGGCCAGATTTGGAGAGTTGTTCTGCCTTCACCAGTCCTGGTTCCTCCTCCTGCATGTTGTGGCTGGGGGCAGGAGTCTCCCCTTTGAAGGTGTTGGAGTCAGGACTGACCACAGACCTCTGCTCCTGCTCTCCAACAACTTTGGAGTCCGGGAGCGCTCCACTTCCCACAGCATCACCTTGTGGCACCTGTTTATGAACATGAATCATCCAGCGCACGAATGTCGCTGCTTGGTCTTGCAGAATGGGCTTCAAGTCCTGGACCAAGGCCTATTCATTCAGCCTGTGCTGGCACAGACTCAGTATGAGGTACCCTTGTGCTGCAGCCATGTTCCACCACTGGCCTGGTTGAGCGCCTCACCCACCCAGGTCAGCACAGACTCAACGTAGGCCCTGGAGCCTTGGAAAAGACTTGCCCACAAGTTGTTTGGAAAGCCACCCACATAAGTTATGGGTATCACCTCCACAAGCTCCTGCCCATCCCCATAACCATCATTTGATGGACGTGCAATGTCTGGAAGAGCCGTATCCAGAAAGACTTCATCCAACTGCACAGACTACACGATGTTCCTAAGAGGCTGCCTGCACAGGGTGCACAACGCATTCCTCCTGGCCCACTGCAAAATGCAGCCCAGGCAGAACTGATGGCAACAGGGCATGGTATAAGCAATGTCATCCTCCACATCTCAGCAGATGGGACAGCTCCACTTTGTATCTGAGGACATGTTTGCTTGCTGTGGCAGGCTGATGATGGCCCGGGACAAGCAGCTGCTTCATGGTCATCCACTGTCCTGGGGAGGGCAGAAAAAATTCCCAAGCTCCACAAGAAGGACACCCTCCCAGCTCCATGAGCCCTGCCACTCACCCCATGGCCACCGTGAGGAGACATTTCCTCACACAACTCACCTCTGCTGCTGAAGGCACTTCTTACCCAGTTTCCTAAACCTGAAAGGGCTGGGAAAGCACAGTTAATGGCTCTGGAAGTGGCACCAAGAGCTGCCAACAGCAGCCTGCAAAGCACCACCCAGCACCACAAGAATCCTTAAGAGCTCAGAACTCCAGATCTCACAGACCAGGAGTCCAAGCACAAGCAAGACTGGACCAGCCTCTGCTGACACCCAAATATAAGCAGCTTGGATAGGAAGTCACAGTTCATTGTTGCACCAAGTCACTGGTGTCACAGTGGGACATCCATTCCTAGAGTGCTCACACAGGTACCACTCTCGCTGCCAGTGATGGTTATGCAGATGAGAAATGCCGTCATTCTCATGTTCCTTGAACTTCAAACCTAGTCACTCTTCTTTGTCTTCTTTGGCTTGAACATACTTGATTGCAAAGCACAGGTTGCCTAGAGATAACACAGGTGAAGCTTGAAAGAGTAGAGGGAGACATCAGCAGTCTTTGCTGCCTAAGAAGCCACATTAGGAAGCTCAAGAGCAAAAACACTATTCACATGACAAATGCCTGGCATACAGCAGAAACAACAATGCCCCTTTCAGAGACTTGTGAAGAGTTGTTCCCTGCAGGAGACTGATGCAAAAAAAAAAAAAAAAAGAAGTTTTCTCTGATTTTCTTTTCCTAGTTGTTGTTGATAGCTGAAGATAAATTTAAACATCAGTACAATGGAACATTCTGCTTACCATGAATAAATCCATTTAATAATCATTTATTGTAAGTTCCTGACAAGCTCCTCCAAGTCCTCTTTTGGGCCAGCATATGCCTCAGCTGCAGGCCTATCACCAGTTTTGCTCTCTTCTGGGGTACCCTAGTATTGTCCACATTGGAGCCTCTTGTGCAGTGCAGAGGCCTGGGAGTCTGCAGCACCAGAACCTGCCAGGGCCATTTTGGAGCCATCTCTAGAACAATTACTTTGTTCTGTGGTGGAGGGTTGCAAAGCCCTCATTTGGACAGAATTGTGGCCCAAGGACCATTAAATCGCAGGGTCAAAAGTCCACGGCACCAGCCCAGGGAACTGACTAAGCCGCCGTCCCAGCTGCCGTTCCTAGCTGTGGGAAGATTTCTCCTGAAGCAGGGCATAAGCCGTAAACATGAGACCTTGTTTTGGGAAAGGGTCCTTGAGTTCACAGGCACTGTGAACACCCCACGCACACCTGCTGGGGGCTGACCCTGCCAGCTCCCTGGGGTGGAACTACAGGTTGTTTTTATAAGAAATAACCTATCTGTGCCTTACACATAACTTTGAGCCAATCTGTATTGTCCACTTGTGCCAGCCTCAGTCTGGCTGGATACACCTCCTCTGAGTACTATTTAACACACTGCGTTACCCTAATAAACTGGCACTCGCACTGGCACTTGCATTCGCACACACACACACGCTCTGCACTGATTGCCCGGCACAGCATGACACGGCATGGCACGGCACCGATCGCGCACTGATGCACAGAAGCTATAGAGCCGACTTGTCAGTGCCCCAGTCCACGCCGTGCCAGCCTCTGGACGCCAGCACCTAGCTTGGCTCATACCTGTGGAAGCTCAGACAGCACGCCCTAATAACCCCTGAATTGCTCCAATCCACAATATTTGGGACTTTCAAACTGACTCCGGACAGTGAGTAACTGAGAAACTCGATCTAAGCCAGAATAATCTCTCAATAACCTACCAGTGGCACTTCCAAGCCGCAGACTCTCTTCCTAAATTCTTTCAAACCTTTGCTAAATTTCCAATTTGTTATACATAGACATTCTGTAAATTAATCTCGCAACCGCATACAAAGAACTCGCGTGGGGTAGTTATAAATAAGTTTGGGGAAGGGGGATTCCTAGCATATATAATATTAAATCTTTTAAACTCTTTGAAAATCAGCCTCTTATTTCATTCCCCTGAAACCCAGACAAACTCCTCCGCGACAGTTCCCAGTGTCAAACCTAAGCCTCCTCTGACAAATTGATGCTTCTTGTCTGATTGCTTGTTACCTAGGAGAAGAGAACAACCCCTGCCTTGATGCAATCTCCTCCCAGGTAATTCACTTGATTCCCACATGACTGGCTTGGATTAGAAGTGCCCTTAAAGATCTTGTAGTTCCAACTCCCTTGCCATGGGCAAGGACAGTTTCCACTTGATCAGGCTACTCAAAGCCCCATCCAAGCTAACCTTGAACACACCTAGGGAAGAGGGATCTACAGCTTCTCTGGGCAGCGTGTTCCAGTGTCTCACAGTAAAGAATTTCTTTCAAATAAATCTCAACTCATCTTTTGAGTTTAGAGCTCTTACTCTTTGTCCTGTCCTCTTTAATTACAAGAAAACCATGGTTAGATCTCTATGAAGTCTTTTATTCTCCAAGTTGAAAAGGCCCAACTCTTCTCAACCTATCCTCACAGAAGGGGTGCTACAACAGCCCCCTCATCATATTCATAGTCCTCCTCCGCACATGCTCAAGCAAGTCCATGCCCTTCCTATGTTGGCAATTTCAGAGCTGAACACAGTACTCCAGGTACTGTAAGGCTGAGGCTTTCCCCAGCTCTACAATACAAAAGGAAATTTCACCTTTGTCTCTTAACTCATCTAATATACAACATGTACTCCAGCACAGTCTCCTTTCTGAATCCATAGGTCTCCAATGGTATATCAAGTAATTGTTTTCTCATCTAGTATATACCAGAGAAGTGACACACATATTCTTGTCCTAGATCCCTTTTTCCCCTGCAAGATAAACCTTTCCCACTCATGGCCATTAGGCCTGGCCTCTTACAAAACCAGCCATGATCAAAGAACCCAAAGCCATGATCAACGAACTGGCGCCTGCAGCACCAGTCATGGAGCCACATGGTCAGGTCCTGGCTCCACTAGTCCATCTCCATTTCAGCACCTTTAATATCCTAAGCCTTTCTACTTCATCCTCAAGCCCTTCTTACCTCATCTTGCAGCTACACTACTCAGTTGAGCAGATCATCTGCTTGCTCACACAACACAAAACCAAACTCAAAGGTATACCCTGCTATCGGTGAGAGACTGTGGCATTCCCCACAGCCTGTGGCCTGAACAACTGCACCCATCCATAGGAGCTCTGTCTAGGTTCCCACATTCATTTTGGCTAAGGTCAGCAGCATGGTCTTCTGCTGGGTGGAGACCATAGACATCCAGTTTATAAATGTGAACAAGTTTGCCCTGCAGTTCTAAACTCTCAGCTTTCTCCCAGCAAAATTCAATTATGAGGCTACCTAGCAAACATACAAGTTGTGACTGCTCATAAACCACACAAATGCAGCTTTTCTCTGGCAAACAATTATAGCATTTTGATTACTGGAATGTGTCATACTCACTCACCATGAGTGCCCTACAGGGAAGGGCCTAAATTCTCTCAGGATCCATCAGACTACACAAGGTGTGTCTGGAAAATTTCCTCTTTCATTTCAGCTGGAAAGGTGATTTCATAATGCTATTCATCAGTCCCTGAAGGTTTCCATTCCCTTTGCTGTCAAGTTTGCACACATTGCTCCTCCATTTAGGAGGTACATGTTAGCATCACAACTATATCAGCATTGCAGTAATGGCAGATTCTGTGAAACAGGTTTAAAAGGAGGAAAAAAAAAACCAAACCCAAAAACACAACCACTAGAAAACTGCTGATGTGGAAGAGAGGATTGAGCCTACCGTTGGTAAGTTTGCAGATGACAGCAAGCTAGGAGTAAGTATCAATCTTTTGGAGGGTAGGAGGGCTCTGCAGAGGGACCTTCACAGGCTGGATAGATGGCCACAGTCCAAAGATTTAACAAGGCTAAATGTCAGGTTCTACACTTGGGTCATAACAACCCCAAGTGGTGCTACAGGCTGGGGACAGAGTGGCTGGAGAGCAGCCAGCAGAGAGGGACTTGGGTGCATTGGTCCAAAGGAGGTGTCATGGCAATCTGAATTGTAGGACAGTAATGGCTGCATTTGTCTTGAAAATGAGGCATTTACTGTGCTTTTAGACATATGTGTCTTAGTGAGACATGAACACAAGACACAACTATGCTCTCCTTAAACAGGAGCATGGTTCACATAATACAACCCTCAGACATATGCATCTAGTTTTCATATTGATTAAATGTGAAAAAGTGAAATAAACCACAACAATTTTCCAAAAGCCCATCAGTTTGGTCTAACAGGGTGATCATATTTGGTCTGTGAATTCTAGAAATCACTTTTCCTGACCCAGCAACCTGCTCTGAGGTGCAAGAGTGGAAAACGTAGAATTATAAACCAGCATTACCCTTTGGATTCTGAACCCTTCTTGCCCCACATCTGCAGCAGAAAACCTCAGCACTCAGGTTCAGAGTTTCAAAAGCACTTTGATCCAATTTCATCCAAATCAGCAGAAAACAGGTACCAGCCACAAATACTGTGTTGGAAGCCTCAATCTAGTGTCACAACTTTGTGAACATTTGAACATGTTTGGAAAGTCACTATGCAATACCTGTGAGGAACATTTTAAAACACATAAAAAAAGAGGGGGGGTGGGAAGAGCTAAAATATTTCATTTGAACAGCCATTATTATGGGGAAAAGTGAGAGGTATTGAGTTCAGAGTCCTCGCCTTTAATCAAAGTTATGGTTAAAAGCAGAAATATCCGTTCTTATGTAGCTTTTTGCATCCAAGTTCAAGGCATGAATGATGACAGAAAGTGTTCAAAAATATAGTAGTGGAAATCTCCTGAAAAGCTCAACCAATAAAGACAGCATTAATAGGTAGAAGTATGAGATACATATAGTGTCAAAGCAGTGCTGCCTTCCCACACTTAATATTTTACTTTAAATCTCTAAACCTGAACAAATGACCATTCTTCATTAAAAAAAAAAAAATCAAAACAACAACAACAACAAAAACCCAGAAAACCAGTCATAGAACAGTTTTTGTAGCAAGGAAATATTTAAAATTCAGTCCAGAGGTGGTCAGGGAAGAAGAAGAAATCACAGAATCATAAAATTGTCAGAGCTGGGAGGGACCTCAAGGATCATCTAGTTCCAACCCCTCCACCATGGGAGCAGTGTTGAGACTAAACTGAGGTCAAGAATACTGGTAACAAAATGGGGGAGGGTGACAGTGTGGGCAGGGGAGAAATCAGCTCTGTTCCTCAGTCAGGAGACACAGGACAACAGCTACATAATCACCAAATCCTAGGATCATTAATATTGGAAAAAACATCTAAGGTCATCAAGTCAACCATGAGCCCAATTACCATCATGTCCACTAAACCACGTCTCTAAAGGAATGCCAATTACAGAACAGAGAGAGGTCAACCCCAGAAGAGAGATCAGTATGAGATGTAGAAGGTTTTAAGAGGAGAGGAAGGAGGGAAAACATAACAGAGTGGGTCAAGTTAATGGGTCAAGGATTGTGGTGGAAGGTCCAAATTATGCCTGGAATATGTATCCAAGACATTGTTAAACACCTACCTGAATACCCACCTTGGCACCCCTCCTATGTTCTCTGGGGTGCTGCAAAGCAGACAAAAGCTTTGGCACCTCTCAGTCTATCACAGACACCATATTTGGCCTTGTTTTGCAGTCTTTGGTAAATGCAGGTCACAGATGCTAGGCGTGTGCATCTGCCTTTTCTGGTGAAATAACTCAGGATTGCTTATAGGGGTGTTTTTATCTGTTGCTATAGGTCAAAGGCACAAAATACTTAAAAACCTAGCCAACTTGCTTGTTTGCTGCTGCTGCTGCCACCTTTGTTTTGTCTGCTACCTGTTTGCCTTGCATGCCTTTGTGTTCCACAACACTTTGCACTATGCAGAGCTGGGGACTTGCCTCCCCCATGCAGGGAAGACCTGATCCTACCTGTCTTCCACACTGAGACAAGGGACTGAAACAGCTTGCCCCAGGCTAGGATACAACTGCCCACCTGAGCTCAGCTGAGCCCGAGTCCATTCTACTCTGGCCAAGTCTAGGCAACAGCCTAGCAATGAGTTGCAACACCAGACCCATTCCAGCCCACCGCTGCAGCCTGAGGGCCAAGTCCTTGCTACACACAGCACCTGACCAGAGTGTTCCAGCCTGCAAACCAGGATCCTGCATTGCTAAGGTGGCTGACCACTCTGATGACATCCAGAGAGCCATGGAGGATTTGGTTCATGTCCGTGGACCTTCTCTGACAACGTTCTCTACACTTGTCCTTGTTGAACTTCAACTGATTCCTCTGTGCCCAGCTCTCCAGCCTGCCCAGGGCTCTCTGGATGGCCACACAACCTTCAGGTGTATCAGCCAAGCCTCCCAGCTTGGTGTTGTCAGCAAACTTGCTGAGCAGGCACTCTGTGCCCTCATCAATGTCATTGATTAAGATGTCGAAGAGGACTGGCACCAGCACTGATCCCTGGGGGACACCACTAGTCACAGGTCTCCAGCTGGACCTGGCACCATTGATCACCACCCTCTGAACTCTTATCTTGCAACCAGTTCCTAAGCCACCTCACTGTCCACTCTTCCATCCCACACTTTCTCATCTTGCTCACTGAAATGTCATGGGAGATGGTGTCAAAGGTCTTCCTACGGTCAAGGTAGGCTACATCCACTGTTTTCTCTGAATCTACCCATTGAGTTATAGTATCATAAAATGCTATCAGGTTAGTTAAGCATGACTTCCCCTCCTTAACAAGGAACCTAAACTAAAGAGGCCTTTGGAAATCAAGTGCAACACAGACTGAAATCATGAAGAGAAAGGGCAGTAAAACAGGGAAGTAAAACAGGAAGAGAGAGAGAGAGGTCCTTTCAGATGGGGCCAATCCCTCTAGGAGGGAGTTTATAAAATTGCAAGCACAATAAGAGACACAGGAGTTGAGATGAGATTTTAAATAGAAACTCAAAGGTGGAAAAGTGTATTGTTTGCAGATAATAAATCTGTGACCAGATGATAGAGGAGAAATAGAAGGGGCTGACCAGGGAGAAGATAGGCTCTCAGGAGTAAAGGTGAGCCTCACTGTGGAGAGAGCAGTGTCAGAAGAGAAGATGTCTCCCTCAGAACAAGAGCAAGGATCAGGTATTCTGGGTATCCTGGGGTGCATTAAGAAAAGTATGGCCAGAAGGTCAGAGGCAGTTCTCCTGTAAGATCATAGGTTGTTAATGAAGAACAATGGTCCATCATGGACCAGCTGCAACACAAGCCTTGGGCACAAACTGTCTGAACATTGTGCAAGAGAAAAGAATGAGAACTTGCAGATTAGGAGAAGCAAGGAAACAGGACCTTGTTATCTGATGAATATGCTAAGACTGGTGCTCTGTAGGAACCAGATGTGGCAGACAGATTATAGATTAGAAGAAAAGACAATTTTGCATGTGATAAAATGACCAATCAATAGGTAAAAGCTTTAAGCCTAGATAGCATATATATCCCTGTATGTTGCCTAATAAAATCAGAACTTAGCTTGCATCAAGCTGTCTCCCCATCCCTCCATCGCAGCAAATGGTGATCACCGATGTGGTATTGGCACTGACCATCCGGGACAGGACGACTGGCTGCGAGTCTCTGGGAACTTCAGAATTCTACTGAAAGAAGCAGCTAGTGGGCCCACTACTAGTCACCTCCTCGAGATTGGCAGGTGAGCCCAGAGAAACTGAAAATGGGAAAACAGAGTTCCCATGAGGAAAGGGACATTTATAAACTTATGAAGGAACTTGTTTGGAAACGTAACAAAGACATTTTGGATCGTGATTTAAAATTGGTTATGAGATGGGTACGCAATAAACCCCCGGACACCACAAAAGTTAGCATCTTTACATCAGAGCTATGGGAGAAGATTTATGACAGGGCTAAACATTGGGAAAGCTGTATTGGCTGAAAGTCATAAATCTGAGACTGAGGTCCAAGAAGAAAGAAACAAAAAGAGCTCTGAATTTTTCCTCTCTATGAGAGACATTTAAGCTTTAAGAGTTATTTTTGCAATGCAAAAAGTCCACTTTTTAGTTCACCTGAGATGTGGTGACAAAAGCTGTGAAGAAAAAGCCCCGGAAGTCTCATAAATCTGCCGATAAGAAAAGATGCGGAAAGAAAACAGATAAAAGTAACAGAGAGTTAGCAGCTACAGAGGTATTTGAAGAATTTCTGATGAGCTGAAGGCCGAAAAAGTCTTACGAGATTAACTGCCAACTCCTGTAAGCTCCAAATTTGTCCGCAGAGAAATTTAACTTTTGGCTGCATGATGGAAGACTGCAAGCAACAAAGAGGTAAGACAGAAGCAGCGAATCTGCTGAGCTGTAGCATCTCTACTCCACCTCCGCTGCTCGGGTGCTGCAGCAGCACGCAGTACCCCACACACACATTGGGCCACGAGGGGCTCACAACATGGTGGGAGGGTGTGGTGGAGGGGCCGTAGGCTTGAAAACAGAGGCCTCCCTATGCCTCTACATGCCTGGACACATTTTCCTGCCAGGACCCCTGGTAGTGAATAGGGTTGTGTAACACACACACCCAGCCCGTGTATCCCTGGGGTCTGCCCATGTGATCCCCATATTTGCGAGGGTCCAGGCAAACAGCTTCTGCCTATTAAGGTAAAGTTTGGCTTACTGCCAACCTGATTGGTCACTTTGGATGGCCAAAGGGCCATGAATCTCGGCCCACAGTCTATACAGAAGGGTGCAAAGGAGCACCATGTGTTCAGACTCAGCTGTTCAGACTCAGCTCTGGTCAGATCTGTTCAGATTCAGCTCTCTGACCCTGCCTGCAGCGCAGCTCAGCTCCCTGATCCACATTGCAGCGTCCAGCTGCCCTGACTTATTTGCAAAGGCCCAGACACAGAGTCTGGCCCTCACTTGCATGCTTTCTGAGATATAGACCTCTTACTTTGATTTCAATTTGCAGTTAATCTGTCTGCGTACCTTAGAAGCGGAGCACATTCAAGCCTGAACCCATTATATACATGGGGAGCTGATAGCCTCCTAAACCTAGAGCCAGCTGTGCATACCAGCCAGCTACTTTGCATTTATCTATGGAGCTCAGACTCCGAGCTTTGCCTGGTAAGAGGACCAGGACGGCAGACCTTTTGGATTGTCTGCCAACACACATACACACACAGCCTGCTAGCTGTGAAAGACCATGTCAGAAGCTGCACGGACAACCTTCTCCTCCTGTTCCTGGAATCCTGCCAGCTGATCATCCCTGGACTCGCCATATCCAGAAGCAGCAGCGTCGAGGCAGAGATCACTTCACCAGGACAAAAGGTTCAAGAAAACCTGTTTACCCCTGAGACTGGGAAGATTTATCATCCCCCCCCCTCAAGCCGGGAGGATTCACCTAGTTTCTCTCTCAAGCCAGGAAGATTCCAGCCCCATAGAGTCCGGACACTGGGCACAGGTTGTGACACAACCCCGGGAGGGTGATCAATAATTAATAGCAAGGCTTCTAAATAAGATTTAATTCCTCTGTAATATAAGTTACCTCTGCCTTAGTGCAGACACAGTTTCAGCCCCTGCTGGGAAAACAGCATAGCTCCTAAGCATTAAGCCAAAAGGAAATCTCTTTCTCTGTCTATAGTTGATAATTTCCAGTTATTGACCAAATCCCTGTATATATATCATATCCTAATTGTTTTCCTAACTTTGCACTAGAACTACATATTATTACACAGTGATTGGGGGTGGCAAGAGTTAGTAAATATTAATTTTAATAAATATATTTTTATATAAAATTAATATTGCCTCAAAATAATTTTTCACCTCCCCCAAATAAGGGAGGCTAGAGAAACACCCTCTGTAACAGAGGGCTAGCCCAGTACATACGGAAGGAGAGGGGCAGTGAGAGCGCAGCAAATCCCCCCATCACCTGCCTGCCAGCCAGACTCACAGACGCTCACCCCACCTTCTCCTAATTGTTTTTTCTCTACAGCCATTCGGAAGAAGAATCACCTTTTCTTAAAGGGACCAGACTGAATTTCCAATAGCTGCCTTGCAAATTAAAATCCTGACAGTGTTTCTAATTTTGATCGTAATAGGTCTTAGAGTTTTAGGAGTTTACTGGATATGTTGCTAATTGCAATAGGATAAGGTTAGGAATAGTCCTAGTAGAATAATTGTAATAAGACTTAAGTAATTAAAATAAAGTAATTAAAATAGAGTATATTAAGTAAGTGGTAGAATATAATGGAATGTTATGGTAAGAGTTGTTTTGTAAGTCTATCTGGTTTTGTGATTTAAGGTTCTTTTCCTTTTCTGAATACCAGGGTATTTTCAAGGAGCTCCATGAATGCATCATTTTCTTAGATTTTCTTTTTTTTTTTTTTTCCTCAGTAATGATTTACTGTTTTAGACTTTTTAAGTTGATAATATAGTTAAGGTTAGGAGTTTATAATAGAATATAAAAAAAAATTCTTAAGTCTTTTCTGTATATTAATATAGCATAATAGGATAAGGATTATATAAAAATAAATTTAATAACAATAATAATTTTTAAAAAGGGGGTATGAGGGCAGCCACCCTGAAATAGGGACTGCAAAAAGAAAATCTTATGATTTTCAGTTTTTAAACTGCTTTCTTATGGATAACAACTCCTGATTATCAGAAATTTTAATGCCAATGATTCTTTTGAGAGAAGAGAGAGAAGAACAAATTGGAAAAGTCTCTGGTCAAATCATACAGAGAGATTCACCCTAGGGATTCTTTTTCTGGTTTATGTGATTGTTCAGGCATGTTTACAGGCCTGGATACCAGCTCAGAAGACAGATACTGTGGCAAGAATTTGAATGCTGAGATAATGGTTGTGTTTGTATGTGTGTTTGCATAGGTCATAGGTTTTGACTATGCTGAATCTAGGTATTTTCATGAGTTTCCAACAACTCCTACTTATAGGTAAAGGCAGGAAACAACTGTTTTGTTGGCAATGTTTAAAGTGCTGTGCTTGTTGTCTTTTTGTAAAAGGCACCTTGCAGAAAGCTAAGAAACACTGCCTTTATTTTTAATAAAACAGAAAAAGGAGAAAAAAGTATGTTCCCCATCATTTAAAAGGATCAGTTCATGCTTTTCAACAAGACTGTAAAGATAATGTAGAATTATGGAATGAAGGAGAAAGGATTGCTGCTTCCTTCTTTGCACCACAAGTAGCATCAGCCCAAGCTTTAGCGACAATAAATAAATTAGGATGCTGGTTAGCAAAACAAACAAATGCTATGAGCCTGGCACTTTCAGGTCTCCTACTAGATGTAGATAGTGTTAGACATGCTACCTTGCAAAATGGGGCTTCAATTGATTTTTTGCTTTTAGCTCAGGGACATGGTTGTGAAGATTTTGAAGGACTATGCTATATGAATCTATCTGATCATTCTGAATTAATACATGCAAGCATACAATGACTGAAAGAGGAGTCAATAAGCTGCATCTGGATGATGGTGGATATTGGTTTGACAATCTTTTTGCGGGATGGGGATTGTCAGGATGGATTTGTAGTATTGTAAAAATGTTTTGTTATGTTATAATTTTAATACTCTTATTGCTTATATTGTTGCCATGTTTTTTGCAATGTATTCAGAGAATGATCAAATGTGCCACAGCCAGAATCTTTTTTGTGCAATAGAAACGGGGAAATGTAGGAACACAGGTCATTAATGAAGAACAATGGTCCATCGTGGACCAGCTGCAACACAAGCCTTGGGCACAAACTGAGTCAGCGTGATCCTGAACATTGTGCAAGAGAAAAGAATGAGAACTTGCAGATTAGGAGAAGCAAGGAAACAGGACCTTGTTATCTGATGAATATGCTAAGACTGGTGCTCCGTGGGAACCAGATGTGGCAGACAGATTATAGATTAGAAGAAAAGACGATTTTGCATGTGATAAAATGACCAATCAATAGGTAAAAGCTTTAAGCCTAGATAGCATATATATCCCTGTATGTTGCCTAATAAAATCGGAACTTAGCTTGCATCTAGCTGTCTCCCCGTCTCTCCATCGCAGCATTCTCCTTCCCCTCTAATCTGCCCTGATAAGACCACATCTATGGTACTGTGTCCAGTTCTGGGTTCCCCAATTCAAGAAGCAAAGGGAACTGCTGGAGAGATTCCAACAGATGACCATGAAGACAATGAGGGCACTAAAGCATCTCTCATGAGAAGATACTGAGACACCTGGGGATCTTTAGCTTAGAGAAGAGCAGACTGAGAAAGGATCTTTTCAGTGCTGATCAAGTTAAAAGGTGGAAGTCATCAGGACAGGGATAGACTTTTTTTCAGTTGTGTCTGGTGATAGAATAAGGGACAGTGGGTGCAAACTAGAATACAGGAGTCTTCACTTGAACTTAAGGAAAAACTTCTTCACTTTGAGGGTGCCAGAACACTGGAACAGGCTGCCCAGAGAGGCTGTGGAGTCTCCTCTGGAGACTTTCCAAATCTTCCTGGACATAATCCTGGGCCACCTGATCCTGGCATACCTGAGTTAGGAGGTGGTTGGATTAGATGATCATCAGAGGTCCCTTCTAACCTCTACCATTCTGTGATTCATTGAATACCCAAAACTAAGAAAAAAACACTGTTATTGACAGCACAGTAGCAGAGGTCTCTGATCTTCTTCCCCACCACTTTGATGTTCCTCAGGGCTTCAGGAGGTCTTATCTTAATCCACTTTTTATTCTAGATCTAATATCGTCTCTCAATCTGTCAGTGGCAGCAGTGACAAAGGCATATTGAACGCTGTCCTCTGTCAGCTGTGCAGTGGGTGGCTGAAAAGAAGAAAGAGCAAATGGAACTCACACAGAGGGAAGGGAGTGGGACAGAAAATTTTTGATGGCAAGTATCTCTGCCTCCTCTGAGCCACACAGGAACAGCAAATATCACTGCCCACTAATCTGAAGCATCTGGCATCATCCACACTACAGGGGCAAATATCTTGGCAGCATCCATCATAGGAGAGAGCACACCAAGAAGGTGAGCAATAATGAGAGTGTAGAGTCAGGACTGTTGCAGGAGAGAGGGAATTTTAGAAAGACTCCTGTTAAAGCAAGACATAAGGTTCTGCTTCTGAAAGTGGCGACGGCAAGTAACTGCAGCTATTTCCCATAGGCGCTCACATTAATGTAACAGAACAAAGACAAGTGAAGAAATTAGCCACATACACACAGAAAGCCCTCTGTGAAAATCACTCTTATTTGTTCTGTGCTAAGAAAAATACTCTGGGTGTGAGAACTGGAAGCAGAACCTGAATGTCATGACTGGGATGAAATTAAGAGGTTGTACATTTTAGAAGATAACATAAACTGACATGTTTTTAGTAATGGCCACAAGTGTTTTAATGATGGGAAAATGAAACTATAGGCATTGATAGCCACATTCTAGAGTTGATCTGAGAGTAAACAGAGAAATTTTATTTTAAAGGTTTTTCACTTGGAAGCCCATTCACATTTAACGAAGCAATCCACAGGTGTGCTCAAACAGACGTGTAAAACATGAAAATTAACAAACAGTCTGCTTCTTCTCCAAGTACCTTTTCAAATGGCACAGAGAACTTTACAGAAGCTAAAGGAGCCTCTATGTTTAATTCACACAGTATCACAGTATCATCAGGGTTGGAAGAGACCTCACAGATCATCAAGTCCAATCATTTACCACAGAGCTCAAGGCTAGACCATGGCACCAAGTGCCACATCCAATCTTGCCTTGAACAGCTCCAGGGACTGCGACTCCACCACCCCCCCAGGCAGCCCATTCCAGTGTCCAATGACTCTCTCAGTGAAGAACTTTCTCCTCACCTCGAGACTAAATCTCCCCTGGCGCAGCCTGAGGCTGTGTCCTCTCGTTCTGGTGCTGGCCACCTGAGAGAAGAGAGCAACCTCCCCCTGGTCACAACCACCCCTCAGGTAGTTGTATACAGCAGTAAGGTCACCCCTGAGCCTCCTCTTCTCCAGGCTAAACAATCCCAGCTCCCTCAGCCTCTCCTCGTAGGGCTGTGCTCGAGACCTCTCACCAGCCTCGTCGCCCTTCTCTGGACATGCTCAAGCATTTTGATGTCCCTCCTAAACTGGGGGGCCCAGAACTGAACACAGTACTCAAGGTGTGGTCTCACCAGTGCAGAGTACAGGGGCAGAATGACCTACCTGCTCCTGCTGACCACACCATTCCTGATGCAGGCCAGGATGCTATTGGCTCTCTTGGCCACCTGGGCACACTGCTGGCTCATGTTCAGGTGGGTATCAATCAGCACCCCCAGATCCCTCTCTGTTTGGCTGCTCTCCAGCCACTCCGATCCCAGCTTGTATCTCTGCATGGGGTTGTTGTGGCCAAAGTGCAGCACCCTGCACTTGGAGCTATTGAATGCCATCCCATTGGACTCTGCCCATCTGTCCAGGTGGTCAAGATCCCGCTGCAGAGCCCTTCTGCCCTCCAACCCAGTCACATCTGCCCCCAGCTTAGTGTCATCTGCAAACTTGCTGATGACTGACTCCATGCCCTCATCCAGACCATCTATGAAGATGTTAAAGAGGATGGGGCCCAGCACTGATCCCTGAGGGACACCACTAGTGACTGGCCGCCAGCTGGATGTGGCACCATTCACCACCACTCTCTGGGTCCGGCCCTCCAGCCAGTTCCTAACCCAGCACAGAGTGTTGCCATCCAAGCCATGGGCTGACAGCTTAGCCAGCAGTTTGCTGTGGGGGACAGTGTCAAAGGCCTTGCTGAAGTCCAGATAGACCACATCCACAGGCCTCCCCACATCCACCAAGCAGGTCACCTGATCATAGAAGGAGATCAGGTTAGAAAGGCAGGATCTGCCCTTCCTAAACCCATGCTGGCTGGACCTGAGCCCTTTGCCATCCCTCAGGTGCGCTCTTATCACCCCCAAGAACTGCTCCATCAGTTTCCCTGGCACTGAGGTCAGGCTGATGGGTCTGTAGTTCCCAGGTTCCTCCATCCGACCCTTCTTGTGGATGGGGACCACGTTGGCCATTTTCCAGTCTCCTGGGACCTCTCCGGTGAGCCAGGACTGCTGGAAAATGATGGAGAGTGGCTTGGCCAGCTCAGCTGCCAGCTCTCTCAGCACCCTGGGATGGATTCCATCTGGTCCCATGCACTTGTGGGTGTCCAGGTGGCTCAGCAGGTCCTGAACTAATTCTTCATGAATTTCCAGGGGAACACACCGCTCTCTGACCCCACCCCCCAGTTCAAGAGGCCACTTGCCCTGAACTCCTCCCTCCTTACTGTTGAAAACTGAGGTGAAGAAGGCATTCAGGACCTCAGCCTTTTCTTCGTCATCAGTTATAGTGTTCCCTTCCTGGTCCAGTAAGCAGTGGAGGCTCTTCTTGCCCTTCCTTTTAGCATTGATAAATTTACAAAAGTGCTTTTTGTTATCTTTCACGGAAGTGGCAGCCTAAGTTCTAGCTGGGCCTTAGCCTCTCTAATTTTTCTCCTGCATAATCTGGCTACCTCCTTAAACACGTCAGGAGAAGCCTTCCCCTCCTTCCAGAGGTGATACACCCTCTTTTTTTCCCCCAATTCCTGAAGGCCATGGTATTTCCTCAACAATCTGATCAGGTACTGATGAGTCAATCTAGTTCTGAGATTTTCCTTGCTTAAGTCCTTAAGATGTCATTATTATGCTGATGTGGCACTGCAAAAAAAATTTGCTGGTTTAGTGTAGCTCAGAACCAAAAGTTTAAAATCCCTTAGCACCATGCTCACTGTCTCTGAATCCAAATTTGAAATGCCAGTTCATTTGTGGAAGTGCTTCCTTTCATGCTGTAATATTATTTCTGTCTGGTTCAGGTTCCCTCGCAGTTATCTGAGGACTCTAGGATGCTGAATGTCATAAGACATTGAAATCTAATTCTGTTTTTTGCAGAGCCAACATGGACTGTCAAACCTGTCATATCGAGGTTTACACCACCATGGGAATTAAAAACTGCAACTTCCAGATGTGCTGTGCATGTGGTATACAAAAAGGCTTTAGGGACTGCACTGTTTCTTGCTGGATCACTTCACATATGTTACGGAGGGGAATTCTCAGTACCTACACCTATTTTGGCGAAGGGGAGAAATTAATTGGGGTGAGATAATTTTATATAAAAATATATATTTATTAATATCAATATTCTGAACTCTCACCACCCCCAACCACTGTATATTAATATTAAATTTTGATACACAGTTATGAAAACATCTAGGATAAAATATGTACAGAAACTGGTTTAATTAACTAGCAAACATTCAAACAATATACAGAGAGAGGAGTTTTCCCCATGGCTTAATGCCACTTGAGGTCATATGCTATTCACCCAGCAGAGTGGGCTGAAAATGATTCTGCTCTATGGCAGAGGCAATTTATATTACAGAAGTATTAAAGCTTTCACTCACAACTTTTATTAATTATTAATTACCCTCCGGGGCTGCATTACAGTCTATGCATATGTCCAATTCTTCAGGGTCTCTACCTGTGGACTCTGAGGCTGGAATACTCCTGGCTTGAGGAGAAAGGATAAATCTTCCCAGCTTCTGGGGAAATAGGTTTTCTGACCTTTTTCTCCTGGTGAAGAGGCGATCTCTGCTTTTAATGCTGCTGGCTTCTTCTGGATGCTTCTGTCCAGGACTTCTCAGTTGGCAGGATCTGAGGAGAATATCGTGCTGTCTCTGACACGGTTCTTCACATCTTGCAGGCCGGGTGTGTGTGCAGACAATCCAGAATCTGATTCCTGGTTATCTCAGTGGCAACGGCACTTGCCAGGCAATGATAGACAGTGGGCATGCAAAGTGTGTGTGGCTGCTGGGAGTTTGAGCTCCGTAGGTAAAGGCAATACAGGATCTGGTCCTGATAACGCAATGGCATGCAGATGTGCACAGCTGGCTTAGGAGACTATAGGCTCCTCATATATGTATATGTGCAGGCTTAAATGAGCTCTGCAAGAAAGGTACGCAGGCAGGTGAGCTGCGAATGAGTCAGAGTATGAAGTCTGAGCCTCTGAGCATCTGAGTGGCTGAGCTATGCAGGGTCTGTGCCTGAGGGTCTGAGCTGAGCACGTTGTTTACTTGTGCACCCCTACTTATTGAATGTGGGCTGAGATTAATGTGCCCTTTGGCCAGTAGAATGACCAATCAGGTTGGCAGTCAGCCAAACCTTACCATAATAGGCAGAAGCTACTTGCCTGGACTTTCTCAAACATGGGATCACATGGGCTTACCCCAGGAAGACACGAGCTGGGTGTGTGGGGGCTTACACAACCTGTTTACAACCAGGGGTCCTGGCAATAAAACATATCCACGCAAGGCATAGGCATAAACAAGCCTGCCTTTGGGCCTACAGGCCCTCCACAACAACATACCAAATAAATGTCTTCAAAGGGATATTTTGACCTTCCAAAACCAGAGGACAATTTGATTACCTTCCAGAAATAGGTGGGCAAGGTGGAAAAGAGAGATCAGAATATCCAGAGGTGGGCCACTAAAGCAATCAGAAGGATGGAAGATGTCTGCTGAAAGAGGTTGTTCAGCCTGGAGAAGACTCCTGGGAGACTGACTTGTGGCCTTAAAAGGGATGTTCAGAATGATGGGGACAGACTTTTTAGCAGGCCACATTGTGACAGGACAGGGGGTGACAGTTTGAAACTGAAACAGTCAGATTTAGACTAGGCCAAAAGAAGAAATCTTTCATAGTGAGGATGGTAAGACACTGGCCAAGGTGGGAAATGCCCCATCCCTGAAACCATTTCAAGTGAAGTTGTCTGGAGCTCTGAGGCACCTAATGGAGTTGAAAATGTCCCTGCTGACTGCAGGGGAATTGGACTAGATGACTCTTAATAGCCCCTTGGAATCTAAACCATTCTCTGATTCTTTGTAATGAAGTATTTTGCACAGAAGAGAGTGAATACAAAGTAAGGATAAACTTAGTCTGGAAATGTGAAGATAAATACATAGGTCATCTTCTGTATGGGCTGTCTTGTAGGAATCATGGAGGGAAATAAATAAATAAAGTCCAAAGCTTGACAAATGTATTCATGACACTGCACCAACTTTAATGAGGTTCAGTGTAAAGGTGATGGCCTTAATAAATCCCATCTTATAAAGGGATCCATTCTCATCCTTTTACATTTCTCTGAGGACAGTTGTGCACTGATAAGAATGTGAAAATATGTCTGCTGACAAATACAGCTGAATCCCTGTCAAAAACCTGCCAGAATCAGTGAGATGATTGTGATGGACATTTACTAAAGATATGTTCCCATCACCCCAAGTAAGCAAATTCATTTGTGCACAAATGACTTCAGTGTGAGTCAAAGTCAGTGTGCTGTATCCCTTAACATCATCCAAGTCATAATAAATACACTGGGAAGGGGCACTTTGAGTCATCTAATTCACCTTGGTGTTTTTTTGCAGAGCCAAGTTTTGATAGGTGTTGATCTTACTTGTCTTTTAAAAAAAGTCTGTGACAACAAGGCCACAACTCAAACACTAACTGTGTATAATATCAGTATTATGTCATAAGTAAAAAGCCCTTCTAGCTCTCCTGACCCATAGCATGGCCATTTAACAGCAGTAATTCATCATGGTGATGGAAGCTAACATCCTTCCTCACTCAGAATATTTTTTCTCTTAATTTCTCACAATTTTGCATCTAACCTTGAGTAAAAGTTTGTGGATCTCTGAAGAATGTGTTGGAAAGGCCTCAGAATAAGCACACTCCTCAAATATGCTAAACACTAGCTCGAGTCTCACTTCCCCCTTCCAGGAACTCAAGACCACTTTTCATGCAAAACTCTATAAAAATTCAGTGAGGTGTAGGCTTCTCTTTAGACTCAAATGAGTCCTAACTCAAAACACACATTTTTTTACCAGTTGGACTTTACTACTGTAAAGTAATCTTGAATTTCCTAACCTGTCAGCTCATCTTCATGAAGATGAATGATTACTAGGTTTGATGAGCCCATGGTGGAGGAGCTCTGTCTTTGTTCTCTGCACACATACAACTTGGCAATTCAAAGTTGTCACACAAATCAAATTCTCATGCAGCTCCAGTAAGTGAAAGCAGAATCTGTTGGGTGTGACCTGCTATATAACTGAAACAGGCTCATTTTTTTTAAAGCATATTGAGAATTTGAAGTAAATTCTAATGGGAGACATCTTACTGCTGATGATTAAAGGACTTGAACATCTCCCCTGTGATCAAAGACTGAGAGAACTTGAACTGTTTAATCTGGAGAAGAAAAGTCTGAGAGGGGATCTTATTAATGTCTTTAAATATCTGAGGGGTGGGTGTCAAGAGGGAACAGCCTCTTTTCAGTGGCACCTAGTAACATGACAATGGATATGAGCTAGCACACAGGAAATTCCTCCTTGGCATAAGGAGAAACCTCTTTACTGAGAGGGTGACTGAGCACTGGAACAGGCTGCCCAAAGAGGTCGTGAAATCTCTTTCTCTGAAGACTATCAAAGCCAAGCTGGACACATTTCTATGTGGCCTGCCCTAGATGATCCTACTTTGGCAGCAGGGTTGGACTCAATGACCTCTGGAAGTCCCTTACAAACCCTAATATTCTGTGATTCTGTGATCTGGTTCAAATACACTGTAGTGAAGCCCTCTGATTACTATGCCTTATTAGTAATACAGACAGGGAATTATGAGGTTGATAACAGAGGGCTAAAAGCTATCAAAAGAGACCTCAAGGCACTGGGAAAAGCAGTTGAGGGAGCAGGGGCACAGGTAGTCTTTTCATCTTTACCCTTAGTCACAGGTTGGAATGCAGAGAGGAATAGGAAAGCATATTTGATTAACAAGTGGCTCAGAAGCTGGTGTCTCCAACAAAACTTTGGATTCTTTGATCTTGGGCCAGCAGTGTACTCAGGTGGCCAAGAGAGCCAATAGCATCCTGGCCTGCATCAGGAATGGTGTGGTCAGCAGGAGCAGGGAGGTCATTCTACCCCTGTACTCTGCACTGGTGAGACCACACCTTGAGTACTGTGTTCAGTTCTGGGCCCCCCAGTTTAGGAGGGACATCAAAATGCTTGAGCATGTCCAGAGAAGGGCGACGAGGCTGGTGAGAGACCTCGAGCACAGCCCTATGAGGAGAGGCTGAGGGACCTGGGATTGTTTAGCCTGGAGAAGAGGAGGTTCAGGGGTGACCTTATTGCTGTCTACAACTACCTGAGGGGTGGTTGTGACCAGGAGGAGGTTGCTCTCTTCTCTCAGGTGGCCAGCACCAGAACAAGAGGACACAGCCTCAGGCTGCGCCAGGGGAGATTTAGTCTCGAGGTGAGGAGAAAGTTCTTCACTGAGAGAGTCATTGGACACTGGAATGGGCTGCCTGGGGAGGTGATGGAGTCGCTGTCCCTGGAGCTGTTCAAGGCAAGGTTGGACATGGCACTTGGTGCCATGGTCTAGCCTTGAGCTCTGTGGTAAAGGGTTGGACTTGATGATCTGTGAGGTCTCTTCCAACCCTGATGATACTGTGATACTATGATACTGTGATCTTGCCACAGGTCTGCAAGCAACAGATGAGATACAACTGACGCAGAGAGGGAGAAAGACCCTGGCACATGAGCTGGCTGGGCTTGTTGAGAGGGCTTTAAACTAGAGTGGAAGGGGGAGGGGGTTAAACATGATAGCACTAGAGATAAATCAAAGGGAATTAAGGATGGTAGGCTAGAGATAGGAGTAAAAGCAGCAGCCCAGCTGAAGTGCATGTATACTAATGCATGCAGTATGGGTAACAAACAAGAGGAGCTGGAAGCTTTGGTGCTAGAGGAAAACTATGATATTGTCGCTATCACTGAAACGTGGTGGGATGACTCGCACGATTGGAGTGCTGTAATCAATGGTGTGCTAGTTTGAAGCAGGCTAGAATGTTTTGGTGAGAAAAACTAGATCATAGGCTGTGAAAAGAAAAACAATGGTGATGCCTGCTTCCCTCAGAGTCTCGCTGAAGAAGAATGTAAACATTAGATAACACTCTCGCCATTTTGTGTCACTCTGCTTCTGGCTTCGGACTGAGCTGCAGCTCCCTAACCTCACCTTCCACTTAACTTTGCTTCTTAACCTCTTGGCTGAACCTCTAGTCTTCCTTAGGACTGGGGCAAGGTTGAGAGGGGCAGGGGGAAGGTGCAGGGGTGGTTGAGAGCCCCTCCTGGGGACTCAGGCTTCTGGGAGGGGAGTTGTGTTTCTGTATTACTTTTACCTTGTATATTTCTGTCTATAACTCTATATACTGTAAATATCTGCTTGTATATTGTGCTAGCTGTAAATAAATAGCTTCATTCATATTCACAGAGCCCCACTGAGTCTAGTGGGGTACCTTCTAAAGTGCGAGGGGGTGGGTAACACCCAAACTACCACCAATGGCTACAGACTCTTCAGGAGAGACAGGCAAGGGAGAAGAGATGGAGGAGTGGCTCACTATATTAGGGATGCTCTGGATGTCATGGGGATAGAAATCAAGGATGATCAAGTTGAGTCTTTATGGGTGAGAATTAAGGGGAAGGCCAACAAGGCTGATATCCTGGTTGGAGTCTGTTATAGACCACCCAATCAGGAAGAAGAGGTTGATTTATTACTCTTTTAATAGCTGGAGGCTGCCTCGAGATCACCTGCCCTTGTTCTGATGGGCAACTTTAACCTACCAGACATCTGCTGGGACTTAAACACTGCAGAGAAGCAGCAGTCTAGAAGGTTTCTAGAATGTGTGGAAGACAACTTCTTATCCCGGATGTTATGTGAGCCTACCAGGGAGGCAGCCCTGCTTGACCTGCTGCTCACAAATAGAGAGGGCCTGGTAGGGGATATGGTGGTTGGAGGCTGCCTGGGGTCCAGTGACCATGAAATTATAGAGTTTTCAATACATGGAGAAACCAGGAGGGGCATTAACAGAACCTCTACACTGGACTTCCAAAGGGCAGACTTCAGCCTATTTAAGGAACTAACTCAGAAAGTTCCTTGGGAAAAAGCCCTTGAAAACAAAGGGGTCCAGGAAGGTTGGACCTGCTTCAAGAAAGAACTCCTGCAGGCACAGGAGCAGGCAGTGCCACTGAGCCGGAAGATGAGCTGTCGAGGGAGGCAGCCAGACTGGATGGGCAGGGAGCTGCTGAAGGAATTAAAGATTAAAAAGAGAGTGTATCACCTTTGGAAAAGAGGGGAGGTTTCCCAGGAACAGTTCAAGGAAGTTGCTAGGTCTTGTAGGAAAAAAATTAGAGAGGCAAAAGCCCACTTGGAGCTTAGGCTGGCCACAGCTGTCAAGGAAAATAAAAAATGTTTCTATAAATACATGAATGGCAAGAGAAGGGCCAAGGACAACCTCCAGTCCTTGTTAGATAGAGAGGGGAATATAGTGACAAAGAATGAGGAAAAGGCAGAGGTGCTTAACACCTTCTTTGCCTCAATCTTCACTAGTGGGACAGGTTGTCTCCAGGACAGCTGGACTCCTGAAGTGGTGGATGGAGCCAGGGTCCAGTATAGTCCCCCTCTAATCCATGAGGAAGAAATAAGGGACCTGCTGAGCCACTTGGATCCTCACAAGTCCATGGGACCAAATGGGATCCATCCTGAGGTGCTGAGAGAGCTGGCAGATGAGCTGGCCAAGCCACTCTCCATCATTTATCAACAGTCCTGGCTCACTGGAGAGGTTCCTGAAGACTGGAAGCTGGCCAATGTGATGCCCATCCACAAGAAGGGTCATAAGGAGGAGCCAGAAAACTACAGAGCTGTCAGCCTGACCTCAGTGCCAGGCAAGGTGATGGAACAGGTCCTCTTGAGTGCCATCACAAAGCACCTACAGGATGGCCAAGGGATCAGGCCCAGCCAGCATGGGTTCAGGAAGGGCAGGTCCTATCTCACCAACCTAATCTCCTTTTATGATCAGGTTACCTGCCTGGTGAATGTGGGGAAGGCTGTGGATGTAGTCTACCTGCACTTCAGGAAAGCCGTTGACACTGTCTGCCACAAGAAGCTCCTAGCCAAGCTGGCAGCTCATGGTTTGGACAGATTCACTCTGTGCTGGATCAGGAACTGGCTGGATGGCAGAGCCCAGAGAGTGGTGGTGAATGGTGCCACATCCAGTTGGCAGCCAGTCACAAGTGGTGGGCCCAGTCCTGTTCAATATCTTTGCTGATGATCTGGACAAGGAACTTGGGAATACTGGTAGATAGTAGGCTGAAGATGAGCCAGCAGTGTGCCCAGGTGGCCAAGAGAGCCAATGGCATCCTGGCCTGCATCAGGAACAGTGTTCTGTTCATAATTCTATGATTTTATGATTGATTCTAGTTCATGAACTATACTCTTGACAGGCATTTGAGGCTCTCTCAGTATGATCAAAGAATCGTAGAATGGTTTAGGTTGGAAGGAACCTTAAAGATCATCTAGTTCTGCAGGCAGGAACACCTGCTACTAGAACAGGTCATGCAAGGGTTAGAATCATAGAATCACAGAATCATAGAATCAACCAGGTTGGAAGAGACCTCCAAGATCAGCCAGTCCAACCCACCACCCAGCCCTATCCAGTCAACTAGAACATGGCTCTAGGTGACTTATCCTGTCTTTTCTTGAACACCTCCAGGGACAGTGCCTCCACCACCTCCCTGGGCAGCCCATTCCAATGGCAAATCACTCTCTCCGTGAAGAACTTCCTCCTAACATCCAGCCTAGACCTAATCTGGCACAACTTGAGACTGTGTTCCCTTGTTCTATTGCTGTGTTAGGGAGGGGAGTTTGTCTGGGCTTTGGGGAATGAAATGCGAGGCTGAATTTGAAAGAATTTGAAAGATTTATTATTATAAACACTAGGAATTCCCTTCCCCAAACTTATTTATAACTATCCTACGTAAGTCCTTTATATGCAGTTGCGAATTAAATTACAGAATGTTTATGTGTAAGAAATCAAGAATTTAGCAACAGTTTGAAAGAATTTATGAAGAGAGTTTGTGTCTTGAGAGACAGTTCCACTGGAAGGCTTTGAGAGGTTATTCTGTCTTTAGATCAAGTTTTCTCAGTTACTCATTGTCCAAATTCAATTCTGAAAGTCCTAAATATTGTGGATTGTAGCGCGCTGTCTGAGTTTCCATGGGTCCGAGCCAAGCTGGGTGCTGGCTTCCGTCCAGAGGCTGGTGCAGATCAAAGCACTGGCGAGCTGGTTCTGTAGCCGTGCCATCCCAAGCCGTGCTTTGTGTGTGTGAGAGAGAGAGAGAGAGAGCAGTGCAAGCAAGGAAGCAAGGAAGGCAATGCAGCATCTTTTACAGTGTTTCAGAAGAGGTGTATCCAGCTGGACTGATGCTAGCTGGACAATACTGATTGGTTCAAAGTTACATGTAATTCACAGAGATAGGCTATTTTTTACCAAAAACAACCTGTGGTACCACCCAGGGGGCAGCCTCCAGCAGGTGTGCGTAGGGTGCTCATAGTGTCTCAGACCCAAGGTCTTTTTCCCAAAACAATGGCTCATATTTACAACTTTATGTCCCTCTGGGGGAGAAATCTTCCCACAGCTAGAAATGGTGGTTTAGTCAGTTCCCAGGGCTGGTGCCGTGGGCTTTTGATTTCTCGATAGATGGTCTTTGAGCCACAATTCTGTATAAATGAGGGCTTTTCAAGAGGACTTTGTAATCCTCCACCACATGCTGGTTGCCTGGGAGAACAGGCCACTCCCCACCCGGCTACAATGTCCCTTCAGGTACCCAACCTGGCCTTGAACACCTCCAGGGAGGGAGCACCCACAACCTCCCTGGGCAAGGTGTTCTAGTGTTTCATCACCCTCACTTTAAAGAACCCTTTCCTAACATCTAATTTAAATCTCCCCTCTCCAGTTTAATCCTGTTACTCCTTGTCCTGTCATTACAAGACCATGCAAATAGTCCCTACCCAGCCCTCCTATAGGCCCATTTCAGATACTGGAAGACCACTACAAAGTCTCCTCAAAGCCTTCTCTTCTCGAGGCAAAAAGAATCACAGAATCACAGAATTTCTTAGATTGGAAAAGACCTTCAAGATCACTGAGTCCAGTCATTAGAGCACCAAGTCTCATAGCCTGTCCTCATAGAAGGGGTGCTCCAGACCTCTAATCATGTTCATGGCCCTCCTCTGGATTCACTCCAACAGTTCAATGTCCTTCTTGTGTTGGAGGCTTCAGAGTTGTACACAGTACTCCAGGTGAAGTCTGATGATAGCAGAGTAAAGGGGAACAATCACCTTCCTCAACCTGCTGCCCACGATTCTTTTGATGCAACCCAGGACACGGCTGGCTGTCATACCTCACCAAACTTAACCATTCCTAGGACCAGACATAATTCACTGGACAACATCAAAGACGGGGCACGAGGTCTGAAGGACCACCTATCTAATGTAGTGTGGCATGCCAATCATGCTTCTTTTCCCAGGAGGGAGGTTGAGCAGGAAGAAAGGAAAATGCCCCAGTAGGTGGCATTGTGTATGAAAAGGCCTCTGTCACCAAGCACATTCTTAGGGTGAGTGAGTGAATGGAAATTCAGGACAGGAGACACCACAGCATGAGGCGGAAAAGCTCAAAAGCAGTTATCAGGTGCATTTAGGGGTTCAGTTCTCACATAGATGGGAAACATGTTGAGGAGCCTGCCTAAGGAACTGAGATTGTTTTATCTGGAGAAGAAGAGGCTGGGTGGAATCCTCATTGCTCCCTACAACTCCCTGAAAGGAGGTTTGAATGAGGTGGAGGTTGGTTTCTTCTCTCCAGCATCATATAATGGTAGGAGAGGAAACGGCCTGAAATTGTGACAGGGCAGTTTTAGTTGGGAACATTTATTTGCTGAAAGAACAGTCAGACATTGGAACAATCTTCAGGCTGCCCAGAAAGGTGGTGGACTCACTGTCCCTGGAGGTAATCAAGAAACATGGGGACTTGGCACTCTGGAAAATGGTTTAATGGTCATGTTGGTGTGAGGCTGACAGTTGGAATCAGAAACAATATGATTCTATATTTCAAAACAAGAATGACCAAAAGCATCATGGTTTTATGGCCTTCCTACACCTTTACCATTCATCTCAAATATTCAAAATTTGAAGTCGCTGAACATACTTGAGGATGAAAGGATGTGGAGCAGAGTCTGAAGGATTTGTGAAGCAGGTGGAGAGAAGAGTGATGCTCAAGTTACCTGTTATTTCTCTTTTTTGAATAATGTTTGCTTCTTTTGTCATAGTTAATGTAAATTATTGTTAATATTTATTGTTGCCATGACTATATAACCATATGGAGGAAAACCTTTTAGGGTAGGTTCTATCCTTGCTATTAAAAAACAAAACAAAACAAAACAAAATCCATATCCAAGGAGACATCAAAACAATGAAATTTCCCTTCTCTTTAGTTTGGTTTTTTTTCCTGAATATTCATTATTCACCCTTCTTGTTAAACTCATTTTCTTCCATTATTTCATCAGCTGTAGATTAAATGTAGAGTAGCAGTAAAACATTAGTTACGTTCGCCATTAAAATATGTTAATATATTATTTAATTGCAAAATGTAACCCAGTAGAGCAAAGAATGCTTTTAGCAGCCATTTTGAATAATTTTTATTAACAATAATAATAAAGGCTCACATTGTATTGCATGTGACAATAATAAAGGCCCACGTTGTATTGCATGTGTGTTGGAGTACAAAGAAAGTGCTTTTGCAGTCCAACACAGAGTGTTTTGTAGTGAAATTTTTGTAATGCAGAAGAATTTTTCTCAGGTTCTGTAGTTCTTATTACAAGAAACACATAAGGAACATTATAAGCTAACCATGAAAAACCCAAGTGATGGCTAACAACTTAGAAAGTAACTTTTGCCAGATTGGTCTTGAAGTGCTTCACAAACAGAAAGTGCAAAATACACCCAAGTATTCTAAAGCATTCCCTTGGTTAGTCCTCCTTTCCTGTCCTATTGTCTTGCTCCCAGAATATGCCTATGGTCCAAAGAAAAAGAAAATTTTTGAGGCTGTTTAGAACCAGGACCTTCTCTTTCCTTCCTGCACAGGGCACTGGAAAATCTCCTTTCCTCTCCCCACCCCTGACTATTTGCAAGGGCAAAGGGGTTCCAAGGTGCTCACTCCCTTCCCTACTGATTTCTACTTATTTCTGTGGACTTACTCCAGGCAAAAATAAGGAGAGCAGCTGCTGCCTTCAGCAGTGCTTTCACCTCTCTCATACTGAAGAGAAACAGCATAGTTTCTTTTTAATTTTTTAAACATTTTTTTCTACTTTTTTATTTTCTTTGTCCTATTTTTTTTCATCTTCTCTCTTCCCCTCCCCTCCTCTCCTCTCCTCCTTTGCCCTCCTTTTTCCTTCCTTCCCTTCCTCTCCTCTCCTTTTTTATCTTTTCTGTTTTCTTTTATGTTCACTTTCCTTTTTCTTTTTTTACTTCCCCCTACTTACTTTTTCTCTTTTTTTTTTCTTTTATTTTTTCCCTGTTGACACCGCAGAGCCTTGAGTCCTCTTGTGTTCTCAGATTGCGAGTGCACACAATCTGACTGGTCCAATGTGACCAAAGCAGTAGGTCCCGAAGTTCAGCTGGCCTCAACACTTAGGGAAAGGCCCCAGAATTCTACAGATAGGGAATAACTTTTGAGATGCCCTCAGGAGAGGAGCTTCACCTCACCACAGCTGCAGGATGGTGGGGAGTCTGCCTGGGGAAAAGAACAACCCTCTCCCACTGCTAGGACATGTCTTCAAAACAAAAATTTAGAAAAATCAGATACTAACACATACAAGAAATAAACAAACAAACAAACTAATCAACAAACAAACAAACAAAAAAGGCAAACAAAACCCCACAAATAAAAAAAGACTACCCAAGAAAAAAAATCTATACAAACAACAGGAAAAAACCCAAACAGACAAACAAAATTATTAAAACATTAAAAAATTAAATAACAACCCCAAGAATAAGAGGAAACAGAAGCAAAGAGGAGGACAGAGGAGGGAGGATGCTGTGAAGTCTCTGACTCATTTTCCTAAAAGGTCCCACAGGCTCAGGAGCATCCTTCCCTTCTAAGCCACAACGGTCAGATTGGGAGGCCATGTTGGTGTCAAGCTAACAATAGCAGAGAAAACATGGGGTTTACTTATTTTAAAGCAGATGTTGTTGCTCATCTTACTTCAATCCACTTGAATCGGAAGGAGTTGCAAAAAAGAAGTTATTTTAATGTGAGATATTGCATTAATGGTTGTAAATGAAATAAAATTCTCTTTTGCTCTGAAGAAAGCTCTCTTTGCACAAAATATTTGGAGTATTAAAAAAACAGAGCTACACTGCCTGAATAATATCTGTGACCCCCATCCACAGAACAAAGTTCTGCTTTGTGGCATGTGCTACGTATGCAGACCACATCAAGTTTGAATTTCTTGGGGTTTTGATAATTGTTTTCATTTAACAATACAAGATATTTTCTAGGCCACAGATATTTCAGGTTTTATAAAAATAAGTCATTCCAATGAGAAAAATTGTGACATAAACCCCTGTATCTTTGTCTCTGAATTGTGGTAAATTAATAATGAAATACAGGTGTAAAAGACACTATAATCTTTTTTTCTTCTTAAAGAATAAGCTGTCACATAAACTGACCTGTTCTTTTTGCTATAATCCCTTTCAATTAAGGAAGATTAATTTAATTAAAACAGAGTTTATATATATTTTCCTCCAATTTGCTTTCACTTGAAATCTCATTAAGACATTTTACACTATTTTGGAACAGAATGCTTAAAAGCCCTTTCAAATATACTTAGAAGATAGTTAGCTTTTTAACACACAGAATAAACCTTACTTTTTTTTTTTTAATATACCAAAAACTGGCACATAGAACTTGTTAGTATAGCAAATATATTTATCTACACGTTTATAGTCATAGCAGAATGTAGAGTTTGCAATCAATCTTCATATTTAGCATTCAACACTGTCCCTCATGACATCCTGGTAAAATATGGGTTTGATGGATGGACAACTCAGCAGACTAAAAACTGGCTTGGTGGCCACACCCAAAGAGTGGCTGTCAATGGGTCCATATCCAAGTGGAAGAAGTGATAAGTGGAGTCCCTCAAGGATCACTACAGAGACCAGTCTCATTTAACATCTTTGTCAGTGACATGGACAATGGCATTGAGTGCACCCTCAGTAAGTTTGCCAGTGACACCAAGCTGTGTGGTGCAGTTGACAATGCTGGAGGGAAGGATCCACCCAGAGGGACCTTGGCAGGCTGGAGTATCATGGAGGGCCTGTAGGCCCGAACAGAGGCTTCTTTATGCCCCTACATGCCTGGACATGTTTTTCTGCCAGGACCCCTGACTGTGAACAGGTTGTATAAGACACACACACTCAGCTCATGTATCCCTGGGGCAAGCCCATGTGATCCCCATATTTGGGAGAGTCCAGGCAAACAGCTTCTACCTATTATGGTAAGGTTTGGCTAACTGCCAACCTGATTGGTCACTCTGGTGGCCAAAGGGCCCATTAATCTCGGCCCACAGTCCATAAAGATGGATGCACAGATGCACCATGTGCTCAGCTCTCTGACCCTGCCTGCAGCATAGCTCAGCCCTCCCTGACTCATCTGCAAGGCCCAGAGTCTGTCCCTCACTTGCAGTTCATTGAGGCTCATTGAGGCTCAGACCTCATGCTTTGATTCAATTTGCAGCTAACCTGACTGCGTACCTTAGATGCAGAGCTCATTCAAGCCTGCACACACATACATATATAATGAGACAATAGCCTCCTAAAACCCAGCTGTGCATATCTGCAAGCTATATTACTATCAAGACCTGATCCTGATCTTGCTTTATCTACTGAGCTCCTACTCCCAAGCCTATTAAGAGAACCAGAAAGCAGACTTCTGGATTGCCTGCACACATACACACGGCCTGCTACCCGTGTGAAGGAATCGTGCCAGAGACAGCACGGATATTCTTCTCCTATTCCTGGAATCCTGCCAAGCTGATAATCCCTGGACGCAGTATCCAGAAGAAGGCAGCAGCATCAAGGCAGAGATTATCCCACACCAGGAGAACAAAAGTTTAAAGAAACCTGTTTACCTCAGAGACTGGGAAGATTTACCACTTCCCCTCAAGCTGGGAAGATTCCAGCCTCACAGAGTCCACAGGCAGAGTCCCTGAAGTCTGGGCATTGGGCACAGGCTGTGACACAGCCCCAGGAAAATGATTAATAATTAATAACAACACTTATAAGTAAAGCTTTAATTCCTCTGTAATATAAGTTGTCTCTGCCTTAGAGTAGAAAGAGTTTCAGCCCCTCTGCTCTCAAGCGGCACTTAGCCAAAGGGAAAGTTCCTCTCTCTGTTTATAGTTTGAATGTTTTACTAGTTATTAACCAAATCCCTGCATATATTCTATCCTAATTGTTTTCCTAACTTTGCACAGAACTAAATATTATTACACAGTGGTTGGGGGTGACGAGAGTTCATAAATATTAATTTTAATAAATTATATTTTTATATAAAATTTATATTGCCTCAAATTAATTTCTCACTTCCGCCAAATAGACGTGGGCATAGAGAATCCCCTCCGCAACAAGGAGAGGTGGGCACAAGCCAACCTTATAAGGTTAACAAGACCAAGTGCAAGGTACTGCACCTGGGTAGGGACAATCCCAATTACTGATGTAGACTGGCTTGAGAGGAGCCCTGAGGAGGAGAACCTGGGGATGCTGGTGGATGAGAAGCTCAGCATGAGCCACTGATGTGCACTTGCAGCCGAGAAAGACAACTGTATCCTGGGCTGCTGTTACAGAGGGGAATTCTCAGTACCTACACCTATTTTAGCGAAGGGGAGAAAATAATTGGGGTGAGATAATTTTGTATAAAAATATATATTTATTAATATCAATATTCTGAACTCTCACCACCCCCAGCCACTGTATATTAATATTAAATTTCGATACACAGTTATGAAAACAATCTAGGATAAAATATGTACAGAAACTGGTTAATTAACTAGCAAACATTCAAACTATAAACAGAGAGAGGAGTTTTCCGCGTGGCTTAATGCCACTTGAGGTCATATGCTATTCACCCAGCAGAGCAGGCTGAAACTGATTATGCTCTACGGCAGAGACAACAGATATTTACAGAGGTATTAAAGCTTTCACTCACAATTCTTATTAATTATTAATCACCCTCCAGGGGTGCGTGACAGCCTGTGCCTAGTGTCCAGACTTCTGGGGAAATGGTGTTCTCTAACCTTGGTCTCCTTGGCGAAGAATGCTATGTCTGCCTGTAGTGCTGCTGCCTTCTTCTGGATTTTTCTGTCTGGGAGTTCTCAGTTGGCAGGATCTCAGGTATAGGAGAAGAATATTGTGCTGTCTCTGGCACGGTTCTTCACGGCTAGCAGGCCATGGGTGTGTGTGCAGACAATCCAGAATCTGATTCCTGGTTATCTCAGCAGCAGATATTTACCAGGCAATGATAGGCAGTGGGCATGCAAAGTGTGCGCGGCTGATGGGAGCTTGAGCTCCATAGGTAAATGCAGGATCTGGTCCTGATAACACCGTGGCATGCAGATGTGCACAGCTGGCTTAGGAGACTATAGGCTCCTCATATATATATATGTGCAGGCTTAAATGAGCACTGCATCTAAGGTATGCAGGCAGGTGAACTGTGAATGAGTCAGAGCAAGAGGTCTGGGCCTCTGAGCATAGAAACATAGAATTATAGAATCAACCAGGTTGGAAGAGATCATCCAGTACAACCTAACACCCAGCCCTAGCAAGTCAACTAGACCATGGCAGTAAGTCCCTCATCCAGTCTTTTGTTGAACACCTTCAGGGACGGTGCCTCCACCACCTCCCTGGGCAGCCCATTCCAATGGCAAATCACTCTCTCTGGAAAGAACTTCCTCCTAGCATCCAGCCTGTACTTTCCCCGGCACAACTTGAGACTGTGTCCCCTTGTTCTATTGATTGTTGCCTGGCAGAAGAGGTCACCCCCCACCTGGCTACAACCTCCCTTCAGGTAGTTGTAGACAGCAATGAGGTCACCCCTGAGCCTCCTCTTCTCCAGGCTAAACAGCCCCAGGTCCCTCAGCCTCTCCTCACAGGGTTTGTGTTCCCGGCCCTTCACCAGCTGAACCCTGCACTTGACCTTGTTCAATCTCATCCCATTGGCCTCTGCCCAACCATCCAGCCTGTCCAGGTCCCTCTGCAGGGCTCTCCTACCTTCCAACAGATCAACACCTGCTCGTAGCTTGGTGTCATCTGCAAACTTACTGATGCTGGACTCAATGCCCTCGTCCAGGTCATCAATAAAGATATTGAACAGGACTGGGCCCAACATTGATCCTTGGGGAACACCACTAGTGACTGGCTGCGAACTGGATGTGGCACCATTCACCACCACTCTCTGGGCTCTGCCATCCAGCCAGTTCCTGACCCAGCACAGAGTGAATCTGTCCAAACCATGAGATGCCAGCTTGGCTAGGAGCTTGTTGTGGCAGACAGTGTCAAAGGCTTTCCTGAAGTGCAGGTAGACTACATCAACAGCCTGCCCCACATTCACCAGGCAGGTAACCTGATCATAAAAGGAGATCAGGTTGGTGGGGCATCTGAGTGGCTGAGCATCTGAGCATGGGTCTGAGCTGCAAGTGAGGGTCAGAGCACTTTGTTTACCTGTGCACCTCTATTTATTGAATGCAGGCCAAGATTGATCGCCTCTTTGACCAGTGGAATGACTAACCAGGTTGGCAGTTAGCCAAATCTTACTATAATAGGCAGAAGAAAAGAAACCAAAGAAACCAAACAAAAAATGTGAAATGAAATAAACAAAAAAAAGACAAAAAAACCCCCAAACCAACAGAAACCTACCAAAAAACTCCTCAACAACTCCACAGACTCAAGTAAACAAAAAATGGCAACTACTGCAATGAAATATAGAAAAACCCTAACAAAACAAAAACCCACAAACCAACCAAAAACAGTAAAACAAACCCAAACAAAAAACATGTAAAAAAAAATCCCACACAAAAATGAATTAAAAAAACCAACAAAAAAACCCCAACAAAACTCCCAAAATAAAAAGCAAAAAGAATAAAAAACTTACCATAAAAATAAGTTTTAAAAAAAAACTATAAAAAAAAGAAAAACAAGAAGAAAAAAACTCCACACAAACAAAACAAAACAAAACAAAAGAACCAGCAAGCAAACTAATAGTATTAACACAAATATTAAAAGTATGAAAACAGTTAAAAGTATTAACACAATTAAATTAAATTGTCCTTCCTGCAATGTTGTGAAATTCTGTTGTGGGTCAGTAGAATCTTGTTCAAGCTAAAATAGAGCAGACAGTAGGGGTGGCCATCACACATGTAGACCATCAAAGTGATTGTTGATACTTCCATAGTAATTTTGTATGGTTTCAGGAAAATTCTCCAACAAGAATAGGTTCATCCACCCTGTCTTCCACATCAGCCAGAGGATGCATCACCACTCACACGGTGTTCTCAGCAGCCTTTGGGACAGATTCAGTTCAGTGGCAGGGATGTGGAGAGCCCTCTCATCCCCTAATTTGCTAAGAAATTGATTTTGTTATGTCGTGGAGGGCCTGTAGGCCCAAAAAGAAGCTTATTTATGCCTATTCTTGCCTGGACATATTTTTCTGCCAGGACCCCTGGTTGTAAACAGGTTGTGTAAGCCCCCACACACCCAGCTCGTGTCTCTCTGGGGTGAACCCATGTGATCCCCGTATCTAGGAAAGTTCAGGCAAACAGCTTCTGCCTATTATGGTAAGGTTTGGCTGACTGCCAACCTGATTGGTCATTCTACTGGCCAAAGAGGCCATTAATCTCGGCCCACATTCAATAAATACGGGTGCACAGGTAAAGAAAGTGCTTTGACGCTCACTTGCAGCTCAGACCCACACTCAGACACTCAGCCACTCAGATGCTCAGAGGCCCAGACCTCTTGCTCTGACTCATTCACAGTTCACCTGCCTGCGTACCTTAGATGCAGTGCTCATTTAAGCCTGCACATATATATATATGAGGAGCCTATAGTCTCCTAAGCCAGCTGTGCACATCTGCATGCCACGGTGTTATCAGGACCAGATCCTGCATTTACCTATGGAGCTCAAGTTCCCATCAGCCGCGCACACTTTGCATGCCCACTGCCTATCATTGCCTGGTAAATATCTGCTGCTGAGATAACCAGGAATCAGATTCTGGATTGTCTGCACACACACCCATGGCCCGCTAGCCGTGAAGAACCGTGCCAGAGACAGCACAATATTCTTCTCCTATACCTGAGATCCTGCCAGCTGAGAACTCCCAGACAGAAAAATCCAGAAGAAGGCAGCAGCACTACAGGCAGACATTCTGTCCCTCACCAGGAGACCAAGGTTAGAGAGCACCATTTCCCCACAAACTGAGAAGATTTATCCTTTCCCCTCAAGCTGGAAGGATTCCAGCCTCAGAGTCCACAGGTAGAGACCCTGGAGAATTGGACATTCGTATAGGCTGTGACGTATCACGGAGAGTGATTAATAATTAATAAGAATTGTGAGTGAAAGCTTTAATACCTCTGTAAATATCTGTTGTCTCTGCCATAGAGCATAATCAGTTTCAGCCTGCTCTGCTGGGTGAATAGCATATGACCTCAAGTGGCATTAAGCCACGCGGAAAACTCCTCTCTCTGTTTATAGTTTGAATGTTTGCTAGTTAATTAACCAGTTTCTGTACATATTTTATCCTAGATTGTTTTCATAACTGTGTATCGAAATTTAATATTAATATACAGTGGTTGGGGGTGGTGAGAGTTCAGAATATTGATATTAATAAATATATATATTTATATAAAATTATCTCACCCCAATTAATTTCTCCCCTTTGCCAAAATAGGTGTAGGTACTGAGAATCCCCCTCCGTAACATGCTAAAATAGAAACTTTATAGAAATATGTAACAACTGATCCTTTTTGTTTTCTTCATAGAAACATGTAAAGTCAGATCCATTTTCTTTACAGATGCTTTCCTTATAAATAACCTAACAGCTGGAAAGTTTACCTGCAGAAATCTTTCTAAGTTGGGAAAATCACTCTGCTGCAACAGTCCAGGGAGACTGCTGTGGATGCTCCCTCTGCATATTCTTCCTCCAGCAGTAAAACAAGTTTGCAGTTGTCTGTGGGATACCCAAATGTGGATCAAAATGAGCAAAGTATGAAGGTGTTTGTTTTGAGTGTCATTGCATGGCTGAGTTTACATCCTCAAGCCTTCTCTGCCCAGTTAGTGGAAACATAATGCTTTAGAATGTGAGGGGTATTCTGCATGCTAGCAGCTTGCAAAGCCAAGCTTTCACTTCATCTTTTTAGAAGTCATTGGTGCTACAAGCAAGAGCCTAAGCCAAAAAGAGAGAAGACTGGAGGAATCCTCCATCACTCTGCTCCAGCTCCTTTGCAGCCCCATGAGATGTGCCGTGATCATGATACAACCTGAGAAAAGAAACAAACCCATCAGTAAAAAACTGTTTGTTAATAATTGTCAAACATCAAAGTCAGCTAAGGAATAGCATAGCCTGTTGCCATGGTTAGCCCTGCAGGCAGCAGCAAAGCAAAGCCACAGATAGCAAAGCCTTCCTTCCCCCTCCTTTCATTCATTTTCAGAAGGGTTGTTAGTTTGCTTACTGCAGAGCTCACTTAGAGTCCATAGGAGTTGTTTCTTAAATTCATAAGCCTGTAACTGTGCAACAGTCTGAACTTATACAATTCAAAATAGCCAAGGAAATTTTTTTTGCTTTGGTGAGTCAGGCCTTGTTTGAAACTCCTTGTTAAACAGCTGATTAAAGGTATAGAAATACAAAGATCTTAATTATTTTATTCTCCCCAAATACCTTTGATTAGTCTGGAGAAAAGACATTTTCAGTTTATTAATTAAGGGTAATTAATTATGCTTTATTAAGGGTATTTCAATTAAGCACATTTAATTATGCTTAACACAAAACATATGAGTAATCTCATTGCCTTCATCATTTCTTATACTTAAGTCACTTGCAGGGGAATGGGGAGATGCTGCCATGGCATTTCCCCGTCAATTCCAAGAGAAACTGGAAGGACAATCAGGACTCTTGGTAGATACTTAACTCCTCTGGCCAAGGGACCCAAAATAAAAGCTGGTTGAATGTAGAGCAAAGTGTATATAATGTAGTGGCTGAAAATTATGTCAGCAACTTCAACTAGCTGAGAGTTTTATTCCAAGCACTACTATTTTTTGTTCTCTCTTAGAGAAACATAGGAACAGATTAAAATAACAATAACAATAATATAAACAATATAATAACAATAATGTAAACAATATAATAACAATATTATTAATATCAATAATAATAATAGCCCCTGCCTTTGGGCCACTGCTAGGATGACCACGTAGGTCTATTCTGTCATCCTGAGGTCTCATGAGTAATTCACATGCCATCCTGCAATGGTCTTTAAAACCAGGCTGGTCCTGCTACTTACAGCTCTGAGACTCCTTGTCAAAACAAAGATGTCATCTGTGCTTAAAGTATCTCGTCAAACTCTTTCCAAGAGTGCTTCCTAAAGCCACCCACAAGGAGCAGGCTATCAAAATTGATGCAGTTTTATGTTCTACATGAAGCATAAGGTTTCCAGATGACTTTCCTGTTAGCACTGTCATTTAAGCACAAAGATGTCAAAGCTGTAGTTCTCATTTTATTTCCCTCTTACTTGTATTATCTTTTTCATTCTCTGTTGCCAAAACAGCTTAGTGCCTCATGGCAACAGGGCCAAGCCAGACCTAAAATGGGCAGCACAGTAGTTATCTGCTATATCCACATCTCCAGGTGTGTGCTCTGGATCTCTCAAAAGCAGGTGCAGGGACTTAAATTATCTCATCTCAGATGCTGATGGCTCGCTCCTCATGCAAGGAGACATGTATACATTATCTAGGCACCACCAAGTGCATAACCATTGTGGAATAACTTAGTGGGGAAATAAGCATCTATCAATCAAATCCCACTGCTGAGGCTACAGCTCAGCAACTTCCAGAGGAGATTTCGAAGGAGGAATCTGACTAAAAACTCACTTGGATAATTTTGCAGGGAGATATATGAGGTGACAGCAGGTCTCTGCCTTCAGAGGGAGGATGGTAGGATGTGAAGAGAGGTGAGTCATTTTTCTGGCTGTGCTGTCCTCCCTGTAGTTTTTTCTTCTTTATACACACAACCCTACACATACATGTATATTGGAAAAGATCAGCCTCCAAGAGCAGGTGCAATAATAAGTGATAACCTGCAAGGGAGTGACTTGCTGTGGTCTCACAAGATGCAGGTTACTGCAATGAAGGGAGAAGAGCAGGGGTACTGATATCAGTGCTAGTTACTGCAGTAAAGAGAGAACAGCAGGGGTACTGACAGATAGTAGGCTGAAGATGAGGCGGCAGCGTGCCCAGGTGGCCAAGAGAGCCAATGACATCCTGGTCTGTATCAGGAACAGTGTGGCCAGTAGGACAAGGGAGGTTATTCTTCCCCTGTACTCAACACTGGTCAGGCCACACTTTGAGTGCTGTGTCCAATTCTGGGCTCCTCAATTCAAGAGAGATGTTGAGGTGCTGGAACATGTCCAGAGAAGGGCAACAAAGCTGGTGAGGGACCTGGAACACAAACCCTGTGAGGAGAGGCTGAGGGAGCTGAGGTTGTTTAGCCTGGAGAAGAGGAGGCTCAGAGGTGACCTCATTGCTGTCTACAACTACCTGAAGGGAGGTTGTAGCCAGGTGGGGGTTGGCCTCTTCTGCCAGGCAACCATCAATAGAACAAGGGGACACAGTCTCAAGTTGTGCCAGGGAAAGTATAGGCTGGATGTTAGGAGGAAGTGCTTCATAGGGAGAGTGATTTGCCATTGGAATGGGCTGCCCAGGGAGGTGGTGGAGGCACCGTCCCTGGAGGTGTTCAAGAAAAGACTGGGTAAGGCACTTGGTGCCATGGTCTAGTTGACTGGATAGGGCTGGGTGCTAGGTTGGACTGGCTGATCTTGGAGGTCTCTTCCAACCTGGTTGATTCTATGATTCTATGATGGAAACATCACTAGAGCAGGTAGATGCATCCCAAATGATAATGATGCTCTAAATAAATTAAAAAAAAAAAAAAAAAAAAAAACCCACAGCTCTGAAAGGAGTGCCCCTTGGGATGTGAACTTGAACAAGCTAGAGAAGTGGAAAATAATTTTGACAGAAGAGAGAAGTGACAGAAGAAGGTCCCATGAGGATGTAATTTGTACAAGCTGTAAAACTATATTGTTGGAAACTCCAAAAGGGACCTAAGGAGTAGGAATTGTTGACTTTTCAGGGTACAGATGAAGCTCTGAGACTGAAGCAGGACTTTGCAAGGTGTCTGCCCCCAGACCATGGGGGAAGAAAACATCTGCAGCATGCCTGATCATGCAGTACCTTGTTGCCACTTCTGATGAAGCCCTTCTTTTGCCATATTGCACAAATTCTCCCCTGGTCTCACATTACTTCTTTGTTTTATCATCGGGACTTGCATCCTCATTGTACTGCATCATGTTCCAACTATGCCCAGCACTAACAGTAAGGATGAGCACAGGGTGGGCACCTATAACTGAAAGTCTGCTTTACTTTGCCCACTGAGCAAACTGACTGAGCATGCACAATTGAGATTGCTAATCAAATCAAACTATTTTCATGCTGCTTTGCAAAATGAAGATTGAAATTGAGGGAAAGACATGATTTACAGTCAGAATGCCCGAATTATGTCATTGCATAATGGAACAGTTTCTCCACAATACCTAAGACTACTCTGAATGAGAAAGTAACTCCATGTCCATAAGAGTCAGCAAGAAAGTGATGCTTCAGTACTGTCTTCTTTAAGTGTGCTAGGATACTTTTCTTTAATAGCAAGCTTTTCCTGATCTTAGTTTAATTTAGTCCTTAAACATATCAGAGTGAAGTGCATCCTCTTTATCCACTGCAAGGAGCTGATGCATCTTTAACATGACTAACTTCACCATCAGTATCAGGATATTTTTATTACGGTATACCTGCAGTGCACTTCCTTCCTTTCACCTGGGCCAGGCTGAAGCTGTGTGGAGGATGAGGATGCTTCTGTGGAACAAAAATGTTGGTATTAGCAAAGGGAGCCTTAGGGGCAGCAGCACCAACATGCAGAAAGGGTAAAGGAAAAAAAAAAAAAAAGGAAAGGAAAATCTTGGGAAGATGACAAAAGCATTTATAGGTTGTGCATACTAGGATACTAAAAGCCCTACAAAACTTATACTACAAATTGAAGCACTTTACAGAATTTGTAGCTTTCCAGTAATTTTGAATTGCTCTAAAATGCTCTTGCTCCAAACCATAAAGTCGTTCTTAACCACTGCAGATGTATAAAAGGAGCATCATCAAAATGAGGGTAATCAACTCCTTCAATCTCAGGTGTGAAATTGTTCTCTATTTTTCCCTTGTCATTCTTGTTATTCACCAAGCACACACACACACACACAAAGTGGTCATAAGGACATAAGGGGGGAAAAAAAATCCCTTTTCTGGTTTCTTATTGTGATGACTTGGGTGTTACCCACCCACACACACTTTGAAAAATCACCCAGACTAGACTCAGTCAGCTCTGGAAATTGAATGAAGCTTATATTTACATCTTAGCACAATACACAAGCAGATATTTACAGTATATACAGTTATATACAGAAATATGCAAGGTAGAAGGTAATACAGAAACACAACAGCCCTCCCAAAAACCTGAGTCTCCAGGAGGGGCTCCCAGCCACCCTTCCACCTTCTCCCAGCCCTCTCTACCTTATCCCAGACATTGCCTTACGCCCAAGGAAGAATGGAGGGTCAGCCAGGGAGGTTAGGAAACAGGTGGATCAATCAGAGAGATGGAAGGTTAGGTTAGAGTGAGAAAGATGCAGCCCACAGCCTGGACAGAGAGTAATACCCTTGTCTATATTTGGATTCTTGCTCTTAAACATCTCAGCAAGCCTATGAGTGAAGTAGACATCACCCCTGTTTCCCTTTCACAGGCTGTAATCTGTTTTTTTCTCACCAAAACGTTCTGGTTAGCTTCAAACTAGCACACTTCTGCAAGAAAATTCAGAAAATCTTGTGGATAAAAGATATTTGGTTATCTTACACAATGTTGGCTAAGCAATCACAACCTTTTTGTTTTAATATTCACCCCTAAAAAAACAAAAAAAAAAGCAAACAAACCACAAAGCAAAACAAAACAAAAACATGAAGAAAATTAACCATCTCCAGAGATTTTCCTCTAGCAGTGAAAATATTTTATGGTCAGGAGAAGATGCATACTTTGGTAATGAAAACTTGTAAACATGTTAACAAAGGTGTTCAGATTAACATTATTTTCCCATAACCACAGCAGAGAGCAGCACTGCAGCACCTGCAGAGGCAGGTCAGGCACTCACAGCTAGGAAGCTGTGTGAATAATGGATACCTTGGTGTAGCCAAGAAAGCATAAGAACATTGGGGTGTGTGTGAGGGCAAATGTCAGAATAACTCAGTAGATCATGAAAATATAACTCAGATTCAATTAAAAAATATCAAACATCCAAATCTCCAACTTAAAGGGTTGGAACAAAAACCCAGAAAACCAAAATAAGTTTTTTCCACAGCTATTCACTTAATTCACAAGTATTACAGTATCTTGAACAGAACAAGATCTTTTTTCTTTTTTTTTTTTTTTCTTTTGTGCTAGTTTGAAGACAGCTAGAATGTTTTGGTGAGAAGGGCTAGATTACAGGCTGTGAAAGGAAAACAAGGGTGATGTCTACTGCCCTCATAGGCTTGCTGAGATGTATAACACCACGTAACACCATCCTTGGCTTGGAGAGACAAATCATGTGGAGACATGGAACTCCAGAGAGAATTGAGTCAGACAATGGTACTCATTTCAAGAACAATCTTGTGAAAAACTGGGCCAAAGTGCATGGTACTGAGTCGATCTATCATATACCCTACTATGCACCAGCTTCAGGGAAGATTGAGCACTACAACAGTTTGCTGAAAACCACCCTAAAAGCCATGGGGGGTGGAACTCTAAAAAACTGGGACAAACATTTAGCACAAGCTACCTGTTTGGTAAATAGTAGAGGTTCAGTAAACAGAGCAGGACCTGCACAATCAGATTTGGTCCAAACAGTAGACGGTGATAAAGTTCCTGTTGTGCATGAGAAGAATCTGTTAGGGAAAACTGTTTGGGTATTTTCTCCTTCGGGCGAGGGGAAACCTGTCCGAGGGGTGGTTTCTGCTGAAGGTCCTGGTCATACATACTGGGTAATGCAGGAGAATGGTGAAATCCAGTGTATTCCACAGAGAAATCTAACCTTAGCTGAGAGAGTTTAAATTAAGAGTGTATCATACAAGCTGTTAGGAGTTTTCTGTTCTAGGTAACATCAGCGTCCAACACTGGAAGAATCTCCAAGAGAATCTACAGTACATGAGCACGAACCCAATGTCACCTGGGAGTCCCTGTTCTGTGCTTTTGAATCACCTACATCTGAGATAACCGGATTGAAATGTGAACTGAACTTGTAATATTCATTAGTGTAAATATTGGTTTAGATTAGATCGGATAATTCTCAGCGATACTCTGAGTGAAGTAGACAGGGGTGGATTGTGCTAGTTTGAAGCAAGCTAGAATGTTTGGTGAAAAGAACTAGATAATTGGCTGAAAAAGGAAAACAATGGCTGTGTCGCCTTCTCTCACAGTCTCACTGAGAACTGTGGGAACAAGAAGGGTAAACATTAGATAACATTCTCCATTTTGTGTCATTCTGCTTTTGCCTTCAGACCAAGCCACATCTCCTTAACCTCACTGCCACTAACCTTCCTTCTTAACCTCTTGGCTGCACCTTTATTCCTTTCTCAGGATTTGGGGTAAGGTTGAGGGGGCAGGGGGAGGTGTTGGGGTGGTTTGAGAACCCCTCCTGGGGACTCAGGTTTCTGGGAGGGGAGTTGTGTTTCTGTATTACTTTTCCTTGTATATTTCTGTATATAACTGTACATACAGTAAATAGCTGCTTGTATATTGTGCTGCTGTAAATAAATAGCTTCATTCATATTCCTGGAGTCCCATCTGAGTTAGCTGGGGCAGTTACAAAAGTGGGGGGGGGGGGGGGCGGATAAGATCCAAACCATCACAAAGCCAGATTGGAAAATGCCTTGGGCAACCACATCCAGTTGAGAGATGTCCATGCCCATTGCAGGGTGGTTGGTGTAAGTAGTGTGTGAGGTCCCTTCCAACCTGAGGTATTCTATGACTTTGTAATCATGATTCTATGAACCCATTGTATCCTAGTGTCCTGGAGTCCTGTATACCCCTAAATTCCTCTCCCTCTGTGGCTTGAATGGGAGAGGAAAAGACACGAAAAGACCTATTTCCCCCCTCTGCCCTGCAGGCATGAAGAGGGTGAGCAAGGGGCCCTTCCGGCACGAGGGGTGCTCTGTGCAGTGCCTGCGCTGGAATTGGGCTGGGGATTGGCTGCGGTCTTCGTGCCTAGGAAGTGGTAACTCTGCTCTTTGTTTAGGAAAGGTGTAAATATTGGGGGACTTCCTGCCCTTGGGGTTCCCACCTTAGAGATTGTGCCTGATTGAGTGTTCATGTCTGCCTGAGACTTCTCCCCCCCCTCACCTGACCTGGATAAATTCTGCAGCAGGAGCCCCTGGAGCTCTGCTCTAAAGGACTGCTTCACCCATTAATGCCTATTAAGGTCTTAACGACTCTTCTGCGGCTTCTGAAAGAGAACCCGAGCGGACAAGCAGCTGGACCACCCTTTTCAGCCAGCCCAACTGTGAGTTGTTTGGCTCAGCTTTATTATTAAGAAAAAACGTTATAATTTAATAGCTAAAACTTCCAACTTCTGACTTCCAAAATAGTCAAATTATCTATAGCATCCTGTAGATTTTCTCAAACAAGCTGAATCTGCTAATTGAAACTAAATTAATTTCTGTATATAGTTTTGGGGGCGGGTTTTCGGGACAATAAAATAACTCTATTTTTATATAAATTCCTAACTCGGCTACATTAGTTGCCTGCCTCCACAACACCTGGATAGCTTTTCCTCCTGGGACCATTGCCCAGCCCTCACCTAAGAGTTGACTTTTCATGGGGAAAAAATAAACAAGAATCAAGCTGCATAGAGCTCAGTGCTATGACATCTAACTTCAGTATCAATTTGATAACCTTAGAGGTCTTTTCCATGAGTTACAAAAATGACCAAATTCAAAGGTCACAAGACCATGGCAGATTCATAGAGCTTACCTTGAGGTAGACAGAGTTGAAGACTTTGTCCTGTATGACTCCCTCTCTGTGCTTCTAACCAGACAGTGGTCTGGTATTTACCTACTAAACAAACCTTTTTATATTGCTAATTCAGATTCATTGCAATTTTGTTTGGCCAAAGAAACTTAATTTCAAAACCCTTTTAATTGAATGACCTCTTAGGAGTATATTAAAGTGATTTCATTATTTTAAAATTTCCTAAAGGAAAGGTCATTTGCATAGTGATCATTTTTTCACATGCACCAGCAGCAGCCATTTTTCAGCATTAAGCTTCCACCCAGTCCTCCCTCTCTGGCATTTAATTTTACACCAGATAGCAGACAGCCTAAACAGACACTGAAACCACAAAATCCACTCAATTCTTTTTAAAATAGAGTTTTAAATGGAGTTTAAAAGTTAATACTAGGTCATTCTTTGGCTTTGCTTTATGTTTTCTTCCCTTCACAGCATGAAACCACATCAGGTCAGAGTGCACTGGCTTACAAGGGAACTTAGAGGTCGTTTAGTCTATCCCCCATGCAATAAGCAGGGACAACCCCAACTAGATCAGGTTGCTCAGAGTCCCATCAAGCCTGACTTTGTTTCCAAGAATGGGGCCTCCACCCACCTTCCTGGGCAACCTGTTCCAGTGTTCCACCACCCTCATAGTAAAGAACTTCCTCCTAACATAAAAACTAAATTTACCCTTCTGTAGTTTAAAACCATTGCTGCTCGTCCTATTGCTGCATGCACTGGGAAACAATCCCTTCCCAGAGATTCTCAAAACTAAATAGGCCACAGAAAGATGGAGAAGAGTTTATGGAAAGCCTCAGAGGACTGGTAGACAAATCCCATGAGTAGGAGGCGTACTGGCTGAAATCAAGTGTCTGGGCGAGATGTGCTCATGTCCTAGGAAATTCATCCCCAGTTCTTTGCAGAGAAAACAGAACAGTAAGGTCATGGCTGCAGATACTTCAGCAGGTGAATTTAAGTCCACCTTTCCCATGCTCTTCATTACACAGGGAGCTTACCCTCAGATCACTTGTGCTCTTCAGCTTTTGGTTTTCTTATAGACAAAAGGTGCTTCATCCATGCTGCATTTTCACACCAATGCTGCCACCAGGCATTTTCATTTGAGTATAGAACAATGAAACCATCAATAAATACACACATTCAGTCTGTACCAGTTGCATTTTTATCTGTGGCAGAAAATGCTTTGAAACACATAAGCAATATCATTTCTTTCAATGTTTTGACAATCTTTTTTTTTTATTAAATATGTAGTCGTTTTCTCAGGTATAACAACCACCTCCTAGCACACAGCTTACAAAAAAACCCCAGCCTTTTACACTTTTATGCAGTTGAATAAAAAAAAACAGAAAGTGGAAGTAAAAGCAAGACTGAGGGGGTGGATGGAAATCCAGAAAGGTATTTTGTGTAAACAGCACATGCCCTGACCACTTCAGAAGTTATCTCACAGTGTTTTGGAGTGATGTTAACATAGTCTACTTTGTTAAAAAGTAGAAACACCACCAAATCCACTTCAGCAACAGCAGCTGCACTGCTTAATATATATCTGCATTAGAGACATCAACCACTGAATTTGGACATAGTCATTCCTATTTAATGCCTTCCATGGATGTTGCGAAGGGGATTTCTCTTATTCCTCCTCTGTTAGGGGGAGGTGAGAAATTAATTTGAGGCGGTATAAATTTTTTTATAAAATTATTTATTAAAATTAATATTTACAAATAATCAAGTTCTTTTGTGCAAAGTTACGAAAACAGTTGGGATATGATGTATTTACAGGGATTGAATTATTAATTATCAAATTAAAACAACTATAGACAGAGAGAAAGATTCCCTTAGGCTTAATGCCTCTTAACAACTATGCTGTCTGCCCAGCAAGGACTGAAACTGTGTCTGCTCTTAAGACAGAAATAACTTATTTTACAAAGGAATTAAAGCTTGCTTAAATGTGTTGCTCTTAAGCATTAATCATTAATCACCCTCCTGGGATTGTGTCACAGCGTGTGCCCAGTATTCGGGTCTTGGTGAAGCTGAAATCTGTCCTGGCTTGCAGGAGAATGATAAGTGTTCCCAGTCTCTGGGGTAAAACAGGATTTCTCTGACCTTCTCTCCTGGAGTGAAGTGGTCTCTGCCTCAGTGCTGCTGGTTCTTCTGGATGCCGTGTCCAGGGATGATCAGCTGGCAGGATTTCCAGGTGCAAGAGGAAGATTTGTCTGTGCAGCTTTTAACACGGTCGTCTGTACAGCTAGCAGGCTGTGTTTGTAGGTTTTGCAGACAGTCTGGAAAGTCTGCTGAGCCTGGACTCTCCAGGCTTACAGGGCAGCTGGCAAGCAGGGTTTGCAGGGCTGCAAGGAGACTTGAGCTCCATAGACAAAAGCAAGATAGCAAGCCAGTATGTACGGCTGCTCTAGGCTTAAGCAGGGGGCTCTCGGCTCCCCACATATGTCTCAAAGAGTTCACAGACAGCTTAACTGCGCCTTGAGATCAATGCAAGTGAGTGAGTAAGGGCCTGATCCTGTATCTAGGCCATGCAAGCAGGTCTGTGCTGCTATGTGGATCAGAGAGCTGAGCTTGAACCTCTGAACACTCTGAACACTCTGAACACGTGGTGCATCTTTGCACTCTTCTTTATAGACTCTGAGCCTAGATTCATGGCTCATTTGGCCATATAAAGTGACCAATCAGGCTGGCTGTAAGCCCAAACCTTACCTTAATAGGCAGGAGCTGTTTGCCTGGACCCTCCCAATAGGGGATCACCTGGGTGGACCCCGGGGATACACGGACTGGGCGTGTGTGTGTTACACAACCTGTTTACTGCCATGGGTCCAGCCAGAAAAACATGTCCAGGCATGTAGAGGCATAGGGAAGCCTCAGTTTTGGGACTGCTGCCCCTCCACCACAACGGAAGACTTCTGCCTTCTTTGCCACAACTCTACAATGGAAAGAAAATCCCTGCAGGATTTTTGTGTTGATTGGGAAGTTAAGATAGCATAGAGGCAAAGCATCATTCATCAAAATCTGGTAAAAATCAAGATCATCCGCTGAAAGCAACTACTTATTCTGTAGAAAGAATCCTTTGAGGTAAGTTTGGAATAAAACTAAAAAGCTTCATTAATGAGAACAAGGGGAAATCACTACATTTGTTGCTGTTGTTATAGAAGCAAAGACCAGAAACTTGAGGAGCTGGTAGAGTCTGGAGGTTAAGAAAGGCAGCATGGCTGTACTTTACATGCTTCCCCAAAAGGGTAAGTTTGTGCTGTGGGGTGACTTTAACTCTTGTAACAGTTCGTTCTCTCAAATGTATAAAGAAAATGGCTTCTTTAGTGGGATCAAAGAGAGATGGTAAATGAAAGCCCTATGGAAGTACAGAAGGAACCAGAGTGAAAAGGAAGCCAGGTTTCATTCACACCAAATTCAGAGCAAAACCAGGCAAACAACAGCACACAAATTAGAGGAAGCATTAAAAAGCAAAGAAAGAAAGAAACAAACAAACTAAAAGCACCACAGCATGAAAAAACCTACAACAGGCAGAGAGAGACAAAGCAGTAAAAACTAAGAGTAGCTAAGGGACAACGGAAATAAGAAGGAAAATTAATAGCTATCAATTAGTTAATAGGGAAATTAAACAAATAAGCTACTGGAATGATACTTAACTTTTCTATTTATTTTTCTCAAAGCAGGATAGAGAAAGAAAAGTTAGATGTCTTTAATCAGTAGTGCAGAGGAAGGCCACGGGACTACTTCCTGCACTGGCCAAAACTGTCACCACACAATTATTGACCAACCCCCAAAAAGTTGATGGAGGACAAGGAGCTTCCTGGGGCTCTAGACAGGGTAAATATGACACCTATTAGCTGAAATTGTAGGGTAACTGGAGTTATTAAATCATCCAGGCAAAAATCCCACAAGGATTTTAATCAATTTGTGAAGTCTGAGAAGGTGAAGCAATTACAAAAGCTGACACAGACCTGCCATGTCAAACTAACCTAATTTCCCTCGTTCACGCAAGTGTCCTGATGGGGAGGGGGAAAATAAGAGATTCTGTCTGTCTTCTTGTTGTTAGGATATTTGAGGCAATCCAGCAGGAAATTTTGATAAACAGACTAGAACATATGGATTAAGAATATGGAACTTGTACATATCAGTCAAGACATTGACTTAGAAGAACTGCTATGAGCATTTCACTGTTAGGCAGGGGGTATGTAATAGTAGTGGTGTTTATATATTAAAACATATACACATAGACATGCACAATCCATGTGTGTGCAACACACCTCAATGTTTTCCTTAGCATTATGGGAGTTGGATTAGATGACCTTTAAAGATCTCTTCCAACCGAAATAATTTCATGATTGTATGATCTTAGTATGTTAATTTCAAAAACTTAGTAAGTCTAATGGACTTATGTTGAGTTGGCCTCACTTAGGCCGCGCAGGAGCAGGAAAGACACTGACTCATACCAGTATGGTACACAGGTGGTCAATCCGTTTATTGAAGCTAAGCATGGTGCTTATATCATGGAGTTCAGTACAGGGGCGTGTACTTCTGATAGGCTTACATAGCAGAGTGTGAGTTGTCCACACACATAGAGGCAGACCTGACCAACTACCCCCCCTTAATCCCCCTTTGTGCAGCTAGCCACAACATTTCCCAGAGCTCACCAGCCTGCCCTCCTCACACAGCTCAGAGATTTCTCAGCTTTTCTGCTAGTCTTCCAAGGCTACTTTTCTGCAGCTGTGCCTCCTCGTCATAGAATCATAGAATAAACCAGGTTGGAAGAGACCTCCAAGATCAGCCAGTCCAACCTAGCACCCAGCCCTAGCCAGTCAACTAGACCATGGCACTAAGTGCCTTACCCAGGCTTTTCTTCAACACCTCCAGCGATGGTGCCTCCACCACCTCCCTGGGCAGCTCATTCCAATGGCAAATCACTCTCTCTGTGAAGAACTTCCTCCTAACATCCAGCCTAGACTTCCCCCCAGCACAATTTGAGACTGTGTCCTCTTGTTCTGTTGCTGGTTGCCTGGGAGAAGAGGCCAACCCCTACCTGGCTACAACCTCCCTTCAGGTAGCTGTAGACAGCAATGAGGTCTGCCCTGAGCCTCCTCTTCTGGGCTGGACAACCCCAGCTCCCTCAGCCTCTCCTCAGAGGGTTTGCGTTCCAGGCCTTTCACCAGCTTTGTCATCCTCCTCTGGACACATTCCAACATCTCAACATTTCTCTTGAATTGAAAAGCCCAGAACTAGACACAGTAGTCTGTGCAGTTACTCAGCCCTGCTCAAACCCCAGCAGACCTAGTTTACAATTACTTTGAAGTAACTTTGATAGACCTGTGAAATTTTCTAAAACTAGTATTTTATTTTAAACACAAACAAAAAATCCATTCCACAACCAAAAAAAAAAAAACCAAACAAACAACAAAAAACCCCATAACAAATGAAGAAAAAAACTCACCACCACGACAACAAAAATCACCCACAACTCCCTCCACAAATTGCTAAGTTCTGCACTTAATAAAAAAGGAAATAGCTTATATATAAAAATAGGAAATAATTTTCTTGCAGCAATACCAAAGAAAAGCATCTGGGAAATATCAATTATCCAGATAAGAACCAGTGTAGTTGCAAAACTAGGAGGCAGAATTAATTATGAGACACATTAACAGAGCTGTCTCATTAATGCTTGAGAGGTGATCATCTTTTTTTTTGTGGGGGGGGGGGATTGAAAAAAATGGGCTTGCTATCAAAGGCAGGAGGAAAACAGAACACAGTCGTAGTCTGTACATGTACATAAAAACTGTAATAACTGGCTCAGCCTGTAGCTACATATTTGTGGAGGAGTGCCTATGTATGGTGTCTTTTTCCATGGGTGAGATGGGGACATGTATGGGATGCTGATGGGAAATGCGTGCCTGGGATGGCCAGAGATGAAACCCCCAGCGTAAGGACACTGTGCTCAACTGTAGAGGTGGCGCCACTGAAAACAAGCCCTCTCTTCTTAAAATTGTGCTCTAGAGAGGAGACCCCACAGTGAAAAATAAGATATGAGGGGAAGATACAGCTTCAAAGTAAAGTTTCTTGCAGAGGGACTTTTCATAAGGGTGCCTAGCAATAAGACAAAGGGGAGTGATTTTAAGCTGAGGGAGAGTAGGTTTAGACTGGATCTTAGGAAGAAGTTCTTCAGTACAAGGGTGGTGACACTCTGGAATGGGCCCAGGGAAGCTGTGGCTGCCTCCTCCCTGGGGGTGTTCAAGGCCAAGTTGAATAAGGTCTTGCGCAGACAGCTCCAGTTGAGAAGTGTCCCTACCTGTGGCAGGAAGGTTGGAGTAGATGACCTTCAATGTTCCTTGCAATCTAAGCTATTCTAAGTCTCTATGACAGATAAGAGAAGTAAAGTTTCTTGACAGTAGTGAATAAGTCTCAACAATAGAGCCACCAGAAGTTGATGACAATGATGATGACAATGATACATAGAGGAAAAGAACAAGATTATTCTTCAGGCATTTAAGAGGTGGAACCTTAAATTGCTCAGACTGGAAGCCAGTAACAGCAACAAGTCTCCTCCTAACAACTTCTGCCACTTTGGAAAACCAAAACTTGAACTACAGTCTAAGTGCCAGTTCTTTATTGCTCGTCTAGCTGCTTACCTAAGGAACTCATCTGCCCTATTTTAAGCTGAGAAGCAACAGTCATAAAAATTTAGCAAGAAAACAAAAAGTTCCAGTACTGAATACACTTTTAACTTTGCAAAGGTAATGCTCTGACTCCACTCTTGACATGGAGTTCGGTTTAACATCTTTTAGAAAATTAATTTCTAGAGAAAGTTTTCTTTTGCAAGATCATCACAGGATCACAGGATGTTAGGGGTTGGGAGACACTTCCATAGAGTCCAAGCCCCCTGCCAGAGTAGTACCATATAATCTGAAGCAGCCTATATAGGAATGCATCCAAATGAGTCCTGAAAGTCTTCAGAGAAGGAAACTGCACAACCTTTCTGGGGAGCCTGTTCCACTGCTCTGTGACTCTTACAGTAAAGAAGTTCTTTCTCAGGTTGAGGTGGAACTTACCACAGAAGCAACCGGGTTGGAAGAGGCCTCCAAGATCATCCAGTCCAACCTAGCACACAGAAAGTAAAAAATAACAGTCTTTGCCATGCAGAAAAATGGGAATATTACTGTTGCTGAAAGCAAGGGCTACACAGAGAACCAGTGTAGACCACTGGTGGCATCAGCAGATGCAGTTTGTAGTTAAAAAAATAACATTGAAATTACCTCACTTGGTCTTACCATTTGCCCACAGAAAACTACTAATTAATGAAACAGCAAGAACTGATCTCAAAGAGGGATATGCTGTTTGTTTTGGGACACAGACTGCAGTTTCCCAGGCCTTAATGCAGGCGTCACCCATTGCCTGTTGGCCTATCACAGGGCACAAGGGAGCAGAGGCTGTCCCTGTCCCTTCCTTCCTGACATCCATCCCTCAGATAGTTATAAAATCCCCTCAGTCTTCTCTTCTTCAGGCAAAAAAAGCCCCAGGTCTCTCATAATATGCCTTTAGACAGTCAGAAATTTGTACCTATTAATAGCTCTTTAATTTCAAATTTATCTTTTTTTTCCCTAGATACCAGCAAAATCACATTTAAATATCTTTCATCACTTGCAACTTTCTAAAGGCATTAAAACTTACACAGTATATTGAAACAAAAACAAAACCACTACATGCAGTCTAGGTTAAAGAAAATTAATTTGTACATTTCCTGCTAGTTACATGGTAATCCAGCCACAGCAGTACCAATCCACAACTCCAGTTTTTAGGCAGCAGTTTCATTGTTTGTCTTATGGTTGCTTTACCTTTTGTGAGTTATTTTTGTATTGAGAGCAGTAACTTGCTCACCTACAGCAACTTACAGAGAGAAGGTCTAAAGACAACCCAGTGGAGAAGTCATCAGTTCAGGTTGTAATGTAATTAAAGACTTTTCTCTGTCAACACCACATTTTCTACTACTGTAATTTATCTAGTGCCAGCCAGGCTCCAGTCTCTGGTTCCTGTTGTGTCTTCCTCTAAGATTAGAGTCCTCTACATTAAGGTACTTTAACCTCTGAATTGTTCCCTCTGATGTTCTGCAGTTTATACATTTCTCAAAAATATTTTTTTCAGCCCTTAAATCCTCCCCGCAGCATTCCCAACTTTTCTCATTAAAAACAAGGCATATCACCTTGCCCTCCAGTTTTATTGCAGCAGTCCCCCCTTATCCTGTGCTACACAATTCTTCAACTCATCCTTTCTTGTTTTTGGTCTGACATTGACTCCCTACCTGGTGGATGATTTTCAGCAGCATAGATTGAACAGATGAATCACCACATTGGGCTTTCCTGTGGCCACAAATCCCTGTTCACACCAACTGCTTTCTGCATCCTTCGTTGTGTAAATTGAAGCTCAAACTCCTTGATACAGGACTTTGTCATGCCCCACCCTGCTTCCTTTCCCGCTTACATGAGCTGATGTGTCTGGGAGATGACAGCTAACAGCTTAATGCGGCCATGTGAACAAAAGAACAGAAGAGCTACAAATCTGCACAAAACAGAGATGCTTGGGATGAAAGTTTTTAATATTTTACTCTAATAATCCAGCTGGAACCAAAATTAGTAGGTCCTCATATAAAGAATAAAACTGGATTTTAGAAACAAAGCTTGCTAGTGTGTTCTATTCCAAATTATACACCAAGTGAAAAGGAAGCAGCTGTACACCTGTGATCCTGAAAGCCCAGATGTACCCAGTTCAGACTATGAGATTATATATTTTTAGTTCTTGACACGAATGCTTTGTACATCTGTAAAACCAAGCATTTCAGGAAACACACAAGTTCTACACTCATGCAAAACTACTTTCAGATCTGACAGGTGGGAAGAACATGGGCATTGACTGGTTATCCAGAATCACTGACATTAGCTTGCAAATGTCATCACTCAGAGAGGAGGATGATTGATTTACAGCTCTCGTGAGAGACAAAAATCACAAAGTGGCTCCATGCTTTTCTGCCAGAATCACAAGGGCTGCACACCCTGGAAAGCAAAAGGCTAACCCCAGTGAACAGTGTTCCAGAGAGATCTTTAGTGAGTCAAACATCACAAGAATCAGAATACCTCACAGGACTCGAGAACAAGGAAGTTCTTTTTTTATTTTTTGATGTAATTTTTAAAAGAAAGTCAACATTCCTCTGAGCGATCTCTCCCTCTGCTGCATGCTTTTGGCAGTCGACCAGTTTACAGCCTGTCTAGAAGCAAGGGAGAAACAGTAATTGTGTTAGACCTTCTTAGAAAAATCTTCCTAAAAAAAAGGTTATTTTCTCTCAGCTAGCAGGGAACAGGTGCCAGCTGCTTTCCCCCTTGGCTGGAGAACACTTTCAGGCCTTCTTTCACCACAGAACATACTCTAATGAAGGTAACATTTAAAACATGTGGGTATTTCCCAGGTAATTGTACTGAATTGTGCACACTTGCACTTCAAAGGAGAGGTCAGCTTTGCTAGCTTTCCTCACTGAAGACTTTTTAAGTCAGCAGGGCTTTAGAGTGTGAATTTGATGGGTTCAACAGCAAAGTTTCATGTAACCCTTCAAATCAAAGGCTCACTTCCACTCCAGAAGAGCAGAGCAGCTTCTTGGTGCAGCGCAGATGAAGATCTAGAATAACAGAGCCCACGCCTTCATGGCACCCAGGACTGGGTGCTTTTTCCAAGCAACTCAATTACCTGAGCTCTGCAACACATGGAATATTTCACAAGAAGAAAAGATGCTAGAGTCAACAGCCCAAGTACTTTGCAATCAGTATGGCCCCAGTCAGTGTTGCTTTGAAGGTTAATCATGGCAAACTTTGTAGTGTATGGAAACCTAGCCTTGAAAGTCTTGAGAAGTGCCTGCATTGTGTGGGCGCTTGAACCCTGAAGTAGCAAACTAGTGTCAACACATCCAGAGCAGAAGCATGGACTAAAAATAAACTGCTTAGAACATGCTGGGCTAAACACTCATTGTACTACAAAGTCTTGAGGACTGTAGAGCCTCAAGACAGTCTCAAGCTTCAGTTTTCATGTGAGAAGGCTGCTGAGACATGAACAAATATTCCATCACCTCGAATATCTCATTAGCTGATTTTAAATTCACTCCATCAGTGAGGCAGGCCAATCACTTTCAGGAGGGGATCTCACAGCTCAAATACCTTGTACACTTCCACATCTTCATTAGTTCTCTTTTTTTCTGGGATGTTGGTGAGTTGTTTGTTTGTTTGTTTTTCCAAGACAGAATACCTATTTTTAAATGGTTCACATTCAGAAGAACAGACAAGAAAGGTGATGAATCTTGTGAAAGTAATGGGAAACTCAGTATTCCCTCTGCTCACCAAAGTGCACACCTGGTCTTTTCCCCAGTAAGTTAAATTCCTCCCAAATTTTAGTTTTGAAATAGTCAGAAACTAAAATATTTATATCATATGTGTAATTTGTATCAAATCTTTGAGCAAACTGATGTTCTGGTGAATATGGTATTTCTGCTTTTATACCAGAAAACTGTTCATTCTGCTTGCCTCAAACAAGGAAGGGATAAAGGGTCTAACCCAATTATTTCTCAAAAGGATAAACAATTTAGGTTAGCATAGAAATCAAGAGAAGAGCCTGACCCCCACATGCTCTCTGGTCAGCCTGGAGATTCTGCACAAGTTGTTAACGAGTGGGATGTGCCATACAAAATAGGAGAAAAAATAAATAAAATATCACACTGATAGACAATAAACATTTATTGATCTTTGGCTTTAGAAATTGTCCTAGTTTGGATATGGGAAATACTATATAAAATAATGGAAGGGTTTTTTTTTAAACCTAGAATAAGTACTGTAGAACAGTCTATTCCTTTTACAATGCACAAATGCAAGGCATGCAGAATACATGTAGGGATATTAAATTACTATATGAGCATCACTGCAGCAGACATGAGATGTCCAATATGGATCAACACTTTACAAAGACAAGCAGGTTGATAGGGCAGTTGATGTACAGCAGGTATCACAGTTTGTCTTAGATTGGCTGTGGTTTTATTAGCAACTAAGAGATATAAATTTAATTACATGTGCATTATAAAAAAAAACAAAGTCAAATTATAACATTTTAACAGAAGGAATAGGGAATAAGAAAGCATAACCTCGCTTCGCTTTGCGGAATTTACTGATGTTGAAGAAATTTAGGTGTGTAGACAACAAATCAATTCTTACTGTTTTCACATTAATTAAAATGCTGCCTCAGACATGGTAACATTAAGTGAGACAAATCCAGCTTTCTAAATACTCTACAGCATGTAATTTCTTACACATAGTGTAAGGCAATGTGCAGTAAGCTTACTGGAGCGGATTTTCCCCAACAGTGTACTATATACAGTACAGATTGCTACAGCCATGTTTTAGAGCCAAAAGCTCGAAATGCTTTTACAAGCCTTCCTCAGAGAAAGGCTTCCTTTGGTAGATTTGAATCTGCCACATCATCTCCACTTACAAGCACTTCACATTTAGAATGCATAATTAACTCATGAGTAGGCACCTGCTGTTTCCTCACACTATTTCATTTCCTTGCTGAACCTGACCAGGCAGGTTCCACCTTTTGGTTCTTGCCATGCTTTTGGAGGCAGGGAAGTTGTTGAAAGGTAGGGGTGGTTTCATTGTTCGACACCCTAACAGCACTCCACAGAAATCAGTACAAGGCCGAACTTGTGCCTTTTCTTCTGGAACTGCCTTGCTTGCTGAGTGCCAGCCAGCCACATTACAGACTTTATGCCCCAAATCCATATGGGTGTGGTGAAGACTAGTGCGGCTTTTCTGAGTTCCAGCAGATCTACTTACCTGGCTGAAGGCACCCACGTGTCCGTGCAACTGTGGCACACCTAACGCCCAAGGTGTGTTTAAGCCAACTCTTTCAGAACCAAGTCCTTTCCTCACTCATTAAAAAGAAAGAAAACCCAATGTGTAGGTGGCAGTAGGGTGTTATATTACCAGTCATGCAGTGGGCAAAGCTGCTAAGTTATCATTGTAGCGAGAGGAATAGAAAATATTTTTTTCAAAATCTTAACTTGCTGCCGATGTGCAGTAATCCATAAACACACATGGACATTCTGTATGCCAAAAGCTGTAAGGAAATCATTTTATAGCAAACTCCATTTTAACAGCTGTCAGTCCTTGTATTTTCCTTCCTGAAGTCTACCTTCTGTTATGTAGCAAAATAATAACAAAGGTACACAAAATAAATCTAAAGCACATCTTCTGAGACCACCCACATTCAGGCACTTTACAGTGTACAAAAAGAACGCAATGTTACTGCAGGCTGTTTATTATTTGTAGCAATTGTACTCAAGTATTATTCACACCAACTGAAAAAGGGGGCGGGGGAAAGGAAAAAAAAAAAAAAGGAAAGGGCAAAATATAGCCAAAGAATGCCCACAAAATACCCAACCCAAAACCAGAGCAGCTTTCCCCAGATTTTGCAACATGTGCTGCGCTCTCCTGTTTGCAGATCCCCATTGAAAGCATAAAGCAAACCATTTTGTTTTGAACAGCAGAAAACACAACACCAGTCAGGATAGGTCTAAATAACGCAACAACCACCTGACGCCATCTTCACTGTGAAGCATCACAGTCTTAATGCTCGTAAAGCTGTAACTATAAAAGTTGTTTCAACAGTAACTTAGCAGTAAGAGGAAGCTAGAATTTACATAAATAACATCAGAGTCTTTCCTGTTTGCCAAATACTGAAATGAAATGAGAGGAGTCTTTTTCACAGTAGGAAGTACTGTGTGCTTTTCACTTAAAGATAAAAAAAAAAGAGAGAGACTATTAACAGAACAACATCACTGAATTTGTGCTCCCAGAAAAAAGGACAATATTTACAGCTTAGAGAATGTTCCCTATGTAATTCATAACAAGTCTACCTCATGATAAATTTCAGGCTTATTTAATAGCATCTTTACATGAATATTTGCTCACATAAATGGGAAGACTGAAACATCAGACAAAGTTTCCTGTGATTGCTATTACAGAGTGTTTCCCAACTTGTACTCATCCTAGAAAACCTTAACACATCAGAAAACCAAGCATAATTTTTAACAATGGGACAAAGAAATGACTGAAGACAGGAAAAACAAAAACTTTTTGTTGGCACATTGTGAATATGAACTGTAGCTAATTTTTTGGGTGCATTTTTCTCTGCCCTAGGATTTTTTTTTTAATAAAAAATTACCATAAATACGCTTTCTTGATGCTCAGAACATATATGGGGAGCAGAGTTAAAATAAGCAGAAAAAAAGAGAAGATGGTTGACTTTAAGCAAAAGATAATTCAAGCCAGGCCTTAAAAAACACTCAGCAACATCATAAAATAAGTAGAAAGTCTACTACAAAGGAGGTTGTACAAAGCTTCTCTTAAAACTCTACTGAGGTGTCTGTTTTACAAATAGCAGAGTCACATGGATAGCATGCTGTTGAGGGAAATGCTGCAAATCCAAGTAAGGATTCTTGACTGATGCATGGTCACATACAGGAAGAGTTTGGTATTTACAGGTGGATTTCACGTTTCAATATAAAACTGCATACTTGCTAACACTTCAGTCTGGGCATCAAGTTCTGAAAAAAAAATTAGTATAGAAGTATTTGACTTCTAGTTGCAGGCACTGATATTAATTTTAAAAAGGAAAAAAATGAAGAGATGATCCATGGTATCAGGATTAAATATAATTCCCACTGAAACACCATTGAAATCAAAGCTATAAAAATACATATACACTGGCATGCAAAACAATGTCCAGTGCAGCATTACCTCTCCTGGCAGTCCACAGTGAGAGACTTGGAAAAGTTAAGTGCAGCATATACAGATGTCAGTAAAAGCAGCCTGGAAATCATATCTTGGCCTCAGGATCTCTCTGACAAAAGAGGAGGAACTTGCAGCCTTATCAGAGGTGGAGATTGGACATGCCACCCATGTCAGGGTGTGTGCTGCCAAAGCCACAAAGCATGGCAGACTTTTCTAAAGAAGCTACAGAAAAATCACTCCAAAGCACAGACTGACTGCTCTGCATCAGCTTGCTTAATTAGATTAGACATCTGGCTTCGGTACTTGTTTCTTTAGAGTAAATATCAGTGAGGTCAAAATATTGCTCTTAATTCACCATTTGGGATTTAGGACTTAGGCTGCAGATGCTGAAAATAACAGTCTTATTTACTCAAAATGGTAAACATTCACTTTTAATATCTGAGTCAGGATACATGTGACCTGCTGTTGCTTTCCTCTTAAGATTCTTCTTGGCCATAATAGACAGATTTCTCCAAGAGAACACACAATTTTCTTTGGTCTCATTTCCACTCAGTATTTCCATTTTTCCATGCACTAAACCTTCAATCTTAACTACAACTTTCTAGTAACTTTGTAGTGGAAGGTTAATTTTGGGGCTTTTGTGGTTAACAAATAAATGCATAAACTGTGTCATACGACAAAGTATGAAACAGAGCATTTAAAAAACTGTTGAGAATCCTCTCTGGAGAAACAAGGAAACATTCAAAAGGAAACCACAGGTTTCTGAGAATAAAGAGGCACAAGGCCTTTTATCTTACAGACTGTAACTTTAGACTTTCTATGTGGCACATCCAAGACTTCTACTACCATCTACTGATTGTGACAAAAGACAAAGCTTCTATCTGCTCCTCTGAAGTTAACCAAAATGTCTGCACTCAGTAACCATTTTAAAGACTTAAGTTATGCTACTTAATTGTTGTGTTGATGTATCCTGGTGGCATTTTCCTTTGTGAATGAGTTTGACTTCACAATCAAAGTAAGCATTTGTCTGTTCACAAATCCTCCAGTACTTGTGACTCAAAGAAGAGCAGCACTGCCATAGAAATTAATTTTCTAAAGTGTGTCCCTCTGCACAAGGACATTTTTCTGTATCATCACTATCTGATTTTCCATCCATTACTCTATCTGTTGATTCTTATGCAAGAGAAATCTGGAAGAAGGAAAAAACTGCAGCTAAAAACATCTCAAAACCTGGCAAACCCTATAGCTTGAGAAGGTATCAAAAGAAGACAAGCGGTGCCTGAGAACATTCCCTGCACAGTGGAAGAATAGGCTTGTTATAATCTATTCCCCTTTTGCTAATTAACTTCTCTAAGCTCAGAAATAGCCCAAGTGTTAAGGTTGGACTTCCCTGAACTTGCTGGAAGACTTTGATTTTTCATTGTCTTAACACTTCATCTAAAGGGACATCCAGGATAAAAGTGCAATGTCTAAACAATTGTTGACAAATCTGTATGGAGTTCAACATTATTTAAGGTATTTAAAAGAACTAATCCTTCAAAAATAGATTAAAACCAAAATAATTTTAAAAAAATCAAAATACAATCCTCAACTAGTTTAGCCTGGTCAGTTCTATGCAGGGAATGTAGGGGGAAAAGCTGTGGACAGAAATAAGAAATCAGGCTAAGCCACATTACTGGAGTGAGAAAGAGCTCTGAACTAAGGAATAAATAAATATTGACTCTTTGTCAAAGGCAGCTTTCCTTCTAAAATCTCTTAGAAATGAAGTAGGTAGTGGGCAAAAGGCAAAACAAAAAAAAAAAAAAAAAAGAATCTTGAACAACAACTACCACATTCCAGCCATCTTTTATCTGCTTTTCCACTTCTGCAAGATGCTTCCTCCAACCACACCCCTTGAATGCTTCTAGTAAGTCTCCATGAAAAAAACAAACAAAAAAAACCACCAAAAAACCACTACCACCCTAAAACCAAACCTAAAACTCCGAAACATTTGTCAGCTGCTGCTTTAAAGGAACTTTAACTAAAGTAGTCAGTAGCTATTCCTTTGAAGCTTATGTAAGATACATGGAAGTCAGGACTATCAGGGTTGCTATTTTACTTTAAATGTCACTTTTGAGCACATCATGCTGTTGTAGGAAGCAGTGCTCACAACCATAGCAACATGCTCCCTCCAGTTTCACTGTCACCTCACATTTCAAAGGTGTTTATTGCTATATTTTAGTTTTTAATAAGCCTCCTAGATCTCCCACTCATCTCAGACTGCTGACCAGAAGGTCAACTATTCAGCTGCGTAAACAACGAAACAGCAATGACCAAAAGCATTGATCTTAACGTTAGCAACATCCAGGTGCCTGTTTTTCACTGCAATCACTGTGACACCTGAAGAATAAGAGCATGAGCTCCTACCAACAGCACTGTGAAGCTTGGCTGCGCACACAATCACCTTTGCTGAATGCAACATTCTATAGCTACAGTGCACTTTTACTTATGACCCCTCAGAATAAATACCTCTGCCAACAGAAACTCTCCTACTTAACATCCTTTTTAAGTCTCCTCCAGTATACCACATTTATTCCTGTCCTTCTGATTGCAACAATAGGTTACATTCCCACACAGTGAGCTTATCCAGCCAACTTCACTATAGGAACCGAATTGCACTATGTTGTTTTACCTTCCTCAACAAAACATTAACATTGGATACCTAACTATAACCTAAAAGCTGGCCTTACTAATTCTATTAGTAATGACACACCTCCAACTAGCAGAAAATGGATCCAGTATGCTGGACCAGTCGTATTTTGCCACGCCATTCACCTGAAAAGACATTTCCGAGGAATGTTCTGAGATCTGAGTCTATAAAGTCAAACATTTTCCTTTAGGCCAATGTACACAGTTAAGCCTTTGTCCCTGTTAGTTATGAAAAGTTGATATGAAAAAATAAAAAGCTTGTAGCACTAGTAGCACTGAAACACTATACTGCAATAAAACAACCATGCAAAGTGGTCTCAGATATCCCCAACACATGCAGTAGGTACTAGCTGGTGTACATAAATCTTTCCCTAGTACCTGTAAATGCAATTTAATAAAAATGACAAATAATTAAAAGGCATCTGACATAGTAAGACAGTTTATCACCAGCTTAAATTCTTGATTTTCTGCATTTGCTGACAGTTTTTCCATGTGGTAGATTTGCTACATATTAAATATTTAGTTAAGCTTCTTCACTTATAAATGCTTATCATATGCCATAGCTCTACACAAAGTCAAAAGAACAGTAACATAAAACCAGCTACTATTAGTTAAAAAAACCCACTGACCTCTGTGAAGTGTAATATTGACTTTTTTAAAAAGCTGCTTCATATAAAGTCCTGTTCTTGTTTTGCAATTACACAAAACGTCTCAAAAATTGTCATTCTGTTTTGTTTTACAACGGTTTTGTACTTGTGAAGTCCATGTTTTACTCCTCCTTGCTGTTTCACTATACTATTTTTGAAGATATATTAATTGTTACTCTGTGGCCAAGTTAAAACAGACTGGAGTGACAAAAGATGATTATCTGACAGAGCAGAAACATCAACATTAGTAATTTAAGCAGATCTTTTCTTCCCAAAAAGCCTAAGTTCTTTAGTATAGCTAAGTACCTTTGAAGAGGCACCAAAACCAATAGCCCTTTCAACTGAACTTTCAAAACAAAACAAAAAACAACAAAAAAAACCCCAACCAAACAAAGCCAATTTAATTTCAAAAGGGATCTTGAAATTACTAGATACAGATATATCCCCCTTCCACGGTCCTGTAAGATACATTCAGTGATTTAAAATAAAGATTCCATATTTTATAATTTCATATATATATTATATATTTAATATATAATATATATTTATATGTACATTACACAGATACATATACACTCTCAGTCAGCAGGATTAAACTGTTGTGTTTTGAAATGTTTGATTGGTGTCACTAACCTTCTCCTATTATTTTGTGCATTCAATGAAAATAACCTATTACCTGAAAAGAAGAAATTTAAAAGATTCAGATGGAATCTGTGGATCAATATTAGCACCAATACGGATGGCCATTATTTCAGAATGACTGCAGGGACTGAAACTATGTAATTTTTTTTTAAACTCTCCTCTTACTGCACAAGCATTCCTGCAAAATATTTAGGCAGCAATACCTGTCAGGTCTATATATCTATTCTTGTTAAGTTTAAATTTTATACAACTTTCCTTACTGTAATATACAGTATCTCTTTTGTCCTGTTGGATTAATTCATTTTTCATGGAGAAAAGTGATCCATAGCTATCCAACAGAATTTAATAGTTTTTTTAAATCCCCTCTCTCCTTCTATTTTATGGCTCAGTTTCAAGATTTAATCGATAGGCAGCCACCATCACCATAACCAGTACCCTTCTAACACAGTCCAGTCACTGACTGTTGATGTTTCAAACACAAAGTTTTGAGGTTGGCTTGCTGTTTATGGAAACCAAGATACTCGGAAGTTGTATCTTTTCAGCATGCTCACCACTTGTCATACAGCAACGTCAGCCAGTATTCAAAACTATAATTCAATTAGGTACCTACCATTTGGGTAACAAAAATAACAAACCCAGTTGCAATTTTAAACATCATTAAGAATATTCACCCTGAGAACACAGAGGAAGTATTTAAAAATTTCTGATATGTGTTTTCTTCATATATAGTTTTCTTCTCTTTTTTTTTTTTCTTCATCTCCATTTGGGTACCTGGGTTTGTGCCTAGTATTTGACCTCACTTGCTTTGTCAGAAGACGTGTTCATGCCACAGTCAGGTACTGGTGATAGAAAAGCCCGAAAAGGCTTGTAGAAAAGAGGCAAGCAGCAATCCACCAGGTGAGGAAAGACAGGAGTCCTCGGAAGAGGAGAGGAGTGAAAATATTCTTTAGGCTTCCCAGAGCCATTGTTATTTGTACTACAGTTACTTTCATCTTTCCATCAGCAGGTGGAGACTCAGAATAAACTGAACTGGGAAGCAGACTGTTTTCTATTGGAGTGTCAGAATTCAGTTCCGGGTAGATGCCCCAAGAATAATTACCTGTTAAAAAGAAACAAGTAATATGTTTTTTCAGAATTAAATTCAAGTTCTTTTATTTTTACTGCTCTACAGATCATCTTATATAGTCACAAATAAACAAGCCTGAAGCTTAAGTTAGTAAGTAGTAATTGTATTCATCTCCATGGCTTCCTGATCATACTAGAAAGCTGTTACTGTAGGAGTCATCTTACCTTTTGACATTCTAACATCTACGTGTGACACAGTTGCCTTGGGACCCCTGTCAGTGCTGGGTATGAATCACTTCACCAGATGTAAGTGTCTACTCCGACACAGGATGCATCACAGCCTTTTAATAAAGCCTATCCCTTTCCACTGACATTTTGCAAGAAGAATGCCATGACTGCAGGGCAGGCTGTGAAAACGTGCCTCAAAGGAAAGGAATGAAGAAGGAACACCCACCACCCCAGAGTGACACCAGATGTCCCAGTAATGAAATGAAGCCCCTATCTCACAAATTCCATTCAAAAAGCCTACCTAAGAGTGGAAAGCTGGGAAAAAAAAAATCTTTTTACAGATGCTCATAAGGTTAAATCATCAATGCTTTATGTAGGCCCCTTTTGAAATACTCTGTAACATAAAGAAAAATGTTTCAACAGAATAGCTTAACTGCTTGTATTACACTACTTTTCAGAAATAAATCAAATAAATGAGCATATAATTCAAAGATGTCAAAAGCAACAACAGAAGAGGACAGTTTAAAAGCTGCACATCGGTATGTTTTAAATTGCAGGAAACAGCAATGTATTTCTGCATTGCAAGTACCCACACATGCTAATTTCCTTTAGCCATCTGCACATATAAAAGCCCTGTGTCGAACAGAACAGATTTTTGTTGGTCCAATTTTACCTACCTAGTGTTTTCAAGAGCAGAGTTGTGTGAAGGAGCATTACCAATGGTGCAACATACTGCAGTGCAATTACACAAAGATAATAGAATACTCGAGCCACCTGGGAAAAGAGAGATTAATTCATGAGTTCTGTCTGATCAAAGCCAACCTGTATGAACATGTCTAGAAAAAAACCCGAGTAAATTATTAAAAAAAAACCAAACAGAAGTTATGCATATATGCTGCTTTAAAAGTTTTTCAGCACATCTTGACACATGACAGATTTCTTCAAAAGTTGTAATGAAGAGAACCCCAAAATGGAACTCACATTTCAAGACATTTACCAATCTGACAGGAAGTAGAGAAAGGAAGTAATTACAAGTAACACTTCTGTTAAAATAAACAGAATCAATTTTACTTCTGCAAACTGCATATCACCATTCAAAGATTCATATTTCAACACATAAGAATGAGCACCAAGTATATATTTAAAGTCCCCAGTGACCTACAAACGAAATCACATTTTAAAAATGAAGTAGTAGTCTCAATATGAAGTCCCATGAAGAGTAAGTGAAAATTTGGTTAATGTTGCAGTTCCTTAAAAGCCATTTTCTTTTTAAAGATTTCCAACTGTGAAATACTAGTATTTTAAAAACAATGATAATATGACTTTCCATTAGCAGCTCATCAATAACAGTATTTAAATGATCCTTATTTCAGAGATACATTCTGGTGCATTGAAATCCACTTGGACTTATGCCTTCCTTTGCCCCCATTCTGGTCCATCTTTCTTAGTTCTGTTGTACTACATGCTTACATAAAGTTTACATGACTAGACCAAATAAGGAAGGAAGTCATAAGATCAACAGCAAAGCAAGTAGTGAAATAAAGCTAACTGGATTTTAAAGAACAAAATACATTGTGGACAAAAAGATGAAGGCACACATGACATTTTTGGAAAGAATGTAAAATCTCAACAGACTTCATGACAAGTAAGAATCAAAAAACTAACATGAGAAGTAGTAAGACACTGACAGGTAGAAAATTAAAAAATATGACACAAAAAAATACTGTAGCTGATGAAATATGGTAGAAAGATCAAATTAAAAAGTAATGATCATTGTAGGATGACAGATAGAAAAGACTTCACAGGCAGAAGTTCCAGAGGAAGATGAAGCAGACATGTCTAGTAAAACAAGATAGGACTTAATTTAGCGTCTCTGGTCTTCTCAAAGAGAAGATACAGTGATACTGGATAAACAGATTTAGGGAACATCACAGAGAAAAGATATTATTGTTTTGTGCATAGGATGACAGCTCCCAGAACTAAAATTATGCATTCCTATCCTTATTTCTGAAGCAAACTACTACCCACTATGTAAACAACTACTGCATAGCCTACATAGGACCTTCAGATATATAGTGAAGCTAAGGACAAGACTCTAAGTGATTGTGACATACCCAAGAGAGGAATCTTTGTCTTGTGGCACATTTCAACATTCCTCATCAGCATCATGAGGCAGAACCATCAAGCAACACCAGAAACGTTAAGTTTATTTTGCAGGCAACATGCAAAATAAAATGTCCTACACTTTGGTTTGTTGATGGTGTGTTTTGGTTTTTACACTTAATTTTTTTCCTTTTCCCATAGTAACAAAATGGGCAGACAGTTTGGTAAGCAGGACAGTGCACTTGAGAGTGGTCTGACAGACCATGACAGACATGTCTTATTTTATCCCAGAATATGTAATTACCTTAAATTTTGCCTTGGTTTTAAAAAAAAATAATCAAACAACAACAAAAAAAAATCAAAATAAACCAAACATAGTTTGGATTAGGTAACAGTACTTTAACTCCTTCCTGCTTCAGCTACTGATCACCACTCATTCTGTGCACTCCAAGACCTATTCATGATGAAGAGAAACACATCTTTGTAAAGAACAATTCATTAAGGGCTCTGTTGAAAGAACAACTGAATCATTTTAGAAAAGCCATCTGTATAATATAGATGACACATTTCTGCACAGTTTGGTTTACAGAATTTCTCTGTAATGGTGCTATTTTTATAGAAGATAAAAGTTTAGGAAGTTTCACTCAGATTTTAGCTTCACTGCCAGAGAAGACATAGATGGAGAAAAAAAATAACGCATTTGTACAGACAGAGCACTCCAAATATGTAATCTCAGTGCCACCATACTTACCATTTTCTGTAAATCAACCATACTTATTCTGCCAGCTTCCTTTTTCATCTGATCCACACTTTTCTGGGCTAAATTCAGATAGGCCTGTAAATGATGACGCATCATGGCCAACCGTAAAGCACACAATAGGATTATTATCCACAACCTCACAGTGTCAAATGTATCTTCTGACATTCTGTGGAGCAAAAACCAATGGGTAATGTTGTTTTCTGAAGATCACCTACTGCTACAGAGTTGTTTCATCTATAAAAAAAGATGCTGAAGCATGCTGTCAAAAGCACTTAATGCACAAGCTATAGCCATCATGTTGAAGTGAGTTATATTCACTTTTGTCCTCTGTCTCTCTCTCTCTACTGCTGCTTCTTGATCCAAATTAGCAACCATTCGTCTGTACACACGAACAGCTCTTAAATGCCAAATTCTGAGTAATGAAGACGGGATACTAAAAAACAAGCTAACTCAGATAATTACAGGCTTTGAGAGATACAGTTCTAGCAAATGTGCACTTGAGTTGCCCTAGACACCCCATCACAGCACAACTCTTATTTTAAGATTAACTGTGGAACAAAATTAAAGTACAAAATATGCTTATTTGCGATATTTAGTGTGATAGTTCAGTGGTCACAGAATCACTGTAGAAGCATATCTCAGATCTCTAAAGCAATAGAGGTGTTAGTCAGTGATACCCATTTCAAGCGTATTACTATTCCAAATTATCTATTCTGTTAGCAACAGTCACCTATTCTACTTACAGAGCATTTATTTCGGATATTATTCTCCCTGAAAACTCTTCCTATGTTCTGAATATTTCAGCTATCAATTCACAGATCTAAACACAAATCACTCAGGACAGTTCTCATGTCAAACAGATCTTGACTGTCTTCAGTAAAACTGCTTCTCTCCTGCCACCAATATGTATGACGCAAGGCTTCAGAAAGTGGCAGCAAGGTGGTATTCAACCCTCAGAACAAGCAGACCACCATTGTCAAGCAGACACCAGATAACAGCAGCTTTTAGAGAAGCACCACCTTAGCATTCATCAATCTGCATCTAATTCTCATTTTTCTGAAATATCAGAAGCCTTTCAGAGTTCAGCTGCAATTTTCACAGTACCTCTGCCCACAGATGCTGTTAACTTTTAAGTCTTTCATGTTTCTATGACTTCCACAAGGTAGTACTTAGACTTAAAATACCCCAAAAAGAACTTTTAAAGGGACTCTTACAAAGGGATGCTTTCTTTGCCCAAAGGTGGGTTCATAATGTAGTCCTTTGTGATTGGTTTTACCCACAGTAGAACCATAAACAAAGGTGCCAAGAAGTTTATATGTAGCAGTGTTCTGAAAGAAGGAAAAAAAAAGGGAAAGTTATTAAACACAATTAACTCATCACCAATGGTAAAGCCAAATCCCTATGTTGAAACTGGATGTATAGATTGAAAAGGAGAAAACAAAATTTTGAAACAACTGGGAGAAAGGTAATAATAAAATTACTCTCCTATTTGATAGGTAAGACTTATGTTTCAACAAAAAAATAGTGTTACATACTGTGAAACCACACCGTGGTTTAAAAAACAACTGCTCTTAGAATACCTGAGAATTTGATTTATTTCAAACAATACAACCAAAGAAGCTGCTTGCATATGCCACGCTACACTAAAAGACAGCTGTTGGAAATTTACATATGATGACATAACAGTGAACTGCACCAGATACTACAGTTTAATCTAGAGAGACAGCATCTGGGATAATTATGAGAAGTATGCTGCTATATTATTATTTTTTAACTTGTTTTAATATAAATGTTCTCAAATTCACTTATATGATCTATAGAGACCAAGGGAAACAGTTCTCAGTGGTCAGATTTCTCAAATTAACAAAGATTTTTACTTAAAAACCTTGACTAAAAGAAACTTTGCACTTGCATTCATTTAAAGATACTGAGACAAAAAAAGCAAAGCCAGCATTGTACTAAACTGCATCATTAACAAAGAGTAGTAACTTTTGTAATCTTTTTAAATTCTGATGATTTGTATGCAAAGAGGAGATAGCTTTATGGATTTTTTTTCCTGAAATTAATATCTCATATTGAGACCATATACCCCCAAAATTTTTTATTACTAAAACGAAATAGAGTTGAAGACTTTGGTGTCGCAGAACTGCTGTTTTTTCTAATGCAGTGTTCCCTCACTAAGAGAATCAGCTTGTCTATGCTCTCATTACCAACCAGAGTGCTTCTACACTATACAAAAAAATGAAGTAATCAAAAGTTATTCTACAGAACACAAGACCTTACTGATTTAAACTATGAAGCTTCCTAAAACCATTAAAATGTTCATGTTTCAGAAGATGGCCTCATGGACACATTTAAATCACTGGTTTCAAATGAAGAAGTATGAGAAATCAGCACTGCCAGTTACTCAGCGTTGCTAAGGAACACACCACCACCAAATAAACAATTCAAGGCATTTCAGTAACTTGTGACAGCATTTTACCTTCTACTTAATTAAGACATTCTACTAAGTTAATGGCTGAAAGACTTTTGAAGCAGGGTCTGCAAAATAAGGTAATGTGTATGAAAGTGATAATAATTGATTAAGAGTTCAAATTATATGCAGGGAAAGATACTGCTTCCAAATTAAAATATCAAATCAGCCATGAAAACAGAAAAGGGCACCTGATTATTTTTAATTTCTTTACAAAAAAAAACCAAAAAACCACCAACCCACAATAAAACCAAGCCCTTACTTCCCTATATACATAAAACAACCACATTAACAATTTTGAACATATTAGTAAAGTGGCAGTTAACGATTAACTTTTATTCTGATCACTGTTCTTCAGTATGGTGTTTTGGAGTTTCATTTTGTTGTGGTTTTGGGGAGAGCTTGGGGTATGGTAGTTTTTTTGGGAATGTTTTTTTGGTTGATTTGCTAGGTTTTCTTCTCAAAACTGGACCATATGTTTGGTAGCAGAGGAAGACTTTTTTTTCTTCTGGCACCCAAACTAAACAGTGTGGTATCAGTGACTTTTTATCCTCGTGTCCCTTTAGTCACTGTCAAACAACTGGAAACAGTCAACAGTGATCTATTTATTGATAAAAACACCCCACTATGGGCAAACACTGATGTCTTCAAGCCAATTAGCACACATCAGTTGAAAATGATTCTTTGTTTATAACTGCATTATCTAATTAAATTAATATCTAAGTTTAAATCCATTTAAATCTATATTGCTCCAGTTGAATAGTTTAGGTATTGTCAGACTTGAAAACAATTAGCTTGGCATTGTACAAACTTATTTTCAACAATTAGTTACAATATTCTCTATACATTAATTTAGAGGAGACTTATTTTTCACAACTCCATCCTAGTGGATACTAATTACTCTTTTAGTTCTTTACTAACGAACTTGTGTTTCAGAAATCTTGTATTTCTGCCTAGGATCTCATGAAGTCAATGAAGACACTGGAAAATTAGAGGATGTTTAAAGAAAAGGTGTAAGAAAATCTAAAATATTGAGAATAATAAAAAAATAAAATTAAACATTTATCTCAAAAGAAGAGATTAAGAAATGACTCAGTCACAGTCTACACAGAAACTTAGCATCAGATACAAGCCAATGGCTTGCAGCTGCAGATGAATGCATTCATCTGCAATGACTGCAAGTACAAAACAGAGAATGTAGTTATAAATCTACCAAGAATAAAGAACCCACTTTAAACAGATTAATTTTTAAGATGCATCATACTAGGGGGAAAAACATAAAATATTTTCTTATCAGAAATATAGAATAGCTATCTTCAGAAAGTGACCAGACAAAATGATCACAGTGGTCTGTGCTTCACAATCTGTCATTACAACTATTAAATAAAAGCCTAGATCTGTGAAAGACATTTGGAGTTTCTTCTTCAACCAAAGTATGCTGAAGGAAACAGTTAGAGAAAACATTTCACTACCAAACTCAAGGCTGACCAAAAGTTAAAATATTCCCTTAAACTAATGTTAAAATTTTACTCTTTTCAAGTATTCTGGATCATTTTTTTTCTAACATTCCCTACACTTCTTAAAGACACAATGCCCATCTGGAGGTAGGAATGGGAAGAATAAAAAAAACCCACAACACTTCTTGCACTTCTTGGAAATTATCTTCTCTTTCAAAAAGATATTATAGGGGAAAGGAGGCAGTAAGTAGAAACATTCATGGCGGAGCTCTTGCAAAAGAAAGGGAAAGCTCCTTTAATTGGGACTCTAATTACAAGGCAAAGAATGTAACAGACTGGCAGAGCACAGGTTGAGCAGAAAGAGGCAGGTGGCAATTCTGCTCAATACGGAAAGCAGGCATCAGCGGAAGTCTTAGCCACTACCTTGTTGGAATAGTTTCCTTTGCTTATTTTCAGACATTAAAGATTTAAGACTGAGTAGCATATACCTATGTGCACATATTTTCTCTTACTGTGTTATTTTTTCTGTTGCTAAATTCAGAGCATCCAGATGCATTTGAGCCAGTCGCAAGCCAGGGAATGTCAAAAAAGCACCAATAAGTGAACACAGAACAGCCAGGAACAATTTGAAGGTTAGTTTAGACACAGGACCCCTAAAAGAAAAGAGAGGAAATAAGCATTTTCTTTGGGAGGAAGTTGGGGTGGGGGTATCAGAGACTACTTTCAACTCAACAGTATCTAACATTTAATCAAAAGAAGTGAACAGTATTCTATACTTTTGCTCTGGAATATCAGCATTATTGCAAATCAAGTTAAGATTTAAGTCACCTATGTATTTCCTAGAAAAACAAAAACCAGGGTACTGCCTAGAAGATGAAGTTTGTTAGTAGAAAAGAACCAAAAAGGAATAACTTTAAGTGGCAATTAACACAAATTATACAGCAGAAACAGCTAGTGGAATGAATTCAATGATTACGTTTATGGTAGGAATACAAGCATCCTAAGTTTAACTGGTCAAAGGCAAAATGGATATTTATGTTACACTACTGACATTTTAAGTTTATCCATTAAAAAGCTCTACCAGACTGTTATTATTGCAAATTTTCACAGATTTATCCAAAAACATACATGTGGCCAATTAACATGTCTCTTCCAAGTGATTAATATAGTTTGTTTTAAAGTACTAGTAAGTATATTTTAAAAATACAGAAAAAATATCCCATGATCAGCTGAATTACAGAACTAACATACAAAACCCATTGCAAATTACATAAAACCCACAAAGTGACATGTAACGAACACAGATTAAAGAGGAACAAAACCAAATCTTGTGATCCACATGAGTTTCAGATTCTTAATCTACGCCACACAAATTGTGAAGACACCATCAACCCAATTGCTGCTGTAAGCAGCCAAAGCACTGCAAAAACTCCAAAAAGAAACAAACATATAACAGGAAAATAAATACAGACATTAGCACACTTGCAATGGCCTAGGAAGAAAAAAAGTGAAGAAAGGCTAAGAAATGTTCAAGATTCAGTCATGTTTCCCGTGGGAAACATGGCACCTCAATCTAGTTCAGGAAACATCTGTTCCTTGAAAATAGAGATTCCATAGCTCTGCATGACACATAGAGAACTTCCAAGCGAGAAATCCAAAGCTGTGCTCTCCCAGTGATGACATCTCCCATAAATGCATTTCAGAGCACGTGTGTAAGGAAGGAATTGCTGCATAAATCCAACTAACAATACATAAAGGCTGTTCACAACAGCAACTGCATGTCACAACCTATGGCATGTTCAACAGTTCATACAAAACTTGGATATCCTGTAGCAAGATCATGTTTCTGCTGAGTAGGAGAACATGGTTACAACCTGAAACCAGGACTGGACACTAAAATTCCCTTTCAGTGCCAACCTGTTCACAAGCTCCCTGTGTAGCTTTTGCATGCTCCTCCTCTGCTTTATCACAGGAATGGCAAAAAAAAAAAATCTATCACCTGTTTTAAGCAATCCTACAGCAAAATGTCAGGGTAGAAAATACCTCCAAGTTAAAAAAGAAAAGCATAAATGCAACATAATTTACTTGTGATTATTGCTTTCATTAACCTCTCTTCAGATTATAGAGATTATAAATATGCATAAGAGCAAAACATGTAAGACAAATGCTGGCTAAGAAAATCCAAGTGGTTCAGACATAATTGCACATGTAAAACAGACAAAACTTATTTCCAGAAACTTACTGGGACTCCAAACCCTGTTTTTCAAGAAACTGCATAGCACTTTCTGAGAAATTCGAGAATCCTGCAGAGACACACAAATTATATGTATTTTATTACATTAAAATGCAGAACTCTCTTTTGTTTGTTTGTTTTTTAATGAAATACTACATAACAGATTATCTTTTAAACAAATAGTCATATGTCTAGCACAGCTTTTATGAGCTAATTAGCATGCCATCATGCAATAAAAACGATTAACACCTTTGGTATTTGTACACTTCAGGAACACAAAATTAACATTTAATTAAAAAAAGATTTTTTTTGGAGTTTTTGGTTTGGGAATTTTTGGTTTTTTGTTTTTTTTTTTTTTTTTTTTAGTAAAGGAGTTTGGGTTTAGTAAAGGCAAGATAAGTTAAATGTAAAACTGGAAGACAAGTACCATTAACAAAGCAAATGGTCTAAGCAAAGATTATTTAAAAGAAAGCAGGGAAAAATATATACAAGATATCCTTCAGAATCTGCATTCCAAACAAAAATGTCTTAGAACTCTACAACATATAAACACAGGTATTCTCAAAAACACCTAAATGACTTATTTTTTTTTCAGCTCATGCAACCACTATAGCTGTTGCAAACATCAAAGACAGGAGTTACCTGATTCCAGTCCAAACTCGAGATAGTTTTCTGTCACAATGAGAATTGCCATTGCTTTCACGAAGAAGAAAAAACCAAAGGTGACGCAGACTGATCTTTCACCTCCATCCTCTACTTTGAAATAATGGGTAGTCAATGAAAACAGTACCTTACTACACAAGAAAAAGGTCAAGGAAAATTAAAGTTTCCTCAAGTATTTAAGATCTATAAAATTATTTTGGTCATGAGAACTGCACTATGAGGTGCCTTTTTTTTTTCTTTTAAGTAATGTGTCTTCAGCCAATTTCAGGTTAAAATGACAGAATACTGTAAAGTATAATCATCACATAACTGGTAACCAGGAATACTCTATACCAGAGTAGTTGAGTTAGGCTTACTTAGTGAATATTGCCACAAGTGACTGTATCAACCTGGGGCAACTCACCTGTGTTTTAAGTATAAATTATTAAATAATCTTAAATGACAAACAAAACATTAAGACTATTTTACTATCAATACAAAATACCGAGAAAAATAGGAAATATTCCATCACAGAATGGTAAGGGTTGGCAGAGACCTCCAAGACCACTAAGTCAAATTCCACTGTCACAGTAGGATCACCAAGGGCAGGTCACAGGAATGCATCCATACAGGTTTTGAAAAGTCTCCAGAGAAAGGGACTCCACAACCTCATAGGGCAACCTGCTTCAGTGCTCTGTCACCCTCACAGTAAAGAAGCTTCTCCTCGTGTTGAGCTGGAGTGCATATCCATTTCCTTTTGTCCTATCACAAGACATCACTGAAAAGAGACCAGTATCTTCCTCTTGATATCCACCATTCAGATACTTAGAAACTTTAGTAAGATCTTCTACCAGTCTTTTCCAGACTAAACTGTTCCAGGTCTCTCAGCCTTGCCTCATCAGACAGTTGTCCCATCCCTTAATTGTCCTCATAGTCTCTGCTGGACATTGTCTAGTATACATCCCCTTCCCTCTTGAACTGGGGAATCCAGAACTGCACATGACACTCCAGATGTGCTCTCACCAAAGCAGAGTAGAGGGGAAGGAGAACATCCCTTGACCTGCTGGTCACCCTCTTAATGCACCCCAGGAGACCATTGGCCTTCTTGGCCACAAGGGCACACTGCAGTCCCATGGATAACTCAAACTACGTAACTCAATATCAAACATTTCAAAATCCAAAGTATTGCTTTTGAACATAACAACTGTGATGGTAAAAAAGCGGATGGACACTTTTAAACCTTTTTTTAGAAAGTACTTTTAGGTGCAGATTACAGGAAAACATGTTTCAGAGAATCTAGTCAGCAAAACATTTCAGCAGCTGACCTCCCAAAAAAGATGTATGATTATGCAATATCACACTTGCAGCACACACATTGCTGCATTTCACGTATATGCAGAGGTAATCATATACACACAGTTGTGGAGTCTTAGCTTTGCATCTAATGTCTCCTAAGTCCACTGTAATCAACTTAAGCTCACTTCACACTTCACAGAATGAACAGATTTAAAGATAGATATAAATCATGCTCAAAAAAAGGGACATAACAGGTCATGTAAACTGTTTTCTGGAAAGCTGTGTCTCCAATAACATATTCTTAAGCCGAGTGTCTTCTTACAGGTAGGAACTCAATCACAAACTGAAAACACATTATTTTCAAATATTGAAGCTACACAAGGGTCGTCATAAAAGTCTGTGATCAATAGTTCTAAACAGACTTATAACCCCTCAGATGCCTCAGTGTTTTCAACTATGGATTATGCCACAACAATGGCAATGCATGGAAAAAGCAACTGGGAAAATGAAAGTACACTGGCAGTAAATTCCAATTATAGTCTAGATTCAGAACCCAATAAACTAACGATTATTCAAACTGTATGTGATCAACACGCTGCTGGCTGAGCAATCACCATTGCCACCTGTATTAGGCATGGAGAAAATAAAAGCATTATAGTTTACTTCATCACTTCCTTTCACTGCTTGACTTACTGAAGAACAATTCTAGAGTACACAGTTACCACTCTACCTTTTATTCCTTTTTTTTCCTCACCTCACGAAAGATGCTATTACTGCAGAATGGCATACATGTTTACAGAAATAATTTTATCTTTTACACTGCTGCAATCATGTGCTTTTTTTTTTAATTATATAATCTACTGTCATTTACATAAGCACATGGTTGAAAAAGATTCATCTTCTGTTTCTAGGAGAATACACAAAATCTTCAGATCCACAACTGAAAAACCAAGTTAACTCCTCTATATTATTTCTAGTTGCATGTGTGTGGAAAAAAATAGTTTATGGATGAGAGTTTAGTTTAAGGTTTTTGATGGCTGATTTTGCTTAGATAAGCCTCTAGTCAAGTTAAGGAAAGACTGTCATTTCCTTTACTACTCCATCAGTATGTTTTCCAAAAGTAGCCACGTGCTGAAATGCCAATGAAACCAAGGTAAAAGACAGCCTCCCAGAGGAGAAATTCCTTGCTTGGAGAGCTGGAACTAAGTGATTTTCAAGGTCCCTTCCAAACCAAATCATACCATTCTATGAATCTATGAAAGCTAGTTCAGACCACTTGTTTGTTTCCTTTGTATGATAAATGTCTGTTCAGCTACCTAGCACTGCAACAGCACTTGTACAAGATTACACCTGTACATGGGTTTCCTATTTCCTAGAATATGCTTATTTCAGAAGGCTTGTTCCTATATATCAGGCCACTATTTCTCTAGACTGTGTCAAATTTCTGTACGTTGCCACATGATGTGCCACATAAAGTTTAAACTTCAACTTCTCTCAACCAAGCAAACTGATTGAAATCCTTAAGATTTTTCTCCAAAAACCTCAAAACAATATTGGTCCCTTAGACAATAGTTAGGTACAAAAATGCTAAAGCATGCAATTAACTGTTCAGAGCTTATGAAATAAAATCTAGCTAGCATATAATATCCTGCTTCTAATAGTATTCCATCTGATCTTACTTCCCTTTAAGTCATGTAGGAAAGGAATGAGAAAATGTAGCTAATGAGTCTCAAACATGCAGAGACTATTAGATGTTTTGATCTCCTCGAGGTCCACCTGTGCAATTAGATCTTCAGTGCTTCAGACAGATTAGGATAAAAATGGAAATTACAATTTAGGTTCAAATACAAGTGGCAAGTGCAAGAGAAACAATCAAAGAGAGACCCTAATAGCTACTTGCATGTTCACACTACTGAGATGCAAAGTCTGCACTGCCAGAGAACTTAATCTTTAATTTCTGCATTTGGGTTTGCCCTGGTGACCAAATAAAGTGGTGATTAGGCCTGTAGGCAAATACCACTGCAAGAATTATTGCAGTGGATTTTCCTACAATATGTAATTCACAATTCTGTCTCACAGCTGCCATCACCATAGTGTTACTGAAGTTGACTACACCTCAGATTTGAAAGATGAAGCAAATGGGGCATTACCACCTCAGTTTAAGAGTGCTTGGAGGCTTCAGTATTTGAAGCTGCATTCTCCAGTACAAGTCACAGAATCACAGAATGGTTTGGGTTGGAAAGGACCCCTAGAAATGACCGAGTCCAGCCCTCCTTGCAGTAAGCAGGGACTTGCTCAACTAGATCATGTTATTCACAGACTCATCAAGCCTAACCTCGAATGTCTTCAGGGATGGGGTCTCCACTACCTCCCTGGGCAACTTCTTCCAGTGTTCCACCATGCTGACAGTAAAGAACTTTTTCCTTACGTGCCATCTAAATCTACGCTGCTATAGTTCACATTCATCCTATAAGCCCTTGTAAACAGTCCCTCCCCAGCTTTCTTGTAGGCCTCCTTCAGGTACTGAAAATGTGCTATAAGGCTTCCCTGAAGCCTTCTCTTTTCCAGGCTGAACAACTCCCAACTCTTTCAGCCTGTCTTCATAGGAGAGGTACTCCAGTCCTCTGATCATCATTGTGGTTTCCTCTCAGTCCGCTCCAGCAGCTCCGCGTCCTTGTGCTGTGGTCCAGAAATGGACATGGCATTCCAAGTGAGGTCCCACCAGAACAGAGTAAAGTGGCAGAATCAACCTCTCTCAACCTGCTGGCTATGCTTCTTTTGATGCAGCCCAGGATGTGTTGGGCCTTCTGGGCTAAAAGTACACACTCTTGGCTGATGCCCACCTTCCCATGCATCAGCACCAAGTCCTTTTTTGCAGGGCTGCTTTCTACCAAATTTCCTGGGCTGTACTGATGATGAAACAAATGTTACAGTTGATTCTTTTTATGGTTTAATATTGTCCGTTTGCTAAATATTCTACTTTTGTCTCCTCCAGTTTTGGAGGGGAAGTTCAGCCTTTCAGAGCTTTCAAAATGGATCATTTCACTTCCTATAACTGTTTTCTGTTAACTTTGTAAAATGCATTTTAAAAACTGAATCCATGCCTGCATCTTTGCAATAAAGTAGTATTATAGTGTTAACTCTAAACTAGCACAAGACTCCTAAATTATAAACAAGAAATAGGAACTTTCTGGACATTTTTTAATGGCAAGTAAATAGAATATAGAGGATTGGTTATAGAAGAAAAATAACGTCTACATAATTTTATTCATTTGCTGAACTACTACATAAACTGTTGCATAAACTTGTTCTTTCTGCTGCTTCCTGCCTCCTCCTTTTCTTGTATCCAGTGCTGGCTGACCTTGCTTGGCTACACTCACCTTGGCTGAGTAGATAACAGTTGTGGCATGTGTGCTGGTTTGAGCCTAACTGGAATACTTTAATGAGAGAAATTGGATCATTGGTTGTGAAAAGAAAATAATGATGAAGTCTGTATCACTCACTGGTTTGCTGAGAGGGATAAAAAGCCAAAATGTCAGCAATTTGTCCCACTTTGGTCTGGGACACTGGATCTATTCGCTTCCTCCGTCGCTGTGATGAAATACCTTTTCTACTAATCTCAGCTAACAGAAAACATCATTTATCCTCTCTTTCTCCCTCTACTTATCCAGATAGACAGTTTCAAGCCCCTTCTAGGCAGCTTTATTTGTCCTGGAGGGAGTTTGGACTTCTGTATTATTTTTAATTTTTATATGATTGTACATACTTGTAAATATATTCTGTATATGTGCTTGTAAACTTTGCTTTGCTGTAAATATAGCTTTATCTTAATTCCAAGCCATCTGAGATAGTCTGGTAAATTTCAATAGTGGGGGAGGGGCCTGTCAGGCCTGGTTTTCTTATATAGAGAGGAGAAGGTGGCTGTTACCCCCTTCTGGGTTTGTCCAGGGGGGACCTCTTTGTTATTTCTAAATAGTAAGTAATTGTTAATATACATAAATATATTTTGCACGTATGCATTGTATTATATACTTTTAGATTTTAGCTTTCTATAAATATATATCTTTATCTCACTTCCAAACCTTCTGAGCTACTCTGGTGATTTTATGTAGGTGGGTGTCAGGGGTAGTTTTCTACCACGAGTAGGAAATAGCACATTGCTGTGCTATTTTGCTTTGGAAGTATCAAGATTAAACACAATGCAAACAAACAAAAAAAAAAGCCTGCAGTAAATTGCACACTCCTGAAAAAGCTCTGAACATTTCTGTACAAAAACTGTTTCTAATTGCTTAGCTACACAAAACCACTGCAAGCCACAGGTGAGCATTAACTGCATGTTCATATGCATCTATTTTTAATACAAATGGTTTGGTATTAATGTCAACATGCTACTGGTGTCAGCATGTACAGTATATATATTACTCAGCAATGTCACTAACTTACACCAGCTTTTTTCAAAGTCCCATATAGTTGTGTATCCTCAAATCACAAAGTGGTTTGGGTTGGAAAGTACTTTAAAGATCATTTAGCTCCAAATTCCCTGTCATAAGCAGGGACACCTCCTACTAGACAAGTTTGCTAAGGCCCCATCCATGTCAGCTTTGAACACTTCCAGACTTCAGCATCCACAGCTTCTCTGGGCAACTTGTTCCAGGGTATCATCACCCTCATAACAAAGAATGTCTTCCTAATGTCTAATCTAAATTAAGCTTCTTCCAATTTTAAGCCATTACTCCTCACCCTGTCTAAGACTTTGCAAAAAGTCTCTCTCCAACTGTCTTGTAGGCCTCCTTCAGGTACTGGAAGATTGCTGTAAGGTTTCCCTGGAATGTTCTCTTCTCCAGGCTGAGCAACTCCAACTCTCTCATCCTGTCTTCACACAAAAGGTGTTCCAGCCTTCTGATCATTGATGTTGCCTCCTCTGGACCCTTAGACTTCCATGCCCTTCTTGCTGTCAGAGCTCCAGAGCTAGACAGTGCTCCAGGGAGGGTCTCATGACAGCAAATTATCAGGTGATCCTTGACCTGCTAGACACATTCCCTTTCATGTAGCCCACGATTCTGTTAGCTGAGCTGCAAGCACACGTTGTTGCAAACTCATGACGAGCTTCTCATCAGCTGTAAACCTCAAATTCCTCTCCTCAGGACTGCTCTCTCTCCATTCTCCACCAAGCTTGTGCTTGGGTTAGCTCTGACCCAGGTGCACTTGGCTGCGTTCAACTTCATTCAGTTGGCACTGGCCCACTGCTGCAGTCTGCATAGGCCCCTCTGACACCCATTCCCTCCAGCATCTTGACCACATCACACAAAATGGTGTCATTAGCAAGCTCAATCACACTGTCCATGTGCGTCGATCTCACAGTCCATGTTGCCAACAAAGACATTTAACACCAGTCCTGCCAATCAACAACACAGAATAGTGCAAACTATTGGCAACAGACAGAGTGATTTAAGAAAAGGATACACTGCAAAAGCCAAGACAAGGAGGCACCACACCACACTGATGTTCATTTCTTGTGAGGGCTTCACAATACTGTAGTAGGCTTCTGTCACCACATACACAACTGTAGCTGCAACAGTGAAATCCACCAGCCACTGATATTCCGGAAAATAATGCAATGCTGAAAAACACAAGTTTACAGAAGTTAAACTGCTACTTTAAAGGCAATTACTGACATATTTAGAATGGAGTAACAACTTTAAAATGTTTCCAGTTAACAGAGGTCTAGGTAGACCTACATCATTCAAGTAACAAGCAGCAACAGCAAAAAAGTCAAGTTTTTTTTCCACTCAACATCCTTAACTTCAGTCTTCGCTTCTGTATTTCAATACTTAAATCTATAATGCTACAAGATGTACTATTTTATCATCTCAGCTTTTACACATTCACATCCTAAATTCAAATAAGCATATTCAATTTACATCTCAACATCACAACACAAAATGGTTCTCCAACAGAGCCCAGCTGTAATTCCAGTGAAGAGGGTTTTTTTATTGTCTTAAAAGCTCATTGGCAAGTATTTAAAATACTACATATAATCACTTGCTCTAAGATACTGATTCTCCCAGATTCTGTTAGTATGTCCTGTAGAGCAATAAATCATTGCATAAAATCCACCATAAAAGTTCTGGAGATCATACTGTGTTCAATGAAAGCTGAGTAACTTTTGAAGGCAGAGCTCTACAGGGACTGGGAACTGCAAAGAAAAATTTGTGACAGTGAAGTGCAGCCTGTCACTTGAAAACACCTTCCCTACATCTACAGGGTTAAAAAGTCACAAAACATCACTGAGCATTTGTCTGCTGACAAGCTACTCCACGTGAAAAGTAAAATAGGCCAAACTCAGTTATTTCGAAGTCCTATACTTATTTTGAAATATCTACCTGGTTGTATTCAACAGGAGTTTGTATGAAAATAACTTAAAGACAACTAAACTTCACACTATATCTTAAAACTATCTGTAAACACTCAGGAGGAAGTTAAATTTCAAGGAAAAAAAAACACTAATTGAAACTTGTGAATGCTTTGATTATTTATGTACTAGTCTGGAAAAAACAAATGAACAAACAAAAAAATCAAAACTCTGCATTTGTTAAGTTGTTCTCAACATTATGTCTGAAAATTTAGCTGAGAAATGTCCTACAAAGGACTACATTTCCTTTTATGCATAGAACACATGTATATAAAAATGAAGACAGGAAAGAAATATCACACAGATACATACCCATGTGATAGATTTCTGTAACAGAATGACTTGTTAGGACTAAGGAATGAAACATTACTGTTTAAAAAAGCAGCAACTTGTACAACACAATGTTGTCTATTTCAGAACTGTCACTTTTGGTTTCTAGGCATTTTACCTCAGTATTTCAGATGTGTAGTTGAAAGATCCAACACTACAGCACATTTCCTATTTTAGATGAGCAGAAAAATGTTTGTTTCAACACCTGCCAGTTGTCATTTTCTTGTAAGAAGCTACTGATTCTACTTCAAATAGACTGTGATGTGATTCTTTTGGTTTTGTCTCATACTGATAGGGATGCTTTATACAATAATAGATGTGCTTTACGCTGGATTTCACCTACTCATCCTTTTCTCATAGCACTGCTATTAAGATGTCACCCAAGGAACAATAAAAGAAAGTGAGTTGCTTATTTAATATTATTATCAGTTCAATTTCATTCATTGTCTATTAAAAAATACATAAATAATGTTCCATCATTTACCATAAATAAACACTTCATAGAAAGAATTATTCTTACCAATAGTGTCCCTTTCAGTCACAGATTTTGTTTCCAGGTGGAGATCAATGTCTTTTGGAATAGTTAAGGGCTTGTTTTCAATATGACCATTATATTTTCTGTAAAAAGAAATAATTAACAGATAATACACACATGGATATGACATACAGGCTTTTTCAATTAATAATACCATTTCAGATGCAAGAAAAGCGCAGACTACCTTTTTGCCAAAACCAAACATTTCTATTTAGATAGCTAAAAGCATTCGGTCCAGGCCAAACCCTGAAAAACAACCAGGCATGTCAACTATTCCCAGCTTCTTTTTGCAAAGCTCTAACATACTGTCTCAGTTCTAGTTTAAATTTCCCAGAGACTCCAAATATGTATGACTAACAGAACCAATACAATTATAGAATGCCTTCCCCTCTCCCCATTTTTGGAAAGAAAGGAATTAGATTTAGAGGGTAAAAAGTAAAACACACCCAAATAAGTAGTCTCATTTCAATTTGGAAGTTAAAAGAGAAAACTTAACAATAAAGGTATTTGAGGTAGGGGAGTTACAAAGAGGTATAGGGAAGTAAAAACAAGATAATATATATATATAAAGTAAATAAAAACAGATTGATGGCAGTGGGTTTGTCCACCTCACAGAAGGATGGCCACGTGGTAAAACAAAGAGTAGCAGGAACAAAAGGGTGGTGCTGGCAGGCAGGGAGCCAGGGCAGGAGAGATGGAAAGAGAAGAACCTCTGTTTTTATAGGGGGCTAGACAGGAAGTGTGAGTGGGCTAACCACTACACCTGGGGCCAGGTTTAGGCCCACCCCTAGGGAGGAGTCAGGAGGACCTGGGGTCATGGTCAAGACCACTCCCCCCAGGAAGGTTAACCCTTTACACATACTACTGTGCTATGGATCTAAACAGCTTCTATAGATGCATCCTAAGCATGTATTAGGGTAAGATCTGGTGGACACTATTTGCTTCATCCCATGGATTTTCTCTGCTCAGGGAGCTGCAGGGTGTTCTACTAAGTTCCCACAACCTCAAAAGTTTTGTGACACAAACATCTACCTAGCAGAATATATCCACCCTGCCATTGAGACACCCTGAAGAAAGCCAAAGCTGAACTGTGACTTTTTAATCAAGGTCTAGAAAAGAATGCTGAAAGACAGGAGTGTTACAGTCTATGGATAGCAAGTAAGTAAAATTGACACGCTTGGCAGTGTTAATTTATTGAATGTTTACTGGATCTATCTTGGAAAACAGTGGGTAAGAATAGAATAAAAAGCAAATCTTTTAAAAAAAAGGCATTAGGCCGTTTTGTCACAATGGAGTACTTAGCAAGTTTTGTCACACAAACTGGACTAACCTAGATCCTTGAAAGATTCATTCTACTAGCCATCAACCAAAGACAACTTTAAGATGATTTTCTAATCTAAAAGGCCACATGTGTATAAATACTGTAGACTTGTTTCAGTTCATACCCTGATGATGAAAACAAGGGAAAAAAAGCCAAACAATCTTATTGCAGTGTTACTATCAATTCTAGAGATCCAATACATCTTGAAAAGCAGTAATTCATGAAGCACTCTCTGGGAAGGCAGACAAGACACCATAGTACAACACCAGGACTCAAGAGCTGTTACAGGTTTTACCCATTGCTACAGAGCAAGACAAATATATATGTGCTGATACACACACACATACATACATACATTCACATGCACATACACAAAGTAACATACAGGAGCTCCATAAAAATCAAGACAGATTCATTTACTCCTTTCATACAGGTGGTTACTTAGACAAAGGATGAGATTTAACAAGGCCAAGTGCAGGGTTCTGCACTTCGGCCACAATAACCCCAAGCAGTGCTACAGGCTGGGGACTGAGTGGCTGGAGAGCAGCCAGGAGGAGAGGGACCTGGGGGTACTGATAGATAGTAAGCTGAAGATGAGCCAGCAGTGTGCCTAGGTGGCCAAGAGAGCCAATGGCATCCTGGCCTGCATCAGGAACAGTGTGGCCAGTAGGACAAGGGAGGTTATTCTTCCCCTGTACTCAGCACTGGTCAGGCCACACCTTGAGTACTGTGTCCAGTTCTGGGCCCCTCAATTCAAGAAAGATGTTGAGGTGCTGGAACATGTCCAGAGAAGGGCAACAAAGCTGGTGAGGGGCCTGGAACACAAATCCTATGAGGAGAGGTTGAGGGAACTGGGCCTGTTTAGCCTGGAGAAGAGGAGGCTCAGGGGTGATCTTATTACTGTCTACAACTACCTGAAGGGACATTGTAGCCAGGTGGGGGGTGGCCTCTTCTTCCAGGCACCCAGCAATAGAACAAGGGGACACAGTCTCAAGTTGTGCCAGGGTAGGTATAGGCTGGATGTTAGGAAGAAGTTCTTGCCAGAGAGAGTGATTTCCCATTGGAATGGGCTGCCCAGGGAGGTGGTGGAGGCACCGTCCCTGGGGGTGTTCAAGAAAAGACTGGATGAGGCACTCAGTGCCATGGTCTAGTTGACTGGCTAGGGCTGGGTGATAGGTTGGACTCGATGATCTTGGAGGTCTCTTCCAACCTGGTTGATTCTATGATTCTATGATTCTATGATAAGGCAGCCAAAGGTTGGTCTTTACACTGGTAAACTCTACCTGACTTCAAGCATGGAACAACTTGAGGATAATCTGAGGAACTGCATCATCTGAACGGTCACTTTTCAAAATTTACAGGAATTTGTCTAATCCCTTTCTGAATCAGTATAAAATTTGTTGAGCTCCATAGAGTCTTGTAGCATTAAGTCCCACAACATGTGTCCCTCAATGAGAAGCCCTTAAATCTACTCTACTAAGATTCATTTGGTGCTTCTTTGTACACCACACTAGGTTTGTTACTATCCACACTCTATGCACACTGGACACACACTTGTTGCTAAATTCTTCCCCAGTCAGTCTCCAGACTAGTGAACTCCTGCCTGTGTGAAAGCCTTTCTTCTAGCTCCCCTTATCCAGTCCCACTTAATCACCTTCAAAACACTCTATAGACAAAATTAAATACATATGAAGGTGTGTGTATATATATGAAGGGATATATATATATGTATGAAGGTAGATTATGTTTCCCAAACTATTAATTAGCACTAACATATCTTTAAGGAACTATTTTTCACAGAAACCACAAAAGATTACATATTTAAAGCAAAAAGCTCTGAAACCATATCAGCACCATGATCTTCACTTTCCTGACAGTAACTCAAAAAACTAGACTTTAAATTGAACGATGATCTTAAAAGAACATGAACAAAGTTAAGCTACAAGAAGTTGGGCCAAAAAAACTTCCACAACTGAAGTAAAATTTACCTCACCATCATTAACAAAACAAAACAAAACAAACAAAAAAAAAAAAGCAGCCAGACAATGATCATTAAGAAGGCAACAAAAAACCCCAACAACCAAAAACTCCAAAGCTTTAAATCCTCAAACTGCCAGAATGAAACTGAACTCTGCCCAATTTTACACTACTACCTTTAAAAAGGAGAGGGGGGACTTTTCAGAGACAGGCTGTGGCAAAAAGCATTAAAAAGGAATTCTATTCATATCTATCAATCAATCAAATAATTGCGAACCTTATTTTTAAGGAACGAGGCCCTCTAAGCTGCTGTGTGAGATGAAAATACAAGAGGAAAGCATTAGTAATGTTTCTTTTGCTGGTTATATGAACTCTTAGTACCATATGAAGCACAAGAATTTTAATGAATAAACTGAAAGCTAAAGGCAGAGATCTAAAGCATTACTCAAAAAAAATATATCTGCTCAGATCTGAACACGAAGTCCCAAACACTGTCCAACCACGTAAGTGTCTGCAAGCTTCTATCTGCACTCCTGCTCTCAGTTGTACACTGGTGTTGTCCTGCACCCAGGACTGACATCACCTTGAGTGCAATCAGCACTGTGGTAACTGAAGCCACTGCAGCTCAACAAAATTTCGTGTTCCTAAGTTTTAAATATCCATGGTGACCCATAATACAAGAGACAGAATGTACATAGGATTAATGAAAGCTTTAGTTCACTGATTCATAGTAGCCATGCACCTTTTCATTACCCTACCAGTTTAATATAACATAAATTATTCTGAAACAGAAAGTCTGTTAGTTATGTGCTGTTAGTTATGTGCTGTTATAACCTACAGTATAATATACTGATTTTAGTGGAGGGTCACACAGGCCCCAAATGACCGTGTTTACAAATCTATTCATGCTTGGACATGTTATCCCCCCCGAAAGGTGATGCCCTGCCCAAACTTGGGGAAACAAATCAAGGGGGACAAAGGAGCACAATAACACTGGTGCCTTCAAGTCTGGCCTGGACTGCTTGAAGGTTGAAGCAAACAAGTTATGTAAGCTCATGCACCTAGGGTGGGGATCGGCCTGACCCCTATCCATATTTGGGGGTACCGGACCCGTGAATTTCAACGTATTTGGTATGTTTTGGCCTGCTGCTAGACCCCTATTGGAGAGAATTGTGGCCAAGGACCATCAATCTTGGGGTCATGCCTCACAAAAGGGACAATTCAGTGTTCCTGCCACCTCTCTCCTCTCCTCCAGCACCCACCGCTCCTAGCTGCTTTGCTGCTTTTGGGACCACTGCCACTGCATGATTCCAGCCCACGGCACCTCGCACCAGCCCAGGGAAACTGACCAAGGCGCTCCTGGCCAGCCGCTGCTCCAGCCCTTTGTTCCCAGCTTGACTGTGCCCATGGAAGCTCCAGACAGCGCACCCCAATAATCCCTAAACTGAACTACTCAGACCCATGAGGGTTAACAACATGGCTTGGCCACACATACTTGGGATCATGGGAACTGACTCCAGTCAGTGAGTAACTGAGCAAACTCGATTTAAACCAGCATGGACTCTCAGTAATTTTACCAGTGGCACTTTCATGCCACAGGCCCTCTACCTAAATCCTTTCAAACCTCTGCTAAATTCCCAATTTTGCTGTGTATAGACATTGTGTAATATAATTTCCCAACTGCATACAAAGAACTTGTGTGGGGCAGCTGCATACAGTTTGGGGAAGGAGGGGATTCCTTGTGTATATAATATTAAATTATTTAAACCCTTTTAAATTTGGCCTCATATTTCATTCCCCCAAAACCCAGACAAACCCCTTCACAACACTGATACAAGTTGAACAAAGTGGACTACAAGTTCACACTATAGCTGTTTCTATGGCTAATTTTTCAAGCAAGTTCCTAGTTTCCTTTTTAACTGTTCAAATTGGAAAAGTGTTTCAATAAGGAAAAGGTACCACCTTTTACAAGACTATGGGCCTAACAATGCCAGTTATCTTGAAAAGACAAGAAGAAAAATCAAATTATGTCTTTATTTCCCCTATACCATCTGCTTCACATCTCCCTGGCTCAAGGGAGATCTGCATTCCATTTTATGCAACTTAAAACACTACATCCAAGCAAATTCAATATGGACAATTCCTACTTTAACCTACAGCTCTTCTCCAACAACAGACACCTCTTTAGAGGACATAGGTATATTTATTGACTAAGAAATAAGCACATTATTGACTCTGTCATTAAAACAGCAAAGAAAGCATTATTTAAGCTTCCAAATTACCATCTTTGATTCTTTGAAGTTTCCTATCCCTCTGTGATTGATATTTACACTAGCACTAAAAGTACCTACTGTATTCTCTTGGTTATGTGTTAACATAGTTAAGATAATTCTATCAATCTTAGAACAACTAAATCAAACACACAAAATGTGACCACACAGAGATGATAACACTGGTACACCCAATGTGTAACTATAGCAACAAAATAAGGAACTCAGTGCACGTACAGGCAACTTGGGGTACAAATTCCTACTGAATTTCACAGTACATTTTCCAAACATTAAGATTTAAGCTAATAACAATAACGTGCCATGATTCCATTCAGCTGAGAGCATGTAATTGCTATGGTGAAGATAAGAACACAATTTTTGGATGGTGAAAGACTGGAAAGGCTAAGGAAAGACAGTATGAACAATGTACGATTGTTACTTGGCAATGTGGACATGTGTTTCTGTTTATCACTCCTATGAGTGAATTTAGTTACAGTTACATAATTAAATATTATTGTTCACATAAATACCACTGGTTAAATGAACATCTATAAACTGCAATGCTATCTACAATTAGCATGTCTCAAGTTGTAACAGGAAAAGTAGATAAAATGAGTTTCTGAATTTGATACACTACTCCAACATGTAAAATTAGAATCACAGAATCAACCAGGTTGGAAGAGACCTCCAAGATCATCCAGGCCAACCTAGCCCCCTGCTCTAGCCAGTCAACTAGACCATGGCACTAAGTGCCTCATCCAGTCATTCCTTGAACATCTCAGGGATGGTGACTCCACCACCTCCTTGGGCAGCCCATTCCAATGGCAAATCACTCTCTCTGGCAAGAACTTCCTCCTAACATCCAGCCTATACTTCCCCTGGCACAACTTGAGACTGTGTTCCCTTGCTCTGTTGCTGGTTGCCTGGGAGGAGAGACCAATTCCCACCTGGCTACAGGCTCTCTTCAGGTAGCTGTAGACAGCAATGAGGTCACCCCTGAGCCTCCTCTTCTCCAGGCTAAACAACCCCAGCTCCCTCAGCTTCTCTTCATAGGGTTTGTGTTCCAGACCCCTCACCAGCTTTGTCGCCTTTCTCTGGACATGTTCCAGCACCTCAACATCTCTCTTGAATTGAGGAGCCCAGAACTGGACACAGTACTCAAGGTGTGTCCTGACCAGTGCTGAGTACAGGGGAAGAATAACCTCCCTCGTCCTACTGGCCACAATGTTCCTGATAAAGGCCAGGATGTCATTGGCTCTCTTGGACACCTGGGCACACTGCTAGCCCGTGTTCAGCCTACTATCTATCAGTACCCCCAGGTCCCTTTCCTCCTGGCTGCTCTCCAGCCACTCTATTCCCAGCCTGTAGCGCTGCTTGGGGCTGTTGTGGTGAAAGTGTAGTACCCTGCACTTGGCCTTGTTAAATCTCATCCCATTGGCCTCTGCTCACCCATCCAGCCTGTCAAGGTCCCTCTGCAGGGCTCTCCTACCTTCCAACAGATCAACACCTGCTCCTAGCTTGGTGTCATCTGCAAACTTACTGATGCTGGACTCAATCCCCTCGTCCAGATCATCAACAAAAATATTGAACAAGACTGGGCCCAGCACTTATCCTTGGGGAGCACCACTAGTGACAGCTGCCAACTGGATGTGGCACCATTCACCACCAAATTAAATTAAAAACTAATAATAAAATGAAAAAATAATAATTAAAATAAGTTATTTAGTATTATAGGAATAACTTCATTCTTTACTCCAAAGGGTAGCAATTAAGGTTGTTAACCATGTAGATTAGAATTACAAAACAGAAGAAAGAAAAAAAAATGAAAATGAAATCACATTGCAATGAAGAGATGAGACGTGCAGTCTATGTATTAAGACAAATATTCACAATTATAAAAGAGTTCATTATGGAATAACAGCACTAGAGGACACCTCCTATGTCACCAAAAGGAAAGCTAAAATGGTGGGTTGGTTTGTTTTAAAAATATCTAATTCAGAAAACTTTTATTAATATACTCAGCTCCACCACCTCGAGATGTCTTGGTTCTTGCCACAGCTGTACTTCTGGTAAGGCTGTTCCAGAACTTCATGCTTTAACACCAGAAATCTGTTTGCAGCTTGAGATGATACACAATTACCCCATCCCTCTCAGTCATCTGTTAGCCAAGCTCCCTTAGCCTCCACATCCATAAGCCTGGATGATCTTAGCAGCCCTCTGCTCACCTGTTCACATACAAGTTAATTTTTCTTCAGCATGAGTGATCAAAACTGTATAGAGTAGCCCAGATAAAGTTATGCACCAGTGCCTTGTCCGAGAAGACTTGCATCTTCCTATCTCTCCCATTAGAAATACATCACATAATACATTCCAGGAGCACATTTACATTTTTTACAGCTGTGTATGATTGGTGCCTCATTATAATTATATTTTGAGCTAATATACTTAAGCATTTTTTCTCTCTTGCTTCAGTATAAACAGCTCCAATCCCATGGATTTGCTTTCCTCAGTTTTCATCTAAATGAATACATGCACAAAAAAAAAAAATCCTTGCTACCAAATTAGCAATTTCACAGACCAATTTTGTGGACCAGAAATGATCCAGTTCTGCACAATTTGGTAATGTTCAACTCTGTTAAACCAAAAGAACACAGGTCAGTAGAGAGTCCTGACAACTGCAGGGCAGTGGTACGCAATGAGCAGTTTTTAACTCACACAAAGCGAAGAGTCAGCAAAGTTCTTACATGCATCATGCTGAAAAAAAAAAAAAAAGAGAAAAAAGAACAAGAGAAGGTTAAAACAAGTATTTACCTATCTTTTTTGCTCTTCGCCCTCTGTTTTCCTGCAAGAATCCGTAGTTCCTCCTCAGTAGGATGCTGATACCACCTTAAGCTGAAGAAAAAGAAAATCTCAAAGTAAAACAGTATCAGAATTGGCAATTCAAGTGTTTTTCTACAAAACCCAAATAGCAACACAGAACTGTATGCTTATCAAGACACCAGACATTGCACCACCTAGGCAAACACTCTTGTGCGCAAGTAGCAACCCTGCCCAAACTGAACAACCACAGCTACACTTCCATTTTCAGCATTTGGTTTTGATTGTGTGTGTCCCAAGGGGCGGTGCAGCTGTTTGCAGCTTGTTGGGCAGGGTGCTGAGCCTGTGCCAGTGCACTACAGAATTTCACGCATTTAGGGTGACCAGCCCTCAAGGGGAGTGGAGGAACAGCTGTGTGCAGGAGAGAGCAGGGCAAGTGGGAAGCAGCAAACAGTGATCAGTACCTAGGAAGGCAAGGCTCATTGTCAGAGCTTTAAACTAGGTATGAAAGGGGACTGTGGTGAAACTGAGGTCACTAGAAAAGGAGCCTGAATGTGACATGCCTGTGGGAGAAGTGTTGGAGGTGAGAGCATGTGCAGGACTCGCTGGTAAGCTGGTGGTCATGGAGGTGGCTAAAAACGGTCAGATGGCAAGAGTGAAAACTAATGGATTAACTTCCTCACTGAAATTATTATATACCAATGCATGGAGCATGGGGAATAATCAGGAGGAGCTGTAGATCTGTGTTAGGCTGCATGACTAATTGCAATCACTGAAACATGGTGGGACAGGTCCCATAAATAGAATGTTGCCATGAATGGCTATGTACTATTCAGGAAAGACAGACCAGCCAGGTGAGGTGATGCTGTTGCTCTTTGTGTGCAAGAGCAACTGGAATATGTTGAGTTTATATCCGAGAGGAGGTAAAACAGGTTGAAGGCTTTTAGGTGAGAATTAAGGGATGTAGAAAGAGGGATGAAACTGTTGCAAGTGTCTACTATAGACCACCAAATCAAGCAGAAGAGGTTGATGAAGCCTTCTACAGTCAACTGGAGATAGCCTCTAGAACACACTCCTAGGGCAACTTCAATCACCCTGATATTTGCTGCAATGCCCACACAGACAGACACATTCAGTCCAAAAGGCTCTTACAGTGTATCAATGGGAACTTCCTGATGCAGATAGCAGAGGAACCAACAAGGAGAGGTGCACTGCTGGACCTTATATTAAGTAACAAAGGACTGGTTGAGGACATTAAGGTCAAGAACAGCCTTGGCAATAGTGATCATGACATGGTGAAGTTTAGTATCATAGACGGGAAAAGCAGGGCAATAAGTAGGATTATGAACAGGTAGATTTGCTGGGAGACATACATGGACGAGCAAGGAGCTTCTGAAGATAACCTCATAGAAGAAAGCAGCTCACAATTCATGGAGGAAGGGACTTGTCACTTGGGAGAACTATAGAGAATTTGTCAGGGAATGTAGGAAGGCAACAAGGAAGGCCAAAACCCTCATGGAACTAAAACTGACCAAGGAAGCAAAAGTGAACAAGATGGGCTTCTTCAAATACATCAGTAGGAAAAGGAAGAATAGGGAAAGTGTGGGCCCACTGCTGAATGAGAAGGCAGGCCTCACAACTGAGGAAACAGAAAATTCAAAATTGCTAAATATCTTCTTTGCTTCAGTCTTTTCTCCCAAGACTGAACTCTCCTATAAGCTCCAGCCCCTAGACGAAGGAGAGGAAACCTGGAAAAGGGATGACTCTCCACTAGTCCACAGTATCACAGTATTATCAGGGTTGGAAGAGACCACACAGATCATCAAGTCCAACCCTTTACCACAGAGCTCAAGGCTAGACCATGGCACCAACTGCCACATCCAAACTTGCCTTGAGCAGCTCCAGGGATGGTGACTCCACCACCTCCCCGGGCAGCCCATTCCAGTGTCCAATGACTCTCTCAGTGAAGACCTTCCTCCTCACCTCCAGCCTAAATTTCCCCTGGCGCAGCCTGAGGCTGTGTCCTCTTGGTCTGGTGCTGGCCACCTGAGAGAAGAGAGCAACCTCCTCCTGGCCACAACCACCCTTCAGGTAGTTGTAGATAGCAATAAGGTCACCCCTGAGCCTCCTCTTCTCCAGGCTAAACAATCCCAGCTCCCTCAGCCTCTCCTCGTAGGGCTTGTGCTCGAGGCCTCTCACCAGTCTCATCGCCCTTCTCTGGACACGCTCAAGCTTCTCAATGTCCCTCCTGAACTGGGGGGCCCAGAACTGAACACAGCACTCAAGGTGTGGTCTCACCAGTGCAGAGTACAGGGGCAGAATGACCTCCCTGCTCCTGCTGACCACACCAATCCTGATGCAGGCCAGGATGCCATTGGCTCTCTTGGCCACCTGGGCACACTGCTGGCTCATGTTCAGGCGGGTATCAATCAGCACCCCCAGATCCCTCTCTGTTTGGCTGCTCTCCAGCCACTCCGACCCCAGCTTGTATCTCTGCATGGGGTTGTTGTGGCCAAAGTGCAGCACCCTGCACTTGCAGCTATTGAATGTCATCCCATTGGACTCTGCCCATCTGTCCCGGCGGTCAAGGTTCTGCTGCAGAGCCCTTCTGCCCTCCAACCCAGCCACATCTGCCCCCAGCTTAGTGTCATCTGCAAACTTGCTGATGACTGACTCCATGCCCTCATCCAGGTCATCTATGAAGATGTTAGAGAGGACGGGGCCCAGCACTGATCCCTGAGGGACACCACTAGTGACTGGCTGCCAGCTGGATGTGGCACCATTCACCACCACTCTCTGGGCTCGGCCCTCCAGCCAGTTCCTAACCCAGCACAGAGTGTTGCCATCCAAGCCGCAGGCTGACAGCTTTGAATCATAGAATCATAGAATCAACCAGGTTGGAAGAGACCTCCAAGATCAGCCAGTCCAACCTAGCACCCAAACCTATCCAATCAACTAGACCATGGCACTAAGTGCCTCATCCAGGCTTTTCTTGAACACCTCCAGGGACGGTGCCTCCACCACCTCCCTGGGCAGCCCATTCCAATGGGAAATCACTCTCTCTGGCAAGAACTTCCTCCTAACATCCAGCCTATACTTCCCCTGGCACAACTTGAGACTGTGTTCCCTTGCTCTGTTGCTGGTTGCCTGGGAGGAGAGACCAATTCCCACCTGGCTACAGGCTCTCTTCAGGTAGCTGTAGACAGCAATGAGGTCACCCCTGAGCCTCCTCTTCTCCAGGCTAAACAACCCCAGCTCCCTCAGCCTCTCCTCATAGGGTTTGTGTTCCAGGCCCCTCACCAGCTTTGTTGCCCTTCTCTGGACATGTTCCAGCACCTCAACATCTCTCTTGAATTGAGGGGCCCAGAACTGGACACAGGACTCAAGGTGTGGCCTGACCAGTGCTGAGTACAGGGGAAGAATAACCTCCCTTGTCCTACTGGCCACACTGTTCCTGATGCAGGCCAGGATGCCATTGGCTCTCTTGGCCACCTGGGCACACTGCTGGCTCATCTTCAGCTTACTATCTATCAGTACCCTCAGGTCCCTTTCCTCCTGGCTGCTCTCCAGCCACTCAGTCCCCAGCCTATAGTGCTGTTGGGGTTGTTGTGGCCAAAGTGCAGAACCCTGCACTTGGCCTTGTTAAATCTCATCCCATTGGCCTCTGCCCACCCATCCAGCCTGGACAGGTCCTTCTGCAGGGCTCCCCTACCTTCCAACAGATCAACACCTGCTCCCATCTTGGTCTCATCTGCAAACTTATTGATGCTAGACTCAATCGCCTCATCCAGGTCATCAATAAAGATATTGAACAGGACTGGGCCCAGCACTGATCCTTGGGGAACACCACTAGTGACTGGCTGCCAACTGGATGTGGCACCATTCACCACCACTCTCTGGGCTCTGCCATCCAGCCAGTTCCTGATCCAGCACAGAGTGAATCTGTCCAAACCATGAGCTGCCAGCTTGGCTAGGAGCTTCTTGTGGCAGATGGTGTCAAAGGCTTTGCTGAAGTCCAAGTAGACTACATCCACAGCCTTCCCCACATTCACCAAGCAGGTAACCTGGTCATAAAAGGAGATCAGGTTGGTGAGGCAGGACCTGCCCTTCCTAAACCCATGCTGGCTGGGCCTGATCCCTTGGCCATGCTGTAGGTGCTTTGTGATGGCACTCAAGATTACCTGTTCCATGACCTTGCCTGGCACTGAGGTCAGGCTGACAGCTCTGTAGTTTTCTGGCTCCTCCTTACAACCCTTCTTGTGAATGGGTATCACACTGGCCAGCTTCCAGTCTTCAGGGACCGCTCCAGTGAGCCAGGACTGCTGATAAACGATGGAGAGTGGCTTGGCCAGCTCAGCTGCCAGCTCTCTCAGCACCCTAGGGTGGATCCCATCCGGTCCCATGGACTTGTGAGGATCCAAATGATGCAGCAGGTCCCTTACTTCTTCCTCAAGGATTAGAGGGGGACTGTACTGGTCCCTGACTCCATGCACCACTTCAGTAGTCCAGCTGTCCTGGAGACAACCTGTCCCACTATTAGCCAGCAGTCTGCTGTGGGGGACAGTGTCAAAGGCCTTGCTGAAGTCCAGATAGACCACATCCACAGGCCTCCCCACATCCACCAAGCGGGTCACCTGATCATAGGAGATCAGGTTGGAGAGGCAGGATCTGCCCTTCCTAAACCCATGCTGGCTGGACCTGAGATCTTTGCCATCCCTCAGGTGCGCTCTTATCACCCCCAAGATAACCTGCTCCATCAGCTTCCCTGGCACTGAGGTCAGGCTGACAGGTCTGTATTTCCCAGGTTCCTCCATCCGACCCTTCTTGTGGATGGGGACCACGTTGGTCATTTTCCAGTCTCCTGGGACCTCTCCGGTGAGCCAGGACTGATGGAAAATGATGGAGAGCAGCTTGGCCAGCTCAGCTGCCAGCTCTCTCAGCACCCTGGGATGGATCCCATCTGGTCCGATGGACTTGCGGGTGTCCAGGTGGCTCAGCAGGTCCTGAACTAATTCTTCATGAATTTCCAGGGGAACACACCGCTCCCTGACCCCATCCCTCACTTCTAGAGGCCACTTGCCCTGAACTCCTCCCTCCTTACTGTTGAAAACTGAGGTGAAGCAGGCATTCAGGACCTCAGCCTTTTCTTCGTCATCAGTTATAGTGTTCCCTTCCTGGTCCAGTAAGCAGTGGAGGCTCTTCTTGCCCTTCTTTTTAGCATTGATAAATTTATAAAGGTGCTTTTTATTATCTTTCAAGGAAGTGGCCAGCCTAAGTTCTAGATGGACCTTAGCCTCTAATTTTTCTCCTGCAGTCAATGAAGACTGGGTTAGGGATTAGTTACAAAACCTGAATATTCAAAAGTCCCTGGGCCCTGACAAGATACACCCAAGAGTTTTGAGAAAACTGACTGATGTTGCCGCTCTGCCACCCTCCATTTTTGCTAAATCATGACAAACAGGAGAGGTACCTGAGGACTGGAGGAAAGACAGTGCCACTCCAGTCTTCAAAGAAGGGTAAGAAAGAGGTTCCAGGTAACTACAGACCAGTCAACCTCACCTCCATGCATGGGAAGCTCAGTCTGGAGGTTACCTCTTGGCACTGAGAGAAGACAAAGATTATCAAGAGTAGTCAGCACTGATTTACCAAGGGGGGAATCGTGCTTGATTAACTTGATAGCTTTCTGTGATGCTGTAACCAGATGGATAGATGCAGAGATAGTAGTGGATGTAGCCTACCTTGATCTTAGCAAGGCTTTTGACACTGTCTCCAATAACACCTTTGTGAGCAAGCTCAGGAAGTGTGGGATAGAAGAACAAACAGTGAGATGGATTAAGAACCGGTTACACAATATAGTGCAAAGAGCAGGGATCAATGGTCATGTCCAGCTGGAGATCTGTAACTAGTGGAGTCCCCTCAGGGATCAGTGCTGGGTCTGGTCCTGTTCAATATCTTCATCAATGACATTGATGAGAGGACAGACAGAGTCTGCTCAGCAAGTTTGATGACGATACCAAGTTGGGAGGCTTGGCTGACACATTTGAAGTCTGCGTGGCCAGTCAGTGAGACTTGGACAGACTGGAGAGCTGGGCAAGGAGGAACCTGATGAGGTTCAACAAGGGTAACTGCAGAGTCCTGCATATGAGAAGGAACAACAAACTGCACCAGTACAGGCTGGGAGACGATCTGCTGGAAAGCAGCCCTGTGGAGAAGGACCTGGGAGCTTGGTGGACAACAGGCTATCCATGGGATGGCAATGTGCCCTTGTGGCCAGGAAGGCCAATGAAATTCTGAGGTGTCTTAAGAGGAGTGTGTGGAGGGATAGGAATCTACTTGAGAGAGTCCAATGGAGGGATATGAAGATGATTACAGGGCTGGAGTGCTGCCCTGTGAAGAGAGGCCGAGGGACTTAGGGCTTTTTGGTCTGGTGAAGAGAAGACTTAGAGAGGACCTAATCAATGTTTATAAATATATGAGGGCTGGATGTCAACAGGGAGGGGACAAACTCTTCAGTTTCACCCTGTGATAGGACAAGGGGCAATGGGCATTAAGTATAGCACAGGAAGTTCCACCTCAAGATGCAGAAGAACTTCTTTACTGTAAGGGTCATGGAGCACTAGAAGAGGCTCCCCAGAGAGGCTGTGGAGTCTCCTTCTCTGAAGAATTTCAAGACCTGTCTGGATTCATTCCTGTGTGACCTGCCCTAGATTCTATGGTCCTGCTCTGGCAGGGGGATTGGACTCGATCTCTGGAAGGCCCTTCCAACCTCTATCATCCTGCCATCTGATGAGCATTTGAGATGCTTAGTCACCATTAGAAAGCTTTGCCACTTTCTCACTCAAGGGAAAAACGCCCTTTACATCCCAAACCAATAAATTTTCAAGTTATTATCAAACACTGAAAACAAGGTTGCACCAATATTGAAAAAAGCTCCCTACAATAATTATACCATTACAGTTACACATCAGAAGCATATTGTAAATGATTTTATAATGTATAATTATGTCTCTCAAAAGCCCAGTAATTTTCCAGGATCTGGAATAGCTATTATCAAATAACCATTATCATTTTTTTTCTTTAGGCAGAGCAGATTGTTACATCAACATTCCTTTCCTAAACACCTCCTCTGTGATACTTTCAACTCCTACTAGAAAAAAATGCTATTAAAAAATAAAGTACAAGTCACTGATTTTAATGGTTAACAAGTTTTCCCACTTTTACAAGTCAATGCACCATTCAAAGCTGATTTATTAAAAAGCAGCAAGTAGCAGCCAGGAAATTCTAAAGAGGAAAGACATAGACAAATCTCCAAGATGGTACATTTGACCTCAATCTCTAAGCATGTTGAGAACCTTAGCAGCTGAAACGAGGCCTTTTCCACATTCAACAAGGGATCTCCACTCTGAAATACTGAGGCAAAGCAGCTCAAGCATTAACCAGAACAGACCCAAGAAACTTATGTGCAAGTACTTTTCTAGAGTAGGAGACCACTAGTTGGTGACAAGGGCGATGACAGACTAATAGAGATAATAGAACTCACAACAACTAATACATCTCAGATTAAGAAAACTTCATCAAGTAGGCCCATTCAAACATACACTGGCAAACTAGAGATCATGTTACAACCAATATGAAAAAAAAAAAAAATAGGGCAAGACAAGTTTGGAAAATAAACACCAAACCCAAACAATCTCAAGCCACTTGATAGCACTCAATCCCCAGCTCTGCTCTGAAATGGCTTTCTGCCCCAAATGGAAATCTGATCCACACATCTTCATGTTTGCAGGATATGGCCTTTCAAGTAACTGTAAAAAAAAACTGTCAATCTTTACCAAACAATGTCCACACAACAAATACTGAGGGAGGACCAATGCTACAAGTCTCATGATAAATGTAGAAACAGATGTTACTGCAAGCAGCCAAGAGCAAAATTATGTATCTTCCACCTTCCTTACTATGGCATAGACAGTTCATGTGTGCACACGTGCTGCGAGAAACACTGGATATAGACTGCAAGAAACAAGTTTAGCTGCTGGTAGTCTAATTGCTGGTATAATGAAGCATTAAACAGGCAGCTGCATAGAGCTGATGGACATCATCTTTAAATAACTTAAAAACTAGTGTAATGGGTAAGACCAATATTGCAAAGAATACATACAAACTGGTTAACAGAAGGTTCCCCAAATCTGTGTTAATAGGCCCCACTGGGATAAAGAATCACTTGGTGCTGCAATTTCCTTAAAACAAAAGAATTTCACTACCATCACAGAGACCCAAACCTTCACACACTGCAAACTTCCCCTGGAAGAATTTGCTGCCAGTTCAAAACCTGAAAACTACTGCAGATTTTGCATAATCAAGAACTTTATCAGAGGTAGAAGAGGGTCTGAATTTTATTTGTGAATTCTGAGGCATTAGTAGGAGTGGAAGCTTTGTGGTCTCAGTTGAAAAGTTTGCTGTTTCCAAGCTTTGCTGCAAAAGACTTCATTAAGACTGACAATTATGCAGAAACCACAACATCTACCTTCTCATGTAAGACAACAAATTACATTGGAGAGACTAACTTCTCACTACCTTTTACACAGGAAAGCAGAGAAACAGTCTTCTGTTTTGCCATTCACCATCTCCCAGACCTGAACTTGGCATAATGAGTAGTTCTGTAAATCATCTGTGTTCAAAGCTCATGTTTTACAATCCCTCATGCAGAGATAGAGAAACAGTACCTCCTACAGCAGAACAGACAATATTATTGTTCTTCATAACATGCTAAATCAAATCAAACACTTAAACCACGGTTTGGTCTTCATTAACACTGCAGAATTAAGCTGTAATTCATAATTACATTGAATAAGACACAAGAGTTTGGAGATGTTTTAGTTAGTAAATCCTACACAACCTGCATTTAAAATCACAAACCCGAGATCTGAACAAACATTTTGATATAATTGGAGCTCGAAAAAATCATTTTAATCCACTTTAGCTTGCATATGTTTAAAACTGAGACCCCACAACTGATTACTTTAGCTTTGACATATCCAAATTAGTCTGAATAGCAACGGCAGCACAGATATGCTCCAGTTAATCTGAATGAAGATCATTAATGAATGCACCACAGAACACCCATTTTCTTCTGTCTTCCTGAAGTGGCCTGAAAATAGAATGTAGCTGAGCAACTTAAAAGAAACATTTTAGAAGACAATGTTTTATTGGATAATAAATGTGAAGGACTTTCCAGATATTTGGTCTGCCAATTCACTTCAATTAACAGGAATACTTAAATTCTGGGCAAGCTCTGAAAATATCTCTGATTGAAAAAAGTTTGTATTTCTTTACAAATTCCAATAAATAGTTGTCAACAGTCAGTGATAGATGTTCATTCTGCATACAACTAATTATCTATTGTCTATCTGTTCTAACAATTCTTTTAATTTTCCAAGTGTCAAAGTTTCCTTTTCATGGACTTCGAAATTACACAGAGGCATCTTGAAACCAGCTGCTCATTTATGAGTTTCTGGCTTGTTTGGTAATGAGCTTATCTTTCCTTTCACTTGGCAAGTCCCATCTATAGACATTTCAGATTATCTTGCTTAGAAAAGCCTCACAATGCTTTGGAAGACACTTCAGATGAGTAGTTTCATCAGTTTTGGGAAAGAAAGACTAGCTGAAGTATACTGACTTCAAGGAGGAGTAGGCAGTAACTTTTTCTAAGAAAGTTGAACTGCTTAAAGAGCGTGTCTGCCTGCGCAGACACTTCGAGATTTTTGAGCTTAAGATTTTATACAGTTGTGTATAAAATTCTCCATCAACCCATCCATACTAGTCTGTCAAAGAAAACACTGCTAGCAAAAAGACAGCACTAAGGACAATGGGTTAATTTGAAAGATAGTTTGCCAGCTAAGCTAAGAGAACTGTTTTGCTTTCTGCCATTAAAATTCAAATTCTTCTTGCTGTAAAGCTTCTGACTTGCACTAGAATTTACCTGAAGAACACTGAAAAGCAACAGATTTTCAAGGATACTAAACATGAAAAGCAATAATATGATGCCAATTGATATCAGTGGGAGCAGAATTTCACAAATACAAGTGTAGAAATCCTGCTTTATGTATTTACCGATCTACAGTTGTGCAAAGATAAAAGGATTATGAAAAATATGTGAAGAGCAAACCTCTCCCTACCACTGTGACAGAGCATGGTTTAGAACAAGGATACAAAAAGTGAACGTTTCACAAGAATGAAGAACAGACACAACATTGAACAAATCTTTAAGAGGAGTAATTAAACATATACATTTTGAAATAAAAAAATGAAACACATCTTTTAAATAAGACATAAAAGGTAGAAAGTGTCACTTGAATAACTGCTGATGGAAAACACTGTGGTAGTAACACACCTTAAAAATACATGACATGGAATCTCATGTTTGTTAATGTGTCCCGGGTTTGGGCTGTTTCCTCCCCCGGAAAGAAATTCACAACACAGACCCACCCCCCCTTTTTTTTTTTGAAAGGTCAGGGAAAGATGAAATTGTATTTTCTTATAGTATAACAATGTAAAGAGAGATAATAACTAGAGAAGCAAGGAAGAAAAAAACAATAACCTTAAGGGAGATGGGAGAGGGGTCAAGTGGCGGCAAAAGCAGCAGAAGCAGCAGTAGCCAAAACAGCAGCCGGGGAAGATAGGTGAAGCTGCAGAAGCCAGCGGGAGAAAAGGGGGAGAACAAGCTGTGCTTCTAGACATTGAGCTCTTGATGCTCCAATGAAATTATATTAATTCATCTATTGTTGCTATTATTTGGCCTATCCCTGGAATGTTCATCTTTCCCCTATGTCTGAGCTAGAGGATCAGCTCAAACGGCCACAATACACCCCTTTAATATAATTTACCATTGCAGCATCAAGTCATTCTATGTAACTAGGGATAACATCAGTATCGTAGATGGTCATTTTCGAGGCTTCAAGCATCTTTCTTCAATTTTCCATCATTCATCTTCTCATTTCTGTTTATCTCAGGCATTGGCTAGCTCAGTGGTTTTTTTTTTGTTTTTGTTTTTTTTTAAGAACAGTCAGATGTTTTCTTCAATGAGTGGAACAGAGCAGGACTCTTGACACTCTCAGGGCTCATGCTCATGGATAGCGGGCTCTTCATGGCTTCTGGGCACCACAATCATCTGCAAAAGAACTCATAACAACATATCTACATTCTTTCTGCCAATGTCAGATTCTTTTGTGGCACACATTGTATTTTACCGTTTTTCTGCATAACCCAATATGTATGACCAGGTCCTTCAGCAGAAACCACCCCTCGGACAGGTGTAGCCTCCCCCGAAGGAGAGAATACCCAAACAGACTTGCCCAACAGATTCGTTTCAGGAAAGACAGGAACCCTCTCACCTTCTACCTTTTGTAAGACCTCTGAATGACCTGGGCCAGCGCGGTTGGTGGAACCTCTACTATTCACTACCCAAGTGGCTTGCGCTAGATGTTTCTCCCAGTTCTTTAAGGTTCCTCTCCCATTGCCTTTAAAGTTGTTTTCAGCAAGCCATTGTAGCGTTCAATTTTCACAGTATCACAGTATCGTTAGGGTTGGAAGAGACCTCACAGATCAAGTCCAACCCTTTACCACAGAGCTCAAGGCTAGACCATGGCACCAAGTGCCACGTCCAATCTTGCCTTCAACATCTCCAGGGACGGCGACTCCACCACCTCCCCGGGCAGCCCATTCCAGTGTCCAATGACTCTCTCAGTGAAGAACTTTCTCCTCACCTCCAGCCTAAATTTCCCCTGGCGCAGCCTGAGGCTGTGTCCTCTCGTTCTGGTGCTGGCCACCTGAGAGAAGAGAGCAACCTCCTCCTGGCCACAACCACCCCTCAGGTAGTTGTAGACAGCAATAAGGTCACCCCTGAGCCTCTTCTTCTCCAGGCTAAACAATCCCAGCTCCCTCAGCCTCCCCTCGTAGGGCTGTGCTTGAGGTCTCTCACCAGCCTCGTTGCCCTTCTCTGGACATACTCAAACATCTCGATGTCCTTCCTAAACTGGGGGGCCCAGAACTGAACACAGCACTCAAGGTGTGGTCTCACCAGTGCAGAGTACAGGGGCAGAATGACCTCCCTGCTCCTGCTGACCACACCAATCCTGATGCAGGCCAGGATGCCATTGGCTCTCTTGGCCACCTGGGCACACTGCTGGCTCATGTTCAGGCGGGTATCAATCAGCACCCCCAGATCCCTCTCTGTTTGGCTCTAGTGGACTCGTAGCACGAGTGACAGGCATAGTGTACAGTGATACTGACAGTCAGAAACAGGAGAGAAAAAAAAAAAAAAGCTCCCAGCTGCAGGCAGGCTGCTCTGCAGCCAAAATGGCGGCAGGTGCAGCACGCGGTGGGGTTTCAAATCTCCCGCGGCTGACATCACGAGACCCCGTCACAGCCTCGCTCTCTCTCGCGAGACCATAGCCCTGCCGACCCCCCCTGCTTACATTAGCTTCTCTCAGAACCACGGAGAGCAGCAGAAAGGAGCAGAAAACCCGATCCCAGAAGCACTATCTGCAGTGCTTTCACTCTCTCGGCTCAGCAGCCAAAATGCCTGAGGCGGGTGCATAGTAGGGGATGTGATAGATCCACTCAATGCCATGCTCTTTGGCCCAAGATTTTATGAGATTATTTTTAAAGTGAGTACCATTATCTGATTCAATTCTCTCTGGAGTGCCATGTCGCCACAGGATTTGTCTTTCCAGGCCCAAAATGGTGTTACATGCAGTCGCATGGGAAACTGGATAGGTTTCCAGCCATCCGGTGCTTGCTTCCACCATGCTCAGCACATATTGCTTTCCAGTCCGAGAACGAGGTAGAGAGATGTAATCCATCTGCCACGCTTCACCGTATTTGTACTTTGCCCATCGCTCATCATACCACAAGGGCTTCAGACGCTTGGCTTGTTTAATAGCAGCACAAATATCACAGTCATGTATAACTTGTGTTATGGCATCCATGGAGATGTTGATTGCTCTGTCCCATGCCCATTGGTAGGTAGCATCTCTGCCTTGATGTCCTGAAGAATCATGGGCCCATCAGGCTAAGAACAGTTCACCTCGGTGTTCCCAATCTAAATCCAGATCACAATTCACATCGGTTTGAAACACCTTGGCAGCCAAATCTGCCTGATGGTTGTGCTGATGTTCCTCAGTAGCTTTACTTTTGGGCATGTGAGCGTCTATGTGTCGTACTCTTACAGGGATTTTCTCTAGACGGGTAGCAATGTCCTGCCATAAGTCAGCAGCCCAAATTGGCTTTCCTTTCCATTGCCAATTATTTCTCTTCCAGTCCTTTAGCCAACCTCATGCGTGCTCGCTGTGTTATGAGAGCCATCCACTTAGACCAGGTAACATCGGTTGCGTGATGTGGCGATGACCCCTTTCCCTTAAACATCCAGTTCAAAACTGGTAATCTGGGAGCCAAAAGAAGCTGAGAGTCTGTTCCTATTACTTCTGAAGCAGCTTTCACACCTTCATAAGCAGCAAGGATCTCTTTCTCCATTGGTGTATAGTTTACTTCTGACCCTCTATATCCTCTACTCCAGAAACCAAGTGGTCGACCACATGTTTCTCCTGGGTCTCTCGCCATAGGCACCAGGTTGGACCATTATCACTTGCAGCCATATACAGAATACTCTTAATGTCTGGATCAGTTCGGAGAGGCCCCAAACCCATTGCATGAACTACTTCCTGTTTTATCTGATCAAAGGCTGCTTGTTGTTCAGGTCCCCACTGAAAGCTATTCCTCTTTTGAGTTACATCATATAAAGGTTTTACAATTTGGCTGTACCCAGGGATGTGCAGCCTCCAAAATCCAACTGTTACCAAGAAAGACAATGTGTCCTTCTTATTTGTGGGATTTGCCATGGCAGAAACCTTATTTATCACATCCATTGGAATGTGACGGCAACCATCTTGCCAACGAGTTTGCAAGAATTGAATCTCTCTAGCAGGTCCCTTCACCTTGTTTCGCTTTATGGCAAAACCTGCCTTCAGCAGAATGTCAATTATTTTGTCACCTTTCTCAAAAACTTCTTGTGCTGTGTTCCCCCAGACAATGATGTCATCAATGAACTGCAGATGCTCTGGAGCTCCACCTTTCTCCAATGCACCATGGATTATTGCATGACAGATCGCTGAGCTGTGCTTCCACTCCTGGGGCAAAAAATTAAATGTGTACTGAATTCCCCTCCAAGTGAAAGCAAATTGAAGCTTGCATTCTTCTGCTATTGGAATAGAAAAGAAAGCATTAGCAACATCTATGGTTGCATACCATTTGGCCTCCTTGGATTCCAGCTCATACTGGAGTTCTAATATGTCCGGCACAGCAGAACTCATGGGCGGAGTCACTTCATTTAGGCCATGAAAACCAACGGTAAGTCGCCATTCTCCATTTGCCTTTCGCACAGGCCATATGGGACTATTGAAGGTGAATGGGTCTTTTTAATGATGTCCTGGCACTCCAGACGACAAACCAGATCATATATGGGCACCAAAGAGTCACGGTTTGTTCTATATTGCCTGTGGTGTACAATTTGAGTAGCAACTGGCAACTTCCCATCCTCTACATTATGCTGCCCAACAACTGCAGACTCATCTGAGAGCTCAGGCCTAGCAGACAACTTCAGTTTATCTCCAACAGCTTCTACAGTTGCTATTCCAAAGGTCCACTTAAAACCCTTGGGATCTTTAAAACGCCCTTCTCTCAGAAAGTCAATTCCCAAGATGCAAGGTGCATTTGGACCCGTTACAATGGCATGCCTTCGCCAATCACTCCCAGTCAAACTCACCTCTGCCTCTAACCTTGTCAATTCTTGAGAGCCTCCTGTAATTCCAGAAATAGTAGTAGACTCCATTCCTTTACAGTTTGAAGGCATCAATGTGCATTGTGCACCCGTGTCCACTAGAGCCCTGTATTTCTGAATTTTCAAGGTACCAGGCCATTTAACATATACATTCCAGTATATCCTGTTGTCTTCCTGGTCCCTGGCCTCCGCCTGGTAAGAGGCAGGACCCCTCTAATGTTGGCCATTACAAGTGCAATTGGCACAGTGTTTAATGGTGTTAGTTGAATCATCGCCAGAACCATCTGAGTCATGTGGGGAAACTGAGGCAACTACTCTTTTAGGCTTCTCACTCTGTAACTCTCTCACTCTTTTTAGGAGAAGTGAGGTAGGTTTTCCATCCCATTTATCCATGTTTTCACCAAACTGGTCATGTAAGATTAACCAAAGAGACCCACATGACTGTTGTCTATTTTTTAGTGAGTTAGGCTGAATTGGTCTTCTAGGAACACACCTATCCCTGATGGCCGAGACATGTACCCACTCTGATGGTGAAGATGAAAGGTCACTGTCCTTTGCCAACTGGGATAGGGAGGTTTTAAATTCCTCCTTGCGTTGTTTCACGCTATCTTTAATCTCTTCAGTCATAGTATTTATGGCTGACACCATAGCATTAACCGTAAGGCTATCCTCCATTTGCCTCATTTGATCAGTGAATTTACTCACAGTCATAGAAGCTGTTGCATCATCTTTCCCCACCATTTTACTTGCCAATGTATGGGCATAATTAGAGGGGGCAAGCTGAATAAGTTTCTTTAGGAGAGCTCGGCTCATAGGTATCTCCTCAGGGTCCTCCATTGTATAATCTCCATTGATTGGCTCTCTTATGGCCATCTCTCGCAAGCACTGAACCCCCTGTTCAATTGTATTCCAGCGTAAGGGTCTCTAGGGTAAATCATCCCTGTTAGGGTACCGCAGTACCACAGCTTTCAATATGCGTGACCAGAGGTTAGAGTTGCCCCCGAGGTGTCCTAAGTGCTTATCTATGCCATTGTCTCTCGAGAAAACTCCCAACTGCCTTACTGTCAGAGGGTTTATTTTTATGGTGTCCATGCCTCCATCCCGGCATCTGTTCAGCCAATTCATCAGCAGTTCTCGCTCTTTTCGGGCATAGTCTTGCCTAATATGCCTGACCTCCTTCCTTGGCAACGGGGCTCCCTCCTCATCATCACTATCATCCGTCTCCTGAATATATTTTTCCTTTGCTTTAGCCTTTCCACTCCTTGTGCCCACAAGGGTACTGGTCTTCACATCAGCCGATGTACCTTCTCCTGGATCCTCTTCCCTTTGCTTACCCTGCTCTGGTTTATCCCCATCGTCATCTGAGCTATCTCGACCCCCAAGGCTAGCTGCCATTTTTCTCCTCATTTTAACTGGGGCAAGGGAGACCTTATCTACAGTAAACTGTGTCTTACTCTGGGAGGTGGCTTTTACCGAATCATCTGAGTTTTGTTTGTCTGCCTGGCTCTGTTCCACAAGCGGTAGTGGGGCTGAGGCTGAGGCAGAAGGACCCTTCCCCACAGCAGCAACAGCAGCCGGCTCGACGAAGACAAGCGGGGCTAAGGCAGGAGCAGTGGCATTAGCAGGCTTGATGGCGTTAGTGGGTTCGCCTTCCGAGGACCCCGCCACCTCCCCCGGTACCGCTTCCGGTCCCCTGGTTGCTGGCGAAAGAGTTTTTGCCTCAGCAGCCTCTCTGCTGGCAGAGGCTCTGGTGTCAGCAACCCTCCTACAGATCAAAACGTTCTAGCCGCATTTTCCACAAACCAGTTCCTCAACTTCATCTGTCCGAGGAACTTTGCCATAGCCCACACCGTCTGCAGCCAGATCTGCCGCCACCGCAGCAGCCCTTTGTGACTGCACTTCTGCAGGGGTTCCATCGCCTCTACCTTTACTTTCCTCTGTTCTATTAGGTATGAATGGGAACCAGATTGTTTCCTGCCTCCATGCTTCAGGGTCAGTGGGGTACGGGCCATGTCCAACAATCTTTTCTCCTCTCAAAGGCTCCGAGGCAGGACGTTTCGCTGCTCTGCGAGCAGTCCGTCTGCCCGGTGCCGTGGCCCTCCCTCCCCGCTTCAGACGCAGACTGTTTCTTTAACCCTTAGCTCCATGCTATTGCCTCCGGAGAAGGTAAAAACTTCACTTACAGCCTGTTTGTTCCTGCATCTCTCTCGTCTCCGCACTACAACCAGACATACAATAGCAGCCAAAAACATCAAGTTCACACATATTAGGCATGCTACTGGGTAGCTCAGCTCTTCCAAATAACTCCTAGTCTCTGACACCAATGTCACATACGGCACACCCTCAATGACATTCCTAAACCCTAAAACATTCCTAACAACATATCCAACCTTCCTTAGCACAGCTTTTACCAAGTCCCAGACCATCTTAGCAAAGAATGAACACACCTGGTAGTGCACCATAGCTGTAAAACACTGCTGAACTAATAGAGTCACAATTGAGGCAGTAATAGGCCAGAATATATCAAACAACTTCATTTTTCCCTGATGTTCTCATTCTGATTATCAATCAAAAGGGAAAAAAAAAAAAAAAAAAAAAAAAAGAAGCCAAGATCGTGCCCCACGTTAAGGCGCCAAAGATTCTGTCCCAGGTTTGGGCTGATCCCTCCCCCGGAAAGAAATTCACAACACAGACCCACCCCCAACTCCCCCCTTTTTTTTGAAAGGTCAGGGAAAGATGAAATTGTATTTTCTTATAGTATAAGTATAACAATGTAAAGAGAGATAATAACTAGAGAAGCAAGGAAGAATAAAAACAATACAATAACCTTAAGGGAGATGGGGGAGGGGTCAAGCGGCAGCGAAAGCAGCAGAAGCAGCAGCAGCCAGGGAAGATAGGCGAAGTTGCAGCAGCAGAAGCCAGCGGGAGAAAAGGGGGAGAAGAAGCTGTGCTTCTAGACATTGAGCTCTTGATGCTCCAATGAAATTATATTAATTTATCTATTGTTGCTATTATTTGGCCTATCCCTGGAATGTTCATCTTTCCCCTATGTCTGAGCTAGAGGATCAGCTCAAACGGCCACATTAATGCAATACGCTTTTAGAGCACCAAAAAGGTCATCACTATCCTACAGACACAGCCAATAACGAAACTTCACATAACAAGTTACAAATATGATTCCTGTTCATATTATTCACCTGAAAATTGCTGCTTTCCATTACATCTAACTGGAGGTACCTAACATACACCACCTAAATAACATTTAGAGGAATTTTCCCAAAGCAACTCTTTCAGTGCCAAAATAGAGAAAGCTATAAAGTTATCAATTCTGAGAAGCAGAGGGAAAAAGGCAACAGAAATTGGTACAAAACTGGTTAAGACTCCTATGGAGTACATTATTTTGACACAAGGATACTCCTTTAAAGATTAGAGAGCAGAGACTGGGCATCCTCAAAATTTTAACAATTACCAAAGACAATACAATACCTTCTAATTATAAAAAGTGCTTTTCTTTTCAAATGAAAGAATAGTGTATATATCTTCAAAATATTGATACATATTCAAAACAGCTGCTAGTTTTTGTTGTGATTATGTATACAGCCACACAGGGAATGTTCCCCTTGCAGCTCATTATTATCTGTTTGATCTGCTGTTTCAAGGAATTACTGTATTGAAATTTATACTAATCCTGTCCTATGACTTTTTTTTAAACAGAAATTTTAATAAACACCTAAGCACTCTTTGTATGCAAAACAAATCAGCAGGTGGATTGCCAAGAACACTGAAGCAGAGAAAAAATCCTTCTATTCCTCAGTGTCTTCCATTGAGTTTAGCTTTTTAACATTAAAGTATGAAGTTTGTGCCTTTAATAACACAAGAGCTGGACAACAGTTAATGTTAACTTACACAAATAGCAACAAACAAGTCTGTTCTTTAGCACCACACTGTCTTTATACCCTGAGCCCGGAAGGTGGGTGTCACAATGTTTTGGCAATTAGTTTAATAACAGTAAATTAATTATTTTTCAAGAAAACAGAATTAGTATATTTTGCTGTTACTACTCTAATGCATAATTGCATTACCATAGTCACACACAGCACAACAACTGTTTCTTATCTTACCTGCCACTACAGAGAAGCCAACGAGCAAGAGAATAGTGAGGTATGATCTTCTGTATGACACTGGCCATTACCATGGTAACCACCAACTGTACACCTATCACACCCTGTAAAGGAATAAGTTAATAACAAGTCAATTTTTGCTTTAGAAAAGTGCTGAGGTATCTTTTTTTTTTTTTTTTAAGAAATATGAAGGAAGTTGTTTTAAGTAGTCACGTATTTCATTGATAGGAAAAGGCACTGCCAGGTCACAAGGCCACTCACATAAGTCCCCTTCTTTCACAAATGGACATGGCATTTCACAAGACATCGTGCCTTAAAATTACATCTCTGATTACAGCCTTGGTTTTTGTGGTCTCCTCAATTCTGGCATGATTTAACAGCTGAGACCACACAAGCCACTTGGAATTCACAATAATTTACAACATCTGTGTGGTGAAATTTCAGCCTTTGACTAGCACAAAGCACTCTTTCCTCAATGAACTCTGGGTATAGGAGGGGAAGGAAAGGGAGAAGGCACAGGAATCAGCATAACTTCACTTCAAGGTCCAGCCCTTGAATAAGATTTGTCACTTAAGCACAGCCAGCAGCAATGTCATTTCCAGTCACTCAGCAAGCTTTCATTCCGAGTTATCAGTTAGTTTGGTTTAATAAAGCAACATTAAACATCTAAAGCTACCCAACAATGAGTGACATGTTGCATCATATTACTTTTATTCTACATATGATGCTCTATCAGCTAAATGCTATCACCACATTAAAAACCAGCATGAAATATATACACTGTATTTCCTTGTTTACAAGAAAGACTTTTTACGCTAAACACATCACAAGCAACAGCAAAAACTTTAAAATATCAAATACATATACACAAGGGAAATCTGCAAAACACGCAAGTGAGAAGACACTAGGAATCAACCAAATATACTATTTCTAGTTATTTAAACTGGTAGGGTTTTTTTTTAGAATATTTTTTCCTGAGAAGGAACACAAGCACTTCAAAACACTAGTGCCATATTTAAGTAGTGACATATGAAAGTTCATATTCAACTTCCATTTTCAGATTCCATTCTGGACATTGCCAACAATATTTTGAAGGTAAAATATTTCCCTCAACAGTTGCAGATGATGGAGATTACACTTCACTAGCTTTGTACTGAGGCAACATGCTATAGTAGAGTCATGAGGCAAGCATAATTTTTGCACATGGAAGCAGTATCCCATTAGCTACTAGCCAATAACACAGAGGTTACCTCACATACTTCAGGAGCATTTTCTCCACAATACCCTAAAGGAAGATCAGTCCTTCAAGGACACATTGCTAGCAGCACAGAACGCACTACCGACACTATTCAAACATCTTCCCCACTTGTTCTTCTTAGAAGATGTTTCACCACACATTATTTTTACCTGAAGTTTCTATAAAGTAAAGAAAACCCGGGAAATAAGAATTTCTACAAAATGCTGAAACAGCTGAAGCTGGAAGAGACCTCTGAAGATCAGCTAGTCCAACCTCCTCCTTCTCCTCCTAAGAGAAGCGTCAACTAGAGCAGGTTGCTCAGAACCATATGTGCAGACAGGTTTTGAATGTCTCCAAGAGCACTCCGCTGTCACAGGCTGCAATACCATAGTATCAGGGGGTAGAGACAGCGCAAAGGCCTGATACAAGCCAATCCAAATCCGAATCCCATCCAAATCCCTATATTGCACCCCAGACATGGGGTAAGATACTTTTTTATCAGAAGGCCACATAAGAAGGATTACAACATCATGTTAGATTCTGATTGGTTATACACACCTGCATTAGGATTACACACTACTTGGCATAGACATTCTTCGTATTCTCTCAACAACACGTATTGTGTCTGGCAATTTTAAGACAGCAGAGATAGGCGAAAACCACAGACTCCAGGCTTACACTTTTTTACATTTGCTACACCAGTCTCTAAGGTCATTCCAACTCTCTATCAGCACTTACTGAACTCTCTCCTGTCCATGGCTGGACAGTAGCTGCACCACAGTGAGACAATTATATAAATTTACTGCATTTAATATTACCATATCCAATGCTCCGCAGCCACTTAGGGCAAATTGTGTCAGTGTTTGACCAGTCTCACCTTAAATATGTTGGAATTTTTTCCTTTCTTAAGCTTAAATGTGTTGTACCCATTGCCTCTTGCTTGCTCACTAGGCACCACTGAGAAGAGTCTTGCTCCACCTTCTTTATTCCTCCCTGTGTAGTATCCATCCACATGGATAAAATGCCTTCTGAACCTTCTTCCTCTCTACCTCTCCTCTTACAATAGATAGTCCATTCTCTTTCTAATCTTTGTAGCTCTCAGCTGAACTCTCTCCAGCACATCCATGTGTCTTGTACTGGGGAACCCAAAACCAGATGCAGAACTCTAGTGTCTCACCAGGTGATCAGCCTCACTTTGTGTCAGTAGCCACAATATTTTTGAGCTCAGCACCTCAGTCAGTTTTTAGTCCACTTCACTACTCACTTACTCAGTCTGTATTTCCACCAGTTTGTCTACAATGCTGTTACGGCAGACAGTGCTAAAAGCTTTACTAAAGTGAAAATAAACATTACTCACCATTTCACTTCTCCCCCAAGCCAGTCATCTCATTATAGAGTGCTATGAAGATGGCCAAACATGACTTTCCCTTTGTAAATGCAAGCTGACTACTCCCAAACCCATCTTGTCCTTTGGATTTATTTTCCAAGCTTATTTACTTTATTATCTCCTCAGGGATCAAGGGGAGGGCCATCAGCCTTCAGTTCTCCTACTCTCACTTTCTGAAGCCAGAACTGACTTCTGAGGTCTTCAGTAACATCTCCTGACTGAGACAACTTTTCAAATACATCTTATCAGGACCTATAGACTTGCTGATATATAATTTATTCAAATATTCCCTAACATGACCATGTTCCATGAAGGGTAAGCCTTCATTGCTCTGGATTTTCCTACTAATCTCAAAGAGCATGGGATTTCAGAAAAACTTATTCAGTGAAGTCCAAGTTTGCCTTGGTCAGTACTAATATCTTGGTCTTTCCCATGTCCTTTGCCATCAAGTCTCTTACCCTCATTATCAGCAGGCCTGTGTTTTCCATCACAGTGTATTTGTTTGCTATTGATGTCCTCTTAGAAGGGTGTATTGTTGCCATTCATGTTTCACACCAAAATCAAGTGCAGGTGGACTTTGGCTTTCCTAAACCTATAAGCACATGCTCAGACAGTTTTCTCCACGTTTCTCCTAGATGACCTGACTCCATTTCCACCATTTGCATACTTCCTCTTTGAGCTTAGTCACGAGGACCACATCCATCCATGTACAGCAGGGTAGACTGCAGGAGGTGGTTCTTGAAATTTTCCCAGACCCCTCTTCTCCCAAAGACCATATCTCAGGATTTTTCCAAGCTGAGGCCCAGTCATGCCAAATCTGCCCTCCTGTTTCTTGTCTTGCTGTCTTTTCTCAGGATCCTGAACTCTACCTTTCCATGCTTACTGAAGGAAAGGCATATCATGAACCACTTCTACCACATCTGAAAGCATCAGACCCAGCACAGCACCTGTGTTGGAAAACTGCTCTCATAGCACACAAAAAAATCTCCTGAATTTCTTGTGCTCTGTGTCATTCTCTTCAGAAGATACCAGGGTAGCTGAAGTACCTTGTGTAACTGGTCCTCAGAAACTTGAAGATTCTTTCCACTATCTCATGATGTCTTTATCTTCTACTTCTTATTAATTAAGACTATCTACAGCATAAACCTACCACAATGCCATCCACACTGCTCTACCCTCTAATCCTTATCCATATGCTTTCAAATAGTTCATTATTCATTGCATGGTAGACTTCTCTGCATCTCCGTTGTTTTTTCACTTCAGAGCAACTTCACCTCCTTGCTATCCTAGCCTGTCCTTTTAAAGACGTCTACGTAAGCACACTAAATATACAAGCTATCCCACCACAACTTAGTTGTCCCAATGAATTCTTAGCTCTGCAGCTTCATACAGTCCCCTACTTTCCCATTTTCTTCCCAGGCTGCATGCATTAGTGTACAGGTAGGTCAGAGATACACCCAAGTGTGCCAGCTTCCCAGAAGAGATGCAAGAGTTTCTCCTCCATACTGCTGGCCTAATCTGTTAATTTCTTGCTTATGTATACTTGTGTGGAATCACATCTGCACTGTTCAGTTGCTCTCAAGGACTCCTCTACACATCACCCTACATTCTGATCTTACAAACCCAGTTCACCACCTTTTTCTCTCAATTTCTAAGTCATCATCTCTTCCCTCTCTCAGTCCCATGTCTAAAGTTCTCAATTAACAGTTTTGCCAGGCTATAGGAACAGACTGGGTCGGGCAGGTGCTGTCCCTCCCTAGCAGTTTTCAAACCTCAAGAAGAGTCCTATGGTCACAGGCCAAGTCTCTGCAGTCAACAACTGCTACACAAGCAGCTGTCAATTCACAACATCTACCACTCTTGGTTAACCTTCCTTCACCAGCAATATCACCTTTGGCTTTATATACAGTGCTAAGGTAAGCACTTTTATTTTCTCTCCCCCCACCATCTTTTTTTTTCCATTTAAATAAATCAGCAACTACATCAATACTGCAGATGAAATGTTATAGATTATGCCCCATATCACTCTTAATAAAACACAATTGAAGGTGATTAAGATAGCATAAATTACCGGTCAACACTTATAAACACTTTCAGTATGTTAGCACACATCTTAAAACAATGTATCAAATACCATTTAGAAGTACTTGTTATATTGTTATAATTTGAAATAACACTCTTGGCGTGGTGTGGGGGTTTTTTTGTTTGTTTGTTTTTGTGTTTGTTTTTTTCAGCCATCATTAAGCTTCTTCAGTACTCCAGCCTTTTTTTTGCTAACTCCTCCTCCCTCCCTGAAATTTCTACTGCTGCTCTACACTGGTGCTATCAATTCTTCCAGGTACCTCTTAAATCCCCACTTGCTTATGCTTCATGTCATCAGGACTGAAAAGTGTATGATGCATAATTGTAAACACAGTGCATTTATTAAGAATTCTTCACACCTTGCAGTCCTCTGCATGAGATTACTCAAATCAATTCCCCTTCTAAGGGGAAATGTACTTAAAATGAAAGAAAGCAAAAAGAAAATGGCTGCACAATATATTTTATATATTTACACTACTAAATTGCTCAGGAAGTATGTATTCTTTAATTTGTTTACAAAACAAGTGGTGCATTTTAAAATCAAACATTTATTCTGACCACCTCATGCTTAACCATGTCCACCCAACATAAAAAGAAGCCATAGTCCTAGCCAACGTCATCAGAATTCATTCAGTACAAAGGTACATTAATATTTCTCTAGAATTATGTTTTCACTAAAAGGACAGTCTAAACAGATGCCAAAGTGTCTCTTCAGTTAGTCCTAAGGCTCAGTACTTAGAAGGGAAAGAAAACTCCTTTTCAACTCAAGACAACAGTAGGTCCAGTACCTGAGATAAAATACTCTTTTAAATTACACCTTCTTCTTTAAGTGAAGGTTGCAAGCTGTAACTGAACCCATTAGGATCATTTCATCTTAAGCCACTGAATACTGCTCCATGTCTTCATCACTCATCTGAAATTCACCATACTTACTCCTGTGAAGATCACTTTCTTTTTTTTTTTAATTTAGAAATGCCTACAAAAAATTCATCTTACAACTGAAAACAATCTAGCAAATTTTAAGCCATGAAAAAAATAAAACCACCAACCAACCAATCAAAACCAAAACAACACCAACATCCAACATGAACTGTATCTCTAATCTTAATTTTAAATCTAATTTCATTGTGGAAATACCCCTCAGATATTTTTATACACTTTGAGCAATTTTTTAAAAAAATGTATATATGCATTCATTTGATCATGGCATTTTTTCTTGATTCCTAAAGTCTTGTAATCAGCTATGAGCAGTACATTAACAGAGTAAAGCAATGACATGAAAAAAAAAAAATATATACTGCGTTAATCTTCTTGCAATCAGACAAGAACACATGGCACAGGAATACAGTAGGTGATGTGCCCACTTAAAATTACATGCTGTGTGCAAAGCACAACATGCTGGCAACTCTACATTTCTGCCTGGATGTGGTTATTCACTACTTAAATGTTTTCTAATACAGTCTAGAAAAATCTACAACATCCTGAACTCTCTCACATTAAAGGACAAAAACACATCTTTTTTTCTTCACTCCTCAAAAAACCCACAAAATATAGAGCTCATTCAAATTCAAGTTGTCCAGATCAAACTTCCCATGTGCTTGAGTCTTCACATTATCACATATATCAGTTTAAATTCAGAACCACTCATTTCAAGAGTAAGAATGAAGATCAGGTGCTGGTTCCCAACAATGACTTATATCCTCTAATTGCCATGCTCCAAATTACAGGACACATGGAGTTTAGTGAGAAATTTACAACTTTTGATAATATTTATAGCCCCGCTCAATAGGGCATAATACATGTTTCAGCAAGAAGATGCTCAAGGGCAAAGTCCCCAACCACATGAGAGTTTTGACAACCTCTGGTGAATGAAGCCTGGAACCCATCAATCTGTGTGAGCAGTGGTTAAGTAATTGAGCGCACAATCCTGAACAGGCTTGACTCAAAAGCAACAGAAGCATTATTCACCTCTTAGAGATGAAGAATTGCTGAACAGATTAAGTAAATTGTCTGCACTTAATGCCTGTACAGAACATCTTGTAGAAAATGACAGTATGGGAATCCATTTCATAGGGATTTGGCACTGATTCCACACATACCTGTATCCTCTATCATGCTTCAGCACCACAGCTTGGAATTTTAAATCCAAATTCAAGATACTGGGGAGAGAAGTCAGAATCTGGCTGATCAAGAGATTTCTGTCAATCTGCACAAGTACTTGGCCAGAAGAAAAGGCTACCACATAGGAGAGGCCAGTTTCTCTTCAAAAAAGAGGTTGGCAAGCAATCTCATGGTCAGACTGGAAGGAATACACTGTCTAATAAACTGCAGCCTGGCAGTGCTTCTGTAACAGAGGAAAGTCTTTGGTTACAGGTGTCCTGAAATTCTTGAGCACTGTGCTCATTTACAGGATCTTCAGCTAGGAATGCCATTCTTACTTTTCCTTCTGCAACAGCACACGTTTTAGAAGAAAGCTTTTATTAAAACATAGCACAGAATATGCAAGTGGGCGACAAGTAATGTAGCAACAGCTACTTTAAAGAGAAGACTAACAGGCATCTTAAAATCATGAAAAAGAGACGGCAGTTCTAAAAGGCAACAGTATAACAGCAAATGAAGTATAACCTAGATTTGTTTTCAGTACATACACCTTTTATACTACATACCTGGTGACACAGTTGCTGATAATTAGAACTAAAACGTAAGAGTAAGAAATTAACTTGTAGATAGGCATAACTTTATCTAAAGTGTACTTAAAATACAGTGCTTATCTCAGAACAATCATACAAAAGGAGAAAAATAAACAGAAGGGAAAAAATAATAAATTTTTAAACACTTCTGCCTGAAGGACATTTTTCTTTTCACCATGAATTGATTTACAGAACACATAAAGCAGAGATAGCCAAGGTCAACAGCTTTATGCCAAGATACCAATCCAGTGTCCTCATTTTGACCTTGCCCAAGGTTATATTCTCACACCTGTAGTAACAGGTCAGGGTTACTTACCCTATTTTTCTCCCTTGCCACATTCCTACATATAAGGAATCATTCAAATGCCAAACTTTACACAGAACTTTGAAACTACTTGTTCTCTAACAGTCATCTCCTCCACTGAAAGACAAAGGCCTTGAGTTGATGCCAACTACCATGTGCACCACAACTGCAGCAGCAATACAACTGCATGCCTGAAAAAGCAGCTGGTAGAATCCAGTTTACAGCTTCACCTTCAGAAATGCAATGCTAGCTACTCACTTTCTGAAGTGGCAGCCTTTTAAAAACAAGATTTTTTAACAAGAGCATTCTAAAGATGTTAATTCAGGGCATATCAATCTCTGTCAATGATAGACACTAACAAGGAGGATATAATACTCCTAACCTCTACGATTCCCATAGTGCAATGATATTTGTGCTATCTAGAAGCTAAACTGATGCAACCTCTTTAAAACACCATTTAATCAATGACACATAATTGCTCTTGATAATGGATGAGACTTTCCCATATACAAAATTCTCCCCATATGAGTATTTCCATGCTCAAGCCACAGCTTGCAAAAGCAGGACAGCGCCTTCTTGAAACACGGATGCTATTCAAAATTGTTTGCTGAGCAGCAGACAACAGCATATGGAATGGCCAAAGAAAAGTGAGCTCTCCATGCAAAGTCTATAAATGAATGCTCTCTATGAAAAAGGCTGTCTTCACAAAATACCCTTACACAGAAGGACTACTTAGTAAGACCTTTAACTGCTTCAAATGGCTGATTTTACAATCTGTAAAAATACAACATGCATAAAGCTAAACTGACAAAATAAAGCTATGCCAAGGGAACTCTTCAAAATGTAGTAGGTTGGGGAGATTTTGTTTGTTTGGGGTTTTGTTTTTTTTGTTTTGTTTTTTTTTTTTTTAGGGGTTTGGTGGTTTTGTTTGGTTGCTTGCTTGGTCAGCCTAGGTTTTGGGGGCTGGGTTTTTTCCACCTTTTTCATAGTCAACTTTTTTCCTGAATTTGTATCTTCCTACACTTGCCACTGTGTACAGCACACCAGGGATGAACAAAAGATGCATGAAGCACCATGAAGAATACACAAGGAATTTGGGAATACCACCAAGCTACTCACCTTTGTGGATCTCTCTCACTCAAAGGTCACTTCTCTCTTGGCCAGTATCTTTCAAATAGGAGCCATAAACTGCTAGATGGAAGCAGTCACCAGTATCACAACTCTAGCTGAAACAAGGTGTTTGCTTTGAAACTAAAACTACATTCCAGACAGTCTGCTGAATTTTACCCAACAATCTGTTTTTTCCACTGAGGCCCTCTAGGCACAAGGATTACACAAATACTGATCATCGGGCAAATTAAGTTATTGATATACACATCTCCTAACCAGAACAAGGGCACATAATTGCCACTACTACTGAAGAAGCCAACAGAACATCTACTGTGCAGAACACCAAAAAATTTCCAATGTATTATGAAGTGAGAAGTAAATCTAGTTCAGAGAAGATATCCACTAGAAAGGCACAAAACAAGGTTATATCATATTATCACTATTCAAAGATTTTGAAAACACAGTTTACTCATGCTTCTCCAATTAACATAAGTAGGAACTATGGAAGCTTTCGCTCTGCAGAATATTTGTTTCATAAATAGCAGACTTTGCCACTACATGAATCCTTCCAAGTATATAATTCCTTTAATGCCTCTACTGAGCAGTATAAAACACCATGCCCTTACATGACATAAAGGTACTTATTTAAAGCTGTGCGCACAACTGGCACTGCATAGAGGAGTCCAAGTCCTGGCAGTCCCAAACTGCCAGAAGACTGTTGTAAATAAAGTCATCAGAAAAATTTACTAAGGCTTTGAATGCAAAAGAAACTGATGAACATTTAATTCCCCTGTTGCTCTGGATCTGGAGAATACAGCATACAAACAGTATAAAAGTAGACTATCACCTTTTCACTTTGCTGACGTCATGGAATCACACACAAAGATTATTTGTTCACATTGCCAGCAACTAGCAAAGAAAATTGGACCTGATTTTAAAACCTCATCAGGCAGCGGAAATAAGCACTCAGTTTATTTAAATAAAGACCAACACAAAGAGGAAAAAGTTGTGTTCATTTTCAACTTTGCAAAACTTAGCTTTGCATATAGAGCTGTAATACAGCACCTATGGACTCTTGCAAATGATAAGAGGTTGAAGTCTTTGATTAAATATTCTAGCTGCCACAGAAAATTAGAAGAAAAAGAAAGAATCAGAGAAAAGACATAGTATGAAAAAACTAACAAAATTATTTTCAGCTTTCAAACTAAGTAACTAAAATTACTTTAGGAGAAGCAGATAAAGCAAATAACTAGATTTCACTCAAAGTACAGCTCTAAAGTAGATTCATCAAGCAAGAGTTTCAACATTAAGTCACCATAACTAAAAATATATACTTACATTCACATCCATATGGAGGAGAAACATATCAGTGGTACATATTTTGTATGTTTTTATACCTGCACTCACTCGCTTAATACTATGGCATTCCACACAACATTTATCTATAAAATAAATATGCTAAAAGCAGAACCAAACAACTTTGGTGTTTTAAACTGCAACTAACACCTAAATACAAAATCCAGCATATCTTTATAGAGGAAACTGATTCATTAAATACTCAGCCTCTATCATTTTTAAGCTCCATACATCCAACAAGTTTATACCATTAGCAGTAATCCATAAAAATCACAGTATTATCTAGGCTGGAAGGTATATTAAATATCATCTAGTTCCAACTCCAATGCCATGGACAAGTGCACCTTCCACTGGAACACGTTGCTCAAAGCCCCATCCAACCAGCACGGCACCAAACTCAACTGCTGCTATCTACTTCACAAGTGCTTTATGCCGACTGCATTAAGTAGTCTCAGTGTCCAAATATCTACCAAGAAAAGTAATCTCAGACAGGATTTTTTATAAACCCAAGGTATTTACATACTGCTACAGCATAAATCGCTACTGTGATATAACCCCAAGAACTGAGAACTACCTAGCACTAATGGAAATCAAGGCGTTTGTCACTCAAGACCACAGCTAACTGAATGATTTATTTACAGACGACCTACAAGTGATGTAAATAGACAGATCTACGTATTTATTTAAAACACATCTTAAACCTAACACAGGCCACTAAATCTGGTGGCTCATTCTACTTCTCAGCGGAAAAGCAGCAAAAAGGGAAACTGACACTGGGCAATAAAACTGCGTCGGTGTAACGTCCCAGAGAGGAAGCAAATAGCACAGTATTTCCTAAACAAGGGTCAGTAACATATCAATGGTCTCCTCGTTACCACCACCTCTCTGCTTCCCCACCCTCCAGGAGTTCTCAAGCCCAAGAAACAGCAAGACTGGGGACGGCAGAGCTTCAGTCCCTAGCTCCAGGACATCGGCGACTGCAGCGTGCCCCTCGCCCTCGGGACTTAGCAAGGTTGGCCTCACCCTGCAGCCCCCACCGGCCCATCCCATGCTCCTTCCCCCTCAGTTGCCCCACTCACCATGGTGCTCGAGCCGGCCCCAGCCCCGGCCGCCGCTCCAGCCGCCCAGCCCGGCCCCGCTCACAGCACATAAATCCGCCGCTCCGCTCCGCTCCGCACCGCTCCACTCCCACTGCCCCGCCAGGCCCCGCCGCGCCGGCTCCCGCCCGGCGCACGCCTCGCCACGGAGGTCACGCAAGGACCCCGGCAGCTCAAGGCCAGCCTAGACTGCTGGCCAAATGCCTGTATGGACAGGGCGGCGAAGTGCGGAGATGTGCTTCAGAAGCCACCTCTGAGCCCTCGCTTTTGTCTGGAGGAGTGGGAAGAAAAGCGACGGTGGAGATGCGCCTTCTGACCCTCACCGCCCGCTTGCCTTTTTGCACTAGTCTCGCCAGGCGTTCTGCCGGACAGCCGACACCGTGCGCGGCGCCGGCACAACCCCGATCACGTGACTCGCGGTAGTGCCCGCAGCGCTGACTTCCTCGCTCGACCCCAGAGGTGGCGGAGCCGGCGCTAACCGGGCGATAAAAGGGGTGGCGGCAAAGCAGGGCAGGAGCTGGGGGTAGTGACAGTGAGACAAGGGAAAGGAAGGAATGCAGCGCGCTTCTGCGCATGCGCCCCAGCGCTGCCTGCCGTAGGGGTGAGTATCGACCACTGCGCATATGCAGCGCTGGCGGGGGCAGAAGCCGGAAGAGGGGTGGAGGTGGGCTCTCAGTCTGTGCTGCCGAGGGTTGCTGGTAGCTATCAGTTTACGGGGCAAAGTCCGTCCTTACGCCCATGGCGAAGCAGCCTAGGGGAGAGGTCGACGACTGTCGGTCATCACTGAAGGATGAGACGGCGTAGTGAAGCCTTCCAAGATGCCTTCTTCTGCCTGGAGGGACCCACAGGCGGCCTGAGGACAATGGGATCCATCGCTGTCTCAGTGGCGCGAAGGCAAGAACCGTCGCACAGCCGTTTGACCCGAGGAAAATACCGTGTGTCTGCGTTTCCGCAGCGCTTCCGAGACAAAACAATACTCGCCTTTTGATCTCTGGTCCCATTAGCGCGCAGCTCTTGTTCACAGTAGCCCCGTTGGCTCAAAAGGGGAGGTGGTAAATCATCGTGTATCTAACAGAACTAAAAGCCACTTTCTTTTAAACCCTGCCGTTTTAGGTGTACCGCCATGGTCTGTCGTGCGTTACCTGGGAACAGAAGAACAAGCGTTCAGCTTGAATGGAGAAATTGTATTTTTATAGAGAAGTACTTGTCTGTAGGACAAGGCAAGATGCTTTAAAGCTGAAGATCGGGAGTAAGTTTAAGGTTGTTTTTTTTTTCACAGTGAAGGTGGTGAAACTCTGGCACAGGTTATGCAGAGATGTGGTGGAAGCACCTCAGGAAATTTCAGGTCAGGCTGGGACAGGCCTCTGAGCAGCTTACCTAGTTGAAGATGTCCCTGCTGACTGCAGGAAGATTTGATTAGATGACCTTTAAAATTAATCAACATCAACCACTTCATAATTCTGCTTCTCTAGAGCTGTTGGTATTTTGACACACTTCACACACCTCTCAGATAAGAAGGGAATTCACAGTCTAAATCTCTCTCCATACACAAATAACAAGGAAAAGATACTTTGGTAACAACTGTTATGAAGACTTGTGGACTCTGACATTCTTATATTTTTTATTGTTTCTCTGACATAAATGGCAGCTAAGAGAAAAAAACAGTAAAATGCACTCACCATCTCAAGAATGTAAACAGACTTCAGATTGAATCCTTTCAGATTCTAGGCAAGGAGAAAGACAAGATGGTTTCGACCTACTTAGAGCATTTAATTTTAGTCAGCAAATCTTGGGCTTCCCAGTTTATTGACACTGATTTGGTGATTGTAGCATGGTAGAGGAAAGCACTGTTAAGAAAATAACACATTTTAAAGACATTCTGTTTACACTGTCAGTCCTGTGTTCCTGGCAAGCAAACAATGCAAAGTTACAACTGGAAAACATTGGTCTTGCTAGTGTAAAAGTAGTAAGAGATCAGATGCATTTAAAGAGCAACTGAGCCATGCATTTAATGCTTCTGGATGTAAAAGCCTTAAAAGTGTATGTCTTAAGGGAAATTCGGAACTTGCTTGTGGAACTCTTTGGCATGAGGTTTCATTGCTGAAAGAAATTTGATGGCATTTTATGAAAAGTGGTAAGAAGCACACCAACTTCATTAACTGAAAGAAGAATTGCCTCCTAGTTAAAATCAACTCTTAACAAACATATGAGTTCAGAACCCTAGTATTTTGGCATTGCTGAAGGGATGTTAACAAAACCAGTTGGTATTCACTCAAAAAAAGGCCAAAGTTGTAATCACTATACAAAAACATTTTAAAATTAATTAATTCAAGGGCTGAATAGGACATTTGCAGGAACCAAGCCATGTATATGCTGATGCAAACACCATCTGCCTATGCTGGTGCTCTCCTAGACCCTTCTGTCTCACATGGCAGGCAAGTTTCAAGAAGCCCATTAGAGCAGACACAGCCTGTGCCACGAGGATACAAGGCTAAGTGGAGCATTTTGCAGGAAACAGAGAAGGATCTCCAAATCTACTTATCCATTTCTAGACTGTCAAATGTCATCTTGGCAGCTTTTTTATTCCACTAAGCCTTTCCTCCAAGCGACCATTTGCTCCAGCACACAAATTATTCTTTAACCTCTAAAGGAAAAAAAATATTTATTTGCATGTGTGCAGTATGCTTGTTGTGGAAGGCCAAGACTGGTCTAAACATGTCCTGGCTTGTTCAGACATGTTTCCATGTTCCTCGTCGCTCCTGTTGATTGGAGAAGCAACCATGGGAAAGAAAGACAAAAGGCCTGGTGCTACACCGTTCCTTCCAAACTTGTTAGCAGGGTACCCGCACATGTTTATTTACTGGTTTGTGTTATGCCCTAAAGAGGGCCCTAACTTTACCTAATATGGTTAAGTTTAGCCAGCTGCCATTCTGATTGGCTAATATGTGAACAAAGAACCGTTAGTTTGAAGCTACATTGATAAAAAGAAATGAGCAGGTAAACAACATGTTCTTCCTTATTGTGCTTCTGCCATTATTTCTGCTAGTGCTCTGCCTTACTGTGCTTCTGCCTTTTCGTGCTTCTGCCTTTTCGTGCTTTGGCCTCATTGCTCTCTGCCATTGTACCTGCCATGCTCTACCTGCTACATAGTAGCAAGCCCTGATACATTGGGTTTGTATACCTGGAAACTCCTTTGCCTCAGGTTTACCAGGTAGTAGGCATGAAACGGCTTGCTTAGCCAGCACAATATTGTGCCCATTCTACACATCCACAAGACATCCTGCCTGCACATTTGCAAATCTTCATGCCAAGTCTGGAGTCTCAGAGGAACCACAACCAGGTCAGAAATCATCTGCCTCTCTCCCAACACCCTCTTAGAGCTTGTGAAGACTTAGAAGCCTCAACAGCTTACAAGACACTGACAGAACTCTCTCCAAGTGTTTGGGTACTGTCTGGAAACTGTAGTTAGCCCCAGGAATCCAGAGATAACTTTTGTAAGTTAATACTCAAAAGCTTCTTTGCAAAACTCTGTAAAGCTCTAATTGAATCCAACTCTCTTCTGCCTTAAGCAGAAAGCCGCTTCTTGAGTCCCTCTAGTGGACAAGTGGTACAATTGACCACAAGAACCTCGTTCCATCTCTTACTAGTTTAATGTATGTTGTATTAACGTTAATTGTTTCTTAAGTGTTCTAGCTTTTGCCTTTCCCTCTGTGTAATACTTTTCATGACCATTGCAAAGAACCTATTACTAAAAATACTGGTCAGTGGTGAGAGTCATCAATATCAAAATTAATATATTACATTAATTTTGAAATAAGATCTCACACCTTTAGCCATTGCAGTGCTATATGGCAAGTGGCATGACTCAAACTCTACTTAGCTGTACACAGGCATAAGCTTGCCAATTTTGGCTAGTGTATGCTAAGATCACATTAGGAGGGAATCAGAACTTCTTTGTATGCATGGAAAGGAGTGAGACTTAATGCTGACAAGCTCTGAGAAGATTTTTGTTACGTTCTCTTTGGAATCCTTCCTTAAACTTGCTATCAGAGCTGGTAACTGTCCCATCTTCTTTACAAATAATATTTCTGCTGCTGTGGTTTGAGATGAGCTGGTTCATCAGCAGTTAAAATGCATGAGACCATAGTGAAGCTGTGCCATGGGCTTCATTCTGCTGCCATGACCAGATGGGTAATGACCTCCAGTAAAGGAAGAAAGGGAGAAAACATCATCAGATTTAGTGAGAAAATATCTGAACAGTCCTCAGCTTTCAAAGATTTCACCTGATGTCACAGTTAATGTGCTGTCAGGGGTCACCCTTACATTTGTATCTAGCAGACCTTTACATCATTTGAGTTATGAATAAAGAAGGGCTGTGAAACACCTATTTCCAGTGTCCAGCATAGCAGTGTTTGCCATCTTTGATAAAGTAGCAGTCTTGCTCCAGATAAAGGGAGAATCTCAATGAAATGAAGAGCAGGAAAACTTCTGTCAAGGAGATTCCTTTTTCCAAGTCAGTTGCTAAGATCTAATCTCCTGGTTATCTGCAGAGTGGTACTTTGCTGTAAGGAGTTGGGAGGCTTCAATGACTTCCATCATTTGAAAGTAAAATGTCACCATCCTCATCACTTGAAAGTGGTAAAATGTTATGAGTGGTTTTGGAGATGCCTTTTATCTCACAGCTTCCCACACAGCAAAAAGCCCAAGAAATCTTCCTCTGGAAAACAAGCTTGGGAGGAGCTGAAACACTTAAAAATGCTTGACAAGTCTGGAATGTGATGTCAGAGCAAAGCAACTGGGCTGCTGAAACAAAGTGCAAAAGGGAGTCTTTCATTTTAATACCATCTACAGTCCCTGGATGACTGAAAAGGAAACTGAGAGTAAATTTAGATCAAAAAAGTTCACATAATTTTTAAATATAAAATTTAAAAAAAAAAAAACAGAATATAGATACTAAGCAGCATTTTAGGGCAAGTTGCAGGAAATCTCTTTTTGATGGTCAGCAGCAATAAGACAAGGAGTACCAGCTACTGTTGGAACATAGAAAGTTTCACCACAACATGGGGAGAAAATTATTTATAGTGAGGATGACAGAGCACTGGAACAGGCTGCCCAGAGAGATTGTGGAGACTCCTTCTCTGGAGACTTTCAAAACCCACTTGGATGCATTCCTGTGTGAACTACCCTAGGTGATCCTGCCTTGGCAGGGAGGTTGGACTCTATCATCCCTGGAGGTCCCTTCCAACCTCTATAAAATTCTGTGATTCTGTAAAAGAAAGAGTTCCTAAAATGTGCTGAGATTTGGTTTTTTTAGCATAAGCCAAAATGTAAAATTTAGAAATTTCCTGTTTTCTTCTGAATCAAACATAGTTAAGGAACCTTTTCTTCCTGCTGCACCCTTATTCAACAAAGAGTGAGCAAGCGCTACATGCAGAAATGTTCCTGTCTGTTTTCCCAGATCTGTGAGAAAAATTATAAAGCATCTTTGCCTGCTCTGAACAATTTGTTCCATGTAGTGAAGCAGAACCAGCTGTAAGATTTAAAAAAAGTGATATGAAGTCTTATAACAGCTTTAGCACTTGCAGTATAACCATAAATCTTATGGGTCATGTTTGGACAGATTCCTAAGTCTATGGCTAATTACTGAAGAGGCTTATCTGTCTCTGGCAGGCATTCAGAGATATGAACTGGATACTGAATAATCTGCCCCCAACTGACCCGCTGATATTTGGATCCAGTTTGGCCACCTGAAATTTTTGCCTTGTGTCCCCTGGTCCCATCAAGGCCTAGAATGCACCAATAGACATTTCTGTTCCTTAACAGTGCTGCAGCATAGGAACCCCTCATGTGTCTGGCATTATTTTACCCACCAGGTAAGGGAATTAGATACTATTTTGTGACCAGAAATGTGAGATAAAGCCATTGCTGATCTTTTTTTAAGTTCTTTAAAATCACTGAGTTTCTTTGTATGTGAATAGAACCCTGTGTGTGACCATCTACAGTCCTCTGTCAGTACAAAATGAAGGGAACAACAAGAACAGCACCTCATTGTAAAATGTGCTGTTTATTCTTAGCTTCCCTTTTTGGGAGGTACTTTCTGTATTTGTTAGATTAAGACTAGTAAGAGACTCACCTAAAAGCCAAATTCAACACAAGAGGATACTGAAGAAAAATTGTAGGAAAAAAAACCATCAAAATCTGTTCCAGAGATGACTCATTAGTTTGTGGACTTTTTTGAAGTCAGCATGTCAGACAGGAAAATTTCTATCTAAGTAAATAATTCTGAATCTTCTGAGTAAAATAAAGATTATTTTCCAGCATTTGAAAATAAAAACATTGAGATTTAGGATACAAAATAGGAGAGAGTTTACTTGGTGGTTCTTTTGGCTTAGGTAGGAGGCTGTGTCGTGGACAGCCTGTAGGCCCGAAAATTGGCTTATTTATGCCTGTGCTTGCCTGGACATGTTTTTCTGCCAGGACTCCTGGTTGTAAACAGGTTGTGTAACCCACACACACCCAGCTCGTGTCTCCCTGGTCTAAGCCCATGTGTTTCCCATATTTCGGGAAAGTCCAGGCAAGTGCTTTTGCCTATTATGGTAATGTTTGGCTGAGTGCCAACCTGATTGGTCATTCTAGTGGCCAAGGAGCCATTAATCTTAGCCCACATTCAATAAATAGGGGTGCACAGGTAAGCAACGTGCTCAGACCCCCACGCTCGGACTCCATTGCATAGCTCTGATGCTCAGAGGCTCAGACCCTCATGCTCTGACCCACTTGCAGCACACAGCCTCCCACTATCACATCTCCTACCAGCCATTTTGGCTGCCGAGCCGAGAGAGTGAAAAGCTCCGCGGGGGTTGCTGCTGGGTTCGGTTTTGCTGCTCCGTTCTGCTGCTCTCCGTGGTTCTGAGACACGATAAGGTAAGCAGAGGGGACGGCTGGGCTGTGGTGTAGTGATCACGAGTTAGTAGAGTTTTCAATATACAGGGAGGTAGGGAGGCACTGCAACAAAACCTACACCTTGGACTTTAGGAGGGCAAACTTCAATTTGCTCAAGAAACTTATTTCCAATGTCCCCTGGGCAGCAGTCCTCGAGAACAAAGGGGTCCAGGATGGTTGGACCTACTTTAAACAGGAGCTCTTGAAGGCACAGGAACTGGCAGTTCCCACGTGCCGAAAGATGAGCCGCAGGGGGAGGCGACCAGCCTGGATGAGCAAAGAGGTCCTGAAGGAAGTGGGGGAGAAAAAGAGGGTGTATCGCCTCTGGAAGGAGGGGAAGGCTTCTCCTGATGTGTTTAAGGAGGTAGCCAGACTATGTAGGAGAAAAATTAGAGAGGCTAAGGCTCAGCTAGAACTTAGGCTGGCCACTTCCGTGAAAGTTAACAAAAAACACTTTTATAAATTTATCAATGCTAAAAGGAAGGGCAAGAAGAGCCTCCACTCCTTACTGGACCAGGAGGGGAACACTACAACTGATGATGAAGCAAAGGCAGAGGTCCTAAATGCCTTCTTCGCCTCAGTTTTCAACAGTAAGGAGGGAGCAGGAGGTGGCAAGTGGCCTCTTGAACTGGGTGATGGGGTCGGGGAGCAGTGTGTTCCCCTGGAAATTCATGAAGAATTAGTTCAGGACCTGCTGAGTCATCTGGACACCCACAAGTCCATGGGACCAGATGGGATCCATCCCAGGGTGCTGAGAGAGCTGGCAGCTGAGCTGGCCAAGCCACTCTCCATCATTTTCCAGCAGTCCTGGCTCACCGGAGAGGTCCCAGGAGACTGGAAAATGGCCAATGTGGTCCCCATCCACAAGAAGGGTCGGATGGAGGAACCTGGGAACTACAGACCTGTCAGCCTGACCTCAGTGCCAGGGAAACTGATGGAGCAGGTTCTCTTGGGGCCAATAACTGCGCACCTGTGGGATGGCAAAGATCTCAGGTCCAGCCAGCATGGGTTTAAGAAGGGCAGAGCCTGCCTTTCTAACCTGATCTCCTTCTATGATCAAGTGACCCGCTTGGTGGATGTGGGGAGGCCTGTGGATGTGGTCTATCTGGACTTCAGCAAGGCCTTTGACACTGTCCCCCACAGCAAACTGCTGGCTAAGCTGTCAGCCCATGGCTTGGATGGCAACACTCTGTGCTGGGTTAGGAACTGGCTGGAGGGCCAGACCCAGAGAGTGGTGGTGAATGGTGCCACATCCAGCTGGCGGCCAGTCACTAGTGGTGTCCCTCAGGGATCTGTGCTGGGCCCCATCCTCTTTAACATCTTCATAGATGATCTGGATGAGGGCATGGAGTCAGTCATCAGCAAGTTTGCAGATGACACTAAGCTGGGGGCAGATGTGACTGGGTTGGAAGGCAGAAGGGCTCTGCAGCGGGACCTTGACCGCCTGCACAGATGGGCAGAGGCCAATGGGATGGCATTCAATAGCTCCAAGTGCAGGGTGCTGCACTTTGGCCACAACAACCCCATGCAGAGATACAAGCTGGGGTCGGAGTGGCTGGAGAGCAGCCAGACAGAGAGGGATCTGGGGGTGCTGATTGATACCCACCTGAACATGAGCCAGCAGTGTGCCCAGGTGGCCAAGAGAGCCAGTGGCATCCTGGCCTGCATCAGGATTGGTGTGGTCAGCAGGAGCAGGGAGGTCATTCTGCCCCTGTACTCTGCACTGGTGAGACCACACCTCGAGTACTGCGTTCAGTTCTGGGCCCCCCAGTTTAGGAAGGACACTGAGATGCTCGAGCATGTCCAGAGAAGGGCTACGAGGCTGGTGAGAGGCCTCGAGCACAAGCCCTACGAGGAGAGGCTGAGGGAGCTGGGATTGTTTAGCCTGGAGAAGAGGAGGCTCAGGGGTGACCTTATTGCTGTTTACAACTACCTGAAGGGTGGTTGTGGCCAGGGGAAGGTTGCTTTCTTCTCTCAGGTGGCCAGCTCCAGAACAAGAGGACACAGCCTCAGGCTGCGCCAGGGGAAATTTCGGCTCGAGGTGAGGAGAAAGTTCTTCACTGAGAGAGTCATTGGGCACTGGAATGGGCTGCCTGGGGGGGTGGTGGAGTCGTCGTCCCTGGGGCAGTTCAAGGCAAGTTTGGATGTGGCACTTGGTGCCATGGTCTAACCTTGGGCACTGTGGTAAAGGGTTGGACTTGATGATCTGTGAGGTCTCTTCCAACCTTGGTGATACTGTGATACTGTGATACTGTGATACAGCTGCATACACTTAAGCCTGCCTATACATGTATGTGGAGCTTATAGTCTCCTAAGCCAACTGTGCACACTTGCATGCCACTGTGTTATCAGGACCAGATCCTGCATTGCCTGCCTTTACCTGCAGAGCACAGTCTCCCACCTTGTATGCCCGCTACCTATCATTGCCTGGTAAGCGTGCCACTACCACTAAGATAACCAGGAAGCAGACTCTGTCTGCACACAAGCAGCCTGCTAGCTGCGTGAGAACTGTGCTACAGACAGCACGATATTCTCCTCCTGCACCTGAGATCCTGCCTGCTGCATAACCCAGGACAAAGCATCCAGAAGAAAGCAGCAGCACAAGGTCAGAGACTGTCATTTCCCCTGAAGCCAGAGGATTCCAGCCTCAAAGTCCACAGGCAGAGACCCTGGAGAATTGGACATTCGTTATAGGCTGTGACATAGCCCCGGAGGGTGATTATTGATTAATCCGAATTGTGAGTAAATTCTTGAATGCCTCTGTAATTTTTATTACCTCTGCCATAAAGCAGAAAACAGCTTTCAGCTCACCCTTGCTGGGCAAATAGTATATGACTCCCAAGCGACATTAAGCTTCGGGGAAAACTCTCTGTTAATAGTTTCAATGTTTGCCAGTTATTCATAAGTTTCTGTAGATACATATCCTAGAATGTTTTCATGACTGTGTAAGAACAAATATTAAAGTTCAGTGGTTGGGGGTGGCGAGAGTTGAAAATACCGAAGTTAATAAATACATATATTTTTATAAATATCCTCTCACGTTAATTAATTTCTCCCCTCCACCACAATTGGCGTAGGTGTCAGAGTCCCCCTCCGTGATAGGCTGCTCAGATCATTTAAACTAAGTGAATAGCGGGGCTATTGAAGCTAGGTTTCCTGTGGATTTCTGTCTCTTGACTGACAGAAATGCAAGTTTCTGGTTTAAGATTGTGTCTGAAGCATTCACAACACCTGACACATGGGCAGTGTAATTAAGATTGAGAATTTTACTTTGCAAATTTGATACAGGCCAGTGAGTTCCAAATGGAAGGAAAAAATACTTAGCAATATACAGTTTCACATACCTGCATGAGTTTACAGATAGCCACACCACAGGACCATGTATGCCTGATTTTCATAGGCAAAAAGAAATTGGCCTGTTTCTGTAGACCAAAACAAAACCACTTGTATTTGTGCCAGCAGTGCCTTCATTTCACATATTTTACCACACCTTTAAGATAAAATGTGGTGACTGCAAAACCTGTGGTTTTATTCTTGTGTGCATCTATGTGGTAAATTGTTTCACCACAACCTAGCCTGTCCTCATAGGAGAGGTGCTCCAGCCCTCTGATCATCTTCATGGCCCTCCTCTGGACTTGCTCCAACAGTTTGATGTCCTTATGTTGGGGGCTCCAGAACTGTACAAAGTACTCCAGGTTGAGTCTCACAGGAGCAGAGTAAAAGGGGAGAATCACCTTCCTTGCCTTGCTGGCCACACTTCCCTTGATGCAGCCCAGGACACAATTGCTGTCTGGGCTGCATGTACACCACTAGCTCTGTTTTAGAGGGGTTTGAGTCTGCGCTTGGGGTTAGATATGAGGCCGATTTGAAAGGTTTTAAATAATTTAATAATATATATGCAAAGATAATTTCCCCAAAACTTCTGTACAGTTAACCCACACAAATTCTTTGTACGCGGTTAGTGAAACTATTTTACAGAATGTCTATTTACAGCAGGATTAAGCAATCTGGTAGAGGTTTGGAAAGGTTCTGGTCAGAGAGTCTTGTGGCATAAAGTGCCACTGACTATGTCAATGAAACTCCTTAGCTACTCAAATCGAGAGAGTTCAATTACTCACTAATTGGAAGACTCAGTCTCTGTGGTCCCAAAATATGTGTAGCGAAAACCAGCCACGTAGTTGATTCCCGAGGAGCTAATAGTTCAATTTAGATTTTGGGGCGTGCTGAGGAGATTCCATGGGCCTAGTTGGGCTGATATGGTGAGCTGGAGTGGCAGCGGACTGGAGCAGTGGCCAGCCGGGAACGCCTTGGTCCATTGCCCAAGGATCGGTGCAAAGTACCATGGGACAAAGAGTCATATATAGCGGATAAAGGTAGTGGCCCCAGGCAATGAGGATGCTAGGAGAGGTGAGTGGAGGAGGTGGCAGAAGGCACTTTGTTTACCTGAATCGCCCTATTTACCAGATGTGGGCCGAGATTGATGGTCCTTTGGCCACAATATTGTCCAATAAGCATCTGGCAGCAGTCCAAAACATGCCAAATAAGGGTCTATAAGTCTGGTACCCCCAAATATGGGAAGAGCAGAAGTGGGCCACACATTAAGTGCGTGGGCTTATGCAACCTGCTTACATCAACCTTATATAACCAGGGCAGGCCAAACTTTGTGGCACCAGGGCTGTTGTGATCCCTTTGTCTGTTTAATATGTGGGCAGAAAAACACGTTTGGGTGGGAAAACTTGTCCAGGTAAGCATAGGCATATGTAAGCCTATTTGGGCCTATGTGGCCCTCCACCACAAGCTCATATTGAGCTTTTTTATCAACCCAGACCCCCAGGTCATTTTCCTCAGGGTTGCTCTCCAGTGATTCGACACCCAACCTGTATTTGTGCCTGGGTTTGCACTGACCCAGGTGCAGGACCTTACACTTGGCCTTGTTCAATGTCATGGGGTTGGCCTAGGCCCACCTCTCCAGCCTATCCAGGTCCCTCTGGTTGGCATACCTGCCCTCTAACAAGTCAACTCAACCACACAGCTTGGTGTCATCTGCAAACTTGCTGAGAATGCCCTCGATTCCTCTGTCCATATCACTGACGAAGATATTAAACAGCACTGATCCCAGCACTGACCTCTGAGGGATAGTTGTCACTCACTGGTCTCCAGGTACACATTGTGCCATTGATCACCACTCTCTGTGTGCGACCATCCAGCCAATTTTTATCCAGCAGTGCTCCACCCATCAAGTCTGTTTTTTTCCAGTTTGGTGACCAGGATGTCATGTGGGACAAAGTCAAATGCCTTAGTCAGGTCCAGGTAGATGATACAAGTTGCCCTTCTCTTATTCACTGAAGTGTTTGAAAAATAGACTCCTAACAGCAGCAATAAGAACATAATAATAACAACTGTGTGTTAGTACATTCTGCGGTTTCCTGAAGCAGCATTCACAAGTGAGAAATCTTATAGGGAGCAAGCATACTACAAATCTGTCAAAGTGTTGCAGATATGTAATGCAAAAAAAAAGTGAAAGTTTGGGTGTTTTGGTACTAGAGGTAGCAAAGATGTGCACCTATAACTGCAGTGCAAGTAAGTAAAAAGGGATTAGAATCATAGAATCGTAGTGTTTTGGTTGGGGAATTATAAGTCGTCAGCTGATTCTGTTTGTAACATTAGAAAAAGTAGATAAAAAATTGTTACCCCGAGAATATTCTCCTTTATGTCTATGAATCAGATCAAATAAGCAGCATTTATAGACTAAAAACAAGGAGTCCTCCACTCCAAATTAACACTTGTGGCACATGCCTTTGCATATCTCACAGAAAGGGTGACTTGTAGTGCTTAAAACTATGAAAAGAGCCCCAAGATGAATGACTGTGAGTGTGTAGGGGTTAGTGTGGTGGTTTGGCTGTTACCCGCCCCCCTACACTTTAGAAAATGCCCCAGCTAACTCAGACAGACTCTGGGAATATAAATGAAGCTATTTATTTACAGCAGCACAATATACAAGCAGCTATTTACAATATATACTCTGAATTTAGATTCTCTCAGATAAGGTTAGATTTCTCTGTGGCACACACTGGATTTCACCATTCTCCTGCATTACCCAGTACGTGTGACCAGGACCTTCAGCAGACACTACCCCTCAGACAGGTTTCCCTTCACCCAAATGAGAAAATACCCAAACAGTTTTCCCTAACAGATTCTTTTCACATACAACAGGAACTTTATCACCGTCTACTGTTTGGACCAAGTCTGATTGTGCAGGTCCTGCTCTGTTTACTGAACCTCTACTATTTACCAAACAGGTAGCTTGTGCTAAATGTTTGTCCCAGTTTTTCAGAGTTCCACCCCCCATGGCTTTTAGGGTGATTTTCAGTAAACCGTTGTAGTGCTCAATCTTCCCTGAAGCTGGTGCATAGTAGGGTATGTGGTAGATCCACTCAATTCCGTGCTCTTTGGCCCAGTTTTTCACAAGATTGCTCTTGAAATGAGTGCCATTGTCTGACTCGATTCTCTCTGGAGTTCCATGTCTCCACATGATCTGTCTCTCCAAGCCAAGAATGGTGTTATGTGCAGTAGCATGTGGAACTGGATATGTTTCCAGCCATCCGGTACTGGCCTCTACCATCGTCAGCACATACTGCTTGCCAGAACGAGATCAAGGTAAAGTGATGTAGTCAATCTGCCAGGCTTCACCATACTTGTACTTTGACCATCTCTCACCATACCATAAGGGCTTGATTCGCTTAGCTTGCTTAATAGCAGCACAAATGTCACAGTCATGAATGACTTGGGTGATAGCATCCATGGACAAGTCAATTGACCTATCACGAGCCCATCGGTATGTTGCATCTCTGCCTTGATGTCCAGATGAATCATGGGCCCACCGAGCTAGGAACAGTTCACCTGGTGTTTCCAATCAAGATCAAGATTAGAGTTAGTATCAACTTGAGAAATCTTAGCAGCTTGGTCTGTTTGCTGGTTGTGGTGATGTTCCTCAGTGGCTCTGTTCTTAGGCATGTGTGCGTCTACGTGCCGCAGCTTCGCTGGAGTTCTCTCCAGCTGTGCATCAATGTCCTGCCATAGATCAGCACACCAAATAGGCTTTCCTTTCCTCTGCCAACCATGCTTCTTCCAGTCCTTTAGCCAACCCCATAGAGCATTGGCTACCATCCACGAGTCGGTGTAGAGGTAAAGGATAGGCCAATTCTCACGTTCAGCCACATCAAGAGCAAGTTGAACAGCTTTCACCTCAGCGAACTGACTGGATTCTCCTTCGCCATCTCTCGCCTCAGTAACTCTCCTCGTAGGACTCCAGACTGCTGACTTCCATCTTCGCTTGTTCCCAACAAGACAACAGGAACCATCTGTGAACAAAGCATAGTTCTTTTCCTGATCAGAGAGAACTCCATAGGGAGGAGCTTCCTCAGCATGAGTTATTTTCTCCTCTGGAGGTTTGGAACAGTCTGTGCCTTCCGGCCAGTTGGTGATCACCTCCACCAGACCAGGTTGGTCAAGATTATCCATTCGTGCTCATTGGGTTATCAAAGCCATCCATTTAGACCAGGTTGCATCTGTGGCATGATGAGGTGATGAACCTTTGCCTTTGAACATCCAGTATAGAACTGGCAGTCTAGGAGCTAAAAGCAATTGTGACTCAGTTCCAATCACTTCAGAAGTTGCTTTCACTCCTTCATAAGCTGCTAGCATCTCTTTCTCTGTTGCAGTATAATTTTTCTCTGAACCTCTGTAGCTACATCCCCAGGAACCAAGTAGACGACCACGTGTCTCATTTGGAGCTCTCTGCCAAAGACTCCAAGTTGGACCATTATCACTGGCAGCCGTGTACAGAATGTTCTTAATGTCTGGACCAGATCTCACAGGTCCCAAGCCCACTGCATGGACTATTTCTTGCCTGATCTGATCAAAGGCTGCTTGTTGTTCAAGTCCCCACTCGAAATTGTTTCTCTTACGAGTTACATCATACAGAGGTTTGACAATTTGACTGAAACCAGGAATGTGTAGTCTCCAAAATCCCACCACACCAAGGAAAGAGAGTGTGTCCTTCTTGTTGGTGGGAACTGCCATGGTAGAGACTTTGTTGATCACATCCTGAGGAATGTAACGGTGACCATCCTGCCATCGCACTCCCAGAAACTGAATTTCTCTGGCAGGTCCTTTGACCTTGTCTCTCTTAATGGCAAAACCTGCTTGCAACAGAATTGTCAGAAAACACATTTGGTGGAGCGCTATGGGAAAATGATTCTTTGGTCACCAATATGGTTACATGGTCAAATCCGCTTTATTTCCGTGATACAATGACTTATATGCACTTCTAGCAAGAGGCGTGCTCCACCAAGATTGGTTACAGTCAGAGGGTCCAGAGTTACTTGTAAGGCATCAATAGGTCAGCATATCATAACAATCTGAGGGTCAGCCTCTGGGGCTGGCTAAACTCTGCCCACCTACAGCTGCACTCCACCCCCTGCAGCTGCATGTGGGGGGAAGCTACCCTGTGCCTGCTATCTAAACTCCCAAGATGGATTCAAGGACATTCCCAGCACAGGTTGCTCATTGTTTATCAGTTCTTGCATGCTCTGCTAACAAGAATTTCTCCAACACAGAATGTCAATGATTTTGTTACCTTTCTCGAAGACTTCCTCAGCAGTTTGGCCCCACACAATGATGTCGTCGATGTACTGGATGTGCTCTGGAGCTTTACCTTTCTCCAGTGCATTGTGGATGACTGAGTGACAGATCATTGAGCTGTGTTTCCACCCCTGAGGCAAACGGTTGAACTGGTACTGGATTCCTCTCCAGGTGAATGCAAACTGAGGCCTACACTCTTTTGCTATGGGAGTAGAGAAGAAAGCATTAGCAATGTCTATGGTTGCATACCATTTAGCCTCCTTCAATTCCAGCTCGTACTGGAGTTCCAGCATGTCCAGCACAGCTGTGCTCCTGGGTGGAGCCACCTCATTGAGGGCACAAAAATCAACTGTGAGTCACCAATCGCCGTTAAGTTTGTGCACAGGCCAGATGGGACTGTTGAAAGGTGAATGAGCTTTCTCAATGACAGTCTGACTCTCCAGTTGACGAATCAGCTGATGAATGGGAAACAAAGAGTCACGGTTAGTTCTGTACTGCCTGTGATGAACAGTTTGTGCAGCAATTGGCACTTCCAGATCCTCTATGTCATGATGTCCCACAACTGCAGATTCATCAGAAAGTTCAGGTCTAATGGACAATTTCAATTTACCATCCTCAATCTCTACAGATGCTATTCCAAAACCCCATTTATGACCCTTAGGATCTTTGAAACAACCTTGTCTCAAAAAGTCAATTCCCAGAATGCAAGGCACATCAGGACCAGTTACAATAGTATGTTTCTTCCACTTTTTACCAGTTAAACTGATCTCAGCCTGCAACTTAGTTAACTCTTGAGATCCACCAGTGATTCCAAAAATAGATATGGACTCTGTCCCTTTGCAATTGAATGGCAACAAAGTACACTGAGCACCTGTGTCAACTAAAGCCCTGTATTTCTGAACTTTTGAACTGCCAGGCCACCTAATGAATACATTCCAATAGATTCGGTTCTCTCCACTATCCCTTTCCTCCTCCTGGCTGGAGGCAGGGCACCCCTAATGCTGAACATGGCATGTGGAGTGTACACAGTGATTGGTGTAGTTGTGAGAGAAATTGCAATTGTTGGAATAATTGCAGTTGCTCTCGGGAGCTGAAGAAGTGACATCTACTTTTCTGGCATTGGCAACAATGCCTCTGTTTCTGCCACTCTGCAGTTCCCTGACTCTCTTTGAAAGAGCTGAAGTAGGTTGACTATCCCACTTGTTCATGTTCTCACCATATGTGTCACACAGAAGTATCCACAGTGACGCACGTGATTGCTGATGTCTAGGTGGAATTTGTCTCCTCCTGGGATAGAATTGCCTTGCAGGAGCTGGGAGGCTGTCAGATTTCCTGACTGCAGAAACATGCACCCATTCAGATGGTGCAGGAATGGTATCCTTTACCAGATTGGTTATGTTTCTGAGATACTCCTTCAGTTCTTTCATGCCATTTCTAATGCCATTCTTAATGCTATCCTTTACCCCTTTCATCTCTGTAGTCATAGTTTGCATGACAGAGACTAGGCCAGAATGTGACAAGTTGTCCTCTATCTGCCTGAGCTGGTCAGTGAACTCACCAACAGTGAAAGACCTTCCATTATCACTCCTTGATAGAAACTTGCTGGCCAAGATGTTAGCATAGGATGAAGGAGCAAGCTTAATCAGCTTCTTCATGAGACCTGGATGTCATCCTCCTCCTCTTCCTCCTGCTGACCTTGTTGTCCCTGGCCTAGAAACAGAACCTTCCTCATAGCACTCTTAAACTCATTGGAACCATCCTCTTTCTTGACAGCCAACCTCACAGCGCTCTTCTCATTTGAGTATTGGCATCTCAGCATGTTTATGAGGTCTCGCAGACTAAATGCCTCCTCTTCTTCCTCTTGCTGATCACCAGAGTTCCCCTCTCTTACATCTCCTGTGAACCACACTTTGTCAAAAACTGTGTCTTGGCTTTTTCCTTAGCAGGTGCCAAAAAGGCCTGCACAACAACAGACTTTGATGTGTCTGCTGGAGGGTTTGAATCATTGTGTGATGGTTTGGGGGTTACCCCACCCCCCACACTTGTAGGTACCCAGCTAACTCAGACGGACCCTGGGAATATAGATGAAGCAATTTATTTACAGCTAGCAGAATTTACAAGCAGCTATTTACAATATATACAGTTATATACAATTATATACAGAAATATACAAAGGATAAACAATACAAAAGCACAACTCCCCTCCCAGAAACCAAGGTCCCCAGGAGGCGCTTTCAAACCACCCCAACACCTCCCCCGGCCCTCTCAACCTTACCCCAGTTCTCAGGAAGAAGAGAGGTGCAGCCAAGAGGTTAGGGAGCAAGGTTAGTAGGAGCAAGGTTAATGAGATGTGACTAGATCTGAAGGCAAAGGCAGAAGTGAAAAGACAAAATGGAGAAAGTTTACGTCTTCTTTCCAGAGTTCTCAGCGTGACTGTGAAAGAAGGAGATACCATGTTTTCATTCCACTGCCTGTATCAAGTTCTTTTACCAAAACATTCCAGCTTGCTTCTAACTAGCACACATTGGGGGTCTGGCCTGGAGTCTGTGAGTTCAGATCTGCCTTAGATCTAACAAGATTACGGTCTGCTGGCTGGGAATTCGAACTGGCTGAGCTGGTGTTATCAGTAACATTCTGGTTTTGAGCCTGTACTCCTGGGACGCCTGCCAAACCTGGCGCATTGTTATTGTTTTGGTTTCCACCAGGAACATTGGCAGCCTTCCCAGAATCTAAAGAGGAGGGTGCAGAGACTGGCTGGGGGGAATGAATTTGAGATGCTTTCCTGGTTGCTTTTGAAACAGAAACCTTTTTAGCTTTTAATTTTTGCACTACATTTGAATTTTTCACACATAATGCCAAAATTAATATGAAAATTAAACCCATAAGACATAGATTAAAAATTGAGAGAAACAACACAGTTTTACATGAGCAACCACCTAGACAAACGTCTGGCATCCCAGTTCTCGGGAGAATTACCCTCATGATGGCTGTGGATAAAGCAATGTTTCCATTGCCTGTAATATTATTAACAAGTGCCCCTGTAATGTTACTGGTTAGATTTTCAGTGACATTAAAACCAGCATAACCAAGAATAAAATCACCCCAAGACCAAAAAACGTCTGAAACTTTAGCTTTAGCCTTCTTATAAGCTAAATCAAGAAAATAAGCAACAATTTGAGCTTTTATCCAATTAAATGCCAAAAACACGAAGCCAGACCAGAGTAACGCTCCAATCAAATACAATAGCTGCTTTACTAGCTTCATTTTGATTCCCAGAGTTAATTAACAGTCACTCAAATGAGTTTGCCCCACGTTGGAGAAGCCAAATAAAAAATGTGGTGGTTTGGCTGTTACCCGCCCCCCCACACTTTAGAAAATGCCCCAGCTAACTCAGACAGGCTCTGGGAATATAAATGAAGCTATTTATTTACAGCAGCACAATATACAAGCAGCTATTTACAATATATACAGTTATATACAGAAATATACAAGTAAAAAGTAATACAGAAACACAACTCCCCTCCCAGAAACCTGAGTCCCCAGGAGGGGCTCTCAACCACCCCTGCACCTTCCCCCTGCCCCTCTCAACCTTACCCCAATCCTGAGAAAGAATAGAGGTGAAGCCAAGAGGTAAAGGAGCAAGGTTAGTGGCAGTGAGGTTAAGGAGACGGAGTTCAGTCTGAAGCCAAAAGCAGAGTGCGAAAATGGCGAATGTTATCTAATGTTTACCCTTCTTGTTCCCATAGTTCTCAGCGAGACTGTGAGAGAAGTTGACATCACAATTGTTTTCCTTTTCACAGCTAAATTATCTACTTTGTCTCACCAAAACATTCTAGCCTGCTTCAAAATAGCACAGTCAGGCAATGACTAGTTTTTGCTCTAGTCCTGTTCTGTGAATGAAGCAACACAGGTCAGGAGACAAGTTCCCTCCTACCTCTGCTAAGAGAGAAGACCATGATCAGAGATGAAAGTTTTCCCTGTGCTCTCTGTGAAGGAAACAGAGCTAGTCCACTATATACAGACTGCTGCATGCACATGAAAATCAAGCAGCATTTAATTTTTATTGGTTCTCTCTGACTACCTTTCCAACAATACCCAAGCAAACCCATGTGTAATCTTCTCTTCACAAAAACCCTCAAAAGTCCAACAGCAGGGAAGCCATCACACCACAAGACCTTAAGAAGTTATCTGTGGTTGTAGCTGGAAGCACCACCACCTTCCAGTGAGCAAGAGTTAATAAAATGAAGTTTTAAACCAGCACGAGATGTGAGTTGTCCTGTGTCCCATAGATGTTCATTACATATTGTTTATACCCAGTACTAATGACTCATGTTGTTTCAGCAGCATTAGCTGGGAATGATGCTCTGTAATTGCAGAATGAAAGCTATTGAGGAGTTTTGTTGCCTCTACGTAATTTATATTTGGATTGATTTTTCCCCTCTGTTACCATATCAGAGTGTAATTTACAGAACCAATTCCTCACTCTGTTTAAAATAAAAGAAACTTTGAAATAATTTCAATACAGGCTGGTTATTATAAAGAAAAAGGGATGTTAGCATAACGGGCTAAATGAATAATGGCCCAATACAGATATATGCTCAGGGTGAATAAGAGTAAAAAAATGTCTAAAATAAATGTAGTCAAGATGTAAGGCTCAGATTAAAAAGTGGAACAGAGCTGCACATCTGTTGAGTACTTTCAACAGTGCCTCCTGTGCCTTACTGTGATTCCAGTATAACCCTGGGGTAAAAATGTGAAGAACTTTACCATCCTTCCATGTCATGAAGTGTCAGAGAGGCAGAGTTAGAGTCAGTTCTCTGGTACACTAAGGAAAGATCAATGAGTTTCATAAACTGGTTTTGGGTAAATGGTGCTTCTGTGTGAATTTGGAATAGGTAGTTGTGAAAGCCAGGACCCTTGAGTTTTGGGACACATTTGACAAAGCTGAGTGTTTTCAGTCATAGTTTTATAGTTATCTGGGATTAAAGAGAATAATAGAAGTTAAAAAAATATATACAAAAATTAAAGAGTTCTACTGGCTAGCTCTCAGCTATAAACTGTTTCTAGTCACTCTACTTTTGTGTGTGTGTGCATGATGGTTTCAGTTATTCTTTCAGTTACATGCATGCATTCTAGCTCCTTGTATGATTCCTACCAAACAAGTTCTCCCAAATGTGATGAAAATGTGAAGCCAGTGTCAAGCAGAGACCCTCATCATTGCTACCCACTACAGTGTGCACTCAGGTCTTATTAAAATCTACATGGAAGAGCACACTATGCAGGCAAAGCATCATCTGGCCATCATGTCTTATTCAGACAACAAATCCAAGCACAAGACACAAACGCAAAAGGGAGTAGGGTCCATTAGCTCTACTGCTAATGTGATATTTGTACTTGGGCAAATTCGAGTCACAGAAGAGTTTAGGTTGGAAGGGCCCTCAAAGATTACCTAGTTCCAACTTTGTCACTTAACAGCACTCTTGAAAAGAAACTTGCCTGTTTTAAAATCCCTTTTTTTCCCTTTTAGAATCTATGCACTGTCTTTTATGCAATAATCTGTGAGGTGTTCTTCACACATGTTAAAAGACATGCAGATATTCATCATGTATACGCACATAGAATCATAGAATCAACCAGGTTGGAAGAGATGTCCAAGGTTATCCAGTCCAACCTATCACCCAGCCCTATCCAGTCAACTAGACCATGGCACTAAGTGCCTCATCCAGGCTTTTCTTCAACACCTCCAGGGATGGCAAATCCACCATCTCCCTGGACAGCCCATTCCAAAGGCAAATCACTCTCTCTGTGAAGAACTTCCTCCTAACATCCAGCCTATACCTCCCCTGGCACAACTTGAGAATGTCCCCTTGTTCTGTTGCTGGTTACCTGGCAGAAGAGACTGACCCCCACCTAGCTACATCTTTCCTTCAGGTAGTTGTAGACAGCAATAAGATCACCCCTGAGCCTCCTCTTCTCCAGGCTAAACAAGCCCAGCTCCCTCAGCCTCTCCTAACAGGGCTTGTGTTCCAGGTCTCTCACTAGCTTTATCACCCTTCTCTGGACATATATAGATGAAAAGCTCTGATTCATGTGTATACATATCTACAAGTGTGTTTGTTTATAATTGTGTTGATAACCTGTATGTGTTTACAGGAAACAAGACAAAATGCTGTCACCATGCTCTTAGTTAAAATTTTGACAATAGACTTCTCAGCTGAGTAACTTTACCCTTAGACTCTAGCAAATGCTAGTGAGTTTAATCTTTGGAAGGCAAGACACTTAGATGATCAAAAATCATATTTATCAAAATTAATTAGGTATCAGTATTAGTTGGGGACTGACCTGTTGGAAGACAGTGGAGGGGAAAAGGATCTGGTGGTCCCAGTTGATGGGAGGTTGACCATGAGCCATCAATGTGCTCTGGTGGCCAGGAGTGCCAAGGCCATTCTGGGGTGTATTAAAAGGGGTGTGGCTAGTTGGTCAAGAGAGGTTCTCCTGCTCCTCTACTCTGCCCTGGTGAGGCTGCATCTGGAGTACTCTGTCCAGTTCTGGGCCCCCCAGTTCAAGAGGGACATAGAACTACTTGAGAGAGTCCAGCACAGAGCCACAAAGATGATTAAGGGAATGGAACATCTCTTTTACAAGGAGAAACTGAAGGAGCTGGGGCTCTTGAGCTTGGAGGAAACTGAGAGGGTGATCTCATCAAGATTTATAAATATGTAAAAGGTGAGTGCCACAAAGGTGGAGCCAGGCTCTTCTTGGTGATGCCCAATGACAACACAAGGGGTAATGGGTGGAAGTTCAGGCACAAGAAGTTTCATTTAAACATGAGGAGGTTTTTTTTTCCACTGTGATGATGACAGAACACTGGAGTAGGCTGCTCAAGGGGGCTGTGGAGTCTCCCTCTCTGGAGGTATCCAAAACCCACCTGGACACATTCCTGTGTCATCTGATGTAGGTGATCCTGCTCTGTCAGATAGGTTGCACTGGATGAGCTTTCAAGGTCTTTTCCAGTCCCTGATGTCCTGTGACTCTGTGAATTTATGTACATGTGCAAATATTGATCATCAGGCAGAAGGACTGCATCAGGGAACTGCTTCTCCTCCCTTCCATCCTCTGTCTCGGGTAAGTAGCAGGATGGACCTTTATGAGTCCAGCATGCCTGTGACATGAGGGGACTTGACAAAAGAAGTGTTTTCTCAATTACAGCCCAAAGACTATGCCTGTCTATATCAAATGAAACATAACTTAAATCTAAGACTTCAAACCCATGGATCTTCTAGTGGCAAAAGCCTCCTCCAAAAAAATATGTGTCTTGATTTCCTAACACGTGTGCTCCTGCATCGTCTGTAAATGTAAGACTGTTGAAAAGTTAGATTAATTAAAATTATTGGACCAAAAGTGTGCATGGCAGCTTAGCAGTGAAGGATTCTGACAGGATTTTCCTGCACAAGTCTTTGTTGTCTATGAGAGTAAAAGGACTTAAGACAAGGCTAATGCTTAAATAGCCCCTTGTCTTTCAAATTGCTTCTCTGTTCACTGCAGCCATTTGAGGCATTTTCCCCCTTTGTCAATGTTTTATGAGTATTTGCAAGCATTTGGTTTTGTTGTCTATAGAGGGAAAAACAAACAAACAAACAAAACACAAAACAAGCAAGCAGAAAAAGGCACCATCAGTTCTCTACAAAAATGTTTGAACTTAGCCTGGCTACCCAGCAAGGAAGTATTCATAATGGGATGTTAACTCAGAAATGCTTTGCAGATAGTAGCATCAGTTATATACAACTGTGAACAAGCCCAAAAGACAAAGTATTTTAGTTGTGAAAGTAAACAGATGTAATAGTGAATATATTTGCATGTATTCTTGATGCAGTTTACCCATATAAATTCTGAATGACTGCAGAGAATGTGAGGAATGTGAACTCTACATCCAGTAATCCTCCAGTAGCTGACAGAATTTTGTCAGTGTTAAATTATGAGGAAATGAAATGGCACCACCTCTTCCCTCTTTGAATCTCTGTTCACGTGACACAAGAAGTATTTTGAGTTCATGCTCCATTTCAGACTCCCCTCTATAGCATCTTTAGGAGCACAACTGTTGCATCAACATTTATGCTAAGGTTTTTTGGGTGTGGGAGAATTTTTTTTTACCTCAAAAAGGATGTAAACCGTACTGGCTGTCTGGGTAAGAAATGTCATATTTAAAAAACATATTACAAAAAACTGGAGGAAATTGGACCATCTTGCCTTTAGACATGAGGTAGGGAGGTTTTAGCCAGGTGGGGGTTGCTCTCTTCTCCCAGGTAACCAGCAAGAGAACAAGTGGACACAGTCTCAAGTTGTGCTGGGGGAAGTATAGGCTGGATGTTAGGAGGAAATTCTTCACAGAGAGAGTGATTGGCATTGGAATGGGCTGCCCAGGGAGGTGATGGAGTCACCGTCCCTGGAGGTGTTAAAGAAAAGCCTGGATGAGGCACTTAGTGCCATGGTCTAGTTGACTGGATAGGGCTGGGTGCTAGGTTGGACTGGATAACGTTGGACATCTCTTCCAACCTGGTTGATTCTATGACTCTATGATTCTATGATGAGGAGCACGTAGCTGAGATGCTTTTCACACCACTTTGAGTGTTATTTTTTCTGACACTTTCCTTGTGCTGAAGAATTACTGTAGCTTTAGATCTCTCTCTTCCATGTGTCTTTCATTCTAATATCCTGAAAAAGAGACCTAATAGCTAAGTACTAATTATTGATACAAACCAAACAGTAGTGCTGGGAATTTGGTTGCCAGCTCTTGTGGGTAATACATTCTTTAAACTCTCTCTTTCTTTCTTCTTCTGTCAAACTCAATCAGTGTTTGGGTATAATTTTTAAAAATTAATTTTCTGTAAGAAAATAGATACAAACAGCTGCCTGAACGTTAGACAGCAGAGGAGAAGTGAAGATGACATGCTGCCCTTTTGATATGTCTATTCAATATTTACTGTCAACTTCAACTAACATTTATATAATATGAATATTTTAAAACAGACTTATTACTACACTCAAGTACTTACTAGAGTAAATATGTCACCATCAGCTCCACCCTCCACTGTTCTTCTAAGTGAAAGAGCTGGTTGTCTGTGTTAAGAAAGAGCAGAAAATCAGGAAATAAGGGAAAAGGAAATTAATATGCTAGATCAGATGTGGCACATTGTTCCTTCTGATGGTTTGGGTGTTACCTCCCCACACACACACTTTGGAAAATCACCCAGGCTAGACTCAGTCTTTCTAGAAATTGAAGAATGAAGCTATGTTTACAGCTTAGCACAGTATACAAGCAGATATTTACAATCTATACAGCTATATACAGAAATATACAAGTTTAAAAATTAACACAGAAACACAACAACCCTTCCAGAAACCAGAGTCCACAGGAGGGGCTCTCAACCACGCTTCCACCTTCTCCCCACCCCTCTACCTTACCCCAGACCTTGCCTTATGTTCAAAGTAAGTTGGAGAGTCAGGCATGGGCATTAGGAAGCAGATTAATTAGGCAGGTTAGAGAGAGAAGTTCATGCAGCCCCAAGAGACAGAAAGTGACTCCCTTAACTATATTTATGTTCTTTTCTTACACATCTCAGCAAGCCTGTGAATGAAGTAGACATCACCATTGTTTCCTTTTCATAGCCTATAGTGTAATTCTTCTCACCAAAACATTCTAGCTAGGCTCAAACTAGCACACTCCTTCATAGAAAGAATTGTTTCTTGTTTTTTACCAGCAATATTGTTGCAGGTATTATCATAATGATCAGAATTGGATTTTTTTTTTAAATTACAGTTTTCCAGGTTTTGTAGGAACTTTGGCTAAGGCATTTTGGTGTACAAATAGGATAAATTCAAGGGAATCTGTCCTGGATCAGTGTGATGTTTGTATGTATGTTCAAGAGTTATGGCTGAGCTTTCAAACTAAGGTTGGTACCCAGAATGAAGATAGAACTACAAATGACAGAGATTATGGTGTGCACTTAAAATTACTCTTCTTCCTCTCTTATCTTCTACAAGGTGGATTTTTTTTTTTTTTTGTGACTAGCTGAGAGATGCTATGAGGTACATAAGGTTTTTTTAGGCAGTCATTGACACCAAGATTTGTATCCTTTTCTACATACCTATTCCCATTGCCTTTGTTGAGAGGTTCTTTGCCTATTTGCCTATGCAGGTCACTCTGTCTCATCCCTGCTGTCTTGCAAGCTGTGTCTAGCTGAGTTTTTCCTTTGTGTACCGTAGTATGTATCTTTCTCTGATCCACAAGAAAACATAATTTGACGGTTTCTGTGCCTGGTACCTGGGCACTGTCAACTCAGTAATCAACACTGACCAAAATTATGGCTCTTGACGCAATAAATTGTATTGTTATCTAGAAAATGTGGGTTAGTACTTGTCACTGAGCCATTTCAGCTTTAGGTCATCCTTATGTATCACTATGTTCTGGTTTTGAGCTACATTGTTGGGGTTTTTTTTTTTTGTTGTTGTTTTTGGTTGTGTTTTTTGGGGTTTTTTTGCCTATCTGGTTGTTTTTTTTTCAGTGTGTACCAAGTGCAGATCCCCACTCATGAAATGCAATGGCTGTCATAACTCAAGGGGTGTAAGAACACAATGAATGTTTGTCACAGCATCACCTACACAGACTGGCTCTAAGTGTGAGCCCTACCAAAATAGGTCAGTTAACAGTGGATACTTAGCCTTTTCAAGGGCAAACATTTATCAGGAACAGCCTCCTGAGGTATTTATACGTGTTTATGATGGGCATGAACCACCATCACAATTCTTCCCATGGCAAGGGAGAAATATATAGTCCTTAATGTGGGATAACTCAGAAACCCTCTTCTGGTCAAAAAGAAGACAGGATTCTTGCTCAAGATTATCAAGTCTAACAAGAGGCTTTTAGAGATGAATGTAAGGTAGTTTTCAATCTAAGAGGTGAGGAATTGATCTAATTTGGAATCTGTTGACTGGTCCTGGAAGGCTGTTAGCCAAACAGCTCTCAGGTTGTGTGGGGAAGAGTTTCATATATATGTGCTCTGATGGATTTAGGAGGTTGTCATTAGCTGGGGACTCCTTTGCTGTAAAGGTTTTTTGCATATTCAGCAGTTTCCCATGTTTGGATACAGTTATACTCTTTGTGCTAGGTCCTTCATCACTGCAAACTGTGGTGCTACTGCTCCATTGGCTCACTCTGAATTATTTGGGATATGTAGTTCCCTCTTGTTTTTCAAGTTTCATGAATCAATATATGATTTTGATAGTGTGTGCTCTGCTCCTCATCTCTTCAAAGATTGTCAGCTGCAAATAAAGTATAAAAGATAATTACATCAGAAGAGAATATGACTGGTGGAAAATTTAAAACCATTATCCTTTAAAGTAATTTTTACTATTACTTTCATGAAGTTCTAATTAGTTTATAGGAAGTTTCCAGGTAAGCCATGTAACATTTGTTTTAGTTCTAACTGTGAAGAATAGAGAAAACAGCATGAAATTACAGAGATGTACAGTTATTGGAAGTGAAATAGTGACAGATTTCTCATTCTGTCATAGAATCATAGAATCAACCAGGTTGGAAGAGACCTCCAAGATCATCCACTCCAATGAGTAGCAAAATCAGAGCTCAGATCCACCTAAGAAATTCCTATTTGTAATTTCATCTGCAGAAAGAGATTTTGTGGGGGTTTCTGTTTAGGTGAGATGTTTTGGGGAGTTCTCTGCTGCCTGACTGCACTTGTTTATCAGAAAGAGAGTCAGGAAATCTTCCAGGTTGAAGAGGAGGGGGAAAAAAGAGAGAAAGGGAAAAGAAAAGAAAAGAAAAGAAAAGAAAAGAAAAGAAAAGAAAAGAAAAGAAAAGAAAAGAAAAGAAAAGAAAAGAAAAGAAAAGAAAAGAAAAGAAAAGAAAAGAAAAGAAAAGAAAAGAAAAGAAAAGAAAAGAAAAGAAAAGAAAAGAAAAGAAAAGAAAAGAGAAAAGAAAAGAAGAAAAGAAAAGGAGAAAAGAAAAGAAAAGGAGAAAGAGGAGAGGAGAGGAGAGGAGAGGAGAGGAGAGGAGAGGAGAGGAGAGGAGAGGAGAGGAGAGGAGAGGAGAGGAGAGGAGAGGAGAGGAGAGGAGAGGAGAGGAGAGGAGAGGAGAGGAGAGGAGAGGAGAGGAGAGGAGAGGAGAGGAGAGGAGAGGAGAGGAGAGGAGAGGAGAGGAGAGGAGAGGAGAGGAGAGGAGAGGAGAGGAGAGGAGAGGAGAGGAGAGGAGAGGAGAGGAGAGGAGAGGAGAGGAGAGGAGAGGAGAGGAGAGGAGAGGAGAGGAGAGGAGAGGAGAGGAGAGGAGAGGAGAGGAGAGGAGAGGAGAGGAGAGGAGAGGAGAGGAGAGGAGAGGAGAGGAGAGGAGAGGAGAGGAGAGGAGAGGAGAGGAGAGGAGAGGAGAGGAGAGGAGAGGAGAGGAGAGCAACAGGAAGCGCAACAGGAAGCGCAACACCCTCCTCAAGCACAACACCCTCCTCACACAAAATGAACAAATTCAAACCGATACAATAAAGGGATTTTCGGAATGGACCAAGTTTGGAGATTGTTTTGTTTTGGTTTTGCCTTTGTTTAGTTCGTTTGGGTTTTTTTCTTTCTCTTTAAGACATCCTGTGAAGGTAGCTGCAGAACCTGGAGGAAGCGGAGCACCTCCCTGAGCCCGGCCGTTAGCCGCGAGCCAGCGTAGGTGAAGTTAGTCCCGTGTTGGGCGGCCGGGACCTGAGAGCTGGACTCCATGTGCACGGGTTTGCAAGATTCACCGCTGCCTGTATGGGCAGAGGTTGCTTTCCTCCAGCAGTCTATGCCGGCCGCACCGCTCTGCGGTAAGTGGTGCAGGAGGGGAAGAGTCTGAGAGTCTGGGAGAGGATGCGGAAAAGTGAGCATGGTGCCATTGTGAAGACCTCCGGCACGATTCAGGCAGGATTGTTAAACCTGGGGTAGAGCAGAAAGCAAATTGCAAAAAAATTAGTATCAGAGATCCTTTCACAGCAGTCATCCCTGACTGCATGTCCACGATTCGGGGGTATGCTCCGCGCCCCACGATTCGGGGATACTTGAAGGAAATGTGAAGAATTCAGGAGGGTGTAGGTACTTTGCCAAGACAAACGTTTGCCTGAAAAATGCCCTGTGCCAGCCAGGGTTAAACTGTCTGAGGACAGTGCTACCTCCGCAGCGGAAGAAAGTGGATATTATGAGCAAATCGACTGTCACAAACGATTTGATAAATTCTGATGCACTTTTAGGAAAATGTATGTTAATCCTATTAGGGGAAGAGAGGGGGAGAGAGTGGGCACAGACTGGGTGTGTGGCTGCAGCCGCTGCGAAAATGTGGGATTTTGGGATGGGGTTTACTTGTTTATTTTGGTGTAGCCCTTCTCCCTCCCGCAGCAAACACTGTGAACTAGGGTGGCAGGAAGGGTAAGGGGCGGGCGGAAAGGGCGAGGGAAATTTAGTGTTTTCTTTGGCAAACTTTTCTGGGAGACGTTTGATTTCTTCCTGTTCCCTACCCAGCGGGCGGCGTGGATCCCTGTCTTCAGACGGTGCTGCCGGTGCCTTTATTTCTGCATCACTTCATCCATCCACACCCTTCAACCCGTCCTGCATCCCCTCATCCCCGCATCCTACATCAATTACATGCCCACCTCCCTTCATCCCTGTCCGGTGCCAGTTTGCTGGCAGGCGGGAGGGATGAAGTGCGGCTCCTGTTGTCAGAAGTGGTTTTCCTGCACCATATTTTGCATGCGTCGGATTTTCAGCCCCTGGGCGGTGCTGCTGGGGCTTCTTTCGGCTAACCGTGACGGTTTGCAACCTGCTGCTGCAAAGGCTGATTTTTCAGCTGTTTCTTCTTAGTATTGGTCTGTATTTATCGTCTATGCATGTGTTATGTACATGGATTCGGATCCACTGGTGTGGCTTTGGGGTTTTTACTGTCACTCTCACGCCCTTAATCGTTGTCAGGCAACGTTTTGGCGACGTTTTGGGGCTTTTGGGAAAGGCATCTGGGAAGACCCGAAGTTTAGGAGCAGGCAGAGGAGACGTTTTAGTAGAGGATCTCTGCTGGGAGGCGGGGGAGGGTGTCCTGAGAGGTGGGAAGAAGATGTGAGTGGGTTTGGTGAGCGATAGCCTAAATCTGACTCATTTGGTGCGCGGGGAACCCCTGCGCCGGGACGCCTCCGGGAAAATGTACGGCTGCTTTGGGGAAAAAAAAAAAAAAAAAAAGAAAAAAGAAAAAAAAAAGAAAAAAAAAGATAGAAGAGTTAAAAACGAAGCGGCACTGCGGCACTTGACGTGTAATCACTGGCTACTCGTCTTTCTCTTAAGCGTTAAAATACTGCGATAATTGTCGCCATCGCAGACGTCTGCTCAAGTTAGGGAACATATATATGTTTTTATTTCCCCCACATACCATGAGTATGTGTTCTACACCTCTCCCAAACCGATGCGTGCTCCTGTATTATCGTTTTGGTTTGATTTATTTGGCAAAAAGACTGGTGCGGGGCACTGTGGTTGTCTAGTCAGTTAGCATGATTTGAGAGTGAATCTTCAGCCTGCCCTCCTCAATCAGGCTTTAGGATAGCGGGGCTTTGATTACAGGAGTTGCCTTATTTGCGTTGATGAGGATGAACCAGCTGCTGCAGCATACAGAACTGCACCTGACACAATCACCCAGTTCAGGATTACCACAGAGAATCAGGAATCTACGGCGCTGTATGGCAATCTCAGCTCCACATCAGAGTTGCTCATGCAAAATGACCCAAATTTGCAACGAGCACAATTAGCAGTCCAAAGATGCACGTTAATTTAGAGGCTGACATTTCCTTGCGTTTTGCTTATTAAGTATAACGATTGTGTGCAGCTTAGAATGTACGGCTAGGGAAGATGAGCTTTTTACCCCCAACCCCCCTTCAGCCCTCCAAAGCATCCTAACAGTCTCTGATATTTAGGACAAGCAAGAAGTTATGTACTTCTGGAGTTTCCCCCCCGCTCTGTTCATTGTACAGTCGAATAAAATAAGAAGGGGTCGTAGGGGGGTGGGAGGGAAGAGGGGTGTGTATTACTCTTTTTTTTTCTTTTTTTTTTCTTTTTTTTTTTTTTTTTTAGCTAAACCATCGCTTCCAGCTTCCGGGACAAAACTCAAATCACCCACCATTCCTCTCTGTGGAACTGGGGTGTTCCATCAAACTTAAACCTCTTGAGTGAGAATATAATAAAGTAGTTTCACTAGTTTCTCTTTGCACAATCCCCACCCCGACCCCCCAGGGAAATCAGAAATAAAAATCTGAGTACTGAAATTCTCACCTATGCTAGAGGGGGGTTTGTGGGGGGTGTGAAATAGAAAAGGAGGGGAAAAAAGGAGAAAAGTGATATTTTGAAGCAAAACCATGCAGTTCAAAAGCTAGAGCTCCCATTGGAGAACAGAAATTTTAATGAGCTTTTGATGGAATGCAATGCCCAGAGTAGTAAATTATTTGTTAGTTGACGATGCAATCAGCATGCTGATTAAGGATGCGGGGTTTTTCCTCCCCCCTCCTCCCCCCCCCCCCCCCCCCTCCTTTGCGAAACATTAACTGAATGAAAATGGTTAGTCCTGGTTCTTCTTGGGGGGCTTTCGTGAAGCAAATGGACTTTCAGGACAGAGGCTGTCAATAAAGGTGAGTGTGCTCCAGGTGTCATTTGAATATAGTGATAAAATACTTCTGATAAATATCAAATATTTTAAAGCGTTTTAAATCTACAATGTTCGCCTATCTAGAACTCTGTTTAAAGGGAAGTGGTCCTAGAAAGGCCTTTCAGCAGTCCCTGTTTTTCTCTTGAAAGGAGGATATTATGTTTTATCTGGATTTTGTGTGTGTGTGTGTTTTGGTTTGGTTTTTATTTATATTATTGTTTTGGGCGTTAGTGTTCTGTGGGTTCTGTTTTTTTGTGATTTTGTTCTTGTTTTTTTGGGGGGTGTTTGGTTTAGATTTTTTTCCCTTCTTTTTTTTTTTTTTTTTTTTTGTTCTTATTTACCTTCAAAATGCATATTTGAATATAAATATGGGCAGGTTACTGGATGTGGAGACTGCGAGAGGAAATAAAAACCATCTAAACGGGAAATTACAATTGCCGTCTAGGTTAAAAGTGCAATTAAGTTACTTCTAGATCCACTCACAAAATTTATGCACTTAAATCAGATAATTTAAAAATATTATTAGGGTGGTTTTTAATAAAGAGAAATCCCTAAATTTTTACGATGGGACGAGATTTCTTTTTTACTCTAGTAGACTCGAAGAAAAGCAATCAAACGAAACTCCAGTGGCATTAATACTACAATAGGGAGAGTAGTTATTGTTGAGGTAGGTATGTTGACTGTAAATATTTACCCTATTGATTGCTCAGGCGAGCCTTGGATCGTGAAGATCAATACACGTAAGAGTATGCGCCGCTTTTAAGGCAGATTTTATCCTCTTGGTTTGCTTTGGTTTTACAGAGTTCTGAGAGGCAGAAGTGCGAATGGAAAGAAAAAAAAAAACAAACAAACAATGAGGTGGAAGCTTTGCATCTTATGTTAGCGGCGACAGAGCTCCTCTTCTATCAATCCAAATTAATTAAATCGTCGCGTTGTTCACTTACAATGACCAGATATCTTTAAAATCCGATAAATAACTATCTATGTGCTTTAACTATTCCTCTTTATGACCCAAGAGGTTAAAAGCCTCTGACTGGCATTTGACTTCTGACCTCATATAAATGTTATCTTATCACTTCCTGCTTGTTAACTTGTATTGAGTGCTTGTCCCTGATGGCTTTTAGATAAAGGGGGTTTTATTATATTTCCTATTGAAACTGAACCATTTGCTTTGTTCTTCGTCTACAGTCTCAGTCCATATAGTAACCTTGTAACCTACCAATTTTTCCTAAATAGACTAAAATCCAAACTATTTTACACTTTATAGGAAGCCTTGGGAGTTTGTAAAAACTCTCTTGATTTAAGCTGATATTTTGTAACATGATTTGGCTTTGGTTTATTATTATCCAGCATTGATCATTCTATTTACTTTATTGACATGAATGTTAATAACTGTAGATCTCGGCTAAGAGGAGGGGAGTTTATATGACCGTTCAAAGACATATTTTCCCCTCAAATTTGAGAAGACTGCCCAAAAGATATTTTAAATCGAGATACTTTTTCACACTGCATTCTCTTTCCTGCTAAATCGATGTGATGCAGTTGTTACATCTGACTACTCTAATTCCCCCTTTCTTGTTGAAGCAATCTCTTTTCTCTCCTGTACCTCTCCTGTACTTCACTCGATATTGGTATGATGACTGACGTGAACAGGAGGCGTTGCTCCAGACAAACATATTTAATGTTCTGTTGTATTTATATCAGCTCAACCACATTTAATACCTTTTGTTACTACTTGCATGCACCTTAGGAAGCGTGACTGTGATTCTCTTCACTGGTTTGCTGAGAACACTTTTTGATTCATTTTCCTGCAGAAATTGAACTATAATCATAGAGCAAGAATGAAAAGGCAGCCATCTTGTGGGTGACACACTGCATTTTCCCACCTTTTGTATTTTGTTTTATTTTTCCTTCTTTCACTCTAATTTGCCTCGAAGGTTTGTAAAAAGATATATTCATGTTCCAGATGCTGCAGAAAAGTTGCATCCCCCCTTCCTCATGCAAACGTTGTCTGGTGGTTACAGGGAAACTACGTCTGCCTTCTATATTTACTCATGAATATGATGAAACATATTTTTTACTTCTATGTCTCCTGGTGATAACATATTTAGAAAAGTCAAATAAGTAAGGAAAATATTATTATTGCAAAAGAGACCAATTTTTCTGCAAACCAACATAAACCATTCAGGAACGATAAACCAGGGAATTTCCCGGATGCTCCCTTTCCTAATAAACTTCGTCCTCTGTAATATTGCTGAAATTTATTGGGTTTGATGAGCTCAAAGAAAGTGTTAGTGTCCGTTCTACTTCAGTATGTGGAACGTGTTTCAATAAAGAAATGCTTAATGAAATTCTTAAGGTTGTGCCTGGAGTATTTTATAATTTTAAAATACCGGTTCAAAAACAAAACACCCTTTAAAAAAATTATATATATATATATATATATATATATATATATATATATATATATATATATATATATATGTATGTATATATTGTGATCTAACAATCACACCAATAAGCACTCTTCAGCATCTACTTTCTCACATCTCTTTTAAAGCAAAGCTAAAACCTGAAATTCAAAAGTCTACCATCAAAAAGGTGAGAATAAGGGTGTGAAGCTATTTGTAAATGGAGTAAACACTGCCATTAACATACATACATTCAGATGCTGTTGCGCCACTATTGGCGATTTGCTAGTAAAATTTTACTTGCGTCTTGAACATAGCGGATTTAATTTTGTTTCCAAAGTTGTGGAGAAAACGGAAAACTTTTCGCCTAAAAAAAACCCCAAGAAAATAAAAAGTATCGAAATGCTAAACAAAATAGTAGCACTAATTAACGTGATTAACGTGTTTCTTCTCGAATGTAAAGAACATTTGAATTGCAGAGTATTATTAATAACTCTGTGGACACAGAGAATTTGTGACACTGGTGTTTCAGACTAATAATCCCCCTATATGCAGCCGCTCACATGGGCACACATAGAAAAGGAGAGGAAAAGAAGAGACAGAAAGAAAAAGAAAGAGCAAAAGAGAGGGGAAAAAAAGAAAGAAAAAGGAGGAGGGGGAGAAAAAAAAACATAAGAAAAGGAAATAGGAAAAGAAAACAAAGAAATATAAAAAGAAAAAAAGTTGAAGAGAGAAAATGGAAAGAAAATAAGAAAAAAAAATTAAAAGGGGGAAAGAAAAAAAAATAGTGGGGAAGTAAAAGAAAAAAAAAACAACGAAATGCTTCTTCTTTTTCCTCTTGCAAATATGACAAAACAATTTTTTATTCCCTTTGTATTTGGTGATTTATTTTTCATCCGCTAAGATATTTAAATTGTCTATAGTCACTTCAGAAAAGAAAAAAACAATGCTAATTAGGAGGAAAACAATTACCGCCTGTCGCTCTCCCTTTCCGCCACCGAAGTAAGGTACCATCCAGTCTGCTTTGGTGCAGGAATTGCCAAAACGCATCATATTTCCTCATTGCTCTTACTAGAAGTCTCCCGTAACACACGCGACTCCTTTTTCACCAAACTTAACCCCAAAATCCCTGCATGTTCGTGCCAGTTTTCCTTGGATGGGGGAGTGGGGGTGGATGTCTGCAGTATTTTTATTTTAAGTGCAAATAAACTAAATACGTGTCATTGTTGTTCCAATTATCATCACGATGATCCCTGTGAGAAGTTTCCCCCCTCCCCGGCTGTGCGGGGATCCGCGGGGCTGTGCGGGATCTGCACCCACCTCGCCTTGCTTCACCCTTCCTCGGGGACTGTATGGGATCTCTCCTCCTCGGGTAAGAGCAGATCAAATCCCCAAAACAGGTTGATTTCCTTGTATGTAATGATAATTAACTCATTCTTCTTCTAATGTCATTAGCGCCCGTGTCCTACAGAGGAGTGGACCTGAGACACCTCCTTAGACGTCGCCGATAGCACTCTGCTCGCTTCACTTTGGGCGGAGCAGACCCCCCAGATAGTTCACTCTCTGCGCCCGGGGTTGGGGGCTGCACACCCTTTGCCTTGAGACTCATAAAATCACACCTAAGAGGAGTGGAACAGGTAGTTTTTGAGTTGTAAATCTTACCCTTGGCTTTGTTCGGAGCAACTAGAAGGCGAAGACGGGGAGATGGGGGCGGAGGTCCCTGAGTTTTTAGATGTTGGCAGCTCCCAGGGTCTCTCTCTCTTTGATGTCCCCCCACTAGGTGCTGGCTTGATGTATTTGGGGAGCATTTCCCTCACCCACCCCAAACTACTCCACCACGGGGAAAGTCAAGTTAGAGAAACCTCGATTTTTTGGTGTCATAGCCGGATAATCCAAGACGCATATGAGCTATTCCAGCACAGCTTCCTTAAAAACATTATTTGATCTACAAAGGCATTCGTTTAGGGCTCAGGATGCCGCTAGAAAAGAGTCCTGCTATAAATTAGTAGCCTGTCCTGGTATTTGGGGAACAAGAATGACAATTTATTGGAAGTTCTCAAGGCATCATTTATATTTCACACTCTAGCAGGCAGCTGATTTGAGAGTGTCTGTTAGCATAACAAAGGCTCTGAGCCTGTGAACTTCAGAAACCTTTCGACCTCTTAGCTGCTGGCATGAATAGCCCCCAGCCCTGCCTATAGAGATCTCCCAAAGCTCCCCTGTTCGTGGCTAAATTGTTAATCAGGGTAATTTAATATAGTATTCAATATGCCCCATCTCTTATTGGGTAAGGTATTCACAGATCTCACACACACACACCATACACCATCCCCCCAGAAAGAAAAGTTCTCCTTTATTCAAGTGCAAGAGGGGCAGCTGCAGAGTCTTGACCACCTCCTGTCCTCTCCATCTTCTGCATCCCCGAGGACACAGGGTAGAAGGAAATTAGGCGAACACCACCATCACCCCCCTCAGCATCCAACACCCTTTTCTTACAGCATCTCACTATTTCACTCCCTCTTCCAATGGGGCTGGTGACTCCAAAAGTAAAGCTACACTTGCAGTATATATTTTTTTTCCTTTTGACATTTTTATATATTTGCTCCTAGTCCTCTAGTTTCTCAGTGGGCAGCACCTGAATTTTTCCTCCCTTTGATGTGAACAGGAGCTCGGCTAGCTTCTTTAAGGCATTTCTGGGCAGAGATGGAGGGGTTTATTTCCCTACCTGTTACTTGGGGGGTTCCTTTCTCTCCTTTGTCACTCATCCTGCCCAAAATTTCTGCAGAAAAAACTGAAGGAATGAGAGGTGCCAGTGTATGGGGGGAGAAGATTTTATTTGTTTGCAACATAGTATAGTAGCTGGACTATAGGCATACTTCAGATTTTGAGCTACAGTTTGTCAGACTTGGTAAATCATGAGTAACAAGCCCACATCATCTGTTTGCAATGTCATGCATGGTGCAGGCACATTGCAGCACGGATTTTTTCCATGGGCCAGAGCTGCAGGCTGTGTGGACCCTTAGTGTACCACATCAATAGCTACTGATGCACACTAAGAGCAACACTCTCTAAAATGAAGATATTCAGGGTAGTATTCCTTTAAAATGTCTAAAATCACATTTGAGTCCTGTTTATTTTATTTGCATGGCTTGACTTCTACATTACATCTGTGGACATCAGTGACACAGACAATATTCTTAATTCCTTTAGGGTTTTTCTCCTCCCTTCTTGAAAACCCATATTTGTGCTCAATTTTCTTGATTTTTTTTCATAGATTTCTGATTTTCCCCATTTTCTTACAAAATATATAGAAAGAATTTAAATCAAGATTAAGTTGGTCCTTCCAGTATTTGTCAAATACCACTTGAACAGTAAAAGATTCCAAATAAAGCTTACCACTTCACAGAAGTTCAAGAATAACCACTGTTTTCTTTTAATTTTAGGAAGGTAAAATTACACATTTTTCCTTACTTTTTGCTAACTAATGCTTTTCCTTTTTTTCCCCCCATTGAATTTTTCCTTCATTACAATCTATGATCTGTAACTATCACTTTACTTGCACATCTCAATTTCAGTGTTTCTTTTTCTTTTCTTTTCTTTTCTTTTCTTTTCTTTTCTTTTCTTTTCTTTTCTTTTCTTTTCTTTTCTTTTCTTTTCTTTTCTTTTCTTTTCTTTTCTTTTCTTTTCTTTTCTTTTCTTTTCTTTTCTTTTCTTTTCTTCTCTTTTCTTCTCTTTTCTTCTCTTTTCTTCTCTTCCCTTCCCTTCCCTTCCCTTCCCTTCCCTTCCCTTCCCTTCCCTTCCCTTCCCTTCCCTTCCCTTCCCTTCCCTTCCCTTCCCTTCCCTTCCCTTCCCTTCCCTTCCCTTCCCTTCCCTTCCCTTCCCTTCCCTTCCTTCCCTTCCCTTCCCTTCCCTTCCCTTCCCTTCCCTTCCCTTCCCTTCCCTTCCCTTCCCTTCCCTTCCCTTCCCTTCCCTTCCCTTCCCTTCCCTTCCCTTCCCTTCCCTTCCCTTCCCTTCCCTTCCCTTCCCTTCCCTTCCCTTCCCTTCCCTTCCCTTCCCTTCCCTTCCCTTCCCTTCCCTTCCCTTCCCTTCCCTTCCCTTCCCTTCCCTTCCCTTCCCTTCCCTTCCCTTCCCTTCCCTTCCCTTCCCTTCCCTTCCCTTCCCTTCCCTTCCCTTCCCTTCCCTTCCCTTCCCTTCCCTTTCCCCTTCCCTTCCCTTTCCCTTTCCCCTTCCCTTTCCCTTTCCCCTTCCCTTTCCCTTTCCCCTTCCCTTCCCTTTCCCCTTCCCTTCCCTTCCCTTCCCTTCCCTTCCCTTCCCTTCCCTTCCCTTCCCTTCCCTTCCCTTCCCTTCCCTTCCCTTCCCTTCCCTTCCCTTCCCTTCCCTTCCCTTCCCTTCCCTTCCCTTTCCCCTTTCCCCTTTCCCCTTTCCCCTTTCCCCTTTCCCCTTTCCCCTTTCCCCTTTCCCCTTTCCCCTTTCCCCTTTCCCCTTTCCCCTTTCCCCTTTCCCCTTTCCCCTTTCCCCTTTCCCCTTTCCCCTTTCCCCTTTCCCCTTTCCTTTCTTTTTTCTTTTTTTCTTTTGTGAGAGTAGTGAACCTACAGGAGAAGACATATTTGCTTCATGCTCATGTGAGGTTGTATTTTCTTCCTCTGCCCTCCAAAAATATTTTAGATTCTCAAAATAATTGTGCTTTGACTGAAAGTGAAATTAATTCCATTCTGATAATAAATTGTGTATTTTAAAAAAATGTTCTTCTTGTTTGTTTGTTTGTTTTTTTCCCTTCCAACAATTAAAGACCAAGTTTTCTGTGCATTAGGAGATACTTGCTTAGGTTGTTGTTTCAAAGTTGCTTCCATCTAATGGTGCAATGTAGACCTATTGTACTGAAAAAAAAAGGATCTATATTTGGGGTGGTGTTTGACAGGGGGAATGAACGCAGACTCCAGAACAATTATATTAAAATCCCATTGGGAATGCCAGCACCAAATTTAACCAGACTGATGGGGCACTGTCTAGACGGTCCCTTTTGTGTATCAGCTGTTTTTTCCCTGCTTTATTGTCCAGCTTGAATATATGGCTAGAGCCTGCATATGGAGCCCAAACATAACCATTCCTACAGCTATACTTTGCTGTAAAACCCTGCAAACCAAGCAATCATGCTGTAAACGTGCTGTAAATCAAACAAAACCCCTGCAAACCAAGCAATCATGTCAGAATAGTTATCAAACAGAAAAAAAAAAGCCCAAACCCACCAAACTTTGATTTTTTTCCCCCTAAAACTGTATACTTGTGCCCATATGTTCTGTAATTAAAAATTTAGCAGAATTATCACTTGAGGTCACAGGTGGATGCATAAGAAATCCTGTCTGGGTCTTTTCTATGGCAGGGGAGCTAGGCATGTTTTTAGGGGGAGATGAGGATAGGAATGCTGCTGTCTTTTGATGTCTTCCACCTCTCCTAAAAGGACAGAAAATAAAGGAAAGGAGCAGGTATTGTGAGGAGACAAGTGGGAGCTGCTGTACACATAAATTACAATCTTTCATTTTTGAAAAGGGCAAAGAATGAAAAGAAGGAATATTTATTAAATGTTTACATTACACTGTAATTAGTAGCACAGACTGCTCAGCTTTACATTTACTGAAGTTGATACTGGATCTAGAACTGGGCCTCTGGTAAAGATTTGTAGGACCTTTCCTTTCCTTTCCTTTCCTTTCCTTTCCTTTCCTTTCCTTTCCTTTCCTTTCCTTTCCTTTCCTTTCCTTTCCTTTCCTTTCCTTTCCTTTCGAGAAAGCATGAGAAGCCTATGAGAAAGAAATGACTATTGAATTTAGTTTCATCATTTAATATACATCTTGTCACTATCTCACAAGGGGTGTATTTGCCACTAACAGCTGAAAGTCATATTATCCAGAAAAAGCTGCTTTATTAAAAAAAAAAAAATCCAACAAATATCCTGTCAAAATACTGTGTTGAAGAATTTTTAGGAACTGCACCACAAATAGTGTAGGAATAATCTATGAGTTTTCTCTGCCTGCCTCTTTATTATCTGAAAATTACAATCTATGGTTAGGTGCTCTCCAAGATGATTTTGTCTGGTTGTGCTAGTTTGAAGCTAGCTAGAATGTCTTGGTGAGAAGAATTAGATTAGAGGCTGTGAGAGGAAAATAATGATGGCGTCAACTTCACTCATAGGCTTGCTGAGATGCATAAGAACAAGAATACAGGTATCGATAACAGAGTCGCTCTCTGTCTGGGCTTTGGGCTGCATCTCTCTCTAACCTAACCTGCCGTCTCTGTGATTAATCCACCTCCTTCCTAATCCCCCTGGCTGACCCTCCAATCTTCCTAGGGTAAGGTAGAGAGGGGTGGGAGAAGGTGGAAGGACGGTTGTGAGCCCCTCCTGGGGACTCATGTTTGGGAGGGCTGTTGTGTTTCGGTATTACCTTTTAACTTGTACATTTCTGTATGTAACTGTATGTATTGTAAATATCTGCTTGCATATTGTGCTAAGCTGTAAATATAAAGCTTAATTCAATTTCCAGAGCTGCTGAGTGTAGTCTGGGTGATTTCCAAAGTGTAGGGGGGCAGGTAATACCCAAACCGTCACAGTGGCCTTGGCAAGATGCCTGCTATCTATCAGGCTGAGCTATAATGGCTCATTTTCCACTCAACTTATCTACCTGTGTTCACTGTTTGTTCTTATTCTTTAAATTGGAAATACATTGAGGAAATTTTTGGTCTAATTTACAACAGTTTTTAAATTCTAATATGGATTATGTTGAGACATTGATAATAATGGACTTCTTGATAACACGCTTAAGCATCAACTTCATTCACTACCAAGAAGTGCTTTACCATGGTCCTTCTGCACTCATTTAGACTACTCGCTTTTGGACTAAATGGACTCTGTACCTAAACTGATAATACTACTTAAATTTATAATATTACTTCTGAAGCATCTGAGGAGGTCAAGTATGATGGTTTTACAACCAAGTTTCATGTGCTTTTCTGTTAATCAGTACTGAACACAGACGGGTCACACTGTGGAATCTTGGCCTGGCCTGAGGATGAGGAAAGGTGAGAAATCTTCACCTCAGCATCTATCATCCCTGGAGCAAAGGGCATGCACTGCATGGTGTATTTCATTCCTCTGTCTCTGCAGATGTCTCTTCGTAAGTCAGTTTTGACAAGAGCTTTGTGGAGCTCTGTCCGATGGCTTGGAAGCAGGCATGTAGAAAGGGTGAATACTCACCAAATAGATATCTGTGAAAGCAAGTGAAGAGCTGATGAGATCTGGCAGAATAATACAGCTGTGAGTTGAGTTTTGCAAGTGGGACACCACCAGATTAAAATAAACATGTTAATTAAAATTAATCTATAGAACCTTAATAATTACTACCAATCTATGTTTTCCTCTTACCATCATTGTGACTCTGAGATCAGTTATGTTGTTCCCATAGAGCACATTATATCATCTATTTACTTTCTCCATTTTTTTCCATTCTTCTCTTTCATATTTCCCTGCCTGAGTGTAAAGATGGTACCTCTGAGGCTGAAAATTAAAGAAAGCACCTATGTGTCATCTGTGTGCACTGCCCTTGAGCTGAGGATAAACATCTGCTTCTCTATTTTTCCAATCCACCATGCCCTAGTTCTGCCTTCTCCCTCTGGGCCTCCAGCTGTGGAGCAATTAGGTTCTTATTTAAAAAATCCATAATTTAAATAGTTTGATTCCAGATTTTGATGAACAAAGAAGGCTGTACAAACCTGCAGAGTGATTTACCACTTATTTTTGGTGTATCAGGAACGTTAAATAGCTGTGGAATTATTGTTAAGGTGGTAGATGCCCCATTCCTGGAAACACTCAAGATTAGGTTGAGGATGTTCTGAGTAATCTGATCTAGTTGGAGATGTATGTCTCTGCTAAATGTAGAAAGGTTGGGTTTTTAAAGATTTCTTCCAACTGAAACCAGTGTTGTGATTCTATTATTCTACAATTCTTTGATCCTGTGATTGCAGTTACAGGACTTGGTGGCTGGAGACAAAAAAAAGTTCAGAGCGGCTGACGGCCATTAGGGTGGGTACCAGGATGTCTGATATACCAGTGCGAAGCCAGACACATCCTGCTAAAGCATTCATCAAGGAAAAGCCACTTTGTGGGAGAAGAAAACATCTACTGGTAATGGGGAGGACTTTGGATGCCTGGATGTAGTTGGGCTGTGTAGTTAGTTATCAGCATGGCACAGGTTCAGAGTAATTTCAGCTAACTTCTCAACAAAATGTATTTGTGACTTGGTACCACTGCCACAGTAAATGCTTGAGAAGAAGAAAACTGGGAAATTCACATGTGTGAATGCCCTGTAAGTTGCACATCTTTCATGTATGAATGCCATGCATATGAATGTGTATGGACACATCCATCTGAGTTCAGAATAGCTCCAAGGATGGAGAGGCTTCAGCTGACCTGAGTAGTTTGCTACCTTTATGGTAATAGATAAATAAATACAAAATAATAAAAATTAAAGGCAATACAATGTCATAAAATACAGTAAAAACAAAAAAAATTAAAGCCTCTTGCCCAACATAATGGGTTACTGCCCCACAAATCCTAGCATGCCTACTACAAGCATCAGAGCTGTTTTCAGGTAAGGAGCTCCTCCTTCACCATACAATTAAGTGTCCAGCTGAGATTATAAGTAAGAAACTGTAACACAGAGTCAAAAAAACTCAGGCATGATAGCAGCTACCACAAGATAAGTGGCCAAAAAACCTACACTGGTAAGCATTGTTTTAATAAAAAGCTCAGAAGCCTCCCTAAACACTAATCTGGGTTGAGAACTGTGTGTATAATGCACCTATTTCCATATGTGACAAAGCTGGAGCTATGAGAGCGGGCATGAAGCTCAGCCATCACCTCCATCTTTGCTTCCTCACCACCCAGCTCTCCTTTCTCCTCCCTTATTCCTTCCTTCCTTCCTTCCTTCCTTCCTTCCTTCCTTCCTTCCTTCCTTCCTTCCTTCCTTCCTTCCTTCCTTCCTTCCTTCCTTCCTTCCTTCCTTCCTTCCTTCCTTCCTTCCTTCCTTCCTTCCTTCCTTCCTTCCTTCCTTCCTTCCTTCCTTCCCTCTTTCTCATTCTTAAAATAATCCTTTCACATCAGCAATGATAATAGAGCTTTTATCAACCAGGACCCCCATCTGTTGTAATTCTGTTTTTCCAATCACTCTGTTTGTTCAGGTTAGAATAAAACTATGTAAATTAGTTTCCTGTCATCTTCACTTATTTATATATAACGTGATTTACATGCTTGTGAGCTGTCTGCTGTGGGCACAGCATTACTGAAAGTTTTTCTTTGGGGATTACACCACCATTTAAGTTTATTTTCTTGTTTTCCACATCATGTTTTGATATCCTAAAGGAAATACGTTATTCTCTCTATCTTCTTCCTTCTCCTTGTGATAAAAATGTGCACATTTGACTACATTTACTTAAGGGAGTAATGTAGTTTATCAGTTTGCTTGTTTGGAGCTAAAATTGGATTTGCATTTGGAGACTGTATGGCAAAATCATCTTTTAAATATTTTTTCCCCACTGTGGTAAAAGAAATTCAGAAGATTTTTGTCTATATTTCCTGCTCCTAATGCCATTTGTTTGGTCCAGAGTCTGATCCTCATTGCACTAACATAAAGCTGTTTTATTTCCATTGAAGGTGGTCGAGGTAAAGATGGTGATAGTAAGTTAAAATTACCTGTGGGCATTTCCAGCAGAGTGAAATGATTGCAACCCAAAATAACCACAAATCTGAATCTGTCCCATCATGTTTACTCCCTATGCTGAGATGAACTGGATTGTTTCTTTTATGTGGATAGTTGGCATATCTAATGAAAGACTGTCAGTAGATACCGTGTAATCTGACATGAGTTAAGGATGAGCTAACAGTTAGTCCCCAATCATTCTGCATGACCACCAGCCATTTTCCACAAAAAGATAAGTGTAGGTAGGCTCTTTTTTGTGGGTTTTGTTTGGTTGGTTGGTTGGTTGGTTTTGTTTAGATTTACTTGAAGAATTTCTGGTCTTGCAGCCCAGAATGCCATCCACATCCTGGATGAAGGAGGTGATTCTTCCTCTCTGCTCTTGTGAGACCCCACCTGGAGTACTGTATCCAGTTCTGCCTTCCCTAACATATGAGTGGCATGGAACTGCTGGAGCAGGTTCAGAGGAGGGTGGTGAAGGTGATCAGAGGACTGGAGCCCATCTTTAAGGGAACAGGCTGCAAGAGCTGGGGTTGTTCAACCTGAAGAAGAGCAGATTTGGAGGAGACCTTATAGCAGCCTTCCACTACTTGAAAGGGGCCTATAAGAATGCTGGGAAGGAACTTTTTGCAATGATTCATCATGATAGGATGAAGGGTGATGGACTGAAGTTTGAGGAGGGCAGATTTTGATTGCAGACTAAGAAGAAATTCTTTACAGCAAGGTTGATGAGACACTGGAACAGATTGCCCAGGGACATTGTGGATGTCAAGGTGCTCAAGGCCAGGTTGGATGAGGCCTCAGTATACCTGGACTAGTGGAAGATGCCCCTGCCCATGGCAGGAGGGTTAGGACTAGATGATCTTTCAGGTCCTTTGCAACACAAACCATTCTATGAATCTATACATTTTTCATGTATGCATAATGGGAACCTCTCCAGCCAGGACGATTCTGTTTTAGGTGGACACTGAACACTTCATCAGGCTCTTCTTTTTTAAAAACATTGGTCATTGCACCAGCTATGGAGATTGCCACCTGCTTGCAGACTTTCAGCTGTGCTAAGAGATAGGTCCCCTTTGTAACTGTGCCACATAGGCCCAAGTAGGCTTACATATGCCTTGCCTTGCCTGGACATGTTTCACTGCCCAGACATGTTTTCCTGCCCAAACCAGAGGTAAACACATTAAAGGGACAAAAGGGGCACAATAGGCCTGGTGCCACAAAGTCTGGCCTGCCCAGGGCCCAGGTTGCATAACTGCTATGTAAGTGGTTGCATAAGCCCACGCGCTCCGCGTATGGCCCACCAGGTGCAAGGGCCATGCTATCCCCATACTTGGGGGTACTAGACTTGTGGACCCTTCCTAATCTGGTGTGTTTTGGCTGACTGCCAGAAGCCTATTGGATGATATCACGGCCAAAGGACCATTGATCTTGGCCCACATCCGATAAATAGGGCAATCCAGGTAAACAAGGAGCTCTTGCCGCTCTCTCTGCTCACCTCTCCCTGCCTGCTCCCTGGGGCCACTACCTTTGTTCGCTTTGTGTGACCCTTTGTTCCACAGCTCTCTACACCGATCCAGTGGATGATGGAATGAGGCGTTCCCGGCCAGCCGCTGCTCCAGCTCACCGCATCAGCCTGATCGTGCCCATGGAACCTTCTCAGACAGTGTGCCCCAATTCGAATTGCACTATCAGCTCCATGTGAAATCAACCAGGTGGCTTTCACCGTATATATTTCAGGACCACAGATACTGAGACTTCCAATTAGCGAGTATTTGAACTCTCTTGATTCCAGTTGCTAAGGAATTTCATTAACTTCACCAGTGACACTTTATGCCACAAGACTCTGACCAGAACACTTCTAAAACCTATTCCAAGTTGCTCAATTTGGCTGTAAATAGACATTCTGTAAAACAGTTTCACCAACCATCTACAAAGAATTTGTGTGGGTTAGCTGTATATAAGTTTGGGGGAAATTCTCTTTGTATATAATAATAAAATATTCAATAACCTTCGAATCAGCCTCATATCTCATCCCAAACGCAGACTCAAACCCCTTTATAACAGCTTGTGCTAAAGTACACTTAATTTTGTATATACAATTAATATTTAACAATTGGGTTTTAAATATGTATACATATAAAATAACAAGGAAAAAACAGTGGTAATGAATTTATGTCAAAGAGCTTAAATTTTTAATTTCCTGGTTATAACAACTGTAAGTGACAATAGCCTTCTAACTTTATAGGAATCAAAGATTTTACATTAAAAAAAAAAACTAAAATAATATACTTGAGCCTGCTTGTTTGGTTGGTGTTTTTTTTTGTTTTTGTTTTGTTTTTTGTGTGTGTGTGTGTGTGTGTGTAAGTAATTAAAAAAATATATATACACATATATATGTTTTATTTTTCTCTGTTGTGCATTCTGCACTATCAAATTTACTCCACTTTACAAGGAGGCTATAATAGGACAGTTTGTTATGCCCTTTTTAAAGGCAACTAAGTAGGAGAAAAAAACCCAAGGACAATAAAAAATAATTAAAAAACCTCAACAAACACAAAGTGAAACAAAGCAAAAACACAAACCACCAGAAAGTTCACAATAATCCTGAATTAGCAAAGAGATTAACATGTTATTTAAGTCATTCCTACTGCTCACTGATAATTCTGCACAAGACACTGGCTGTGGGAGTGTACATGGGACTGCCAAAGAAAGAATGTGGGTGGAAGGGAGCCTCGACTGATTCTGTTCTTGTGCCTGCCTTGGTTGGTACCTTCAGGCAAAACATTTTTGACTCCTTATAAGAAGATGCTTTCACACTATTTTTTTTTTCTTTTTCAGAAACTACCTCCTTCTTTTCTTTTGCCTACTCTATAGTACAAGGAATGTAGAGTCCCTTAAAAGTCATCGAGTAAGAACTACTTTATTCAAACAACTTGGTTGCTAATCTATAGACTGCAGCTTGTTTTCGCTTCCTCAGATAATCTGAGAAAAACAAGTGACCAGTGAATATATCAAGTCTAGGGAAACAAAAGCCTATTTAGAGTATAATGCACTTTTTCCCATAAATACATATTTTTTTGCAATACAGTCAAGGTTTCACTTTAAATAATTGAAGACTCCAATTCTGGAAAGCATCCCTGTTTCAGTAAGGGTGTTTCGGGACTTGCTCAGAATTAAGAAAGTGCTCAAGCACCTGGAAAATCAGTGGGACTGAGAAAATGCATCAGGTGAAGTCCATGAGCAGGCCATTCATGTCCTGGCTCTGCACATGCCATTGTTGTCATAGAATTTGGCATTCCTGATCCCAAAACAGTTTGCCACACTGCCCTGATTTTTGGAAGTGGTGCTGGGTATTTCAGAACTGGATTCACAGCATCCAGCACATACTGTGGAGTTTCTGTTTAATCATCACTTAAAAGTAGTCCTCACTGAAAAGGATGTCACTTTTTTGCAGTTTAATGTAAGATGTAGCAAACAGATAATTTAATATGTGTCCCTTTACTTATATAACCTTCCTGCCAATTACAGATCCATCTCCTCCAGGACTTGTTAACATTCTACCACTTTAAAACCAGAAAATTCTCTCTTTCCCTCAAGTGTAAGTGACATATGCACATGCCTCACTCCACCCACCCCTCAAAAAGAAGATTAAAAGAGAGAGAGTGAATTTCTTCTGCAGTTTCCAAGTTGTCTACATATCCAAAGATATGATGATCATAGATTTAGTTTTTACCACCCTAACTGAGGTTGAAAGTAGGAGTTTTATATCTGTATGCAGGGATTTTCCTACAGGGATTCATCAAGGGCTTCCAGCCCTAAAAAAGCCTACACTAAAGCTCTCCAGGCAGCATATATTTGTATGTAGAAAAGTTATGTTTGGCACTGATCTATCTAAGCCTGCTGTGTTTTGGCTGGTAATTATTTAGGGAATTTGCATAGGCAGAAGCAGACAGAAAAATAGTCTCTATGAAATATTTTAACACTGTCTTAAACACTCCTAAAGTAGTTGCTTTTTCAAGGGCATATTGCTTGTCCAGAATGCAGGATGTGGAGTGTAAGCATTTCATGGATGCTCATCTGCAGAGACCTGGAAGTGACCTCAAAAATCATTGTGTTCCAATCCCTAGCCATAGGCAGGGACACCTCCCACTAGAACAGGTCACTCAAGACTTCATCCAACATTGCCTTGAACACCCCCAGGGAGTAAGCATCCACAGCTTCCCTGGACAATCTGTTCTAGTATTTCACCACCCTCACTGTAGAGAAATTCCTAACATCTAGTTTAAATCTCCCCTCTTCCAGTTTAAACCCATTACTCCTCATCCTGTCATTACAAGACCATGTAATCAGGATGGAGTCAGTCATGTATGACATGGCGAGACACTTTTATATAGATAAAATCTGTATTTGAGGCTGCAGCATATGTCCTATGCATTTGTCCAATATTTTCTGCTAGTAAATATTAAAGAGGGAATATTCCTTCCAGCTCTCTGTCTTTCTTCAGCCACTTTTCATCCTGATTTATTCATCCTGCTGCTTCTGGGATCATCTTGGTTTCTCTTTTCTTGTTTGTTTGCTGTTCTGTGCAAAGTTTCTTGTGTTACTTTTCCTTCTTCTTCTGAACAGAGATGGCTCAAGGCTGAGATCATAGCCCTCAGCATTGGATATTAGAGAAAACTGCCTCAACAAAAGGGTTCTCAAACACTGGAACAGGCTCCCCAGGGAGATAATTGAATTCCCATTCATTAAGGTGTTTAAAAGAGGCAGAGATGTAGTGCTGAGGGACATGTTTTAGCATCAGACTTGGCTGTGTTAGAGAGTGATCTGGCTTAATGATCTTAAAGGTCTTTTCAAATTGAAGCAATTCTATGATTCTCTGTGATCACCTGGTCCAACTTCTAAGGTCAGCAAGATTCTGGCAACTCGCAGCTCCATCTGGCTTTCCAAAACCATCACAACACATCTTAAAGAAAATTTCAGTTCAGAGCCTATGATAAAGTATAAATGAAAAAGTCTCTGGAAGAACAGTAAAACTATGTGAGAGCAAATAATTGTAAAAAAGATCTTATACATACATTGGACTTGACTGCAATAATCACACATGGAGTTTGGTGCAAAAGTGGAATTGGCTGAGGTAAGAGTGACCTTGACCTCCTTTTATTTGTTGAGGGAATGAATGTCTTTTGTGAGAAAATGTAATTCTCTTTTCTTACACATACCTCACCATTTTAAGTGCTTACATATACACCAAAATACTTTGTTTAGGAAACTGCTGTTTGAATTCAACAAACCTCTAAGCCACAAGAAACCACTGTAATTTTTCCATGGTTGCTCACTGTATTGCATACATTAAACCAGAAATGCTTTCACTCTAATTTGGGATGTAGAAGACATCTCTCTAATGACCTCTTCAAAGTTCAGTAATCTGCACTTAGTATCTTCCCAGCACTTCAATGTCCTTTGTGGAGTTAGGGGCCCAAAACCAAATCCAGTATTCAAGATGTGCCCAGAGGCAGGATCACTGATGTTTTGTGTTGCTTCCAGAGTCTCCCTCTCTGGACATATTCAAAATGTGCCTGGACGCATTCCTGTGTGATATGGTATAGGTGATCCTGCTCTGGCAGGGGGATTGGACAAGGTGATCTTTTGAGGTCCTTTCCAGTCCCTGACATTCTATGATTTTATAATAGATATGGTTTCCTGTTGTGAACAAGTGTGTTTTCATGTAGACACATAATGGATGTCTATCTATCTGTAACTCCGTCTCTCCATTTTTCTCTGCTGGAGTGTAATCTAACCTCTCTATTTATACTATTATAGTCTCAACTTGTGTCTGTTTTCTAAAGCACTTGAATTAAGCAATTTGACATTTCCTTGTGCTAACATGCTTTCATCCAGAGAGAACCCTCTTTTGGAGGGAATATTAATATTTCTGTGAAGCAGGAGAAGAGAACAGGGGTGACAGGCAAATACAGTAAATAGCAAGCAGCTTTATGCAGTGGAAGCTTTAATCTGATGATGGCACTAGTCATCCCTCATGCCTGAGTAAGCAGGGTTATCATGATTAATGGTAATTACTTGGAGTGTTGTTATTGCTTTACTTTTCATGTTGCTGTAGGCTCTGTGGAAGATGCCATATGAAGATGTTATACTCATCCAAGGCACCTCTGGGCTACAGAGGGTTTATTTGGGGTTTACAGCACAATGGCTATACATCCAAGAACCCTGGTTTCAAATATGTTTCCTTAGAAATAAAATCAGACCTTTGGGATAGCTCCAGAGCTGTCCCAAAGAGAGATGCTCTGTGATAACACCATCTACATGGCAAGGAATAAGATGATGTTGTAAAACTGGCAAGTGATTCTGCAGAAATTTTTTATGACCTGTGGTTCTTCCTCCTTTTTTTCTGAGTGCCAGCATATTCTGTGTCACAGACTGCTTTAAATTGTTCCACGAAGGCTGCAGAGGTGGAGAACCAATTCACTTTATGCCTGTGCCACAGATTGCATTAGGTAATCACTCTCCTTCCAACACCCTCCATGCAGCAAGCCTTATACAGGGAGACTTTTGTGCATGCAGGATTTTGTCCAGTTCTGTCAGTTTGGCTTTTTATTCACATATTTAAAGCTCCCAGGTGGGGCTCTACTGATTTTAAAAGTTTAACTGTGTGGATGGATCAAAAACAGGGGCTGCAGACATACAGAAGTCAGAGATTCTACCATACAGGAAACTGGGATAGTGTCTTCTTGTATGAATTTGATGACAGAATTAGTTGGGAAATACTTACAGCTGGGCTAATTTATCTTGATTTCTCCCTCACATTCCTGGAGTGCAGCAGAGAGGTGACTGGATGAAACCTTTGAGCAGTGTTTTACTACATGACATCTAGGTAAAGTTGAAAAAAAGAAAAGGAAACAAGTTGACTTAAAGTAGTTTTGATTTCTTTTATAGAAGGTCTAGAATTAGTTTGGACTTGTCATAATTTTGGCAGGGGAAATAAACATTAAATAAAACCAAAGTCAATCACATTTCAACATTTGCGTTTTTACCATTGAGTGTGTTTACGTGAATTACCATCTTCTTACAGACATCTCTGCTTTGCTTTGATCTTGCACTACCAAAGGTATTTTATGAGAAGCAGTCATTAAAAAAAAAAAAAACAAACAAACACAATTATGACAATTTCTGTAAAGCTCATCAAGAAATATAAGGGCTTTTAATTTAAATTTTAATGTTAATGTACTGCAGTGTAGAATTAAAAAATAATGAAGGGTGGTAAAGAATCCTTACAGTTTACTTCTCCCCTAGTAGAGCAGTAGAGCATGTGTGCTTAATGTGAAGGATGATGGCAAAATGGACTAGGTTCCCTATATGACAGGAATATTTATAGGCTGGGTAAGATACCAAGTGACAAACCGGTTGTGCAATTGAGCTCATAAGAATAAAACACTCTGTGAAGCTTGTGAGCTGTTACTACAAACGCTTGTATAAATATGATTTAGTTCACTGCTACATCTAATTACATTTATGTGCAGTTCCAAAGTGCAGCTCTTGCTCCACTGTTGGAAATGACATTGTCAGAACCCACCTTTTCCATTTATTAAAACCTGTTTCCTGTGTTGTCAGAGAACAGGGGGAAATACATTTCTAATGTGAAACACAAATGGGTCAGGAAAAGCAGTCCTACTAGCAAAATAAAATTCTGCAAACACCACAAAAAGTTTGCAGTTCATTAGTTAATATATTTCCCTGTGTTGAATTCTTAGCTGTTTTTAAAGGTTAGTGCAACACTGACAGACAGTGTATGAGTACCTGAGACTTAACAATTGATCCTCACACTTTTTTCTTCTTCCGGTATGAAATACTATAGTTTGGCACAAAGGCAAAATAGACACATGAAATTGTCAATCATGTTTTCACAGTAACAAGTATACATATATAAATGTTAATGTGCATTAGTGACAAGGATAGTCATTCACCATCATAAATGTCACAAGAGCTTTTGACTTATGCTGTTGTGGAAGTTGTGATCTCTAGCTCTGAATTACTTCAGGGGAGTAGAGGTGGGGGGTTTAATGCAAGAGCTCCACTGGAATCTGCAGCTGAAATATCAAGATAAAAGCCTGAACCACTACTGATGCAACTCACAATCCTTTAAAACATCATAATCATATTGGAATATATAGGATTTTAGAGATGGCTTTCAGATTTGCAACTCATCAGCTGTTGCCTTGGCCAAAGGGAAAGCAGTGGTGGGGATCATTTGGAAAAACACAGGCATAATTTTCAGCAATAATTTTTCCCAAGCAAAGGTGGGCCTCTAAAATAGGCTATAAGAATCATGCTCTGAAAATACCCATTAATGATGAGGGCAGTCTGAGGTGACTGTCTCCTCCCTTTCTGCAAATATCTGGCATTCCTAAGCAGTCTGTCTTGGGAACTAACTGTACCAGACTCTCTAGCATGGTTGCAAAAGAAGCCAAAGAGGGTTTTTATTCACATATTTAAAATTCTCAGATGGGGCTCTACTGATTTAGAAAGTTTAACTGTGAGGATGGTGTCGAGGAGGGGTATTCTGCCACCTACACCGATTGTGGCGGAGGGGAGAAATTAATTGGTGCGAGATGATATTCTATAAAGATATATGTTTATTAAACTCAATATTCTGAATTCTCACCACCCCCAACCACTGTATATTAATATTAAAATGGATTCTGCATGGTTATGAAAACATTCTATGATAAATATCTACAGTAACTTATTAATAACTAACAAACAATTCAAACTATAAACAGAGAGAGGATCTTCCTGCGGCTTAATGCCGCTTGGGGTCTGTATACTATTCGCCCAGCAGAGTGGGCTGGAAACTGTTTCTGCTCTATGGCAGAGGCAGCAGAAATTACAGAGGCATTAAAGCATTTACTCACAACTGTTATTAATTATCAATCACCCTCCAGGGCTACATCACAGCCTATTACTAGTGTCCAAACTTCAGGGGAGTCTTTGCCTGTGGACTTTGAGGCTAGAATCCTCCTGGCTTCTGGGGAAAGGAGATTCTTCCTGGCTTGTGGGGAAAATGGCAGTCTCTGACCTTGTGCTGCTGATTTCTTCTGGATACGCTGTTCAGGGATTCTTAGGCAGGACCTCAGGTGCAGGAGAAGTACAGTGCCATGCGGTCTGAGCATGGTCTCAACGCTGGCTAGCAGGCTGATAGCATGTAGACAATTCAGAGTCTGCTCCTGGTTAATCAGTGTCAATGGCACTTACCAGGCAGTAATAAGGCAGCAGGCATGCAACGTGTGCATGGCTGGCTGGGAGACTATGGGCTCCACGTATATATAAGCAAGCTTAAGTGAGCTCTGCAAGTAAGTATGCAGGCAGGCAAGCAATGTATGGGGTCTGATCTATGCAGGGGATTCTGAGCTGCAAGTGAGTCAGAGCTATGCAGGGAGTCCTAGCATGTTGTTTACCTGTGTACCCCTATTTATTGAATGTGGACCGAGATTAATGGCCCCTTGGTCACTAGAATGACCAATCAGGTTGGAAGTTAGCCAAACCTTACCATAATAGGCAAATGCCACTTGGCTGGACTTTCCTCAAATATGGGAATCACATGGGCCTACATCAGGCAAGACACAATCTGGGCATGTGGGGGCTTACACAACATGTTTACAACTACCTTATACAACACAGACCCTAGGCAGGCCAGACTCCATGGCATCAGGTCTGTTGTCCCGCTTTGTGCTTATTATTTTACCTGTGGTTTAGGCAGAAAAACTTGTCCAGGCAGGGCAAGGCATAAATAAACCTATTTTCAGGCTTACAGGCCCTCCACAAGAGATGGATCATAATCTCTCTGAGCTCCAGCTTAAATCCAGAAGGTGCTCAGGTGGCCAAGAAAGCCAGTGGCATACTGGCCTGATTCAGCAACAGTGTGGTCAGTAGGACAAGGGAGGTTATTCTGCCCTTGCACCCAACACTGGTCAGGCCACACCTTGAGTGCTCTGTCCAGTTCTGGGCTCCTCAATTCAAGAGAGATGTTGAGATGCTTGAACATGTCCAGAGAAGGATGACAAAGCTGGTGAAAGGCCTGGAACACAAACTCTACGAGGAGAGACTGAGGGAGCTGAGGTTGTTTAGCCTGGAGAGGAGAAGATTCAGGGGTGACCTCATTGCTGTCTACAACTACCTGAAGGGACGTTGTAGCCAGGTGGGTGTTGGTCTCTTCTGCCAGACAACCAGCAACAGAACAAGGGGACACAGTCTCAAGTTGTGCCAGGGGAGGTATAGGCTGGATGTTAGGAGGAAGTTCTTCACAAAGAGAGTGATTGGCATTGGAATGGGCTGCCCAAGGAGGTGGTGGAGTCACCATCCCTGGAGGTGTTAAAAGAAAAGATTGGATGAGGCACTCAGTGCCATGGTCTAGTTGATTGGACAGGGCTGGGGGATAGGTTGAACTGGATGATCTTGGAGGTCTCTTCCAACCTGGTTGATTCTGTGTTTCTATGATTCTAAGAGAGACGACCACTGTCAGCAGAAGAAAACTGGAGTCTCCAGATTTCAATTTGTTGTCTCCAAACTTGTGTCTTTCCTACCTCTGTGCCTGGGCAAGTCACCTCAGTTGGACTTGGTGATCCTGAGGGTCTTTTCCAACCAGAATGTTTCTGTCATTGTGAGATATGACCTGATTCCTCAAGTGATTCCTAAGACTCATATAAAAACATTTTAATTACATGACAGAAGCAGATTTTTTTAGTCCAACTAACAATATAATCTCTTCTTGGTTTTAGTTTCTGGTTTGTTTTATTATTTTATTTTCTCCTTGAGTGGCTGTATTGTACGTCATTATAATAACACATCTGCTCATAAAATGGGCATGCAGGACTGCTGTGAAGAATTGAGAGTATGAGCATTTGTTCGCTGTGACAGGTAATATATTGCTTACAACCACATGACAGATTGCTAATAGAGCACAGCTGTCTTACACGTTCTTGATTCTTCCAGCTACTCATCACAGTGGAGTAGGAGATACAGTATGTACAAATAAAATATTTGCCATTTTTTTTTCTATCAGGAAGGAAAGAAAAAAAAAGCCTCAAATAATGCTTTTTGAGATAAACTCTGCAAATAAAAATAAATATTCTCATCAAGATTAAAGACAGTTGAGAACTATGGGAACAAGAAGAGTAAACATTAGATAACTTTTGCCATTTTTGCACTCTGCTTTTGGCTTTAGACTAAGCAACATCTCATTAACCTCACTGCCACTAACCTTCCTTCTTAACCTCTTGGCTGCACCTCTATTCTTTCTCAGGATTGGGGTAAGGTTGAGAGGGGCAGGGGGAGGTGCAGGGGTGTTTGAGAGCCCCTCCTGGGGACTCAGGTTTCTGGGAGGGGAGTTGTGCTTCTGTATTACTTTTCCTTTGTATATTTCTGTATATAACTGTACCTACTGTAAATATCTGCTTGTATATTGTGTTGCTGTAAATAAATAGCTTCATTTATATTCCCAGAGCCCGTCTGAGTTAGCTGGGGCATTTTCTAAAGTGTGGGGGGGCGGGTAACAGCCAAACCACCACAGTTGTTTACACAGATCTGTGTGAAATAAGGATTTTTTTCCCCCACTGCCTTTTATGTTATATTTTTGCATGGAACATGTCTTCAGTTATATGGACATGTGGAACATTACTTGGGCAATGATTTCCAAAGATGAAGAAAGGCTTAGTTCTGATATTGTGCACAAATCAGTCTTATATGTTGCTTTACTCTTCAACTTTCAGAAATGGTTCTGAACAAACCAGACAAAATTCCATTCTTTAATAAGGAAGGCAAGTAATTGAGAGTAATCCCATGCTGTTGAGCACAGTCTACATACCTAGCTAAGGAAGAAATCATTTGTCAGTTTCCCTGATTGCAAACACAGAATTCTCTTCCATGGCTGAGATACTTTAAATAATGTGGATCTTGAAAGACCATTGATGATAGTGGTAATTGCATGGTTATTTTTGGTTTATATTGCATATGGAGCGTTTAGAAAAGGAGATGACTCAACTGCTTTGGAATGGAAGCGTGCTTGAGGAATATAACAAAGGGTCATGCTGACATGCAGGATCATTTTTTCTCAGAGAAGGTTATGAGAAATGATGCTTTCCTGACATTTGGAAAGGAAGACTCAGGATGTTCTCTTGTCTTAGTCATCAGAAAGAGTGTAGAGATGAAAGAATATGCTTGTTGGTTTTTTTTTTTTTTTTTTTGACAACTTTAAAATTGAACTAACAGAATTATTGAAAGTGATTTTTCTTTCTTTGACTTGCAAGTTTTTGTTGTTTCTCATAGAATCATAGAATCAATCAGGTTGGAAGAGATCTCCAAGATCATCCAGTCCAACATATTCACCCAGCCCTAGCCAATCAACTAGACCACGGCACTAAGTGACTCTTCCAGCCTTTTCTTCAACACCCCCAGGGACGGTGCCTCCACCACCTCCCTGGGCTGCCCATTCCAATGGCAAATCACTCTCTCTGGGTAGAGCTTCCTCCTAATATCCAGCCTATACCTACCCTGGCACAACTTGAGACTGTGTCCCCTTGTTCTCTTGCTGGTTGCCTGGGAGAAGAGGCCAACCCCCACCTGGCTACAAAGCCCCTTCAGGTAGCTGTAGACAGTCATGAGGTCACCCCTGAGCCTCCTCTTCTCTAGGCTAAACAACCCCAGCTCCCTCAGCTTCTCCTCATAGGGATTGTGTTCCAGGCCCCTCACCAGCTTTGTTGCCCTTCTCTGGACATGTTCCAGCACCTCAACATCTTTCTTGAATTGAGGGGCCCAGACCTGGACACAGCACTCAAGGTGTGGCCTGACCAGTGCTGAGTACAGGGGAAGAATAACCTCCCTTGTCCTACTGGCCACACTGTTCCTGATGCAGGCCAGGATGCCATTGGCTCTCTTGGCCACCTGGGCACATTGCTGCCTCATCTTCAGCTTACTATCTATCAGTACCCCCAGGTCCCTTTCCTCCTGGCTGCTCTCCAGCCACTCAGTCCCCAGCCTATAGCGCTGCTTCGGATTGTTGTGGCCAAAGTGCAGAACCCTGCACTTGGCCTTGTTCAATCTCATCCCGTTGGCCTCTGCCCACCCATCCAGCCTGTCCAGGTCCCTCTGCATCTGCATTCTCCATCTAATATATGTTGTTAATATATCAATTAAAACTGGCAATTCTTTTTGTTTAAAATAATTAAACTCTTCATAAAGTACTTCTTAACATTCCACAAGATTTTAACCACTTTGTATACTTTTCTTAGTTTCTCCATAAACACTGTCAGTCTGAAAATGCTAAACATCATTGAGTACTTTATAAAAATTCTGGTCATTTGTGCTGATTAGTATTTTGGTGTTTATGCCCATATAAAACTGTATCTGTAAAAGAAAGCTAGCATTTAATTAATCTCAAACTGGACTCTTCACTTCTTTGATGTGTTTTTGCCAGAGCCAAGAGAAATGCTGGGGAAGAGGGGAGATCACCTAAGCCACATTTGATAGTCCATTTAAAGTTTATTCTTGTTTCTACTTTCTTCTGTCTGATGAATTTGCCTTTCTCCATTATTTATCCTGCAGAATTTATATGTTGAGGTCAAGGTATATCATCCAGACAGCATGATGAGTGGTGTAGGAAACCAGAGCTTATAATATATTCTTTTTATTAGTGTGGTGAAAAATCAAGAATGCCAAAGTCCAACAATATTAGTTTCTTACTTTCTGATTTAAGCATACAGTAGTCTACAAAATGTGTAGATTAAAAAAAAAAAAAGGCTCAGTCATCTTCAGTGACTCCATTTAATATAACAGTGAAAAATCAGGAATGAGAGGCAGCAGAACAAATATTTTTGAAGTAGAGTTCACTAAAACTACTTAATTAGGTATTTATATATGAAGATGACTGGCATGAATTTCATAGCTTTTCCAAGTCATAATTTGTGGACATCAGCTTCAGAAGGTATTAATTAATTAATTAATTAATTAATCAATCTATTTATTCACTCATATTTATAAAAGAATGGTGAGGCTTTGGAGCAGGTTTTCCAGAGAAGCTTTGGATGTTCCATCCCTTGAAGTGTTCAAGGCCAGGATGGATGGGACCTTGAGTAACCTGGTTTTGTGTAAACTGCCTCACCTGTGTCAGGGAGGTCTTTAAGGTCCCTTCCAACACAAACTTTTCTATAGATGCATAACAGCATGACTGGTACACAATCACATGTCTTCCAGCAGCACAGTCATGTCCGCTGTATTTAGGTGTCTATGATTTCATGTACTTCTGTCCCGGGTTAGGGTGGATCCCTACCCTGGGAGAATAAACTCACCACAACATAGATTTTTTTGAAAGTCAGGGAAAGATGAAATTATATTTCTTATAGTGTAAGTATAACAGTATAAAGAGAGATAAACTACTAGAAAAGAAAAAAAAAAAAAAAACTTAAGGGCGATGGGGAAGGGGTCAAGCAGTGGCAAAGCAGCAAAATCAGCAGCAGCCAAAACAGCAGCCGGGGAAGATAGCAGGCAGGCACAGCTCAAGCAGCAAAGCCAGCAAAGGGGAAGAACAAGCTCTTGATGCTCCAGTGAAATTATATTAACTTATCCATTGTTGCCATCATATGGCCTATCCCTGGAATGTTCCCTCTCCCCCAGCACAAACGGACACAACTTCCAAGCATAGTCAATCCCAAGCTTTGCAAGCTGAGATTCAGAAACTGAGCAACATTGTCCTTGAGTGGCAGGCACCAGCATCCACATATTAACATGCAAAGATAGTTACACCAGCATGCTTCTTCTAAGTAAAATCAATGCATGCAATATTGACAGTTTCTAAGTACACTTTTCTGCAGTTGATGTCAAAAGACAAAATTGTAAAGCTCTGTCTGGTGTCAGCTATGCTTAAATTGTAGTTCTGTAGTGTTTCAATGCAACTTTTTTGCTAATCTTAAGAATGCCAAAGCCTGCAACTTTTGTAAGATGAACAAGCAGACTCAAATCTTACCTTCTCATGTTTAGGTTGTAGGAAGTGCTATATTTTTTTCTTGAGCATTTTGCATAGCAAAATGTATGAGAACATTTCTGCAATATTGATTAATTCAGTATCAGATTTATTTGTAATCCCAAGATGAATGGCCACGTTTGAGCTGAATGCAGCTGTGAGAGTCATCACAAGTGCTGTATTTAGTTTATTGTTTCCATCAAGCTGTAAAGCAATCAAACAAATCTGCAAATGTTCTTCAAAGAGTGCATCCAGAATGCCACCTCATTAAACATCTCCTTGGTATTTGTTCCATTTCCTACTTTGAATTGCTACATTTAGTTGTAAAAAGACCACTTGTACCAGTGGAATTCTATTAACTCTCTGATCCACTCACACAGAGGTGAAAATAACGGTGACAAGGTAAATAAAAAAATAATGGATCATTTTGATCTGAGTCATGATGGAGAGGCATGGAATGGAAGTTCTACAGTCAAATTAATTTGATACTGGTGGTATTCCCTTCAATCTCCTAACAGGTTGTTGACCAGTGTCATGGATCCATACCCATTTATCTTCTAGATTTCTATTAAATAAAGCAGGCCTCAAATACTCTGATTATATTCATACATTCAAAGTCAAAATTTTGTGTTTTTTACTTTTTTGCTTTCTGTTGAACAATAAACCTGGTGCCAGATTCCCCTGTCCCATGAATTATTCCTAAGCAATCAGGGTTAAGGCAACTCCCATTTAGCTGTGAAGAACCAATGCTACAGGCCACTCACATTCCACCCCTGCTACCATGCAGCTTTGAACACTCTTTCCTGTTACTGGAAAGAGTTCAATTGAGGCTATGAAGATGCTGAGGGGCCTGAAGCATGTGTCTTACAAGGAAAGGCTGAGACAACTGGGGCTCTTCAGCCTGAAAGAGAACAGACTGAAAGGTCATCTTCTTAATGCTGATAAATAGCTGAAAGTTGAGTGTCAGAAGGATGGAGGCAGGCTCTTTCCAGCAGTGGCCAGTAACAGGACAAGGAGGAATAGATGAAAACTAGAACCCAAGAGGTTCCATCTAAGGATGAGGAAAAGCTTCTTTGCTATGAGAGTGCCAGAATCCTGAAGCAGACTGTCCAGAGAAGTTGTGGAGTCTACCTGTCAAGACATTGTGATCCCGGGCAAGCTGCTGTGAGTGATCCTCGTTTAATGGGTGGATGAAGAAGAGGACACTTAGAGGGGACCTTGTCACTCTCTACAACTACCTAAAAGGAAGTCATATTCAGGCAGTGTTCAGGCTCTTCGGCCCGGTGACTAGTGACAGGACAAGAGGTCATGGTCTGAAGCTGCACCAGGGGAGGTTTAGATTGGATAGTAGGAAGCACTTCCTCACAGAAAGGGTGATGGACTGCCCAAGGAGGTGGAGGAGTCACCATCTCTGAAGGTCTTTAAGAAAGGATTGGATATGGCACTTGTGGCATGGTTTAGCTGATGTGCTGTCAGGTCATGGGCTGCATTTGATGATCACAGAGGTCTTTTCCAGCCTCGGTGATTCTGTGATTCTGTGCCTAGGTGATCTCCAGAGGTACCTTACAATTCCATCATCTGTGATTCTAAACCAATTATAATATATTGAATTAAATTCACATCTCTCAAAGCCATGATGAACATGTTGTGGTCATGTATCATATGGCCCCAAATGCTTTGAAAAATATCTTTATTTAAAATGTAAGTAGTGCTGTGCTATTTTTAATTATTCTATCACTACAGGATAGTGCTGCACAGAACTTTAGACTTTATCCATCACAATAATACCCTGAATAAACAGATCAAGATCATAAAGAGGAGCCTTTTTTATCATCTGGGCTTCATGAAAGGCATGGGAATTTATAAGAATTTAAAGATTTTCATTAGGAGTTCAACCAGAGAGACATTTTTAAGCAGTATGATCTGTTTATTTTACTGGTAAAGACATATACATTAATTGCATCTAGAGGTAGGTGATATTGATAGAAAAAGTCTTCTGAATATCCAACATGACATGGCTAGTGGTGATATGGAAAGTGGCTGGGAGGGGGTCTGTGTTGCACACACACACAGAGCTAATCTCACATCTCAGTCTTATAACCTCTGTTTCATGTAATTTCAACAAAGGTTCTGTCTACAGGATTGCAGAAAAGCTAGACTCCAAATTTTAAAAAATATTGTAAAATAGCTATAAAAATACTAGTGAGTAGAAACTGGTTTAAGTATTTTTTCCCACTTAGTTTTACTTTTTCTTTAGTTTAAAGCTATAATGTTATTGCTGAGCATTTAAAAAAAAAAAAAACACAGGAAAATGAAAGAAGTTTTGAAAAGACTAATTTTATAGGTAAGATGATGAAGATTTTTCTGAAGGTCTGTTAAAGAATGAACTAAAAATAACCACTTTTAGTAGGAACAAGCTGGCATTTAATTTTAAGGTAAAATTCATACATATTGTAACAGAGGACAGTCATGCTTTAGGTACTGATCATCACTTTTCACTGTTGATTTCCATTTCAAAATGATGATTATCTGTAAACCAGACTGTTTCTGAAGTCTGTATATGTTTACAATAAAATAATGACTATTAGGGCCCATGGTGCTGGAAGCCAACAAGTGACCAGAAATTAAGCAGCAGAGCTGAATTTTCACCATATAATGCAACAGGTAAACAATCAATTGGTCCCAGTATAAGTTATCATTAAGTTCTAGCTAAAACAAAGTCAGGAAGCAAGCAGATAAATAAATATTTTAGTGCAGTGGCTGTTCATGCGTCTCAAGGATGTTTTGAGATTTTTCCATTTTCCATGTAGTTTAACTCTGTATCATCTCTGTAGACTTGCTTCTACTTGAAGAACCCACCCAAGTGCTCAGACCATGGGTTAATGCACAAGTCAACACATGTCCCTGAAGATGAATGTAAATTATCAATCTCTGGGCACTCTCTCCATTTTCCCCCTGCACAGCTCTGACTTCAGAACTCAAGAACTGTACTTCAGCATGAGGACATTTTGCAATTAGGCATGCACTAGAAACAGTAAATGCGCTGAAGGTGCTTCTCTGAATTTGTTCAGAAGCTGGGGATGATTGATGAATTCTCAAATGAAATTTTGAAATAAACTGAGGCTCAGATTTTTAATTATTTTACATCTTAGTGATGTCCCTTGAGTACTGTGTTCAGTTCTGGGCCCCCCAGTTTAGGAGGGACATTGAGATGCTTGAGCGTGTCCAGAGAAGGGCAACGAGGCTGGTGAGAGGCCTTGAGCACAGGCCCTACAAGGAGAGGCTGAGGGAGCTGGGATTGTTTAGCCTGGAGAAGAGGAGGCTCAGGGATGACCTTATTGCTGTCTACAACTACCTGAAGGGTGGTTGTGGCCAGGAGGAGGTTGCTCTCTTCTCTCAGGTGGCCAGCTCCAGGACGAGAGGACACAGCCTCAGGCTGTACCAGGGGAGATTTAGGCTCGAGGTGAGGAGAAAGTTCTTCACTGAGAGAGTCATTGGACACTGGAATGGGCTACCTGGGGAGGTGGTGGAGTCGCCGTCCCTGGGGCTGTTCAAGGCAAGACTGGACGTGGCACTTGGTGCCATGGTCTAGCCTTGAGCTCTGTGGTAAAGGGTTGGACTTGACGATCTGTGAGGTCTCTTCCAGTCCTGATAATACTGTGATACTGTGATTTTACTTTTTTTTTTTTTTTAATGCTACTTGCTGTCCAAAAGCACAACTATCACTTCCCCAACATCAGTGTAAAATACACACCTCACACACTATAAAGTTTATCAATTATTGCCTTCAGACTATTATTTGATGCAGATAGACATCACATTTCCTTTTTGTGGTTAACTATTTTTATTTCCAAAACATTCAGAACTGTAGGTGTGTTTCTTGGTATTCAGTAATCACTCTTAAGTGCTCTTATGGAATGCAGCTATGGTACATCATCTGCAAAACAAAACAGAAGTTAGCATTAACTCTTTATTACAAAACAAATAGCAGAAAGGAAACTGTTTCTCTTACAGAAGTCAAACAATATTATCTATGATGTGTTATCTTTCTGCACTCACTTTCCACTTCAGATATGAAGAGAAGCAAAGAAAACAGAATTTTGTTCAAGGTATGGAAAACATTTGCTGATGTTGGTGATAATCACATTAACATATTTATAGGTAGTCATTTATACATATACTTAACAAAAGATTACACAAAACATGATGGAAGTAAACTACATTTTCACTTGTGTTTTCTTTTAAAAAGAAGGAAAAAAAAGATAATGCCAAAATTTGACCCTGATGCCATCCATTAAACTCTCCATTTTTTTTTAATTCGGAAGTTAATTTAATTCAAATATGTTTCAGCAATGGGAAATGTCTCTGTGAAATGACAGAATACCTTTTGTAAAACTAATGGCCTATTTCACAGCGATGGTGGAATGTCATGCAATTTTCAGCACAGATCAAGTACACTGATTTGAGTTTTCTTAGCATCTCTTCAGTAGGAGACAGCCAGTGGATAGGGGTGCAGGCAACACACCTCATAGCCTTAAGGGAATATGTTCTCCATGGAGCAGGGATACCTCAGTATTAGTGGAACTTTAATCATAGAATTGTAGAATCATCATCATTGGAAAAGACCTCTATCCCACACCTCCATGACCACTAGAGCAAGTCCCAAAGTGCCACATTGTGCTGGTTTGAGGCTAACTGGAATATTTTAACCAGAAAAATTAGATCATTGGCTGTAAAAAGAAAATAATAGTGATGTCTATATCATTCATTGGTTCTGTTGAGGGACGCAGTCAAAACATAAACAAAATCTCTCACTTCTTTGATCTGTGTGTCTCGCTGCATGTTGCCTTCACTAGTCTGCATGAAACCTGTGTAACTTGATCTAATAATTTCCTTCTAACGCCTTTATTGCCTGACTATAACCACCTTTCAGGTAACCATAAAGACCAATAAAGCCTTCTCTTAACCTCCTATTCTTTGGGCTAAACAATTCCAGGTCCTTCAGCCATTTCTTCTAAGACAGGCTCACCAAACCCCTCAGCAGCTTCACTGCCCATCTCTGGACATGATCCAGCGCCTCAGTGAGCCTCTTGCAATCACACCAGTGCTGAGTAGAGGAGCACAATCATGTTTGCATTTAATGATCTGAAAGGTCTTTTCCCACCAAAATGATTTTAGGAGTCTATGACATATCTGATGCTATTTACAGAAGGTTCAAGGGAGTAATTGCAATTCCCTTCAAGTCCAGTAACACACAATTGGGCTCTTGTGGGAACTGCACTGAAATTATTTTGACTTTTCAATATGGTTCATTTTTTTCCTGGCTGCCCACCACTGTACATCACACGCAGCAAAACAACAGGAAACAGAGGCAAGAAGAGCATGCTTCTAACCCAGATAGTGAAAGTGAAATGAGGACCTGCCCTCTTGGTCTTCCCATCATTTCGCACCACACTGACAGTCCCATAATATACTCTTTCTGACTTCCCATTGAGATCTGGAGGCAAAGAGCACTGCTTTCTTACTAGTAGGGTTGTAATGAAGAATGTTCTTGTCACTTTACACAGATGTTGTGCAAGTTTATCACATCCTAAGCATCTAATGGCTTGGGGGGTTATTTTGATTGAGATGGGAAAGAAAATTATATGCATAGTGTCGAGGTAGGCCTGGTAGGCCAAAATAAGCTTATACATGTCCTGGCTTTCCCAGACATGTTTTTCTGCTCTCCTCCCTTTTGTTCTGGGGAGAAGCAACTGTGGGAAAGAGGACAAAGAACCTGAAGCCACAGTGTCTAAGGACTCTGGTCTGCCCAGAATTGTTTTGCTCCTGTGGTAAACAAGGTACACACACTTAGCGTGCACCTGCCTTGTGCATGGTCTATGCTTTTCCCAAATTTGGGTAAAACAAGCTTACAGTTTCACCTAATTTGGTCAAGCTTGGCTAACAACCATTCTGACTGGCTATTCTGTGTCCAAAGGCCCATCAGTCTAGGGATGTACTGATAAAACAATATTAATTTTGGAAAATACAATCTTGCATTAATTAATTAACCCTTCACACAATAGCCCCAAAACTGGCTTACATTTTCAGTAGCTTACACAACTCCAATGAAGAGTAGACAACATGTAGGTGATGTAGGTGTCTTGGTATTGGCTGGCTGTTTTTGGATGGCAGTATGTGTTTCTTCTTCACAGATTTTCCCACTTCAAAGCATGTTTCCCTGGTTTCCTGTAGCACAAGAGTATGGAAAGGCTGCACTGCTGCAGACGGTGTGAAGTGCCTGCAACACACAAGTTAACACCATTTTTTCATACATTGTGGTGCTTTTTAAAGAAGAAACCCTCTGACTAGTGGGAAGTCACAGGTACATGTTACAGAGACCTATCTGTTGCTTGTCACGTTGAAACTGGTTGTTTGTTTTATCAGACTATGATTGCAACCATCTGCCTATGGAAGCCACTTAGAATCATAGAATCATAGAATCAACCAGGTTGGAAGTGACCTCCAAGATCATCCAGTCCAACCTAGCACCCAGCCCTATCCAGTCAACTAGACCATGGCACTAAGTGCCTCATCCAGGCTTTTCTTGAACACCTCCAGGGACGGTGCCTCCACCACCTCCCTGGGCAGCCCATTCCAATGGGAAATCACTCTCTCTGGCAAGAACTTCCTCCTAACATCCAGCCTATACCTACCCTGGCACAACTTGAGACTGTGTCCCCTTGTTCTATTGCTGGTTGCCTGGGAGAAGAGGCCATCCCCCACCTGGCTACAATGTCCCTTCAGGTAGTTGTAGGGTTCTGCATAATTCTTGTATTTCATGCATTATATTGCTCCAGATACTCAGCAACCTTGTTTACAGCAGACTTGATTTTTTAGAAGGACTGGTCTATATGAATTTTCTCCAGTTATTCCTGTTTCAAGCACACCAGTTAAAATTTTACATTTTTACTCTTCCAGTGAAAAAAGCTTGGAAACAGAATTGAGACAAACTTATAATGTTGGTTGTTTTTTGGTGGTTTTTTTTTTTTTTTCCCCCCAGGAGTCACAAGCTTTTACATTTTTTTTCATCTGAAACAAGAAATCAAGGAAGGTGGGTATCTGAAAATGTTGGTGAGTCCAACTTAACCTCCCTGCTTGTTACAGAACATAAAACCAGCTAAGACCTGGCTGGTTTGGAGTTTAATTCTATGGCAGCAATTATCGCTGTTTTTTGCTCCTGACTGCTTTAAAATAACATAGTGTGTATTTACTTGCTGTCAAGTTCTGGAGAACAGAGATTTACCATATCTCTGCCTAGAGGAGCAAGATCTGTTCTTAAAGATCTCTATTTCATGACATTAAGGTGCAAGCAAAACCAGATATCACCACAAAAATATTTATTAAAGGATAAAGTTGAACAAAACACAGAGAGAGAGAGAGAATAGGGGAGAGAGAAAGAGAAGGAAAAATGGGGAAAAAGAGAAGCAGGAAAGGAAAAGAGCAGGGATTACATTACCATCAGCCAAAGATGAGGGGGGAGAGAGAGAATTGTGCGTGCCCCAGGGATGTTCTTCAGTGGAGCTTATCAGGATTTCCTCCAGAAGAAGACTTCTGGAGTTGTTCTGCAGTTGTTCCTCGAATTCTTCTGGTGGAGGTGTACTGGTGGAGGTGTTCCTCTTGGCAGGCATTGCTCATGTTTTTTTTTAGATCGGTGTCCAGGTGCAGCTCCCCAGGAAATCATCCTGTTTATTCTCATGCATTCTCAGCGGGTCAAGCAGCAGCACCAGGGAGGGCCTCTGCCTCCTCCCTGCACTGCTTACTTGTCCATACCCCAAATACACATAAGTCTTTTCTCTTCGGGGTAGCTGATGTAAGGCATGCACATCCTGGACATTCAAGCCAGGCTGAGGTCTGGGAAGTCCACAGAGGCACTGTGTCTCTGTTGTTTTGCAACCCTGAGCTTTCAGCTAGACACCTCGCCTGAGCCCAGGATGGCAACAAAGGCAAACTTTATATTTGTTGATTTGAACAAGGGAAAGGCAATTTAGACTCTGACACTTCCTAATATAATTTAAGTCAGGCTACTGAAAGTGTAAGCTTTTACTCCTCAGCGGTTGTTAAAATGCCATTAGAGACTGTAATATTTACACATTACATAAAGAGTAATTATGTTGACATGAGGCAATAATGATGATGATGATATCAAGCATCAGCTGTGTGAACAAAAATGCACACTACTTATTTTAAACATCAGATGAAGTAAACGGGAATTTAAGTATCTTTTTGGGATCATTTTGTTAAAGTCAGTATAAATAATTCTTTAAATTGTATTCTTCATTAGAAGATGCAGAAAATTACTTTCAAACATTTGTCACAGTGTGGGTACTACAGCAGCACTGATGTTATTACTTCAGAGGTAGCTAACTGAGAAACACATTAGGTAAGATGTATTTTAAAATGCATATCAGGAGAACATTTTAAAATTTCATGTCCCTCTTGAAACGCTGTAGGTACTTACTATGCTTGTTCTCAGCAGAGTCTACTGCAGCACTGATAAGGACCTCCTTCACACCTCTAAGTATTTAATTGGTATCTATGAGAAAGATGACATAAGACTTGTTTAGCAGGGCTTGTTATGACAGGACAAGGGTTGATGGCTTCAAACTAAAAGAAGGGGATTCAGACTGGAGAGAAGGAAGAAATGTTTCACACTGAGCATGGTGAGACACTGGCTCAGGTTGCCAGTAGAAGCAGTAGATGCCTCACCCTTGGAACCATTCTGGGTCAGGCTGGACAGAGCTTGGCGCAATCTGCTCTAGTTGAAGATGTCCCTGCTGACTGCAAGGGAAGTTGGACTAGACGGCCTTTAAAAGTCCTTTCCAAGTCAGTCTATGGCATATGATTCTATGAGAAATCCCTTTTTGCGCATCTCACAAGATTTTTAATGAAACATCTACCAAACTGGACATGACAAAAACCCAGTGATGGAGTCAGAGACCTTTCCAGTTTTTGCTGTGTTTTCTCTGGTAACTCAGCAGAAGTGGTTCCTTCAACTCATTGAGCATTATCCCCTCCTTCGGCCTCTCAGGATACAGCCTAACTACCCAGTGCCCTGGAGGCAGAGACTCTCTCAGTCTACAGTATCTGTATGTTGCATGAAATTGTTCTACTTTGCTGAGCCATGAAAATATCAGCCATGGATAAGGCAGTAGTTGAGAAAGAGGGAAGGGCTCAGGTGGTGAAATGTACATCAGACATAAGGTCATACCTCAGCAGGTGTGATATCTTAAGATGAAGCACCCAAATGTGATGAGAGAAGGGAAGAGGCTGGGTATCATGAGGATCTCTCCACGTATAGTTTAGGAAGACAATTTGCTACCAGTTCTGCCACTCATGGTTGAAGGTCAAGATTTGCATCCCAGGATCTAAAACCATATTGGAGATTTTGATTGATAGGATGGCTGCATCTCAGAGTCTGTTAGAGCAAGAGCTGGCACCAATTAAAAAATGTGTAGGAAATTGTAGAAAACTAGGAACTGACTCTTGAACAGATAGTACAAATCTTAATTAGCCTTTGTCCTCTGTCACGAGCCTTCCTCAACAGTTTGCCTGCCACAACATGGAGAAAAAGCAGTATTTGCATCCAGGTTGTGATGGTGTCATGGAGGGCCTGTAGGCCTGAAGAGGGGCTTCTTTATGCCCCTGCATGCCTGGACATGTTTTTCTGCCAGGACCCCCGGTAGTAAATAGGGTTGTGTAACAAACACACATCCAGCCTGTGTATCCCTGGGATCCTCCCATGTGATCCCCATATTTGGGAGAGTCCAGGCAAAGAGCCTCCTGCCTATTATGGTAAAGTTTGGCTTACTGCCAACCTGATTGGTCACTGGTGGCCAAAGGGACACATTAATCTCGGCCCACAGTCTATAAAGAGATGTGCACAAGAGCCCCACGTGTTCAGACTCAGTTCAGATTCAGCTGTTCAGATCCAGCTCTCTGACCCACCTGCAAGGATCAGCTAAGCTCTAACCTGCACCCGAAGTGCTCAGCCACTCATATCCACATGCTCAGAAGCCCTTGCAGTGCTCCAGTGCTCACTCATGCTTTGATTCAATTCGAGCTAACCTGACTGCGTACCTTAGAAGCAGAGCACATTCAAGCCTGCACGCCTTTATCTATATATGGAGCCAATAGCCTCCTAATCTAGACCAGCATCAGCTGTGAGTATTTGCAAGCTATCTTGATTTATCTACGGAGCTCAGTCTCCCAGCAGCCTGGCACACTGCATGCCATTCTCTCTCCTGGAGAGAACCAGGAAAGCAGACATCTGGATTGTCTGTTAACCCACACACCCACGGCCTGAACCCATATGCAGAAGACCATGCCAGAGCCAGCATGGACATTCTTCTCCTGTTCCGGGAATCCTGCCAGCTGATTGTCCCTGGACGCAGTATCCAGAAGGGAACAGCATCATCGAGGCAGAGACTATCCCATGCCAGGAGAAAGGTTAGAGAAAACCTGTTTACCCCAGAGACTGGGAAGATTTATCATTTCCCTCTCAAGCCGGGAAGATTCCAGCCCCACAGAGTCCACAGGCAAAGCCCCTGTAAGTCCGGACACTGGGCACAGGCTGAGACACAGCCCTGGGAGGGTGATTAATAATTAAGAGCAATGCTTCTAAGTAAGTTTCAATTCCTCTGTAGTATAAGTTGCCTCTGCCTTAGAGCAGACAGAGTTTCAGCTCACCTTGCTGGGCAAACAGCATAGTTCTCAAGCAACATTAAGCCAGAAGGGAAATCTCTCTCTGTAAATAGTTTGAAAAAGTTTTGCTAGTTATTGACTAAATCCCTGTATATATTATATTTCTAAATTGTTTTCATAACCTTGCAAAAAAGAACTAAACAGTGGTTGGGTGTGGCAAGAGTTTGTAAATATTAATTTTTTAAAAATATATTTTTATATAAAATTAATACCACCTCAAATTAATTTCTCACCTCCACCAAATAGGCGTAGGCACTGTGAACCCCCTCTGCAACAGATGGATAGCCCTAGTTGGAAGGCACTACTACACCAGCTGTAATGAATTATAAAATAATTAATAATTAATTATAAGAAGAAAAGATCAAGGATTGTTCCCACCAATCTTAACCATTTTATTGATATTCAAGCATAGTAAGTTGGGGTTATTTTCTTGCATTTGGCATTTTCTTCTGAATGTCTATTCTGATTTGTTTTGGCCTCCTCCCAAATCTGCTTCAAGTATCAAGTGTCAGTTCTAAACTCCATTTCCCCTATAAAAAACCAAAGATGAGAAATAATTACATTTAAGAGCACTGCATAGAAAAAAGAGAGCTGTAATGAACTGTGATGGTTTGGGTGTTACCTGCCCCCTTCCCCCCTCCCCCCCCCCACTTTGGAAATCACCCAGACAAGACTCAGCTGGCTTGGGAAGTTGAATGAAGCTTATTATTTACAGCTTAGCACAATATACAGGCAGATATTTACAGTATATATAGTTATATACAGAAATATACAAGGTAAAAGGTAATACAGAAACATAGCAGTCCTCCCAGAAACATGAGTCCCCAGGAGGGGCTCCCAATCACTCCTTCACCTTCCCCCTACCCCTCTCAACCTTACCCCAGTCCCAAGGAAGAATGGAGGTTCAGCCAGGGGGTTAGGAAGCAAAGTGGATTATTCAGAGAAACGGCAGAGAGGTTAGAGAGAGATGCAGCTCATAGCTCCCCAGCATTAGATGTACTTCATCTATGTTCTGATTCTTATTCTTATACATCTCAGCAAGCCAATGGGTGAAGTAGACATCACCATTGTTTTCCTTTCACAGCCTGTGATCTAATCCTTCTCACCAAAACATTCTAACTAGGCTCAAACTAGCACATTAACTTCTGTGGGAAGACATAGAGCAAAATGATAGCTTTAAACAGACATATCTTATGAGCTGCTTGAACAGACCATTTGCACATACCGCTTGTATGCAAGGTCTTACAGTGAAGTGTTTAGAACTCCTTGCTGCAAGAGACAATATGCCAAATATGCGGTGTGGAGACAGCCCAGAGAACTCATTACACTGCAAGCTGTGGGTCTGAGAGACACATATATACATTTTCCTTAGCCTAATACTTGAGACTAATGCAAATAACATCTTCATGCCATATGACTATAGATCCTCAGGTCAAAGGAGGGTAAAGAAAGAAAAGTTTCGCTGGACTTAGACCAAGTCACAGATATAAGAACAGGAGTGTCTGTGTATACCAATATCATTAATTACTTCCCTGAAGCTCTCTAGGAGTAACGTTTGCTCTTGCAATCTCCAGCTGATATATCAACTGATATATCAACTCTTTAGAAGTCAATACACTGGTATTGAATGTATTTAGCAAGGTTTGTAATTCATTCTGTTTCAGAGTTACTGTTGTAAAACATTACAGCTTGGGCTTGTATTCAGACTACTAGAGATCTAGTCCAGCACCAGTAGGTTCACCCAGAGCAGGCTGCAAGATGCCATCAGTCAAAGCCAAAATATAACAAAGCACCTATGCACATCCCTACAAAACATAACTTTAATACAATAAAACTATTTGTTGATAAAAGAAAGAAAAAGTACTTGTGAACTTCAAAACTGCTTTTCTTACTGAAATTCTGTGTATCCCATGATCAAAAAGAGAGCATGAACATTGAGGAAGTTTTGGGGAAAAAGAGGAAAATCTTTCAATATAGACTGCACATAGCTTACTTTCAAGCACAAGGGTAAAACAGCATTTTACCAGCAGAGGAACTTAAATAAAGGTACTTTGAGTCCTTATGAAAGGTCATGAAAGACTGAATACTGTCTTTTTACATATATATCTATATAAATATATACATATACAAGTTACTTGGGTAACCTGCATTATTGTCCTGGTAGTCTTGGATGGGCCAAAATAGGCCTTTATGTGTACTGGCTTGCCCAGACATCTTTTTCTGCTCTCTCTCCTGTTCTGGGGAGAAGTAACTGCAGGAAAGAGGATAAAGAACCTGGAGTCACTGAGTCTAAGGACTCTAACCTGCCCAGATTTGTTTATATCCTGTGGTAAACAAGGTACACAGGCTTAGCTTGTGCTTGCCTTGTGTGAGGCCTATGCTTTTCCCAAATTTGGGTAAAGCAAGCCTATGGCTTCACCTGATATGGTCAACCTCAGCTAACTACCATTCTGATTGGCTATTCTGTGTCTAAAGGCCCATTTGTCTCGGGCTGTATTGATAAAAAGGAGATGAACAGGTAACACAATGTGCTCTGCTGTTGTATTCTTGGTTGCTGCTTGTTACTACCTGTTGCCATCTCTCTCTACCTCTAGCAGTGATTCTGCCATTGCCTTCTGAAGCATTATGCTTTGCTAAACTATAAGTTAGCGATCTTGAAGTGCCTGGAAGCTCTATTGCCTTGAGTTTACCAGGAATAGGCTCTAAATGTCTCTACACGATCGGCCTTCATAACCAGCATGATACTGTGCTAAGACTGCACACTGCGAGACATCTTGCCTACACCTCCAGGAAGTCCTGGAGATACACAAATCATCCAGAGAGTCAGGATCACGTCAGAGAAAATCTACCTCCTTTCCTCAGCATCCTGTGAAGCCTGAGAAGCGTCATAAGTCTCAGTGGCTGACTAGACAGTAATAGAATTCCCTGAAAGCGTTTGGCTGCTGTCTGAAGCAGTAGTTAGTCCTGGGCAATCGTGAGACTAGTATTTTGTGAGTAAATACTTAAAGCCTCTTGTAATTCACCAACTGCCTTCTGCTATAGGTAGCAAAAAGCTCTCTGAGTCCATCTAGTGGGCAAGCAGTACTGACCACAGGAACTTTCTCTTCCAGTTCAATTAATGTTTATATATTTTTGCTAGTTATTTCTAGACATAGTTATTCCTCTGTATGTTCCCATGACTGTACGAAGAACTGATTATTATTACAATTAGTGGTGGGATGGTGAGAGTTTTTAATACCAAAATTAATAAACTATATTAATTTTGGAAATATAATATATTAATTAATGGCCCCTCCATAACAATTATCAAAATTCATTGAGTGGTATTTTCATTATACAGTGAAACTGAGTTTGGCTCTGCATATCCTGGGTTTCTAAGGCCATTACAAGATATTAAAAATGTGCCTCCAGCAAGTACTAAGATTTTGTAAATGAAACCCTTCAACTTTTACATAAGTGCTGGGAGAATTCTGCAAAACATTAGAGCTATAATGTAAGAAGACAGGACTTTACCTTGTATAAACTTTAAAGGCAGGGAAGGATTTGCAACGTCTTTCACAACTGAAAGATTTGCAGTGTCTTTTGCAGCTGGAAAAGTGTCCTGATCTGAGGTAGACCAGAACTACTTCTGTTCAGGGATTTGACTTCTCACCTCAGTCTGTGCTTAGTGATGAAAGGAAGAAAGGAAACATTACACCCATTTTTATAAAGGGTAGAGAGAGGGACATTGGGAACTATTGAGCTGTCAGACTCACTTCAGTGCCTGGGAAGATCATGGAACAGATACTCCTAGATGCCATGCTAAGGAACATGGAAGACAGGAAGGCGATTCAAGACAGCCAGCATGGCTTTACCAAGGGCAAATCATGCCTGACCAACCCAGTGGCTTTCTATAATAAGATGAATGTTTCAGTAGATAAGGGATGACCTATGGATGTGATCTATCTGGACTTCTGCAAGGCCTTTGACACAGTCCTCCACAACATCATAGAATCATAGAATCATAGAATCAACCAGGTTGGAAGAGACCTCCAAGATCATCCAGTCCAACTTAGCACCCAGCCCTATCCAGTCAACTAGACCATGGCACTAAGTGCCTCATCCAGGCTTTTCTTGAAGACCCCCAGGGACGGTGCCTCCACCACCTCCCTGGGCAGCCCATTCCAATGGGAAATCACTCTCTCTGTGAAGAACTTCTTCCTAATATCCAGCCTATACCTACCCTGGCACAACTTGAGACTGTGTCCCCTTGTTCTATTCCTGGTTGCCTGGGAGAAGAGGCCAACCCCCACCTGGCTACAATGCCCCTTCAGGTAGTTGTAGACAGTAATAAGATCACCCCTGAGCCTCCTCTTCTCTAGGCTAAACAGGCCCAGTTCTCTCAGCCTCTCCTCATAAGATTTGTGCTCCAGGCCCCTCACCAGCTTTGTTGCCCTTCTCTGGACACGTTCCAGTACCTCAACATCTTTCTTGAATTGAGGGGCCCAGAACTGGACACAGTACTCAAGGTGTGGCCTGACCAGTGCTGAGTACAGGGGAAGAATAACCTCTCTTGTCCTACTGGCCACACTGTTCCTGATGCATCCCAGGACACCGTTGGCTCTCTTGGCCACCTGGGCACATTGCTGCCTCATCTTCAGCTCACTATCTATCAGTACCCCCAGGTCCCTTTCCTCCTGGCTGCTCTCCAGCCACTCAGTCCCCAGCCTATAGCGCTGCTTGGGGTTATTGTGGCCGAAGTGCAGAACCCTGCACTTGGCCTTGTTAAATGTCATCCCATTGGCCTCTGCCCACCCATCCAGCCTGTCCAGGTCCCTCTGCAGGGCTCCTCTACCTTCCAACAGATCAACACCTGCTCCTAGCTTGGTGTCATTTGCAAACTTACTGATGCTGGACTCAATCTCCTCTTCCAGATCATCAATAAAGATATTGAACAGGACTGGGCCCAGCACTGATCCTTGGGGAACACCACTAGTGACTGGCTGCCAACTGGATGTGGCACCATTCACCACCACTCTCTGGGCTCTGCCATCCAGGCAGTTCTTGATCCAGCACAGAGTGAATCTGTCCAAACCATGAGTCGCCAGCTTGGCTAGGAGCTTCTTGTGGCAGACAGTGTCAAAGGCTTTGCTGAAGTCCAAGTAGACTACATCCACAGCCTTCCTCACATTCACCAGGCGGGTAACCTGATCATCAAAGGAGATCAGGTTGGTGAGGCAGGACCTGCCCTTCCTAAACCCATGCTGGCTGGGCCTGATCCCTTGGCTATCCTGTAGGTGCTTTGTGATGGCACCCAAGATGACCTGTTCCATGACCTTGCCTGGCACTGAGGTCAGGCTGACAGCTCTGTAGTTTTCTGGCTCCTCCTTATGACCCTTCTTGTGTATGGGAATCACATTGGCCAACTTCCAGTCTTCAGGGACCTCTCCAGTGAGCCAGGACTGTTGATAAATGATGGAGAGTGGCTTGGCCAGCTCAGCTGCCAGCTCTCTCAGCACCCTAGGGTGGATCTCATCCGGTCCCATGGACTTGTGAGGATCCAAATGACGCAGCAGGTCCCTTACTGCTTCCTCATGGATTAGAGGGGGACTGTACTGGTCCCTGACTCCATCCACCACTTCAGGAGTCCAGCTGTCCTGGAGACAACCTGTCCCACTAGTGAAGATTGAGGCAAAGAAGGTGTTAAGCACCCCTGCCTTTTCCTCATCCTTTGTCACTATGTTCCCCTCTCTATCTAACAAGGACTGGAGGTTGTCCTTGGCCCTTCTCTTGCCATTCATATATTTAAAGAAACACTTTTTATTTTCCATGACAGCCGTGGCCAGCCTGAGCTCCAAGTGGGCTTTTGCCTCTCTAATTTTTCCTCTACAAGACCTAGCAACTTCCTTGAAATTCTCCTGGGACACCTCCCCTCTCTTCCAAAGGTGATACACTCTCTTTTTAATCTTTAATTCCTTCAGCAGCTCCCTGCCCATCCAGCCTGGCTGCCTCCCTCGTCGGCTCATCTTCCGGCTCAGTGGCACTGCCTGCTCCTGTGCCTTCAGGAGTTCTTTCTTGAAGTAGGTCCAACCTTCCTGGACCCCTTTGTTTCTAAGGGCTATTTCCCAAGGAACTTTCTGAATTAGTTCCTTAAATAGGCTGAAGTCTGCCCTTCGGAAGTCCAGTGTGGAGGTTCTGTTGATGCCCCTCCTGGTTTCTCCATGGATTGAAAACTCTCTAATTTCATGGTCACTGGACCCCAGGCAGCCTCCAACCACCACATCCCCTACCAGCCCCTCTCTATTTGTGAGCAGCAGGTCAAGCAGGGCTGCCTCCCTGGTAGGCTCACGTAACAGCTGGGATAGGAAGTTGTCTTCCACACATTGCAGAAACCTTCTAGACTGCCTCTTCTCTGCAGTGTTTAAGTCCCAGCAGATGTCTGGTAGGTTAAAGTCGCCCACCAGAACAAGGGCAGATGATCCTGAGGCAGCCTCCAGTTGTTTAAAGAGTAATAAATCAACCTCTTCTTCCTGGTTGGGTGGTCTGTAACAGACTCTAACCAGGATATCAGCCTTATTGACCTTCGCCTTAAGTCTCACCCATAATGACTCAACTTGATCATCTTTGATTTCTACCTCCATGACATCCAGAGCATTCCTAATATACAGAGCCACTCCCCCGCCCTTTCTCCCTTGCCTGTCTCTCCTGAAGAGTCTGTAGCCATTGATTACAGCACACCAATCATGTGAGCCATCCCACCACGTTTCAGTGATGGCGACAATATCATAGTTTTCCTCCAGCACCAGAGCTTCCAGCTCCTCTTGTTTGTTACCCATACTGCATGCATTAGCGTACATACACTTCAGCTGGGCTGCTGCTTTTACTCCTAGCTCTAGCCTACCATCCTCAGTTTCCTTTGATTTATCTCTAGTGCTGTCATGTTTAACCTCCTCCTCCTTCCATTCTAGTTTAAAGCCCTCTCAACAAGCCCAGCCAGCTTATGTGCCAGGGTCCTTCTCCCCTTCTGTGATAGTTGTATCCCATCTGCTGATTGCAGACCTGTGGCAAGATGAAGTTCCCCAAGATCAAAGAATCCAAAGTTATGTTGGAGGCACCAACCTCTGAGCCACTTGTTCATCAAATATGCTTTCCTATTCTTCTCTGTATTCCAGCCTGTAACTAAGGGTATAGAGGAAAAGATTACCTGTGCCCCTGTTCCCTCAACTGTTTTCCCCAGTGTCTTAAAGTCCCTTTTGATAGCTTTTAGCCCTCTGTTATTAATCTCATCATTCCCTGCCTGTATAACTAATAAGGGATATTAATCAGAGGGCTGCACTACAGTAGGCAGCCTCCTGGTAACATCCCTGACCCGGGCTCCAGGGAGGCAGCAGAGCTCCCTGTGGAAGGGGTCTGGCCGGCATATGGGGCCCTCTGTTCCCTGCAGAAGGGAATCACCAATAATAATCACCCTCCTCTTTTTCTTCTGGGTACTTGTTCTGATGCGAGGGGGCAACTGATTTGTCTCAGTTGCCCTCCCAGCCGGTGATGCTTCTGCCTGCTCCAGGATCACCTCATCCTCAACCTCTAGTGCCCTATATCTGTTATGTAAGGGCAGCTGGGGATGTGAAGATGGCTGGAAGGGTTTTTCCTTGCCCCTTCTGGCAGGCACCTGCATCCATTCTTCTTGGTTGCTCTGTTCGTCTCCCTCTGGCAAGGGGGACTGCAGAGCATGTTGCTCTTTTGTACCTTCCCTTTCAGCCTTCAGTCGTTCCACCTCTCCCTTGAGTTCAGCCACCAGGTTGAGCAGACAATCAATCTGCTCACACCTAATGCAGCCATTGCCTGTGTCGAGTGCCAGGCTCCAGCACTCCTCACATCCAGACGTCTGGACGCCTGCATTCCTACAGGTGGGCTCTGTTTGGGTGCCCACAGTTTTACAAGTATTATACAGCTTGGACCTAGTTCGAACCATGTCTGCTATCCTGAAGGTCCGAGGGGAGTTGTTAGGTGTGGTGTGTTTGTGGTTTTTTTTTTTTTTTTTTTTTGTTTGTTTTTTTTTCTTTCTTTCAGCGGTGCGCGCTGCGCTGCGCTCAGCAGAGACACCTGCTAGCCTCGGTCCTGCTCTCCTGCCAAACCAGGCTGTGGCTTCGACTCTGCCGCTCCTCGTTTAAATCTGCCGCTCGCCAGGCACTGCCCTCTGACTCACCTTCCTGCTTGCCAGGTTGGAGAGATACAGATTTAATGGGTGGAATGTTCAGTGGATAAGGAATTGATTGGATAGTCATATCCAGAGGTCAGTGCTTGATGGCTTGAAGACCAGATGGAGAGCAGGAACAAATGGTGTCCCTCAAGGGTCATACTGGGACCTATGCTGTTTAATATTTTTGTCAATGCTATAGACAGTGAGATCAAGTGCACCTTCGGCAAGTGTGCAGATGATACCAAGCTGAGTGGTGCTATTGATAAGCCAGAGGAAGAGGATGTGATCCAGAGACCTGGGCAAACTGGAGAGGTGGGCCCAGGTGAAAATCATGAGGTTCAACAAGAGTAAGTGCAGTGTTCTGCACCTGGGCTGAAATAATGCTCATTATCAATACAGACGAGGGGATGAGGAGACAGAAAACAGCCCTCTGGAAAAGGATTTGGGGGTGTTGATGGATGAGCAGACAGCATAAGCTTGCAGCCCAAAAGTCAAATGGCATCATGGGCTGCATCAAAAGATCACTGCCAGCAGATCCAGAGAGGTGATTCTGCCAGTTCACTGTGCTCTGATGCCTTAGGGAAAGGAAACCTCACAACACGCGAAGTGTTATCAGGTATGTTTAATCAGAACTGGCTGATAAGGAAAGGTCATCCTCCAAAGCCCTTGTACAACTTTACCTTGTGCAGGTGAAATGTTTATACTACAAAATCATACATATTCAGTAGAGGGGTAGGGGTAATACAATTAGTTCTGGGAATAGGTGGAGTTATTACAATCAGTTCCTGGAACTCATTTCCATAATGTCCCACCTTTTTACGCATCCTCATTGCCGCCTGGTGGTTGATTTTTGGGATCTTCGAGAGGAAGGCCAATGTCTTCCTCAGTCCAACTTCTCTACCTTTCATCCACTTAGCATCAGTTGTGAGTCATATTATTGGCTGGAGTCACTGATGTGCTCATCTTTGAATACAGTATTCTTCTTTTCCATGAGAATGCTTCAAGACCCTCTCAAGCTTAACCCACCTTCTTTGTGTTTATCTGATTGATGATGCTTTATATAAGTGCTCATATAGTTAATGATTTAACTAGGTTCCTATACTCTGTGTTCTCTATCCCTTTTTCCCATATCACTGGTAAGACCTCACCTGGAGTATTGAATCCAGGGCTGAAGCCTTCAGTGTAGGAAGGACATAGACCTGATGATGTAGGTCCAGAGGAGGGCCATAAAAATGACCAGGGGGCTGGAGCACCTCTGCTACAAAGACAGGCTGAGGGAGCTGGAGTTGTTCAACCTTGAGAAGAGGCTCCAGGGAGATCTAATAACAGCCTTCCACTACCTGAAGGAGATTACAGGAAGGGTGGAGAGAGACTGCTTACAAAGGCCTGTGGTGATAGGACAAGAGGCAATGGCTTCAAACTAGAGAACAGCAGATTTAGATAGGATGTTAGGAGCATGTTCTTTACTATAAGGGTGGTGGAACACGAACACATTGCCTGGGGAGATGGTTGGGGCCCCACACCTGGAAATATTCAGGATGAGGCTCAACAGGGCTCTGAGCAACCTCATCTAGTTGAGGATGTCCCTGCCAACTGCAGGGGGTGTTGGACTAGATGACCTTTGGAGATCACTTCCAATCCAAACCATTCTATGATTCTAAGAGTTTCTGAAGTTCAGGGCAGGTTTGCACAGCTTGTGGCTGCTTCTAGCAGTGACAACACTGATAGGTAGAGTGATTGCCAAGGGCTGGGCTGCAGAAAGGCTCCAACTTCTACTTTCTGTTATGGAAGTCAAGGCTACTGCTAATTCTTGTGTGCCAAGTCACACCAGAGTGGAGGAGTGGACAGGACAGGTGACTCTAAACTAACTAGGAATTTTATTCTGTCTACATCATGTTCAGAATAAAGTTGAGGGATCACCAGGATCAAGCCTCATTTTCAATGGCTGATGTCCCAGGATAACTGTCAATTCTGCCTTTGACTCGGTTCCAGAATCCAGTTCTTGTTTGTTGGCGAATCCACTCTGGGACTTCTCCAGTGTTTACTCATATCATCAACAGTGATGGCAATGTAATTACCATTAGGCAGCTAGGTTTGATACTGGTCCTCTATATATTTATATGCATTTCATTTTATTGTTCTTCTGTTCATTGAAGCTGGTTTAGTTTTTCAATCAGTGTCTCTCTATTTTGTTCTCAGTCTCTTCCCTTTGAGAAGGGTTTAGAGAGGACATCTGCCACTTGTCTAGGGCCCAGCACAGCCCTAAACCTTGTCAAAAGGAGACAAAAAACCTATCTGGAGCAACATAACAGAGACATTTCTCTAGCAAATATCCTGCCTCTGTTTTGAGTAGTACGGTTTAAAGTTGTGATGAGCTCCTATTCTAGCATATGCTTAGTCAGACAAAACAACCCAAATAATTGCTATTCAGGCTATTCCCCTGTGACAGTGAACCATGTAGCTATCAGATCAATGCAGTGCAAATGCATATAACGAGACTTCATTTTCAATACCCTTTCACAATATGCTTTGGCCAAGAGCATCAAAAGCTTTAATAGTGAAAACAACTACAATAAACATTTAGTTACTTCTAGATGTTCTGGAAATTTTCTTCAGCCTCTAAAAGTCTGACCTCTGCATATCAGCTAGAATACACTGGCCTCTTCACAAATCCATCCCAATACCCACTCTAGATGTCTTTGGATGCTTTTCTGGACTGTCGTGGAGGGGTATTCTGTGACCTACGCCTATTTTGGCAGAGGGGAGAAATTAATTGGGGTGAGATAATATTATATAAAAATATTATTTATGAAACTCAATATTCTGAACTCTTGCCACCCCCAATCACTGTATATTAATATTAAATGATTCTTTACACAGTTATGAAAACATTCTAGGATATAATATGTGCAGGAACTTGTTAATTAACTAGCAAACAGTTAAAACTATAAACAGAGAGAGGAGTTTTCCCCATGGCAAACACCGTTTGGGGTCTATATGCCAGCTGCCCAGCAGTGGGCTGAAAAATGATTCTGCTCTATGGCAGAGACAACTTATATTACAGAGGTATTAAAGCTTTTACTCACAATTCTTATTAATCATCAATCACCCTCTGGGCTATGTCACAGCCTATGCCAGTGTCCAAACTTCACAGAACCTCTGCCCGTGGACTCTCTGAGGCTGGAATCCTCCCGGCTTGATGGGAAAGGCTGAATCTTCCCAGTCTGTGGGGAAACGATGATCTCTGACTTAGTTCTCCTGGCAAAGGATGCAATCTCTGCCTTGGTGTTGCTGGCTTCTTCTGGATGCTCTGTCCAGGGACTCTAGCAGGATCTCAGGTGTGGGAGTAGGATATCATGCTGTCTCTGGCACGGTTTAAAGTTGGTCAGTGTGGTGGTTTGGCTGTCACCCGCCCCCTCCCCCCAACTTAGAAGGTACCCCAGCTAACTCAGTTGGACTCTGGGAATATAAATGAAGCTATTTATATTACAGCTAGCACAATATACAAGCAGCTATTTACAGTATATACAGTTATATACAGAAATATACAAGGTAAAAGTAATACAGAAACACAACTCCCCTCCCAGAAACCTGAGTCCCCAGGAGAGGCTCTCAACCACCCCTGTACCTTCCCCCTGCCCCTCTCAACCTTACCACAATCCTAATAAAGAATAGAGGTTCACCCAAGAGGTTAAGAAGCAAGGTTAGTGGCAGTGAGGTTAAGGAGATGCAGCTCAATCAAAGCCCAGCCTGAAAGTGAGAGCAAAATGGGGAGAGTGTTATCTAATATTCACTTTCTTGTACCCATACTTCTCAGCGAGACCGTGAGGGAAGGAGACGTAACCATTGGTTTCCTTTTCACAGCCAATTATCTACTTTTTCTCACCAAAACATTCTAGCCTGCTTCAAACTAGCACAATCCACCCCTGTCTACTTCGCGAAGAGTATCACTGAGAATTATCTGATCTAATGTAAACCAATATTTACATTCAAGAATATTACAAGTTCAGTTCACACTTCCTTGCAGCTATCTCAGATGTAGGTGATTCAAAAGCTCAGAACAGTTTGTCTCCTCACAGATGAGACAAGAACAAGGACTCCCAGGTGACGTTGGGTTCATGCTCATGTACTGTAGATTCTCTCGTAGATGCTTTCAGTGTTGGACGCTGACGGTACCTACAACAGAAAACTCCTAACAGCTTGTATTATACATTCTGAATTTAGACTCTCTCAGCTAAAGTTAGATTTCTCTGTGGAATACACTGGATTTCACCATTCTCCTGCATTACCCAGTAGGTGTGACCAGGACCTTCAGCAGATACCACCCCTCAGACAGGTTTCCCCTCGCCCGAAGGTGAAAATATATAAACAGTTTTCCTTAACAGATTCTTTTCACGCACAACAGGAACTTTATCACTGTCTACTGTTTGGACCAAGTCTGATATTGCAGGTCCTGCTCTGTTTACTGAACCTCTACTACTTACCAACCAGGTAGCTTGTGCTAAATGTTTGTCCCAGTTTTTCAGAGTTCCACCCCCCATGGCTTTTAGGGTGGTTTTCAGCAAACCATTGTAGCACTCAATCTTCCCTGAAGCTGGTGCATAGTAGGGTATGTGATAGATCCACTCAATACCATGCTCTTTGGCCCAGTTTTTCACAAGATTGTTCTTGAAATGAGTGCCATTGTCTGACTTGATTCCCTCTGGAGTGCCATGTCTCCACATGATCTGTCTCTCCAAACCAACAATGGTGTTACGTGCAGTTGCATGTGGAACTGGATAGGTTTCCAGCCATCCGGTGCTGGCCTCTACCATCGTCAGCACATACTGCTTGCCAGAACGAGATTGAGGTAAAGTGATGTAGTCAATCTGCCAGGCTTCACCATACTTGTACTTTGACCATCTCTCACCACACCATAAGGGCTTGATTCGCTTAGCCTGATTAATAGCAACACAAATGTCACAGTCATAGAGGACTTGGGTGATAGCGTCCATGGACAAGTCAATTGACCTATCGCGTGCCCATCGATATGTTGCATCTCTGCCTTGATGTCCAGATGAATCATGGGCCCACCGAGCTAGGAACTGTTCACCTCAGTGTTTCCAACCAAGGTCAAGATCAGAGTTGGTATCAACTTGAGCAATCTTAGCAGCTTGGTCTGCCTGCTGGTTGTGTTGGTGTTCCTCAGTAGCTCAGTTCTTAGGCATGTGTGCGTCTACGTGCCGCACCTTCACTGGAGTTCTCCCCAGTCGTGCATCAATGTCCTGCCATAGATTAGCACACCAAATAGGCTTTCCTTTTCTCTGCCAACCATGCTTCTTCCAGTCCTTTAGCCAACCCCATAGAGCATTGGCTACCATCCACGAGTCGGTGTAGAGGTAAAGGATAGGCCAATTCTCATGTTCAGCCACACCAAGAGCAAGTTGAACAGCTTTCACCTCAGCGAACTGACTGGATTCTCCTTCACCATCTCTCGCGTCAGTAACTCTCCTGGTAGGACTCCAGACTGCTGACTTCCATCTTCGCTTGTTCTCAACAAGATGACAGGAACCATCTGTGAACAAAGCATAGTTCTTTTCCTGATCAGAGAGAACTCCATAGGGAGGAGCTTCCTCAGCATGAGTTATTTTCTCCTCTGGAGATTTGGTACAGTCTGTGCCTTCTGGCCAGTTGGTGATCACCTCCACCAGACCAGGTCGACCAAGATTACCCATTAGTGCTCATTGAGTTATCAAAGCCATCCATTTAGACCAGGTTGCATCTGTGGCATGATGCAGTGATGAACTTTTGCCTTTGAACATCCAGTATAGAACTGGCAGTCTAGGAGCTAAAAGCAATTGTGACTCAGTTCCAATCACTTCAGAAGCTGCTTTCACTCCTTCATAAGCTGCTAGTATCTCTTTGTCTGTTGGGGTGTAAGTTGCCTCTGAACCTCTGTAGCTATGACCCCAAAAACTAAGTGGATGACCATGTGTCTCATTTGTAGCTCTCTGCCAAAGGCTCCAAGTTGGACCATTGTCACTGGCAGCCGTGTACAGAATGCTCTTAATGTCTGGACCAGATCGCACAGGTCCTAAGCTCACTGCATGGACTACTTCTTGCTTGATCTGATCAAAGACTGCTTGCTGTTCAGGTCCCCACTCGAAATTGTTTTTTTGTGAGTCACATCATGCAGACTTTTGACAATCTGACTGAAACCAGAAATGTGTAGTCTCCAAAATCCCACCACACCAAGGAAAGAAAGGGTCTCCTTCTTGTTTGTGGGAACTGCCATAATAGAGACTTTGTTGACCACATCCTGAGGAATGTAACGGCGACCATCCTGCCACCGCACTCCCAGAAACTGAATTTCTCTGACAGGTCCTTTGACCTTGTCTCTCTTAATGGCAAAACCTGCTTGCAACAGAATGTCAATGATTTTGTTACCTTTCTCAAAGACTTCCTCCGCAGTTTGGCCCCACACAATGATGTCGTCGATGTACTGGATGTGCTCTGGAGCTTTACCTTTCTCCAGTGCATTGTGGATGACTGAGTGACAGATGGTTGAGCTGTGTTTCCACCCCTGAGGCAAACGGTTGAACTGGTACTGGATTCCTCTCCAGGTGAATGCAAACTGAGGCCTGCACTCCTTTGCTATGGGAATAGAGAAGAAAGCATTAGCAATGTCTATGGTTGCATACCATTTAGCCTCCTTCGATTCCAGCTCTTACTGGAATTCCAGCATGTCCGACACAGCTGCGCTCATGGGTGGAGTCACCTCATTGAGGACAAAAAATCAACTGTGAGTCTCCAGTCGCCCATAGGTTTGTGCACAGGCCAGATGGGACTGTTGAAAGGTGAATGAGCTTTCTCGATGACAGCCTGACTCTCCAATTGACGAATCAGCTGATGAATGGGCAACAAAGTGTCACGGTTAGTTCTGTACTGCCAGTGGTGAGCAGTTTATGCAGCAAGTGGCACTTCCAGATCCTCTATGTCATGATGTCCCACAACTGCAGATTCATCTGAAAGTTCAGGTCTAATGGACAATTTCAATTTACCATCCTCAATCTCTACAGATGCTATTCCAAAACCCCATTTGTGACCCTTAGGATCTTTGAAACAACCTTGTCTCAAAAAGTCAATTCCCAAAATGCAAGGCGCATCAGGACCAGTTACAATAGTATGTGTCTTCCACTCTTTACCAGTTAAACTGATCTCAGTCTGCAACTTAGTTAACTCTTGAGATCCACCAGTGATTCCAAAAATAGATATGGACTCTGTCCCTTTGCAATTGGATGGCAACAAAGTACACTGAGCACCTGTGTCAACTAAAGCCCTGTATTTCCGAACTTTTGAACTGCCAGGCCACCTAATGAATACATTCCAATAGATTCGGTTCTCTCCACTATCCCTTTCCTCCTCCTGGCTGGAGGCAGGGCACCCCAATGCTAAACATGGCATGTAGGGTGTACACAATGATTGGTGCTGTTATGAGAGAAATTGCAATTGTTGGAATAATTGCAGTTGCTCTCGGAAGCTGAAGAAGTGACAGCTACTTTCCTGGCATTGTTGCTTCTGTTTCTGCCACTCTGCAGTTCCCTGACTCTCTTTGAAAGAGCTGAAGTAGGTTGACCATCCCACTTGTTCATGTTCTCACCGAATGTGTCACACAGAATTGTCCACAGTGACGCACATGACTGCTGCTGTCTGGGTGGAATTTGTCTCCTCCTGGGCTGGAATTGCCTTGCAGGAGGTGAGCGTCTGTTCCTGACTGCAGAAACATGCACCCATTCAGATGATGCAGGAATGATATCTCATACCAGATTGGAAATTGAGGTTTTAAGGTCCTCCTTCAGTTCTTTCATGCTGTTCTTAATGCCATTCTCAATGCCTTCTTTCATCTCTGTACCTAGAGATTTCATGGCACAGATTATACCAGAATGTGACAAGCTGTCCTCTATCTGCCTATACCAGAATGTGACAAGCTGCCCTCTATCTGCCTGAGCTGGTCAGTGAACTCATCAACAGTGAAAGACCTTCCATTATCACTCCTTGCTAGAAACATACTGGCCAAGATGTTAGCATAGGATGAAGGAGCAAGCTTAATAAGCTTCTTCATGAGACCTGTTCCAAGAGGAATGTCATCAGGCTCATGTGTGCCATGATCTCCATAAAGCACTTCCTTCACAGCAAACTCCTTCAGAAGCTTAATTCCCTGCTCAATGGTGTTCCACTTCTTGGCAGCCCATGGCAGATCATCTCGGCAAGGATATCTCATAGCCACAGCCAACAGAAGGCGTGTCCGCAAGCTAACCCTACCAAGAGGACTTGCGAGGTATTTGTCCACTCCACTCTCCTTAGTGAGTGGTCCTAGCTGCTTGGCAGACTTGTCTCCTATCTGCAGGGCATTGGCCCCAATGCTACAGCACCTCACTAGCCAGCTTAGGATTGGCTCACCTGATTCCCTTGAGTATTCCTTTCTAACTTCCCTGACTTCTCTGAGTGGATCATTGGATTCCTGGATGTCATCCTTCTCCTCTTCCTCTTGTTGATCTGGTTGTCCCTGGCCTAGAAACAGAACTTTCCTAAGAGCACTCTTAAACTCATTGGAACCATCCTCTTTCTTGGCAGTCAACCTCACAGCACTATTCTCATCAGAGTACTGGGATCTGAGCATGCTCGCCAGGTCCCAAAGACTAAATGCCTCCTCTTCCTCCTCTTGCTCACCAGAGGTCCCCTCTCTTACATCCTCCTTTGAGTCACACTTTGTCAAAAGCTGTGTCTTGGCTTTTGCCTTAGCAGGTGCCAAAAAGGCCTGCACAGCAACAGACTTTGACATGTCTGCCGGAGGGTTTGAATCACTGGGGGTCTGACCTGGGGTCTGTGAGTTCAGATCTGCTTTAGAGGTAACAGGGTTTTGATGTGCTGGCTGGGGATCTGAATAGGCCGATAGCATGTGCAGACAATCCAGAGTCTGCTTCCTGGAAACTTGGCGACCAGTGGTGCTTACCAGGCAATGAGAGGCAGTGGGCATGCAAGATATGCGTGGCTGCTGGGAGTCTGAGCTCCATAGGTAAAGGCAATACAAGATCTGGTCCTAATAACACAGTGGCATGCAGATGTGCACCGCTGTCTTAGGGGACTATAGGCTCCACATATATATATATATATATAGGCAGGCTTAAATGAGCTTCTGCAACTGAGGCACACAGGCTCAGAACTGCAAGTGAGTCAGGGCATGAGGGTCTGAGACTCTGAGCATCAAAGCTATGCAATGGAGTCCAAGCATAGGGGTCTGAGCAACTGAGCTATGCAGAGTCTGTGCCTGAGGGTATGAGCACTTCGTTTACCTATGCACCCGTATTTATTGAATGTGGGCTGAGATTAATGGCTCCTCTGGCCACTAGAATGACCAATCAGGTTGGCAGTCAACCAAACCTTACCATAATAGGCAAATGCCACTCACCTGGACTTTCCCAAAATATGGGAATCACATGGGCTTACACCAGGGAGGCACGAGCTGGGTGTGTGGGGGCTTACATAATCTGTTTACAAACAGGGATCCTGGCAGGAAAACTTGTCCAGGCAGGACAAGGCATAAGAAAGCCTCTTTTCGGGCCTACAGGCCCTCCACAACATGGACCAAACAGAATCTATATATATTTTTATTATTTTTTCTGTTTCTAGAAGTTCAGATTGTGCCCAGAATTAATAATTGCAACTGAGCTTATGGTACTATCTTGTAACTTATGTTTCTGGTCAATAATGTCAACAGCAGAGCCATGTTCAACAAAATCTGCTTTAGACTGTTCCAGTTTTGAAAAGGAGTATCTGATTCCATCTAGCAGATGCAGTAGCATCATCTCACAAAAAAAGCGATAAGCTGAAGAAATCACTGTTTTACACATTTCTTTGTTAATGTTATATTTTATACTTGTTCTAGATCTGCAACAGCATAATTGCAACTAATAAGCCAAGTTTTAAAATTCCTTGATGTTTTCTTGCCTTATAGATCCTACAGATGTGCATACAAAAACCAGTTACAGTAACATCTGGACTCTAGTAAATAAATTTGTTTTATTCTGTTGCCTTTTGAACACATAATGTTAGCTGAGGTCTTCTAAAACAATGGCTCTGATGAGGCGTTGTCAAGCAAAATTTTATGCACTATTTACCCTATTTTGGATTTATTAACTGTATTTTGCAATGAATGACAAAAGTTCACACTGAAGTTTGTCAATGGGAATTATGTGAGTAAAACTTCTGTAATCTATTCTAACATAGATAATAAGAATGAGATTCCACTATTTGTAAAGCGTCCTCGCACAGCCATCCTCATGGGTAGCCTCCTGAGGATACAAGCAGTAGAAATATTTTGATGAGGAGAAAAGCGTAGGGAACGCAAATTCTTTCCGCAATTTTTATTTTCTTAATGTTCTTTATTTCAGTAATTAAAAATGAGGGTTTATAATCCATTTCACAAAATCACAGAATCACAGAATGGTAAAGGTTGGAAGGAACCTCTGGGAAACATCAAATCCAACCACTGCACTCCAGCAGGATCACCTAGGGCAGGTTGCAGAGGAATGCATCCAGGCAAGTTTGGGAAGTCTCCAGAGGAGATCTCACAGCCTCTCTGGGCAGCTTGTTCCAGTGCTCAGGCTCCCTCAGAATAAAGCAATTTTTTCCTCATGTGGATGTGGAACCTCCTGGGTTCCAGTTTGTGTCTGTTGTCTCTTATCCTATCACAGGACACCACTGAAAAGAGACTGCCCCCTTCTTCTTGGCATCCACCTTTCAGATATTTGTAAACATTAACCTTCTCTTCTCCAGATTAAACAGACCCTAGATTTCTGCCTTTCTTCATCAAACTGATGTTCCTGTCACCTAATCATCTTCATAACACTCAACTGGACACTCCTTGGTACTTCCCTGTCACTCTTGAACTATACTATAGATTTGAATTTACTAGGGAAGAGTAGAGGGGAAGAAGAATCTCTCAATCTGCTGGTCACACTCCTCTTAATGCTTTCCTGGACATCCTTGGGCTTCTTAGCCACAAGAGCACATTGCTGGCTCATTGTCAGCTTACTGTCTGTCGAGACTCCTAGGCCATTCTCCATGGACTTTCTTTACAGCAGGTCAACTCTCAGTCTGTACTGGTGCAGGGTGTTGTTCTTCTCTAGGTGTAGGATTATACATTTGTCCTTGTTAAATTTCCTTATGTTCCTATCTGCACAAATCTCCAACCTATCCAGGTACTGCTGAATGGCAGCACAGATTCTGGGGTGTCAATCATTCCTCTCAGTTTTGATAATTCATCTTTGTCACTCCAATGCAATATCTCACTTTTAGAAAACATAAAGAAAATTTAGAGTATTCTACATGCATACAGTACTCTTCCTTGCTCCTTCATCTGGTTTGTAATTCCTAAAGCTGCTTCATACTTGTCTGTTCCTATGCGTAGGAATATGTTTCAAATAAGGGAGTCACCTGACTTGTTTTTTAATGTATTTAATTGACTTTTAAATGTAATTTTGACATATCATTTCAATAAAGCATTTTCTTCTCTTTAATGAATATTGAAACAACTGCAGATGACGCCAAGTTGGGGAGGAGTGTTGATCAGTTTGAGGGCAGGAAGGTTCTACAGAGGGACATGGAAAGGCTGTGTATAGGGTTAACACTCCTGGGGGAGTGACCCTTAACCTGACCCTAGGGGTCTTGGCCCCTCCTCAGGGGTGGGCCACACTCCAGGTGATGGTTAGCCCACTCCTCCCACTTCCTGCGGTATAAAAGAGGAGCACTTCCTGCTCCTCGCTCTCTTGCTCGTTCCTCCTCTACCTGCGTTCATGATCACACACACACTGATACTGCATACCAGCCACGAGGCAGAGACACCATCACACACTCGGGTTGTATCCATCCCTGTTTTGTATTTTGCTGTTTTCCCTTCCTTATCCTTTGTAAACTCCCCTACCTCCAATCCCTTTTTCTAAGTTATTGTTAAACTTTTCCTTTTTAACTTCCAAATCGAGTGAGATTGATTTATTGGGGTGTCCCTACCTTTTATCTCTCTCCCTGTCTTTTGGGGAAAGGAGGGGGAGGAGGGGAGGGCACTCTATAAATTCTATAAATTGTCATTGGGTCTACCAAATTTATAAGAGTCTCTGGGAACTTGCATTTGAACCCAAGACAATTTATTGAAGGTTGTTGGGGTCTCTGCCCAGCAGCAGTGCTCCCAATGTGGGGGCATATGTGGAAGGGGCACACTGAGTCAGTTTCTTTAAGAGGGCTGGCTTCATGCGGACATCATCAGGGTCCGAGGGCCTCTGGTCGGCTCCATAAATTATCTCTTGAACCGCCATTTGCCTCAGGTATGAGATCCCCTGTTCCATATCTGTCCATCTAAGGGGATGGAAAATCATGTCATCCTTAGTCGGGTACCTGTACCTCACAGCTATCAGAAGCCTGGCCCAAAGTGAGTGGGTACCATCGAGCCTTCCCAGCTCCTTATCCACACCTCCATCCCTCGACAAGGATCCCAGCTGCTTTGCCTCCCTGTGATCTAGGTCCACGGTTTCTGCTCCTGCATCCCAGCATTTCAAAAGCCAGGCTAAAAGGGACTGTCCGTTTGCCCTTGCATACTTCTGCCTTATGTGCCTGATTTCCTTTCTGGGCGTGGAGCTGATAAGGATCACTCCATTATCAGGTCCATTTCCAGCTGGTTGCTGTTGCTGGGGGGTGCTGGTTCCCGAAGAGGTCCCTTGCCCCGGATCGGTATCTGCGGGAGGATTTGGGTTTGATCTGGCTGGCCGCGTGGTGATGGGGGCAAGATGGATGGGGCTGGGCTGAGGGGGCAGGGTCCGGGGGGCTGCCCTGGGCGGGACCGGAGGCGGAGTTCGGGGCGGAGCCGCGCTAGGGGCGGTCTGCCCTGTCGCCCATCCCCCGCAGCTGCAGCTGGGGCAGTGAGGGCCACCCCTCCCCCTAAGCACCCTAATGGCGGCACCCACCCGAGGTCCCCACGTGTTCCAGCTCGGAGCTACGTTGTAAATTCCCAAACCCACATTTACACACAGTGAAATAACAGCTATCCAGTACCATTTCTCGCCCAAAATATCTGGAGCTTCTGTGCTCCAATGCATATACTCAGATTGATTCCATGTTCCAGAAACATTTCTAAACACAGTGATATTACTAACAGAATTCAGGAAATAGGCATAGACTCGGGCAGGCAAATGCTTAGAATATTCCCAGAGCATATCAATGACAATCCAGAAGACATGGTAACTTATAAACTTTAACAGCCAGCCCCACAACAGCCATGCAAAAGCGTTAATGATTAAGACTTTCAGAATATCCATTTTTTAACTTCCAAATCTTCTCTGAAAGAGTTCTTTCTACCTAGCCCCACGTTGAGACGCCAAATAAATTGTCTTGGGTTCAAATGCAAGTTCCCAGAGACTCTTATAAATTTGGTAGACCCAATGACAATTTATAGAATTTATAGAGTGCCCTCCCCTCCTCCCCCTCCTTTCCCCAAAAGACAGGGAGAGAGATAAAAGGTAGGGACACCCCAATAAATCAATCTCACTCGATTTGGAAGTTAAAAAGGAAAAGTTTAACAATAACTTAGAAAAAGGGATTGGAGGTAGGGGAGTTTACAAAGGATAAGGAAGGGAAAACAGCAAAATACAAAACAGGGATGGATACAACCCGAGTGTGTGATGGTGTCTCTGCCTCGTGGCTGGTATGCAGTATCAGTGTGTGTGTGATCATGAACGCAGGTAGAGGAGGAACGAGCAAGAGAGCAAGAGAGCGAGGAGCAGGAAGTGCTCCTCTTTTATACCGCAGGAAGTGGGAGGAGTGGGCTAACCATCACCTGGAGTGTGGCCCACCCCTGAGGAGGGGCCAAGACCCCTAGGGTCAGGTTAAGGGTCACTCCCCCAGGAGTGTTAACCCTATACAGGCTGCATCAATAGTCCTATGAGGAGAGGCTGAGGGAGCTGGGGTTGTTTAGCCTGGAGAAGAGGAGGCTCAGGGGTGATCTTATTACTGTCTACAACTACCTGAAGGGACATTGTAGCCAGGTGGGGGGTGGCCTCTTCTCCCAGGCAACCAGCAATAGAACAAGGGGACACAGTCTCAAGTTGTGCCAGGGTAGGTATAGGCTGGATGTTAGGAGGAAGTTCTTGCCAGAGAGAGTGATTTCCCATTGGAATGGGCTGCCCAGGGAGGTGGTAGAGGCACCGTCCCTGGAGGTGTTCAAGAAAAGCCTGGATGAGGCACTTAGTGCCATGGTCTAGTTGACTGGATAGGGCTGGGTGCTAGGTTGGACTGGATGATCTTGGAGGTCTCTTCCAACCTGGTTGATTCTATGATTCTATGATTAAAGCTGTTCAGCAGAAAAGGACCTAGAGGTGCTGGCTGACAGCAGGATTCATGTAGGTATAGCACCATGCATAAGCCACCAGTGTGCTCAAGTGACCAAGAAGGCCGAAGGCATCCCAGCCTGAATCAGCAACAGTGTGGTCAGCAGAAGTAGGGAAGACATTGTGCCCCTGTAGCTGGCACTGGTGAGGACAAACTGGGAATCCTGGATTCAGTTTTCAGCCTCTCACTACAAGAAAGACATTGAGGTGCTGAAACATGTCCAGAAAAGGACAATCAAGCTACCAAAGAGTCTGGAGAGAAGTTTTTCTGAGGAGCAGCTGAGGGAGATGGCATTGTTCAGGCCAGAGAAAAGAAAGTTGAGGGAAGACCTTCTGCCTCTCTACAACTACTTGAAAGGAGGTTGTAGTGAGGTGGAGAGTCAGATCTTCTCCCAGGTAACAAGCAATAGAACTAGAAGAAATGGTCTGAAGTTGTATCAGGGGAGATTTAGATTTGACATGAAGGAAAGAAAAATATCTGGAAGGGTTGTCAAGCCCTGGAAGAGGCTACCCAGGGAGGTCACAGAGTCCCTATCTCTGGAGGGATTTAAAAGACATGTAGATGTGCTGAGGGATGTCGTTTAGTGGTGGACTTAATAACAGCATTACCAGGTTGCTCTTACAGCAAGTCAGGATGGATCATCAGAGATTAACCATCAGCAGAACTATTTGTCTGTGAAACTTCTGCTCTTATAGGAAATATTTATGTGCTAATACCAGAGTGATCAACACTGTTCCAAGAGAGTCAACCCCACTTCTATCTTATTGTGTTAAAGGAAGACAGAGATCTCTGTCTTGAACAGGTCTTTATTTTTCTTCATTTTTTAGGAGTTTTCTCTGGCATTCCTGTACAACACCGTTGTAGAAATATTTTTAAATAGAACAGTGAAAGTCTACAAATCCTGAAGCAAAAAAGGAGGAAGTTATCACAAAGAGGTTTTACACCTGTGTTTGGATGGAAATTTGGCACCGTGCTGGAATCATGAAAAATACTGTTTTCCTAGCACTAAGCATGTGGGAGTCTGTGGGAGATGCTTCTTCCACTCCTTCCTCTGTTGAAGATATAAATTATTGTCACTTAGATGTGTGTTATTAGCACAAGGGCTCTCCTGGCCACACACTGAGTTGATGCTAACCTAGACAGCAAAAAGAACAATTCTGTTCTCCTGTGCCAAAATCACATCTTCATTTGCATGTGTGTGTACAGAGACACACATGTGAAGAACAGGTGTGTAAGGAACCCCCTCTCATTCTAAAGTAGGATGATGAAAATCAACCAACAGGAGACCCAAACCTGTGTGCCTCTTCTAGCTGAGAAGCAGCTACATGCAGAAGCAGTTGTTTAGCAAGCAGCTGTTGTTTTCTTTGTGTAGAGAAAAACAATTATAACCTGTTGAGGACAGGACAGAAAATGAGAAAAAAAAATCCCCCAAAACAACAAAAACAAACACAGAAACTATTTATTTCTTAAATATCTTTTAAAATAAATTAATTTTGCTACAATCCTGAAAACTATTTAGAAGTTACTTCATGCATTCATGGAGTGTTTTTTTTTTTTCACAATTTCCAGAGCTAACACACCTAGATCCTCATTTTAAAATGTGCAATGATGGGCCGGTCTTAGCTAAGGCTTACTGATCATTTCAGGACTTCACTTCCAATTTTAACAAAGCAACTATCTGATTTGAGTAGCATATTTAATACTAAAAAGCAAATGGTCCTTATCCTGTGATTAGAATATAAGTAACCTATAGAATCATAAACTTGTTTTGTTTGGAAAACACCTCTAAGATCAGAGTCCACCCTCTTAAGGAGGTGTTTGGATCTGGGTTAGGAGTGAATTGTAATGAGGATGATGTAAAAAAATTATTAAATGGTTTATTAATTATACAAAGAAAACTTCCCCAAACTTATTCACAATTAACACACACAGAGGCTGTGATGTGGTTGGTAAAACTCTTTTGCAGAATGTATATATATAGAGTCAAATTAAATGCTTTAGGAAAAGTCATTAGAAACATTTACAACCAGAGAGCCTGGCAGCACAGGCTGCTGCTGAAAGGTTAAGCACAAACCTTTACAAACTCGAGAGTTAGGGGACTCACTGGTCACAAGTCTAAATGTTTGTGCTCCAAAAGCATAAACAGGAAAATGCAGGTAGTGAAAGCCAGGTGGTGGACTTCAGGTGGTAATGATGTGATGGGGCTGTGCTGCTTGTTCAGTCCAGATTGAGCAGGCTCACGGACACCAGAGAGGTCTTCCGTGGCTCTCAGAAAGCCATCGGGTGTCAGCAGCCACCTGGGCAAAGCAGGGTCCAGGTTTGCAGGCTGGAGCAGTCTGACTGTGAGTGCTGTGTATAGCAAGGAGCTGGCCCTGGGGCTGGCACGGCAGGCTGGTGGGCAAGTCCCAGTGTCAAAACTCGCTGCTAGGTCGTTGCTGGGTCGTTACCTATATTCGGGCTCGATCAAGCAGGGTCAGGCTGCCAGTCGTAGGCAGGTCCCCACTTAAGTGCGATGCAAAGTGTGGTGGCAGACAGAGGCTTGTAAGGCAAACAGGTAGCGAGCAAAGCAAAAGCAGCATCAGCAAACAAGCAGTTCGCTAGGGTTTGAAGCATTTTGGCGAGTGCCTTTGCCCAATAGCAACAGGTAAAACCAGCCCTAGAGCCGGTCCTGAGTTATTTCTCCAACAAAGGAAGATGCACAGGCCTAGGATCCTGACCTGTGCTTATCACAAAACAGAGCAAGCTGCAAAACAAGCCAAAAATGGAGTCTGTGATAGACTGAGAGGTGCCAAAGGTTTTGTCTGCTTTCCCGCATCTTCCACAGAAGAATAAGTAGGAAGGGGCGGCCAAAATGGGTATTTGGGCAGGTGTTTAGGGAGTGTGATGGATAGGTGTTCTAGGCATAATTTGGACCTTCCACCACACGCCCATGAACCAAACACCACCACAGTCATTAAACTACGTCCCAGAGTGCCATGCCCGTGTGTTTCTTGAAAACAAACAGGGGCAGCGATTCCACCAGCTTCCTGGGCAACCTGTTCCAATGCCTGACCACTCTTTCAGGAAAGAAATATTTCCAAATATCCAAACTAAACCTCCTCTGGCATAATATTAGGCGATTTCCTCTTGATCTATCACTTGATACTGGGGAGAAGAGACCAGTCGCCACCTCACTCCAGTCTCCTTTCAGTGAGTTGTAGATAGCAATGAGATTTCCTCTCAGCCTCCTCTTCTCCAGGCTAAATGACTCCAGTTCCCTCAGCCATTCCTCATAGACCTTCTCTAGATGCTTCACCAGCTTTGTTGCTCTTCTCTGGACACATTCCAGCACCTCAATGTCCTTCTTGTAGTGAGAGGCTGAAAACTCAACACAGTACTTGTGTCATGGCCTCATCAGTGCTGAATCACTTTCTTACTCCTGCTGATCACACTATTTCTTGTCTAAGCCAAGATGTCTTTGGCCTTCTTGGCCACCTGAGCACACTTCTGGCTCATGTTCAGAAGGCTGTAGGTCAACACCCCCAGATCCTTTCTGCTGGGCAACTTTCCTATCACTTTACCTCAAGTCTGTAATGCTGCGTGGAATTGGTGTAATTCAAGTGCAGGAACCATTGCCTGTCCTTGTTAAGCCTCATACAATTGATCTTGGCCCAACAACCTAGCCAGTCCAGATACCTTTGCAGAGACTTTCTACCCTTAAGCAGACCAACACTCTCACACAATTTTAGTGTCATCTGAAAACTTATTGAGAGTGCATCCAAATCGCCTGTCCAGATAATTTATAAAGTTATTAACCTGCACTTTAGACATTACCTTAAATACTTAAGTGTCTGGAAAATGCAATATATTTGGATGACACCTAGATGTATTAAATAAAAATATCTTGTCATTTAAATCTGTCAATACTGAAAGATCTAAGCTTAAATTTGACCTATACTGTTACTTGTTGAGATGTTAGAGAAAGATAAATACTGCCCTGGAGCCAACTGCTAGCTAAGAAACTCTTCCTTTATTATGTAGAGTTTCCTGCACAGAATTAATTTGATTTAACTTTTCAAGGTGCTTTAAAAAATATTAAAAGTGCACAACCTTTATCAAGGCAATAGTAACATACTCAAGAAGAAAACCAATAATCAGCAGTAAGAAAAACAATTGCTTATTGAGCTGAATTTTTGCTTTCCATCTAAATTCAGAGAGACAGTGGCACCAGGACCAGATCCAGCACCGAGACCAGCTCCGAAGCTTAGCAGTATTGCGGTCGGGCAAACAGGGAGCTTCCCAATGCAGAGGCACCTGGAGAAAGGGGAGGAGGGGCGGCAGGATCGTCTCCCTTACGTGCCTGTACGAAGGGACTGGCGCAGCTGGGGGGACGTAGCCATGGTTAGGCGTGAGATACAAAGATGGTCGAGCCAGCAGCGGAGTGCCATGTGGAGAGGCAGCAGCTGCTGCACCGCATCCCACCCAGCAGAGCGCCCTGAGAGTGTTTTGGTTTTTTTTTTTTTTTTTTTGAAAAAAAAAAAAAAACAACAACCAACCAAAACCAACGAAACAAAAAAACCCAACCAAAACCCCAAACAAACAAGCAAGAAAAACCCAAGAAAAACAACAACAACAAAAAAAAAAAAAAGCCAAAATCCAAACACCAAATTATTAGCTGTGGTTGTAACCTGGGCAAATACTGTGGCTAAGAAAACTGTGGGCACCCAGACTGGTGTCTCATGCAAATATGTGTGTCCAGACCCCTTGCTGCAGACAATGCCTGAGCATAGCATTTGGAATGGAAGGTGGTGGGTATGAAACCTGTGTGAGGTGTGAGCAGGTGAGTGAACTGCTCAGTATGATAGCTGGGCTAAAGGAGGAAGTTGAGAGACTAAGGTCTATATGGAATTGTGAAAGGGAAATTGACTGGTGGAACCAGGCTATACCATCCCTGAGGGAGGGGCAGCAGGTGAGGGCTGCACAGCTAGTAGAGGATTCCATTTCCTCTTGCTACCCAGACAAAACGGGTAAAGAAGGAGAGCCAGGAGATGAGGAGGAGTGGAGGCAGGTGCCCCCAACAGAGGCAGGAGAGCCCCCTCCCTGTCTTCTCAGTCTTACCAGCTGCCCTTGCATAACAGATATGGGGCACTAGAAAGTGAAGATCAGGCAGAGGAGGATGGAGGGGAAAGTCTATCTGTTTAGTTGCCCAGCGCATGTCAGCCAGTCCCAAGAATTAGGACTAGTGAAAAAAAGTAAAAAGGAAAATGATGGTTGTAGAGGATTCACTTCTGAGAGGAATAGAGGGACAAATATATTGTGCAGACCCCTCTCATAAGGAGGTGTGCAGCAAAAGAGGTTCCGCCTCAACACAAGGGGGAACTTCTTTACTGTAAGGGTCACAGAGCACTGGAATAGGCTTCCCAGAGAGGTTGTGGAGTCTCCTTCTCTGGAGGCTTTCAAGGCCTGTCTGGATGTGTTCTTCTGTGATCTGTGTTAGATAGTATTGTCCTGATTTGGCAGGGGGGTTGGACTTGATCCTTGGGTCCCTTCTAACCCCTAACATCCTGTGATCCTGTGATCCTGTGCTGCCTACCTGGAGGCCAGGTTAGAGATGTTGCAAGGAAAACTCTTAGCTTGGTGCACTCTATGGAATACTACTCATTATTGATCTTCCATCTAGGAGGAGAAGAAATAATGACTGTTAGTCTCAGAACCATGAAAAAAGACTACAGAACCTTGGGACGAGTGATACAAAACTCAGGGGCACAAATAATCCTCTCTTGTTCCAACCAATGGCAGAGACATTGGATTAAGCAGCCACATACAGTCTTTTAATACATGGCTCCATGGATGGTGTCACCACCACAACTTGATCTATTGAGACAGAATATACAAAATTAATAATCTGTATTCATTTCAATATCCAGGTGAGGACTGTTAATAACTATGAAAACTGTTTATTAACATTAAAACTCACCAGAAAACTTATTCCTAAGGTTGAAAACACATGGTTTGGAAATTCATACATACAGGGAACAGGCACAACTAGAGCACTTATTTCTTAAAGTGGCAAATGAAAACATTATACTGGAAGAGAAGATTTTTGTGGTTAATTATGCCACTCCAGATGGACATAGGAAACTTCTTTCTGCTTACAGCAGAAGGCAATTAGTGAATTACAAGAGGCTCTGAGTATTTACTTACAAAATATTATCAGACAGTACCCAAAGCACATGGAGGAGTTGCTGTCAGCAGCCTCAAAGCTGCTAGAGGTTTTGGAGAGGAATCTGGGAGTCTGTTACAGCTACACTGTTTGCAGCAGCGGGAACATGGTCAAAGCTCACAAAGATCAGTGTGATCAAAAGCAATGCCACATGGACTCCAGGCCATTCAGTGTGAATTATACCAGAGACCTTTATTGATTGTTCTGATTCTCATTATATAGTCTTGAGCATAGAGCACACACCTACACATTAGCATAATTAGGCAAGAACAACCCAGTCCTTTACATGGCCATGCCTTCTTTTTCTCATTAACAAGATGTCCACTTATCTATCCCTTCTCAGATAAGGTAGCCAGCAGCTGTGGGAATCAAGGCCAGCACTTGTCTGTTATTCTTCTTCTCATATTGCATTCCCACAGGAGTCTATGGCATAGTCTCTAACCTGGTTCCTCTTGATTCCTAATCCAGAAGAAGCCTTGCAGTGGGGGACACAGGATGCAACATGATGTGCAGTCTTGGCACAATGTCACACTGGCTATGCAGGCTGATTATGTGCAGTCTGTTCCTGGTCAACTCAAGGCAGTGAAGTTTACAGGCAGTTCAGGATGCAATGAGGCAGCAGCAGTACACCATGCTACCTGCTCATCCCTTTTTATCAATACCAACTTGAGACTAATGGGATTTTGGACATAGATTAGCCAATCAAAAGGGCACTTTGCCAAGCTTGACCATAATTAGGTTAAACCAGGGCTTTCATTTTCCTCTCCTGTGGCTGTCTCCTCCAGCACAGAAGGAGGGGGTGCAGGAGGAACGTATCTGGACAAGCCAGAGTCCATAGACTCAGTGGCTCCATGTTCTTTGTCCTCTTTCTCATGGTTGCTTCTCCCCACAGCGTAAGTGGGGAGAGCAGAAAAACATGCCTGGGCAAGCCAGGGCATGGATAAGCCCATTTTTTGCCTATTAGGCCTACCATGACTTCTATAAGCACCAGGGTTGTTGACACCAAACAGAAGACACCTTTCTCAAAGGAGGAAGAGGATCTCTATGGAACAGATGGCAGGGCTAGTTGACAGGGCTTTAAACAGGATGTGAAGGGGGAGGGGGATAAAGTCATCAGGCTTCCATGTGGCAAGGTGTGGGTGGACACACCACTATGAGAGCAATGGGGGGGACTAATAAGGGCTCTCAACCCACTGCCCAGAAGCATGATGGGGACAAAATAATGCAGTCGGTCTTGCAGAGATGAGCCATATCCCCTTCAGGTAGTAGCTGCCAACAGGGAAACATCATGTGGTAGTGATGACATAAGAGGCTGAGATAGGTTGATAGCTACAAAGGTGCCTGAGCATGGACAGGTGGGATCTGACCCTAGGAGTTGTTTACAGACTGAGAAAAGAGTTCCCAAAGATCAGGGTAAGGGAAAATCAGTCAGCAAGTCAGCTCCAATAAAGGCACAATTGAAATGCCTCTACACTAATGCAAGGAGCATGGGGAACAAACAGGGAGAATTGCAAATATGTGCAAGCCTACAGGGTTATGATGTCATTGGCATCACTGAGACATGGTGGGATGGATCTCACAACTGAAGCTTGGTTATAGACTCTTCAGGAGGGACAGGCAGGGGAGAAGGAGAGGCAGCATTGCCCTCTACATCAATGATAAACTAGACTCCGTGAAGCTCCACCTGGGGATGTGCAATGCAAAACCAGAGAGCTTATGGGTAAAGGTTAAAGGGAAGGCAGGGGAAGGTGGCATCATAGTAGGAGTCTGCTACAGACCTCCTGATCAGGAAGGCAAAGCAGATGATGCACTTTACAAACAAATAGGATCACAGGCCCTGGTGTGGTTAAAACAATCACAGGCCCTGGTACTCATGGGGGACTTCAAACACCCTGACATCTCTTGGAAGGGCAACACAGCAGAGCATCAGCAATCTAAGAGGTTGCTGGAGTGCATTGATGACCACTTTCTCCTCCAAGTGTAGAGGAACCCACAGGAAAAGGTGCTATGCTGGATCTGGTCCTCACCAACAAGGAGGGTATGGTGAGTGAAGTGAAGCTGAAGGGTAGACTTGGCAGCAGTGACTATGAAATGGTGGAGTTTAAGATCCTTAAGGCATCAAGGAGGGTGCATAGCAAACTTGCTGCTCTGGACTTCAGAAGAGCAGATTTCAACCTCTTCAGGGACCTCCTTAGCAGGGTGCCATGGGAAAAAGCTCTGGGAGGAAGCAAGGCCCAGGTAAGCTGGTCAGTGTTCAAAGATCACCTCCTCCAGGCCCAGGAGCAATGCAAACCAAAAAAGAGGAAGACAGGCAAGAACAGCAGGAGGCCTGCATGGATTAATAGAGAGCTCCTGGAAACACTTAGATGCAAGAAGAAAGCCAACAGAGAGTGGAGGAATCTACAGGCAACTTGGGATGAATGCAAAGAAACTGCCTGTGCAACCAGAGCTCAAGTTAGGAAAGCTAAAGGACAGCTAGAATTAAATCTGGCTGGGGACATTAAGGGGAACAAGAACTTCTTGAGGGAAATACAGGATGGCCAAGGGATCAGGCCCAGCCAGCACGGGTTTAGGAAGGGCAGGTCCTGTCTCACCAACCTGATCTCCTTTTATGATCAGGTTACCTGCCTGGTGAATGTGGGGAAGGCTGTGGATGGAGTCTACTTGGACATCAGCAAAGCCTTTGACACTGTCTGCCACAAGAAGCTCCTAGCCAAGCTGGCAGCTCATGGTTTGGACAGATTCACTCTGATATGGGCCAAGAAGTGGCTGGAAGGCTGGGCCCAGAGAGTGGTGATGAATGGTGCCACATCCTATTGGCAACTGTCACTAGTGGTGTTCCCCAAGGATCAGTGCTGGGCCCAGTCCTGTTCAATATCTTTATTAATGATCTGGACGAGGGCATTGAGTCCAGCATCAGTAAGTTTGCAGATGACACCAAGCTAGGAGCAGGTGTTGATCTGATGGAAGGTAGGAGAGCCCTGGAGAGGGACCTGGACAGGCTGGATGGGTGGGCAGAGGGCAACGGGATGAGATTTAACAAGGCCAAGTGCAGGGTTCTGCTACAGGCTGGGGACAGAGTGGCTAGAGAGCAGCCAGGAAGAAAGGGACCTGGGGGAAGTGGTAGATAGTAGGCTGAAGATGAGCCAGCAGTGTGCCCAGGTGGCCAGGAGAGCCAATGGCTTCCTGGCCTGCATCAGGAACAGTGTGGCCAGTAGGACAAGGGAGGTTATTCCTCCCCTGTACTCAGCACTGGTCAGGCCACATCTTGAGTACTGTGTCCAGTTCTGGGCCACTCAATTCGAGAGATGTTGAGGTGCTGGAACGTGTCCAGAGAAGGGCAACAAATCTGGTGAGGGGCCTGGAATGCAAACCCTATGAGGAGAGGCTGAGGGAGCTGGGGTTGTTTAGCCTAGAGAAGAGGAGGCTCAGGGGTGACCTCATTGCTGTCTACAACTACCTGAAGGGAGGTTGTAGCCAGGTGGGGGTTGGTCTCTTCTCCCAGGCAACCACCAATAGAACAAGGTGACACAGTCTCAAGTTGTGTCGGAGAAGTATAGGCTGGATTTAGGTGGAAGTTTTTCACAGAGAGAGTGATTTGCCATTGGAATGGGCTACCTGGGGAGATGGTGGAGTCACCATCCCTGGAGGTGTTCAAGAAAAGCCTGGTTGAGGCACGTAGTGCCGTGGTCTAGTTGACTGGCTAGGGCTGGATGATAGGTTGGACTGGATGATCTTGGAGGTCTCTTCCAGCCTGACTTATTCTATGATTCTATGAGCTGGCATTTTGCACGTACAGCCCAAACAGCAACTGTGTCCTGGACTGCATCAAGAGAAACGTGGTCAGCAGGTCAAGGGAGGGGATTCTCCCCTTTTACTCTGCTCTAGTCAGACTCTACCTGGAGTATTGTTTGCAGTTCTGGGGCCCTGAACACAAGAAAGACATTGAAAAGTTAGAGTGAGTCCAGAGGAGGGACATGAAGATGATCAGAGGGCTGGAGTACCTCCGCTATGAGGACAGGCTATAAGAGTTGGGGCTCTTCAGTATGGAGAAGAGAAGGCTTTGAGGAGACCTTATAGTAGCCTTCCAGTATCTGAAACAGGCCTACAGGAAGGCTGTGGAGGGACTATTTACGAAGTCTTATAATGACAGGACAAGGAGTAACAGATTTAAGCTGGAAGAGGGGAGATTCAAACTAGATGTTAGGAAAGGGCTCTTTACAGTGAGGGTGATGAGTCACTGGAGAGATTGCCCAGGGAGGCTGCTCCCTCCCTGGAGGTGTTCAAGGCCAGGCTGGATGAGGCCTTGAGCAATCTGTTTTAGTGAGAGGTGTCCCTGCCTATGGTGGGAGGTTGGAACTGGATGATCTTTGAGGTCACTTCCAACCTAAACCATTCTGTGATTCCATGATTCTATGAAATTCCACAGTTTGCATCTCAGTCATATCAGTCTAACACATCAACAGCACAGCCAACACAAATACATCAAGAGAATACATGGATTTCTAAATAGGCAATTACATTACTAATCCACTGGATCACATAACATTCTTAATCAAAACATTTGGCATGAGAATGAAAAATGCTAAAGAATCTGTAACACCTTTCAAGAAGTGATAAAAAATGTACAGCTTGATCCAATTTAATACCACTTAAAGTGGATATTCTTAACAATTCAGGCTCGATGCTGTTGAATCACTTTCTTGCATTGCAAAGAACTGCAAACTTCTGCCTTTGCTAGCGTGTTCGCCATTCAGTACTATTTACAATCAGCAGGGCAACCTAATGAAAGCACTGAAACAGCATAAATATATTACCACAAATGACTACCATATGCCCCCGTAAACTTTACGGTTTATCTTCTGGAAGGCTTCTTCTATTTAATAAGATTTAGCCTCCTGCTTTTTATCTTGTGCTGCAGGAGCAAGGAAACACATAGTCCTGCTCCAGCATGTTGCAGTGTTGTTATAGACACACAAGTATGAACCATCACTTCCACCTGTTGTACAGGGTTAACCCTCCTGAGGCTGTGTTCTTGACCCTGACCCCAGGTGGTCTTGCCCACTCCTGCTTGCTGTCAAAGATCCATAAAAGCAGGGGGACTTCTGTTGCTCTGCCCACCAGCAATCACCATCCTGTTCCTGGTTCTCTTTGTTTTACCACATGGCCATCAAATCTGGTCTATTTACATATTTTGTATCTTTTCCCTTCCCTATACCTTTGTAACTTCCCTACCTCAGATACTTTTTATTTATTGTTAAACTTTTACTTTTTTAACTTCCAGATGGAGTTATTTTGCAAAATGGCTAAAGGAAAAAGGACATGACTTAGAGGTGGGCAAGCAGGATGAGTATATAGAACTAAATTAAACCTGTGCTAGGCCACACTGAAACAAAGGCAGCATTGAATAAACAGAGGCAGCATTTAATATAACTAGCTAGGGAGGCACTGTCCCTGACGAGTCAGCAGACAGCTCAAGCAGAGCAGAATCCAGCTAACTGAATAAGATAAGAAGTAGGTTTGCTGCTTGCAGCTGCACGTAGCAAGTAGGTGCACCATGCAAATGGGGTATTTAGAGATTCAGCCATTTAGCTTCTTACATGTATGCATATATTACCTGTAACACATATAAGCATGCATCTACCAAATAAAGTTGACACTTGCTTTTGATCCACACTGAATTGTGCGGTGTCCTTGCATATTGAGTTTAGCCCTTCTCTGCGAGATCTGCCTCACCACAGAGTTATTTGGGTGTGCTTACCTTTTCTTTCTCTACATCTAATTCCTTTTCTTTGGGAAAGAAGGGGGAAGAGGAAAGGACATTCTATAAATTGTTATTGGTTCTATCAACTATATTTGAGTCTCTGGGAAATTTAAATTAGAACTGAGACACCTGTAAATAATCAATATTCTCAAAGAATATTTGGGTAGGATTTACTAGCTCTCTAGCACCATTGGTAGCACAGGGCTCTAAATAAGCTTCTAGGTTTAGAAAAATATTCACACGGTATGCATATGTATCTTCATTTAGAAAAATCAAAGAGTAGGTGTTACTCTGTGTGTAACTTTCCTCACCTTTTATTTCAGTTTATCTTTGTTTCTTGTTTGTCAGAAGACATTTGTAGATTACAGGAGAGATAACACTCTAATGTAGCAAGCAACTTGGAGTAGTCACCTACCGACTGCTTAAACTAATTAGTTAAAACTTTACAAAGTGCAGTTTGCTGATTTTTATGAGTAAAAGACATTTCAATGTGCCAGCAAGGTTTTCAGTGTTATTCTCACCATTCTTACTAAAACCAAGTCCTCTTTCATCTTTGTAGCCTACTCCAGTCTGAATCTCAGTCTTATTAGTAAGTTTTTCAGCAACTGCAACAGGCTTGACTTGAATCTAGCAAATCAACATCTTGCATTTCAAAAAACAAAAGCATGGATTGCTAAGGATGTTATATTTTTCATGGAACATGAAACTTCACAGTAGTAAAGGTCTTAGCCAAGGACTCTGGTTTATCAAAGAAACAAATATGGAAACATCAAAATAAACTGGGTAAAAAACTCAGGTTTGAAAGCTCAAAACCCACAAATCTTTAATACTTGGAAAGACAATTTACTGAAAAACAATATAATTTACTTATATAGAGAGTTTACAATAGCAGGTAGATCTTCCTTGCTCAAATCACCACCATAATATGATGATTTGTTCAGGTGTGCACACATATGTATGACTGGGATGTTCTATTGAGTTTAATTGTTGGCATGTTTTTGCTGTTTAGCCTGAGTAAAGCTAATTTAAGGCTAGACAGAGTAAGTAATTCATGATGAATAATTTATTTGATAAATTTAACCATTTTTTCATTTCTTGTCAGATCTGACAGCAGATTGCAAGATAGCTTTGAGACTCTATCACTTCATTCCCCATACTTAAAACCTGCATTGAACTCATCAGCTGCCTTTAGTTGGGGAAGTCATAAACTGTACCTGTCCTTTTAGTTTTGGAGCTAAGCCTGTGTGCTGATTTGAGTGATCACCCTGGCCTCTACACAACAAAGAAACAAACTCCCATTTCACTGAGGGTTACTGAATCATAGAATGATAGAATCAGTCAGGGTTGGAAGGGACCACAAAGATCATCTAGGGTAGGGACACCCTACCCTAGATCAGGCTAGCCAGTCTGGCCTTAAACACCTCCAGGAATGGGGCCTCAACCACCTTCCTGGGCAACACAGTCCAGGGTCTTACCACTCTCATGGAGAACAACTTCCTCCTTACGTCCAGTCTGAACCTACCCATCTCCAGCTTTGCTCCCTTCCTCCTAGTCCTGTCACTACCTGATAGCCTAAAAAGTCCCTCCCCAGCTTTTTTGTAGGCCCCTGTCATGGAGGGCCGGTAGGCCCAAAAATAGGCTTGTTTGTGCCTTGCCCTGCCTGGACATGTTTTTCTGCCTTAACCAGAGGTAAACACATTAAATGGATAAAAAGGAGGCACAACAGACCTGGGTCTGGTCTGCCAGGACCCCTGGTTGTAAACAGGTTGTGTAAGCCCCCACACACCCAACTCGTGTCTCCCTGGTGTAGGCCCATGTGATTCCCATTTTTGGGGAAAGTCCAGGCAAGAGGCATTTGCCTATTATGGTAAGGTTTGGCTGACTGCCAACCTGATTGGTCATTCTAGTGGCCAAGGGACCATTAATCTTGACCCATATTCAATAAATAGGGGTACATAGGCAAACAACATGCTCAGACCCTTGCATAACTCAGTTGCTCAGACCCTCATGCTCTGACCCACTTGCAGCGCGGGCTCCCCCTGCATAGCTCGGGCTCCATACATCAATTGCATGCCTGTGTACCTTAGTTGCAGAGCTTACTTAAGCCTGCCTATGTATATACATGTGGAGCTCATGGTCTCCAAGCCAGCCATACACATCTTGCATGAACGCTACCTATCATGGTAGCCTGGTAAACACTGTTGCCACTGAGTTAAGCAGGAAGCAGACTTCGAATTGTCTGCACACACTAGTGGCCTGCTAGCTGCTTGAGAACCGTGCTAGAGACTGCATGACATCCTACTCCTGCACTTGAGATCCTGCCTGCTAAGAATCCCTGGACAGAGCATCCAGAAGAAGTCAGCAGCACAAAGGCAGAGATTGCATCCTTTGCCAGGAGAACCAAGTCGGAGACTGTCTTTCCCCAGAAACTGGGAAGAGTCATCCTTTCCCCTAAAGCTAGGAGGATTCCAGCCCCAAAGTTCACGAGCAAAACTCCCCTGAAGTTTGGACACTGGCATAGGCTGTGAAATAGCCCCAGAGGATGATTATTGATTAATCAGATTTGTCAGTAAAAGCTTAAATGCCTTTGTAAACACCTGTTGCCTCTGCCATAGAGCAGAATCCGTTTCCAGCCCACACTGCTGAGCAAATAGCTTATAGAGCCAAATGGTATTTGCCGCAGGGAAAATTCCTCTCTCTGTTTATAGTTTGAACTGTTTTCTAGTTATTAATAAGTTACTGTAAATATTTTATCCTAGAATGTTTTCATAACAGTGTAAGAACATTTTAATATTAACATACAGTGGTTGGGGGTGGCGAGAGTTCATAATATTGAATTTAAATAATTACCTATTTTTATAGAATATTATCTCACCCCAATTAATTTCTCCCCTCCACCAAAATCGGCGTAGGCGGCAGAATACCTCTCCGCAACAGCCCCCTTCAGATACTGGAAGGCCACAAGGTCACCTCAGAGCCTGCTATTCTCCAGACTGAACAGCCCCAATTCTTTCAGTTTGTCCTCACAGCAGAACTGCTCCAGCCCTCTGATCATCCTTGTGGCCCTTCTCTGGACACACTCCAGCACATATGCATCCTTCTTGTAATAGAGGCTCCGGAACTGGATGCAGTACTCTAGGTGGGATCTAAGCAGAGTGCAGTAGAGGGAGAGAATCACCTCCCTCCACCTGCTGGCCGCACTTCTCCTGATGCAGCCCAGACTCTGATTGGCCCTCTGGGCTGCAAGCACTCATTGCTGCCTCATTTTGAGCTTCTTGTCCACCAGCACACCCAAGTCCCTCTCCTCAGAGCTGCTCTCCAGGCAGCCACTGCCCAGCCTGGGCTGCATTTGTGCTTGGCATTGCCTCGACCCAGATGCAGGACCTTGCATTTGGTCTTGTTGAACCTCATAAGGTTGGCTTGTCCAGGTCCCTCTGGATGGCATCCCTTTCCTCCAGCATGTCTGCTGCACCACACAGCTTGGTGTCATCAGCAAACTTGCTGAGAGTGCACTCAATGACACTGTCCTGTCACTGACAAAGATGTTGAACAAGACTGGTCCGAGGACTGATCCCTGAGGGACTCTGCTTGTCACTGGCCTCCACTTGGACATGGACCCATTCACAGCCACTCTTTGGATATGGCCATCAAGCCAGTTCTTTATCCATCTAGTGGTCCACCCATCAAGCCCATGTTTCACCATCTTGAAAACCAGGATGTGGTGTGGGACAGTGTCAAAGGCCTTGCTCAGGTCCAGGTAAATTACATCAGTCGCTTGCCACTCATCTAAATGATTCTTAAGACATAGACAAAGCACCTTACCTTCAAGAACATGTATGTTCCTGCTGAACCCAGGAGTGCATGGACCTTCATGAAGAAGGAGCACCAAATGTTTCTAGCAAAAAGACTTCAGGATACAAAATTGGCTTTCCACAAGTATTTCATCATTAGCACTCATCTAGTACAATATTTACTGAAAGCAAGCACAGGGGAGACAGGAGCCCAACCAAAGCAGATAAATGCCGTGAATGGGTGTTTGCGATTTGGGGTGTTTGCTTTTACTGGTTACCCTTTGCTACTTGATAAACATCATCATCAAGCCCTATATGTTGTTTGTAAACTCCTTGGGGCAAGAACATCTCTCTTGTGCTCAGAAAGCATGCAATGCACTAAAATGATCAAGAAAAGAAATAATAAGTTATAACAATGCAATTTTTTTCTTTTTCTTTAGTAATTCCCAAATGTGACAGAAGTCACATTGCAGTTACATCTCTAAGGATTATCAGTAAAAATGAAGGTTATGGGATCAGACTCAACTGTTGTAGGCCATGTAGGACTGAAAAATACAAACACTTCAAGTTAATAATCTGTATGTTTAAACATTTGAAGCCCCATTTAAAATAAATTCTCTTAAAATGGTGAAGGTAGCCACAACACACTTGCAGTTAAGCAGCAGCAGATATTGATCTACTAATTTATTCCCTATTTAATGATGAAATTGTGAATTTTAACTCTTTTTTTTTAAAGGGAAACAAGAGAAAAAAAGACTTCTAAGGGTCCTAAGAGAAATCAAAGCATAAAGACATCCCTTAGAAATCAACCCTCTCTTTAGATTACTGCTTTTGAGGGCTAAACATGGGTGAGTTTTTCGTCCTCTACAAATTAACAGCAATGTGGGTGTGCAAGCACCATCCTGCCCTCCTCAGAAAGCCATTATGGTCTATAAAGCCGCAATTCAGATTACACATCCAGTACCGAGAGAGTTAATTTAAATTTGATAACAAATGGCTCTGCTTTTGAAATGAATGTAGCCTGGCAACTTCAACTGAGAACCCTTCATAGGGCCTCAATTATGTATGCAGCTTCTTTGAGAAATAGTTTCACACATCTGACCCAAGGCCTGCGATGCTGTTGCCATGAAATAAAACTGTACGCAGGCAACAATACATTTCTGTATAACTTCCTGCTTTCTGCACTCCCCCACCCAGAATGCACACATGAAACACACATAAAATCTCTTTCTCTGGGCGGATTTCTTACATATCTTGTGTCACATCATGCACAACCATCTGAATAGAAATTTAACACCTACAATCTTTATTCCAGCATTTAACCTGCACTCTTATTTGGGTGGTTTGTTATTTTTTATTTAGGAACTTGCAGCCACTCTACTAGGGCTGAGTCACTGTGTGAAACCAGAGAGACAGACAATGGGTTAAACACCCACGCAATTTCATTTTTTTTTATCCCATCTCCTCCCCTCCCCCTCCCCCCAAAATGGCTGCTTTGTCTGTGTGCATACACCAATAGCAAATGTCCTTCTGTTATTGTACAACCAATTCGATGTGTCAAGTATTCATATGCTAATGGTGGTACAGTTTCTCACTTTTTCACAGTAAATTGTAAGGATTGTTACAGACAGTGAAACACAAGAATAAACAGCTTTTATTTCAGATGTGATAAATTACTTTCCATTCAAATAAAATGCAACATTTGCTACTGACCATTATTGTTTCTATTCATTTGAGTTTGCCTTTTATTTTTCTTTCTTAGAATGGTGAGAAAATATTTAGCAGATAGAATCAGACCTGATGCAAGTAATTTAATTTCCTTAATTTGCTTTCCCCATTAGTGATAAGTTAATTTTTGCTCAGTTTTCACCAGGAATGAAAGTTTTGCAACAGGCACAGAAATTATTCTGCCCTATGGAGCAGCAACATTTTTTTCAAGCTTACAATAGGTGGGATTTAAAGACTGAAATATTTCCTTTTGCACTTTAACATCACATGCCATGCTCTGCATGCCCAGCACCCATTACTTAGGAATGCTACTGGCAAACAATTCCCTAAACATAGCATAGAGCAAGAGCAGATGAAAAAAAAAAAACAAAACATTTTCTTTTCCTCTTGCAAGATCACTTTTTAATCAAAACACAAAAAGGCTATGACTTAAGAACGATCATTTGTATTTATACCTGAGCCTCTATTTTGTAAATATAGACTATTTGGCATGGATAAAATAAACTTGCTTATTAAATAAACACTTTAATTTAAAAAAAAAAAACACAAATATTTTAATGGATTTTCATATCTACTGATTGAAAACATGGGGGTTTATGTAACATAGTCAAGGATTATATCTGTCCCCTCAATTCTGACATGAAAACACATTTATATAATTATATTGTCCCACAGTCAATTCATAAATGTAAGGAAAGTCTGAGCAAAACCCATGAGTCCAGACAGATGCTGTTAATTTAATTAGCCATAGCAGCTATCTGTGGTTGTGATGGTTTGGGTGTTCCCCACCCCCACACACACTTTAGAAATTACCCAGACTAGACTCAGACAGTTCTGGGAATATAAATGAAGCTATTTATTTACAGCTAGCACAATATACAAGCAGATATTTACAGTATATACAGTAATATACAGAAATATACACGGTAAAAGGTAATACAGAAACACAACAGCCCTCCCAGAAACCTGAGTCCCCAGGAGGGGCTCTCCACCACCCCTGCACCTTCCCCCTGCCCCTCTCCATCTTACCCCAGTCCTAGGGAAGAATAGAGGTTCGGCCAAGAGGTTAAGAAGCAAAGGTGGGTGGAGTGTATGTTAGAGAGATGCAGCTCAGTGGCAGCCCAAGCGAGAGTGAAAGAAAAAAATGATGAGAGTGTTATCTAATGTTTTCATTTCACCATTGTATTCCTTTCACAGCCTATAATCTAGTTCTTCTCTGCAAAACATTCTACCCTGCTTCAAACTAGCACAATCCACCCCTGTCTACTTCGCTCAGAGTATCACTGAGAATTATCTGATCTAAAACAATACTTACACTAAAACAATATTTACAAGTTCAGTTTACACTTCCTTGCAGCTATCTCAGATGTAGGTGATTCAAAAGCTCAGAACAGTTTGTCTCCTCACAGATGAGATGAGAACAGGGACTCCCAGGTGACATTGGGTTCGTGCTCACGTACTGTAGATTCTCTCGTAGATGCTTTCAGTGTTGGACGCCGATGGTACCTAGAACAGAAAACTCCTAACAGCTTGTATTATACACTCTGAATTTAGACTCTCTCAGCTAAGGTTAGATTTCTCTGTGGCACACACTGGATTTCACCATTCTCCTGCATTACCCAGTAGGTGTGACCAGGACCTTCAGCAGAAACCACCCCTCGGACAGGTTTCCCTTCGCCCGAAGGAGAAAATACCCAAACAGTTTTCCCTAACAGATTCTTTTCACGTACAACAGGAACTTTATCACCGTCTACTCTTTGGACCAAGTCTGATATTGCAGGTCCTGCTCTGTTTACTGAACCTCTACTACTTACCAACCAGGTAGCTTGTGCTAAATGTTTGTCCCAGTTTTTCAGAGTTCCACCCCCCATGGCTTTTAGGGTGGTTTTCAGCAAACCATTGTAGCACTCAATCTTCCCTGAAGCTGGTGCATAGTAGGGTATGTGATAGATCCACTCAATACCATGCTCTTTGGCCCAGTTTTTCACAAGATTGTTCTTGAAATGAGTGCCATTGTCTGACTCAATTCCCTCTGGAGTGCCATGTCTCCACATGATCTGTCTCTCCAAGCCAAGAATGGTGTTACATGCAGTAGCATGTGGAACTGGATAGGTTTCCAGCCATCCGGTGCTGGCCTCTACCATCGTCAGCACATACTGCTTGCCAGAACGAGATCGAGGTAAAGTGATGTAGTCAATCTGCCAGGCTTCACCATACTTGTACTTGGACCATCTATCACCATACCATAAGGGCTTGATTCACTTAGCCTGCTTAATAGCAGCACAAATGTCACAGTCATGGATGACTTGGGTGATAGCGTCCATGGACAAGTCAATTGACCTATCGCGTGCCCATTGGTATGTTCCATCTCTGCCTTGATGTCCAGATGAATCATGGGCCCACCGAGCTAGGAACAGTTCACCTCGGTGTTTCCAACCAAGGTCAAGATCAGAGTTGGTCTGCCTGCTGGTTGTGGTGATGTTCCTCAGTGGCTCTGCTCTTAGGCATGTGTGCGTCTACGTGCCGCACCTTCACTGGAGTTCTCTCCAGCCGTGCATCAATGCCCTGCCATAGATCAGCACACCAAATAGGCTTTCCTTTCCTCTGCCAACCATGCTTCTTCCAGTCCTTTAGCCAACCCCATAGAGCATTGGCTACCATCCATGAGACGGTGTAGAGGTAAAGGATAGGCCAATTCTCACGTTCAGCCACATCAAGAGCAAGTTGAACAGCTTTTACCTCAGCAAACTGACTGGATTCTCCTTCACCATCTCTTGCTTAAGTAACTCTCCTGGTAGGACTCCAGACTGCTGACTTCCATCTTCGCTTGTTCTCAACAAGACGACAGGAACCATCTGTGAACAAAGCATAGTTCTTTTCCTGATCAGAGAGATCACCATAGGGAGGAGCTTCCTCAGCATGAGTTATTTTCTCTTCTGGAGGTTTGGTACAGTCTGTGCCTTCCGGCAAGTTGGTGATCACCTCCACCAGACCAGGTCAGTCAAGATTATCCATTTGTGCTCTTTGGGTTATCAAAGCCATCCATTTAGACCAGGTTGCATCTGTGGCATGATGTGGTGATGAACCTTTGCCTTTGAACATCCAGTTTAGAACTGGCAGTCTAGGAGCTAAAAGCAATTGTGACTCAGTTCCAATCACTTCAGAAGCTGCTTTCACTCCTTCTGTTTACCCCAGACATTGCTTTGTGTCCAAAGAAGAGGGAAGGGTCGGACAGGAGGCTTAGGAAGCAGGTGGATTAATCATAGAAATGGCAGGTTAGCTTAGAGAGAGAAAATGCAGCCTGCAGCCTGGACTTAGAGCAATTCCCTTATCTGTGTTTGGATTCTTGCTCTTATGCATCTCAGCAAGCATATGAGCGACCATTGTTCCCCTTTCACAGCCTGTAATCTAGTTCTCTTCACCAAAACATTCTAGCTAGCTTCAAACTAGCACAGGGTACTGATAGAGAGTACACTGAACATGAGCCAGCAGTGTGCCCAGGTGTCCAGGAGAGCCAATGGCATCCTGGCCTGGATCAGGAACAGTATAGCCAGTAGGACGAGGGAGTTTATTCTTCCCCTGTCAGGCCACACCTTGAGTACTGTGTCCAGTTCTGGGCTCCTCAATTCAAGAGAGATGTTGAGGTGCTGGAACGTGTCCAGAGAAGGGCAACAAAGCTGGTGAGGGGCCTGGAACACAAATCCTATGAGGAGAGACTGAGGGAGCTGGGGTTGTTTAGCCTGGAGAAGAGGAGGCTCAGGGGTGACCTCATTGCTGTCTACAACTACCTGAAGGGAGGTTGTAGCCAAATGGGGGTCGGTCTCTACTGCCAGGCAACCAGCAATAGAACAAGGGGACACAGTCTCAAGTTCTGTGTGCATACGTGTGAGGTATAGGCTTGATATTAGGAGAAAGATCTTGCCAGAGAGAGTGATTTGCTATTGGAATGGGCTGCCCAGGGAGGTGCTGAAGTTGTTGTCTCTAGAGGTGTTCAAGAAAAGACTGGATAAGGCACTTGGTGCCATGGTCTAGTTGACTGCATAGGGCTGGACAGGATGATCTTGGAGGCCTCTTCCAACAAGGTTGATTCTATGATTCTGTGACTAGATGATCTTCAGAGATCCCTTCCATCCATTATCATTCTGTGATCCTGTATTTGTTACATTTCTGTAGGTTTTCTCACTGTTTAGTAATTCAAATAAATCATCCGATGTGAAGTTACTCTTCTGGTTTAATATATATCATAAATAGACAGGGCAATATGTTATCATAGATAAGCTGATGTCACAGCAAGGTTCTTTCTGCATTGCCTAATATCTTACTGTATGTCTGCAATGACCTAATGTTGCATGTGTTTAGCTGGCAGTGATGTTCTACAGAATAGTGGGGGATGCAAGGGACCTCTGGAGATAATGTAGTCTAACTCAACTGCTAAAGCAGGTTTGCCTAGATCAGGCTGCACAGGAATATGATGAGATGGAATCTTTCTGGATCCACAAAGGCAAGGAAAAGCCCTAACACACGCACACAAATCCCAGGTATGCCAATTATTTGTAGGTGACCTCGCTTTCCTGCCTGGGCTGGAGCAGGGCACAACAACTTAAAATGGGCATCAGTGGAGCACCACTGTGCTAGTTTGAAGCAGGGCAGATGTTTTTGGTGAGAAGAACTAGATTATAGGCTGTGAAAGGAAAACAATGGTGATGTCTACTTCCCTCAGAAGTCTCACTGAGGGGTTTGGGAAGAAGAAATTAAAACATCAGATAACACTCTCACCATTTTTTTCTCTCACTCTCGCTTGAGCTGCTGACTGAGCTGCATCTCTCTAACACACACTCCACCCACCTTTGCTTCTTAACCTCTTGGCTGAACCTCTATTCTTCCTTAGGACTGGGGTAAGGTGGAGAGGGGCAGGGGGAAGGTGCAGGGGTGGTGGAGAGCCCCTCCTGGGGACTCAGGTTTCTGGGAGGGCTGTTGTGTTTCTGTATTACCTTTTACCGTGTATATTTCTGTATATAACTGTATATACTGTAAATATCTGCTTGTATATTGTGCTAGCTGTAAATAAATAGCTTCATTTATATTCCCAGAACTGTCTGAGTCTAGTCTGGGCAATTTCTAAAGTGTGTGTGGGGGTGGGGAACACCCAAACCATCACATATTTTTATTTGGCACTCCAACGAGGGCCAAATCCATTTTGCATGATTGTTAATTAACTCTGGGAATCAGAAAGAAGCTAATGAAGCAGCTACTTTACTTAGTGGGGGCTACTGTGTGGCCTATTTTCTGTTTTCTTGTGTATAATGGGATCAAAGCATAATTGGTTATTTCTTGCTTAATGTAGTTTTTAAGAAAGTCAAAGCTAAACTCACAACCCTTTTCTGGAGCTGGGGCAATCTCATTCTTGGGTATGCTGGATTTAATATCACTGAAAATCTTACCAGTAATATTACAGGGGTATTTACCAATAATATTACAGGCAATCAAAGTACAACTACTGCTTTATCTACCGCACTGATGAGGGTTATCTTACCCAGAACTGAGATGCCAGACCCTGTTCAGAATTTTATTCACATCAAACTGTGGCATTTCTGGTGGGTGTGATTTTAGATCTTGTAATTTTGATTTTCATATTAATTCTGGCATTATGTGTAAAAAATACGAATGCAATGCCTGTAAGAACTAGGAAGTTGTCTGTGTCTGAGAAGAAAGATAAACAATCCAGTGGTCCAAACCAAAACAAAGATATCTCATCAGCACAACAAGGAACACCACCTCCTTCCCAGCAAGGCACAGCCACTACACCTCCCTCTCCAGATTCTGAGAAAGCTGCCAATGTTCCTAGTGGGAATGATGACACGGCAGGACTGGCAGGAGTCCCAGGAGTACAGGGAAATAATCAAAGCCAGGATGTTCCCTCTACTAATAACACTAACTCAGCCAGTTCAAATTCCCAGCTAGCAGACAACAACCAGAATCCTGTTACCTCTAAGGTAGATCTGAACTCACAGACCCCAGGTCAGACCCCCAATGATTCAAACCCTCCAGTAGACACATCAAAGTCTGTCGCTGCACTGCAAGTTTTTTTGGCACCTGCTAAGGCAAAAGCCAAGACACAGCATTTGACAAAGTGTGATTCAAAAGAGGATGTTAGAGAGGGGACCTCTGGTGAGCAAGAGGAGGAAGAGGAGGCATTTAGTCTTTGGGACCTGGCGAGCATGCTCAGATCCCAGTACTCTGATGAGAATAGTGCTGTGAGGTTGGCTGCCAAGAAAGAGGATGGTTCCAATGAGTTTAAGAGTGCTCTTAGGAAAGTTCTGTTTCCTAAGGCTAGGGACAACCAGATCAACAAGAGGAAGAGGAGAAGGATGACATCCAGGAATCCAACGATCTACTCAGAGAGGTCAAAGAAATTAGAAAGGAATATTCAAGGGAAACAGGAGAGACAATGTTAAGCTGGCTAGTGAGGTGCTGTAGCATTGGTGTAAATGCCCTGCAGGTAGGAGACAAGTCTGCCAAGCAGCTAGGACCACTCACTAAGGAGAGTTGAGTGGACAAATACCTAACAAGTCCTCTTGGTAGGGTTAGCTTGTGGACACACTTCCTTCCCGGGATGATCTGCCATCTTTTAGACATTGCCATTGTTTCTCTTTCACAGCCTGCAATCTTATTCTTCTGGCCAAAACATTCTAGCTAGCTTCAAACTAGCACAATATAACACCATGGAATGCTATACATTCCTCTTTTTCCATTTAATTGTCTAAGAAGGAGTTAACTTCTTTTTTTCTGATTTTCTTCCCCCTTGTAACTTCATGTTATCTATTTAAATAAAATTGCACCCTCTCCAGAGTTCTGAGCTTCTAGTTCAGAAACTTCATAGACTTCGAACTCTGCCTGCAAATGCACAAGTCAGCTGCCTGACCTTGCACTTTATTTGCAAATACATTAGTCAACCTCTGGGTGAAATTTTGTTCATCACTTAAGAACCAGTTTTGCTTGCTGCTGGGATTTCTTTCTAAAAGTCATTATTTAATGTACTAACTTGAACCTGAAGCAGTAAAATTGGGGTTGCTTCAGGATCACTTCAATACATGACAGCTCTGTAAGATACTTGATCTTTCATAATTTACTAATGTATACGAAAATCAGGGAAAGTGATCTGTGTTGAAGTGGCAATACTCTGTCCTCAGTAACAATGGTTTCATTTTAAGTAAAACCTCCATTAAAAGCAAGTAACTTGAGAGCAAAGTGTATTGGGACTTCATGAATTGCAGCCATTGGGCATTTCTTCTTGCTTCAAAAAAGTGCAGGTTGTGGGTGTAAATTATAAAACACGAGGAACTCATATCAATCTACCTTGGAGGTAAGAGTTCCCACTCACTGCAAAATGTAAAAATAAAAATAAATTTAAAAAAAGGAAAAAGAAAAGAATAAGAGACATGGATCTTGATGACCTTAGAGATTCATTCAGCTGAATACAGGTTTTATAACACAAACATCTCATGATAGAGAAACCAAAGTTTTCAGATGATTTCAGACCCAATGCGAACACTATGAAATGAGAAGTACTGAACCTGTGCATCTCCCCAGGAGAAATCATTCTCCTTGAAATGCGACCACTGCTACTGTCTCCCTCGCTGCCCTATGGTGTCTAAAGTTGCTATCTGAATGATAGCTTAGCCCTCTTAGATTACTTGAACTTGTCTCCAACTCTGTAAAACAAGATCTTTGCCTTATTTTCAAACTGAAAAACCAAAACCAAAACAAAACAAAGCAAATAGTATTCTATGCATGAAGGTCAAATATGAAACTCATGATTCTAGAGTCCTAATACTGCCTTTTCCTTTACTAAACTCTCCTTATGAGTATTTTGCTGACAGAATATGCAATAATTCATATAATGCTTATAATTTGCTGGCAAAATGAGTAACCCAGTGTCTTCTAGTGAAAATATAAACAAACTTAAGTCACCTTCCTCTGTTTATTCTCATTACTCACATGGTTTGAGTTTAGGAATTTAATTTAGATGCTTTAAATCAAGCCTAAAGACATTTAACTTCTTTCAGTGACCAAGACTTTTGGAGGTAGATGCACTGAATACAACTGAACCTAACGACCTATGCCCTATGAGGAGAGGCTGAGGGAGCTGGGATTGTTTAGCCTGGAGAAGAGGAGGCTCAGGGGTGACCTTATTGCTGTATACAACTACCTGAGGGGTGGTTGTGGCCAGGAGGAGGTTGCTCTCTTCTCTCAGGTGGCCAGCACCAGAACGAGAGGACACAGCCTCAAGCTACGCCAGGAGAAATTTAGGCTCGAGGTGAGGAGAAAGTTCTTCACTGAGAGAGTCATTGGACACTGGAATGGGCTGCCTGGGGAGGTGGTGGAGTCGCCGTCCCTGGAGCTGTTCAAGGCAAGATTGGACATGGCACTTTGTGCCATGGTGTAGCCTTGTGCTCTGTGGTAAAGGGTTGGACTTGATGATCTGTGAGGTCTCTTCCAACCCTGATGATACTGTGATACTGTGATACTGTAACTTTTTTCTCCAACATTCACTGACAAGCAGCGACAAAACCTCTGCCTCTTTATTTCTATTCACAACACTTGAATTTCTCTAGAGTCTTACTGTTTTGTGTGTGCATGCGTGGGCAGCTTGGTTTGAATACATGTGGTTCAGTTGTCATTATTGACAGCTTCTGATTTTGTTGCAATTATTGCATTATTAGAATATTGGGAAGGGAGGAATTCTTCATGTTCAAAAAAAAAAAAAAAATCAACCCACAACGAAAAACATGAATGGATCAAGTCAGAGTATTCTGATTTATTTAAACCCTCAGGGTGCAGAAACTAGAAGTTAAAGAACTCGGTTATGAGTTACGATTCTTTCTTAAACTGTTATCATTGTGTTGGAGGACTGAGGCTGTTGACTGCTTAGTTACTGTGTGAGCATTGAAGCAACCTACAGGAGGACCCAAATTCTTCATGTACTTTCTGTTTTCATATGAGTGTGGCACCCAGGACACATGGCACCTGTCTGAGATACAGACCTCAATCAGGAGACCTCAGAACCTGATCCTAATGGGTGGAATCTAGCCCACCACAGCAATTCAGGACAATCTGGGACCAAACTCATATTCCTGCCACAGATTTTGACTCTAAAATGAGCTTCTGAAACTTGACTCCAATGGAAGGGCAACTGCCGTAGTCCATCTTGGTGATGTTACACATAATTGTCCAGAGTAGCAGTTTGATGGGACTCGAACTCCCGTTGCAGACCTGGCATGGCCTGAAGGAAGAAAGCAGCATAAGAAAATAACAACAACTTAATTTTCATTTTGCACTTGCACTGCAGATGCAGGAATCATGATGTACTATGGCTTAGTAAAGCATAAAGCTGACTATCAGCTCCTGCTTGGCAACTGCTCTTACTATAAATAATGGTGGACTGCTTTTGAAATTATTATTAGAGCTGTGTTATTTGGGATGAGGTAATAAAAAAGTATATGTAGTATAGTTACATGGGAAAGTTAAGATTCCTTTCCTTTTTCGGTTACTATAGGATTATGGTTTTGAATGTGCTTAGCTTAGTTTACAGATTATTCTGATAAGGTGCTCTACTGTGTTTCCACAAGGCTGTTTCTTTATTTTTCCTTTCTCAAAAGAAAGAATAGCCTCCCCCTTGTTGATTGCCAAGTGTATCTTCCTTTGCTTAGCAGCTGTTACTGCTGCTGGAGTTACACATGTCCTAGGAGGCAGCTGTTATACATCATTCTCAATTAAATTGAATATGGGGCCATTCAAGATGTATCTTAGAACAGCAGGTGTATCTGCCAGGTCACTCCTCAGCACAGTCCTTAGTTACTTGTACTTACTCAGTACAAATAGCATTTCCACACAAGATGTCTCAGTACTTGCTGCTGATAGTACGAAAAGCTTATAGCAAGCACATCTATGCCACCATACCACCAAGTAACTATCCCCTCAGCCAAAAGCAAGGGTGATATTCACAACTTAATTGTCATGCATCTGCAGGTTTCATATTGGGAGGAAACACACAGGCACTGCAATGTGTAATTAATACTGCTGACATGATAAAGGTGACAATTAAGCAATAAAGTCAGCAACCTACTAAAGTAACTCATAGAATTGTAGAAATCTGCTGATAGGAAAAGACTTTAAGATCACTAAGTCCAACCACAACTTAACATCTCCCTATACACAACTGTTAGAACATATTCCTAAGCACCTCATCCAATATTGCCAAGGATGGTGACTCCACTACTTTCCTGAGCAGTCTATTCCAGTACCCAGTAACCTTTTCAAGTGAGGAATTTTTTCCTAATGTCCAATCTAAACCTCCTCTGGCACAATTTTTCCTCTTGTCCTATCATTTGTTATTTGGGAGAACATCCAACTCACTACGACCTCAAGTCTTCTCTCAGCCTTCTCTTCTCCAGACTAAATAATCCACTCAGCAGACTTATGTTCAAGACCCCTCACTAGCTTTGTTGCCTTCCTCTGGACACATTCCAGCACCTCAATGTCTTTCTGGGAGTGAGATGCCCAAAACTCAAGACAGTACTTATGGCATGGCCTCATCAGCACTGAGTATAGGGGGAAAATTGCTTCTCTGATCCTGCTGGCCACACTCTTCTGGATCCAAGACATGATGCTGTTGGCCTACTTAGATACCTGAGCACACTGATGGCTCCTGTGCAGCTGGCTGCCAGCCAGCACCCCCAGATCCCGCCCTGCCAAGCTACTTTCCAGCCTCTCTTTCCCACGCCTCTAGTGTTACATGGAGGTTTTGTGACCAAAGTGCAGAACTTGGCACTTGGCCTTGTTGAATGTCATGCATTTGGTCTCAGCCCATCAATTCAGCCTGTCCAGACACCTCTGCAGAGTCCTCCTTTCCTCTATCAGATCAATACTCCTGCCCAGCTCTGTGTCACCTGCAAACTTACTGAAGGCATGCTCAGTGCTCTCCTCGAGGTCCATAACGAAGATATTAAAGAGAACTGCCTTCACTACTAAGCCCTGGGGAGCACTACTCATGACCAGATGCCAGCAGGATTTAACTCCCTTTCCCACCAATGTAAAGGGTTAACCCTCCTGGGGGGCACATCTGAACCTGGCCCCAGGTGTAGTGGTTAGCCCACCACCACTTCCTTTCTAGGGCCCCTATGAAAACACAGGAACTTCCTGCTTCTTTCTCTCTTTGGCCTCCCTGCCTGATAGTACCACCCTTGTTCCTGCCACTCCTGTTTTACCACGTGCCCATCCTTCCAGATGGTGGACAAGCCCTTCCCAATTATACCTCCATCCATTGTCATCAATCTGGTTGTGTGTATATATATATATATATATATATGTATCTTGTTTCCCTCCCCTATACTTCTCTGTAACTTCCCTACCTTAAATAACTTTTATTAATTTTTTTTTTCTTTAAACTTCCAAATTGAAGCAAGATTATTTGGGTATTTTACCCTTTTTCTCTCTACATGTAATTCCTTTCTTTCCAAAATGGGGGAGAGGGGAAGGCATCCTATTATCATATTGGTTCTCTTAGCTACATTTTGAGTCTCTGGAAAATTTAAACTAAAACAAAGACAACCACTCAGACAATTTTTGACCCAGCAAACACCATGCCTGTCCAGACCACAGGCAGCCAGTTTTGCACAGAGGTTGTTGTGCAGGGTTATGTCAAAAGCCTTACTAAAGTCCAGATACACAACATTCACAGCCTTTCCCTTATCCACCATGTGAGATGCCTTGTCACAGAAGGAGATCTGGTTCATCAAGTGGGACCTGACTGTCATAAATCTACACTGTCTGGACCTGATCCCCTGGTTGTCCTAGACATGCCATTCTATGGCTCTCAAGATGATCTGCTCCAAGATCCTCCCAGGACTGAGGCCATACTGATAGTCTGTAGTTTCCCAGATACACCCTACAGCCTTTCTTATCAATGGGCATCACATTTGCCAGCCTCCTGTCATGCAAAACTTCTGCAGTCATCCAGGACTGCTGAGACCTAATAGAAAATGGCTTGGACGTCACCCTCACCAGATCCCTCAGCACCCTTGGGTGGATGCTGTTGAGCCCCATAGACTTGTCTGTGTCTAAGTGGCAGTGCAGTATTTTGGGAGTAAAAGAGAAAATCTATTAAAATCTGCAATTATTTCAAATTTCCTCTGTTTCAGACTTCACTTTCCTTCCTGTTCTCTGTCCAAACAAACCCTCACCTCAGTGGATTGTATTTCAGATCTTTCTTTCCTTTCCTGTTTAATGATATCACTTTGCTATGTGAGTTCAGTGGGAATGGAAAAGCTGCTTCTTGAAGTGGAAGAGAGATGCAGATGTGCTGAAGATGGGAATGACATGCATTCCACAGAACTTCTGGACTGCATCTGGAGCTAAATGGGCCTTATTGTTTTCTTCAGTGTGGCCAACTGATATCAAGAGCCTTCAGTAAGCAGACACTACTGTAACTGCAATTCTCCCATGGGAATTGGAGTTATCTTACGTTCTATACACATACAGGGAACACAAGGTCATCTCTGTGCAGCATTTGATCTGTGTTTAGCCAAAACCTACAATGTGTAATCTATCCCTCCCAGTCACATCCAAATGGATTTTGACCAAGAACCTAGTTTGTGATGTATCTGTCTCCCACAATTTGTCTGGAGTTAAACAGTATTTCATGGACTATTGGGAGAAATGCATTCATGGGAAATAAGTAATTATGTGAGAAGAAGAGATTTGGGAACAACCAGAAAAGACATCTCTGGGTTTTGGTTTTGTTATTGTTGTTATTTTTGCTGTTTTGTTCATTTGTTTTAGTTGAGAGTCTCTAATCTTTACAGCTACAAAGAAAAGATGAATAATCTGACTTGGATATAATAGTGATTTTTTTTTTTTTAATTCTGAAATAATCTGTAAAAAATAAAAAACCCTAATCTTAGGAGATTCAGAGGGAGTTGATTCCTGGTTTTCAAGGTAGCCGCTAACAATGCTGACATATTTTCTGCTCTCCCCAGTTTCCCAAATACTGCAGTAGAGTTTTCATATGCTGCTGTAGATTTAAAAGCAAAATTTCCCCAGCTGGTAGGAAAATATGACCCACTTTTACAAATGTGTCTTGGTTCGAGGCACTTCTCACCTCTATGGAAAGAAAAAAAAGAACAACCAAACAACAACAGAATGAAAAATCAAAACATAAAAAAGAACACCAAACCCCAAAATAAACAGGAAACAAGCAAAACCCCAATTAACAAAACAAACAAATCTACCAGTCTGAAACCTCATCCTATCTCCTTCAGTAACCCCTCAAGGATGGTATTAGGGAAAAGGAGGGGGAACCCAACATTTTGAACACAATGCTATGGGTAAACTAGCAGAAGACAAAGAAACTTCTATAACCTCCATGGATGGGGTGGTAGTGAATTTTCCCAAGGAATTCAGTGTGACGATCTGCCTAGTCTCCTGGCTTGACTTGTAGGAAGCTGATCCTGGTAAAGCTATAGGTGAGGAGAACTAGCCAGGACTGACCACAAGCAGTTTCCATGACTGACTCATTTCCTGTACAAGATTAGTTCTAGGTTTCTGACCTGTGGGCAAAACCGAACTTCGCCACTCAGTGACAGGAGCAGATCAGAGGAGAGCATGTAGTCATGCCATAGCTTGTCAGAGAGCTATGAAAAGCTGAGATTACTCTTCAGAGAAGGTAAAACAAACTGCCATTTTAGACTCCTGAACCACAGTACTGATGGTTCATAATGATCAGATTTTTCACCACAGACACAGTGAACATTCTGGCTTTCCAGGACATGGACACAAGAAAAGCAAGTAGAGCTCCTGTTTGCTGCTCCAACAGGCTCCTGCCTCATTTCTTCTGTAATTAGACTGGATTGATCACATCCATAGAATCACAGAATGGCTTCAGCTGGAAGGGACTTTAAAGGCCTTTTAGTTCCAACTGCCCTGCCATGGGCAGGGACATCACCTACTAGACCACATTGCTCAAAAATTTGATCTTAAACACTTCTAGAAATAAGGTGTCCACAACTTCTCTGGACAGCCTGTACCACTGTTCCACCACCCTCATCATAGCAAAGAATGTCTTCCTACTGTCCAGTCTAAATCTACCCTATCCTAGTTTAAAAACTTATTTAAAGTTCTCTGCTAGTTTTAATGTAAGACCTTTTCAGATGTGGGAAGGCTGTTCTAAGGTCTCCCTGAACAGACTCAACTATCTCAGACAGTCTTCATACTCCAGTCCTCCAGTCACCTTTGAGGCTTCCTCTGCACTTTCTACAACAGATCTATGTCCTTCTTCTGTTGGGGGCTGCAAAGCTGGACATAGTACTCCAAGTGTGGTCTCACAAGAGTAAAGGGGCAGAATTACCTCCCTTGACCTGCTGTCTACGAATCCATGTTATTCTCAGAATTCTTCAGAAGACTTTTGGACACTTTAGAGCAATACTATCCAGTCAGGCTTGTGTAGATAGCCAAAACTGTCAGATTTTCATGTCCAGAAGCAACACAACCTTCTGGGGAGGAAGGATGTACTGCCCCCAGGCAGCATATTAGCCGAGTATTGCATAAGGATAGCAGCTTTTATGAATATTTCCTTTTGAGTTCTGATAACAAATCTGATATGAAGGTCAAGATTGACAATGCACAGGTCAAAGGATTCTGACTGTTCATGCTGCTGCTCTGCTGGATAATCTGTGAAGTTTATGCAAACAGAACAGCAAAGACTTTAAGCTGCCAAGCATGAAAATAAAGAAAAAAAAAGGAAAACAAAACCCCTAAATGCACTATTGGTGGAGGAAGACATGGTTCTCGTCATGACCTAGACAGGTTTGATACACGTAGGAGCTAAAACTTAATGGAATCAGTTAAAATATTTTCACTGATTTAGGTGTGATTTGGCTCATGTCCAAATGGTTTAAGTCAGATTGAAGAGGAGATAGAGTAGTATCTGTGTATAAAATAAAACCACCTAGCGTAGTTGCAGAATGTAAGATACATACAACACACTACATACACTTTGAGATTTTATCAGGATCAGGGAGAAAAATTATCATAACAAGTTACTTTAATTTGCTTGAAAAAAAACCAAAAACATGTATGAAAAACACTTGGATTGATTTCACCATGTTTATAACACTCTGTAACAGAGATCAGGCATAAAAGCAAACAGAAAACAAAACAACCATTGTACCTCCGGAGCTGCATGTAAACTAAGTGGTTGCTACACTGTTAACATAATTTACCTTCAAATTTTCTGCTCTAATACAACAAAGATTTCTTTAATTCTGTTGTGGCTGATATAATTATGACAGAATTCCATAAAGCAAATTTGTACACTCATGAGCCTATGTAAACAGTGCTTACATCTTCATGAAATTCTTCTAGTTGACTGCCATAGAATCATAGCATCAACCAGGTTGGAAGAGAACTCCAAGATCATCCAGTCTAACTTATCACCCAGCCCTTTCCAGTCAACTAGACCACGGCACCAAGTACCTAATCCAGGCTTTCCTTGAACACCTCCAGGGATAACAACTTCACCACCTCCCTGCGCAGCCCATTACAAATTAAAGGAGGGTAAGGGGATATATAAGAGCTTAGGACTGAACTGACAGGAGCAATTACACCCTCACAAAACAGGATCTTCATTTGTGAGTTCTACCTTGCATGGGATTTCAGAAGGTCCAACTTTCAGTTTAGCATTATTCCTATGTGGGGATTTAGGTATCTGCAAAACACATATTCAGGTTACTTCTTCAGTTCATAAAGTGAGGGAATGCCTTTCCTCTGACCTTGCTTTATCTATGACTCTTAAAAAGAAAAAAAAAAAAAAGAAGAAAAAACAACCACTTTTTACTGAAACACAGAGGATCAAATATTTTAGTTAAGCATCTGATTACGCACTCTTAACAATAGAGAGTATTGAAGCTAGTTCGCAACACAGACATGGTCTAATTACTTTCCCCTTCTTCGTTTTATAAAAGCCTAAAGAACAGCAGACATTTGGAAAAATAAAGAACAGTAGCCAAACTGAGGAGGGGAAGCAGCAACACAAAAAAATACTTTTCATATCATTATCAAAGCTATCCTATGAGATGTTTTTAACTGTCTAAAGACAAATGTTTCCTCTGTTAAATACCACTTTTAGTTTTCGACAGAATACGAATTCTTTTCCAGTTCAATGGAGAATTGGACCAAACCCCAGTCATCTGAAAATGTTTCCTGACCAAAAAGACTAGAAAATTAGTTTCTTTGTGGTGTGAGTGATCACTTATAACACTTTGAAACTAAATACTTTGCTAATTCATATAAAATGTAACAAGCAGAAAAATCTTAGAGAATTTAGAAAGTTAAAAACTACTAAAATTATCCTATTCACACAAACTTCAATGAAAAGCTGTTCTGAATAGAAAGAAAAATTATACTTTCTGTATATCCCACATAATAGAGGAATGCTATTATATCAAAGAAAAAAGTTGCAATTTGTGACAAAGTAACAGTTAACTTTATTTTAGAACATTTATTATTCCATAAAAAAGGAAATGAAACTTTAGATTTTGCAAATCAAACCTTAATCTTGCAGTAATTCTGCTATAAGTGGTACAGAGACCTCACTGTATGCCCTGGCATGTATAGATTACCTTGCAGCAAAACAATAAATTGACTCATCTGCCATGTAGGTGATACTTCAATTGCTTTCTTTTTATTTTAACAACCACTTGGAGTATGGAGAAAGAAGTTAAAAATACTCTGTTCTACATGGCTGGAAAAGTCATTGCAAGTTAAATATGATTTGAAGAAAGTATCTTATCAAAATGAAAATTATTTCAGGATTTTTCTGGTTTTGACTTTGGTATATTTCCGCGGGGAAAAATGAATCAACACAGGAAATGTCAAAATGTAGGCAATTTAATGATATTTAAGAGGAGCATCAGGTCCAATTTTATTAAGTTCATTGGTGCAGTTTTATCAAAAGTTTAGATGAAAGGTTGCCTTTTCAAAGATTCTTTGTTCAAGAAAAATAATGGGTCTGTAACACACTGTCTTGGACATAATACGTGATACCACCTTTGCACATTACAGTATTATTACCTACATATTGAAAGCTTGATTTCTTTTTTGATAGCTTGACAGTGGTTCTCCATTCTCATATCATTTCTAGTGTTTCACAGAATTTGTTTCCTGAAGCTGCCAAATGCCAAGGACTAGAATTTCTGCATCAGAGAGCAAGTTTTTCTCACCGAATAGCTAAGCTGGTTTGGGCATGACATCAAGATTTACTTTTTTAGTCAAACAAACAAACAAACAAGCCAAAAGCCACCACAAACCAACCAACAACAAAATAACCACCAAAAAAAAAACCCAACCAAACTCACAACAACAACAAAAAAATCAAACCAACAGAATATACACACAAAATAAGCAGAGAAACTGTACAGGGAAACTTTCATGGCCATAATCTTTTGTCCAATCCCATTCCAGTTTAGAATGCTGCATATCTTGAGATGCGTTAGCAGATTTGTGGAAGTTAGGTTTGTGATCCCTCAAAGCTTTTTGCTCTGTTTTGCCACAGTTTGGTTTTTTTTTCATTCTCCTGTATATGCATTCTGTGCATCTCAAGATCTTAGCTTACTGAGACAAATGGCACAGGTCAGTAGCTTGGTGGTTGTGGCGCACATTCCTCACTGAGCCAGGCTGGCTCAAAGATGCTCACCATAGGTTGTCAGAAAAAGAGAAATTATAGTTCATTTGAATTTTGTGATATAACTGGACCCCCTCCCCGCCTTTCCTTTTATTCTCTCTTAAAAAGACACTTTGCAATTTTCACAAGATAAGGCAAAAATAACCAGCTTTTCTCATGCTAAATTAATTCACTTTTTGGTGCCATTTTCCATGTTGGTATGCTACAATTTTGTTATTCTTGATAACACTTAATGGAAAATACTTTTTTTTGTGCAAACATTCACTTCTAAATAAGCAAACAAAACTTATGAAAATGTAGAAAAATAGGCCTTCCTGCATCTTCAGTCCCTAACTCAAATTACTCATTGAGGATAAACTTATCCATGTGGCTGGTGGAACACTCACCAATAATCAATAACATAATTACTTATACTTTATATTTGGTGTGACCCAAGTTTCCTTGAATGCTTTTCCAGAGGGTATTCCTTATGTTATTTCATAGTCAGACCTCTGAAGTGTCCTGAGTCAAGAGCTGTTCCTGTTCAATATGCCTTGTGAAGTGATGATGTAATACTCAGTATGCTGTAAATACAACATCTTTTTTCACCTTAACTCTCTTCATATTTACAATTCCTTCTTCCCTCCTCAAAGAGAAAGATGCCCAGTTGGCTAGCATCTTTCATTCCTTCTTTTCTTTATGTGAGACATCCCTAATCCCGAGGTGATTCCTAAAGTAAATCTATAACTTTGTAGAATAATAGAATTGTTTCAATTGGAAAAAGACCTTTGATATTATCAAGCCCAACCATCACCTAACTCTGTGAAGCCTGATGTTAAGTCATATCTCTCAATACCACATCTTGGCATCTCTTAAATACCTCCAGGGATAGGAATACAACCACCTACCTGGGGACCTGTTCCCATGTTTGAGAATCCTTTCAGTGAAGAAATTTCTTCTGAGATCCAACCTAAACCTCCCCTGGTGCAACTTGAGGCCATTTCCTCATGTTCTATCACTTGTAACAAGAAAGAAGGTATCAGGATGAAGGTGATGTCCTCTTTTCAGTGGTGCCCAGTGGCAGAACAAGGAATAATGGGTACAAACTGGAGCACAGAAGCTTCCAATTCAACATGAAAAGAGAAACTTCTTTATGGTGAGGGTGATGGAGCACTGGAGTGGAGTCTCCTTTTCTGTAGACTTTCAAAATGCGCCTGGATGTGTTCTCATGTAGCCTGCCCTAGGTGATTGTGCTTTGGTGGAGAGGATGTAATCAGTATCTCTAGAGGTCCCTTCCAACCCCTAACATTTTATGATTCTGTTTCCCCCACCTCACTACAACCTCCTTTCAGGTAGTTGTAGGAAGGGAGATAGTCTTCTCTCAGCCTCTTTTTCTCCAGACTAAGCAACCCCAGTTCCTTCAGCCACTCCTCATAAGACCTGTTCTCCACACCCTTCACCAGCTTTTTTATCCTTCTGCAAGGTCTATCTGCTGTCCTCATCACCTGCCAGGGCAGACTGATGTGCAAAAGCTGTGACTCACACAGAAAATCTGAGCTACGTGTGCACCTTTGCTCTGGTGGGATGGTGAAAGAATGAGATCATCTTCTCATCAGTGGTATTTACAGCAATGTGGTCACAACCAGGAAAAAATACTAATCTAAGAGGCATGTCTCACAAGTCTAACCACACTGGTTTTGTGCTCTGCACTACAGTTTTTGTGCTTTACTGCTACATTGCCTTTTAAAATTTTTTTTCTTTGTTTATTTTTATTTGGGGTTTTGGTTGGTTGGCTGGTTTTGTTAGTTGGCTAGGAAGGAAGGTACTGCCTTAATAGACAGGTAAGGCAAGGAAAAATATGCAATTTTTGCCCTAGTCTTTACCCAGAGCAGTGCTTCTTACGAGACATAAAAGTCACTGAAATCAACTTCAGGCTGATACAAGTTACATCAGAAGCTACTTGAGCCCTCAATTTGTCTCTGAGGGTGTGTTAGGGTTACATCACCTCTTACTTTAAATTTGTGTCTGCTGCAGAGATCAGACGAAATTATTTCATTTGAAGAGCTGAAATAAGAAGTGCCATTCAAAATTATGACCTTGAAAAAGGCACTGTGTTGATGGTAAACCAGCACTACTCGATGAAGCAAGAAAATGGACTGGGACAAAAAGCCTGCTCTAGAAGTGGGAGGAACAGTCCATTTAGCATTTGGAAGTCTTTTAATTATTTCTTATTCTCTTCATTTTTTTCTTGAGTAAACAGCCAACCTGCTAGAGAAGTTCATCCCAGAGATAGTAAGATCTTGAAGTGCTTTTTACCAAAGTGAGAATACTGCCCAGGAGAGGAGCTTGAGAAGTCGCCATCAACAGCTCAGGCAGTCCTCCTGAAGAGTCATTAATTTTTCTCTGCTAACTACTGCCCAGCCTCCTCCCCATCTAGAGAACATCGTGTGCCTGAAGGTAAGAGCAGGATAAGAGCATGCAAGCATCAGGTTTTGATAGAGAATATGTGTTAGAGAAAGAGATAAGAGCATAGAAATAGAGAAGAACATGACCTGGCATGATGGAAAGTGGAGAAGAACTTGTTAAGTCCTGCAGTGAAGCCAAGAATAGAGACATAAGGCTGCAGAAAAGGCAGGGAAAAAAGGTAAATCAGCACTTGACTAGGGAACAGAAGTACAGCTGTTTTGTAAATATGACAAATGTAACATAACACTTGAAAACTTATTCAAAGAGGGAAGTCATCTGGTACCTGGCCTTTTTAATTCTGTGGCAAAAGAGCTTCAAAGATGGAAGATAAAGTAGTGTTTGTGATCTTACAGGAGACAAACACTAATGATGAAAAAACAGAAATAAATATTGAGAGTTTACATTATTAAAAACCCATAGTTGTATACTATAATCCAAGTAGAAGTAACACTGTCAGGAGTAAAGAACAGAATGTACTGTAGAAATGAGAGACATTTCCAACTTGTGAGTCTTGGAAAGGGCAGAAGGTAGGGGTGAAGGTCCACAGAGAAAAGAGATTTGGTGTGAAAGATCATAACGAAGGATTACTTTCAAGTAGAGGCGAGGTTGAAAGTACTGCAGTTAAGATGTGAGAACCAATGGACCATTTCAGGACAAATGATAAAGAATAGGAAACAAGAGGTAGCAAAATGGAATCACCGGCTGCTTGATGACTAAAACTAACAGAGAGACTGGGGAGTTTGAAATATAAATAAAGGGGGGTGAGCAGTCAAAAGTAAAGTGGACATACAACAAAAGATGTGTAATGAGCCCAGCCATAGTGGAATACAACCAAAAACTAAGTTTTTTCAAAATTACCCTATTTAAGTGATTTTGCAGCAGCCATTTTCCTCACAGTCACTTATTTGACTGGTGCACACAGTGTCTTATTCTTACTTAACAGTCACCTGAGAGATACAGGCTGACAAAGCCAGCTATAAGTCAGAGAGACATTTGAGATAAGAGTAGATAATGGCTGGCTGAAGAACATTGTTATGGAACCTTCAAGTTTCTTTGTACTGAGGAACAGTTTAATCTTGTTCAATGAACATAATCACACAAGCAGAATCACAGAACATTAGAGGTTGGAAGGGACCTTCAGAGGTCATTGAGTCCAGCCCTACTACCAAGGTAGGATCACCTAGGATAGTTTGCACAGGAACACATCCAGGCAATTTTTTAAAGTCTCTGGAGAAGGAGACTCCACAATCTCTCTGGACAGCCTGTTCCAGTGCTCTGTCACCTTCACTGTAAAAAAGTTTCTCCTCGTGTTAAGGTGAAACCTCCTGTGTTCCAGTTAGCAGCCATTGCTCCTTGCATTATTGCTGCTGTCCACCTGAAAGAGATTGGCCCCATCCACTTGAAACTCACCTCTTGGAAGTTTGTATACATTGATCAGATCTCCTCTCAGCCTTCTCCTCTCCAGGTTAAACAGTCCCAGGTCTCTCAGTCTCTCTTCATAAGGTAGATGCTCAAGGCCCCCAGTCATCCTTGTAGCACTTCACTTGACTCTCTTCAGCAGGTCCTTGACTTTCTTGAACTGGGGAGCCCAAACCTGGACACAATACTCCAGGTGTGGTCTCACCAGGGCAAATAGAGGGGGAGAAGAACATCCCTAGACCTGCTGGACACACGTTTACTGATGCACCCCAGGATGGCATTGGCTTTTTTGGCTACAAGATCACATTGCTCTCCTGATCAGAACTTCCTCTTCACCAGGACTCCAAGGTTTTTCTCCACAGAGATGCTTTCCAACAGGGCAGTCCCCAACCTGTATTGGTTCCTGTTGTTATTCCTCTCCAGATCCAGGACTTTGCACTTGTTCTCATTGAATTTCATGTGGCTAGCCTTCCTCCAGTTCTCCAGACTGTCCAGACCTCACTGGATGGCAGCACAGCCTGACAGGTGTCAGCCACAACCCCACCCCCCCAGTTTCGTATCAGCAAAGTTGCTGAGGGTACACTCAATGCCCTCATCCAGTTCATGGATAAAAATATTCAACAAAACTTGACCCAGTACTGATCCCTGGGGAGCACAATGGGCTACAGGCCTCCAACCTGAATCATAGAATCATAGAATCAACCAGGTTGGAAGAGACCTCCAAGATCATCCAGTCCAACCTAGCACCCAGCCCTAGTCAGTCAACTAGACCATGGCACCAAGTGCCTCATCCAGGCTTTTCTTCAACACCTACAGGGACGGTGCCTCCACCACCTCCCTGGGCAGCCCATTCCAATGCCAATCACTCTCTCTGGGAAGAACTTCTTCCTAATATCCAGCCTATACCTCCCTGTACACAACTTGAGACTGTGTCCCCTTGTTCTATTGCTGGTTGCCTGGGAGAAGAGGCCAACCCCCACCTGGCTACAATGTCCCTTCAGGTAGTTGTAGACAGCAATGAGGTCCCCCCTGAGCCTCCTCTTCTCCAGGCTAAACAACCCCAGCACGCTCAGCTTCTCCTCATAGGATTTGTGTTCCAGGCCCCTCACCAGCTTTGTTGCCCTTCTCTGGACATGTTCCAGCACCTCAACATCTCTCTTGAATTGAGGAGCCCAGAACAGGACACAGTACTCAAGGTGTGGCCTGACCAATGCTGAGTACAGGGGAAGAATAACCTCCCTTGTCCTACTGGCCACACTGTTCCTGATGCAGGCCAGGATGCCATTGGCTCTCTTGGCCACCTGGGCACACTGCTGCCTCATCTTCAGCTTACTATCTATCAGTACCCCCAGGTCCCTTTCCTCCTGGCTGCTCTCCAGCCACTCAGTCCCCAGCCTATAGTGCTGCTTGGGGTTGTTGTGGCCAAAGTGCAGAACCCTGCACTTGGCCTTGTTAAATGTCATCTCATTGGCCTCTGCCCACCCATCCAGCCCGTCCAGGTCCCTCTGCAGGGCTCTCCTACCTGCCAACAGATCAACACCTGCTCCTAGCTTGGTGTCATCTGCAAACTTACTGATGCTGGACTCAATCCCTTCATTCAGGTCATCAATAAAGATATTGAACAGGACTGGGCCCAGCACTGATCCCTGGGGACACCACTAGTGACAGCTGCCAACTGCATGTGGCACCATTCACCACCACTCTCTGGGCTCTGCCATCCAGCCACTTCTTGATCCAGCACAGAGTGAATCTGTCCAAATCATGAGCAGACAGTGTCAAAAGCTTTGCTGATGTCCAGGTAGACTACATCCACAGCCTTCCCCACATTCACCAGGCAGGTAACCTGATCATAAAAGAAGATGAGGTTGGTGAGGCAGGACCTGCCCTTCCTAAACCCATGCTGGCTGGGCCTGATCCCTTGGCCATCCTGTAGGTGCTTTGTGATGGCACCCAAGATGACCTGTTCCATGACCTTACCTGGCACTGAGGTCAGGCTGACAGGTCTGTAGTTTTCTGGCTCCTCCTTATGACCCTTCTTGTGAATGGGTATCACATTGGCCAGCTTCCAGTCTTCAGGGACCTCTCCAGTGAGCCAGGACTGCTGATAAATGATGGAGAGTGGCTTGGCCAGCTCAGCTGCCAGCTCTCTCAGCACCCTAGGGTGGATCCCATCCAGTCCCATGGACTTGTGAGGACCCAAATGACGCAGCAGGTCCCTTACTGCTTCCTCATGGATCAGAGGGGGACTGTACTGGTCCCTGACTCCATCCACCACTTCAGGAGTCCAGCTGTCCTGGAGACAACCTGTCCCACTAGTGAAGATTGAGGCAAAGAAGGTGTTAAGCACCTCTGCCTTTTCCTCATCCTTTGTCACTATGTTCCCCTCTCTATCTAACAAGGACTGGAGGTTGCCCTTGGCCCTTCTCTTGCCATTCATATATTTAAAGAACCTTTTTTTATTTTCCATGACAGCTGTGGCCAGCCTGAGCTCCAAGTGGGCTTTTGCCTCTCTAATTTTTCCTCTACAAGACCTAGCAACTTCCTTGAAATTCTCCTGGGACACCTCCCCTCTTTTCCAAAGGTGATACACTCTCTTTTTAATCTTTAATTCCTTCAGTAGCTCCCTGCCCATCCAGTCTGGCTGCCTCCCTCGTTGGCTCATCTTCCGGCTCAGTGGCACTGCCTGCTCCTGTGCCTTCAGGAGTTCTTTCTTGAAGCAGGTCCAACCTTCCTGGACACCTTTGTTTCCAAGGGCTTTTTCCCAAGGAACTTTCTGAATTAGTTCCTTAAATAGGCTGAAGTCTGCCCTTCGGAAGTCCAGTGTGGAGGTTCTGTTGATGCCCCTCCTGGTTTCTCCATGGATTGAAAACTCTATAATTTCATGGTCACTGGACCCCAGGCAGCCTCCAACCACCACATCCCCTACCAGCCCCTCTCTATTTGTGAACAGCAGGTCAAGCAGGGCTTACCCCTGGTAGGCTCATGTAACAGCTGGGATAGGAAGTTGTCTTCCACACATTGCAGAAACCTTCTAGACTGCCTCTTCTCTGCAGTGTTTAAGTCTCAGCAGATGTCTGGTAGGTTAAAGTCGCCCACCAGAACAAGGGCAGATGATCCTGAGGCAGCCTCCAGTTGTTTAAAGAGTAATAAATCAACCTCTTCTTCCTGATTGGGTGGTCTATAACAGACTCCAACCAGGATATCAGCCTTGTTGGCCTTTGCCTTAAGTCTCACCCATAATGACTCAACTTGATCATCCTTGATTTCTACCTCCATGACATCCAGAGCATTCCTAATATACAGAGCCACTCCCCCGCCCTTTCTCCCTTGCCTGTCTCTCCTGAAGAGTCTGTAGCCATTGATTACAGCACTCTAATCATGTGATCCATCCCACCACGTTTCAGTGATGGTGACAATATCATAGTTTTCCTCCAGCACCAAAGCTTCCAGCTCCTCTTGTTTGTTACCCATACTGCGTGCATTAGTGTACATGCACTTCAGCTGGGCTGCTGCTTTTACCCCTATCCCCTGTTAGCCCTGACTAGAAGGTTCATATGAATCACAGAATCATAGAGAAGCCTAGATTGTAAGGGCCTTTTAGAGACCATTTGAAGCAAATTTTTTGGCCTTGGATTAGGTTCTCCAGGGTCATATCAAGTCAAGACATGAACATTTTCAGTAAAGTGGTTCTACCACTTCACTGGGGCAGTGAGTCCAATATTTAAGAGTGCTCTTACTGAAGTTGTGCTTATATCCAGACAACATAATTCCCAAAGCACCTTGTGCCCCTTGTATCCTGTCCTGTCACTGTGCCTTGATGCGAAGTGAGGACAGTTTCAACTCTAAAACAACCTTTTATATCTTTTATCCCATGATCCTTATCATCTCCAGGTCAAAACACACTCATTTCCCTCCCTCTCTCTCTCTCTCTCTCTGGCAAGTTTGCCAGTAGTCTAATGACCTTATTGGCCTCTAACTGGACACACTGTAGTTTTCTTGCACTTCTCTTGAATTTTCTTTTAATCCCTTTGCAATGTCAAAATGTGAATGGATTGTCTCTGTGAGATAATGAAAGAAGAACACCTTTATATGCTAATCCTACTGAATCTTCAGTATCTCCAGTAGCCATCTACTTTATCTTCTTTCCCATCATCATTCATGATAATCCGTAGCTTTTCCATGCCCTTTCTGAGTCTTCTTTCCTCCACCATCACAATGCATGCAAGTTTCCTGCCACAACAGCTCTCCTCAGTGTTACACCATTCTCCTCCATTCTTTACTAAGCTTTGTTTTGCAGGACGTTCAAGCAAGAGGCAAAGCGTGCTGACTCTAACCATAATGGATGACAAGTCAACTTCCTTGCTTCTTAAAGGGCACAAAGTGATCCTTTTCTTTGTAGAAGACTGTCTGCTTTAGGAGTTTGGAGGAATAAAGTGTATTATGAAGGTGAGAGTGAGGGAAAACAGGAGTAGCCAGATTCCAGACAGAGAGCACTGGCTGCCTTCAGAGCGGTTAAGAGAAATTGTCATCAAGGGACCAAACAAATATTTCAAGAAACATGATGTCATGCGATATCTGTGTCTGTGACATTGCTGACAATCATGATTTATTGCTTTTACTGATGATCTAAAGAATATGAAGAAAGCAGGGCAAAAATAAAAATCAGAAAATGGCAGGTGTGGGGTTTATTCTGGGGTAATGTTCAACAAGACTATTTTACCCTTCATTACTTTCAGGGCTGAAATTTGGAAGCAAAAAGCTATTATCTGGATGTTTGGGTAGACTCTGAACTAAAATAGGATTTTTTTTCCACATCTTTTGTGCTTCTTTGTTCGGCGAAGGCTGTTGCAGTTGAAACTTAGCACAAAACATAATGCCAGTGCATTGACAGGGCTGTTTCCCAAGACAATTAAATGTGTTTGTTCACTAACTTTGACACAAACTTTAGTCCAGATACTTAATCTAGGTTCATCACAAGGTTGACAACCCACGGAGGAAACAAGTAGTGATCTGGAACTGGATAATAAAACAGAGTAACTCAGAAATGTGCAACTGTGTAAATCTGGAATGAGAAAATTTAATTTAAGATAGGAAGAGCTGTAGTACTAAACAGACATCCTTCCTCCTTACCAATGTGATCCTTTACAGGGAGAATTATACCACTTTCATAGGCAGATCAAGTCTGAGATCTTTAATGTACAGAGTGTGTCACGGCTACTTAATACTATCACTTTTAAAAAGATGGCTAAAAGCTACTGAAACTAGAGAACATACAAATCTATACACTCTCACTAAGCTAAAAAAGAGGCAATGAACTGAAAGGCTGCTCTGAAGCAAAACAGGGACTGATATATTGGCCTCCTGGTGGCCTGGAACTCAATAAAATGGAATCATACAATCATAGAATCAGTCAGGATTGGAAGGGACCACAAGGATCATCTAGTTCCTGCCATGGGTACCAACATCCTACCCTAGATCAGGCAACCATTCCAGGCTCGCACCACTCTCATGCTGAAGAACTTCCTTCTCACGTCCAGCCTGAATCTACCCACCTCCAGCTTTGCTCCATTCCCCCTAGTCCTGTCACTCCCTGACATCCTGAAAAGTCCCTCCCCAGCTTTTTTGTAGGCCTTCTTCAGATACTGAAAGGTCACAAGAAGGTCACCTGGGAGCCTCCTATTCTCCAGACTGAACAGCCTCAACTCTCCCAGTCTGTCCTCATAGGAGAGGTGCTCCAGCCCTCTGATCATCCTCATGGCCCTTCTCTGGACATGCTCCAGCAAGCCCACATCCTTCTTGTAATGGGGGCTCCAAAACTGGGCACAGTATTCCAGGTGGGGTCTCATCAGAGCGGAGTAGAGGGGGAGAATCACCTCCCTCAACCTGCTGGCCACATTTCTCCTGATGCAGCCCAGACTCTGGTTGGCTTTCTGGGCTGCAAGTGCACACTGCTGGCTCACGTTGAGCTTCTCATCCACCAGCACCCCCAGATCCCTTTCCTCAGGGCTACTCTCCAGCCACTCACTGCCCAGCCTGCATTTGTGCTTGGGATTGCCCTGACCCAGACAGGACACTGCACTTAGTCTTGTTGAACCTCATAAGGTTGGCTTGTGCCCACCTCTCCAGCCTGTCCAGGTCCCTCTGGATGGTATCCCTGCCCTCCAGCATGTCTGCTGCACCACACAGTTTGGTGTCGTCAGCAAACTTGCTGAGGGTGCACTCAGTGCCACTGTCCATGTTACTGACAAAGATGTTGAGCATGACTGGTCCCAGGACTGATCCCTGAGGGACTCTGCTTGTCACTGGCCTCCACTTGGACATGGACCCATTCACAGCCACTCTTTGGGTATGGCCATCAAGGCAGTTCTTTATCCATCTCATGGTCACAGTATCACAGTATCACAGTATCACTAAGGTTGGAAGAGACCTCACAGATCATCAAGTCCAACCATTTACCACAGAGCTCAAGGCTAGACCATGGCACCAAGTGCCACCTCCAATCTTGCCTTGAAGTGCCCCAGGGACGGCGACTCCACCACCTCCTCAGGCAGCCCATTCCAGTGTCCAATGACTCTCTCAGTGAAGAACTTTCTCCTCACCTCCAGCCTAAATTTCCCCTGGCACAGCCTGAGGCTGTGTCCTCTCGTTCTGGTGCTGGCCATCTGAGAGAAGAGAGCAACCTCCTCCTGGCCACAACCACCCCTCAGGTAGTTGTATACAGCAATAAGGTCACCCCTGAGCCTCCTCTTCTCCAGGCTAAACAATCCCAGCTCCCTCAGCCTCTCCTCATAGGGCTTGTGCTCAAGGCCTCTCACCAGCCTCGTCGCCCTTCTCTGGACACGCTCAAGCATCTCAGTGTCCCTCCTAAACTGGGGGGCCCAGAACTGAACGCAGTACTTGAGGTGTGGTCTGACCAGTGCAGAGTACAGGGGCAGAATGACCTCCCTGCTCCTGCTGACCACACCATTCCTGATGCAGGCCAGGATGCCATTGGCTCTCTTGGCCACCTGGGCACACTGCTGGCTCATGTTCAGGCGGGTATCAATCAGTACCCCCAGATCCCTCTCTGTCTGGCTGCTCTCCAGCCACTCCGACCCCAGCCTGTATCTCTGCATGGGGTTGTTGTGGCCAAAGTGCAGCACCCTGCACTTGGAGCTATTGAATACCATCCCATTGGCCTCTGCCCATCTGTCCAGGCGGTCAAGGTCCCGCTGCAGAGCCCTTCTGCCCTCCAACCCAGTCACATCTGCCCCCAGCTTAGTGTCATCTGCAAACTTGCTGATGACTGACACAATGCCCTCATCCAGATCATCTATGAAGATGTTAAAGAGGATGGGGCCCAGCACTGATCCCTGAGGGACACCACTAGTGACAGCCTCCAGCTGGATGTGGCACCATTCACCACCACTCTCTGGGTTCGGCCCTCCAGCCAGTTCCTAACCCAGCACACAGTGTTGCCATCCAAGCCGCGGGCTGACAGCTTAGCTAGCAGTTTGCTGTGGGGGACAGTGTCAAAGGCCTTGCTGAAGTCCAGATAGACCACATCCACAGGCCTCCCCACATCCACCAAGCAGGTCACCTGATCATAGAAGGAGATCAGGTTAGAAAGGCAGGATCTGCCCTTCCTAAACCCATGCTGGCTGGACCTGAGCTCTTTGCCATCCCACAGGTGCGCAGTTATTGGCCCCAAGAGAACCTGCTCCATCAGTTTCCCTGGCACTGAGGTCAGACTGACGGGTCTGTAGTTCCCAGGTTCCTCCATCCGACCCTTCTTGTGGATGGGGACCACGTTGGCCATTTTCCAGTCTCCTGGGACCTCTCCGGTGAGCCAGGACTGCTGGAAAATGATGGAGAGCAGCTTGGCCAGCTCAGCTGCCAGCTCTCTCAGCACCCTGGGATGGATCCCATCTGGTCCCATGGACTTGTGGGTGTCCAGGTGGCTCAGCAGGTCCTGAACTAATTCTTCATGAATTTCCAGGGGAACACACCGCTCCCCGACCCCACCCCCCAGTTCAAGAGGCCACTTGCCCTGAACTCCTCCCTCCTTACTGTTGAAAACTGAGGCGAAGAAGGCATTCAGGACCTCTGCCTTTGCTTCATCATCAGTTATAGTGTTCCCTTCCTGGTCCAGTAAGGAGTGGAGGCTCTTCTTGCCCTTCCACCCATTACACCATCTTGGAAACCAGGATGTGGTGCAGGACAGTGTCAAAGGCCTTGCTCAGGTCCAGGTAAATGACATCAGTTGCTCACCCCTCATCTATTCATGTTGTGACCTGTTCATAGAAGACCACCAGGTTTGTCAGGCAGGATTTGCCCTTGGTGAAGCCATGATGGTTATACCAAATCACCTCTTCACTATTCCTCTCTCTCAGTAGTGCCTCCAAAATGGTCTGCTCCATGATCTCACTGGGCACAGAGGTGAGACTGACTGGCATGTATTTCCCTGGCTCATTCTTCCTACCCTTTTTGAAAATGGGAGCTATGTTTCCCCTTTTCCAGTCAGTGGGGACTGCACCAGACTGGGAATAGAATAGAGAGGGGTTTAGCAACCTCATCTGCCAGTTCCCTCAGCACCCGTGAGTGTATCCCATTGGTCTCATGGACTTGAACACTTTCATGTTCTTCAGATGACCATGAACCTGATCTTCACTTATGATGGGCAGGATAGAACAAGAAAAAACAACCTCAGATTTTACCAGGGGATGCTTAGGTTGAACATCAGGACCAGTTTCTTCAGGAAAAGCCTTGGAATAGCCTGTCCAGGGAAGTGGACAGGTCAGCATCCCTGGAGGTATTTAAAAGATCTGCAGTGATAGCACTTAAGGACATGGTTTAGTGGTGAACTGGCAGTGCAGGGTTTACAGTTAGACTTGATGATATTAAAGGTCTCTTTCCAATCAAAATGTTTCTATGGTTCCAATATGCTAAAAACCAATTTTCGAGAGGTGTAGAAAAAGGCAGCACAGGAGTCCAAGTGCCTGTAATGGAAACAAGAATGATTTTTCTCTGGATTTCTGGGAAAAAATAATAGGCAAGAAAGAGAAGAATCATGTGAGAGACTAGATTATGAAGGAGAATAATAGCTAACACAAAAGTATGTCTGAGGGGTGAAAGAATATATTTAGCTCAAATGAGAGTAGTAAAGAAATAGAATTACCACTTTTTGCCTCCAAAAAACATGATAGAGTAGATTATGAGCCTTATTCCTGCTAGCTGATTACTTACATCAGCAGCTTGTTCACTAAAGTCTTAGTTTTCCATTCAGCATGAGTAAAGATGTCAAAATAAGGACTTTTCTTTTTTCAATTAAATAAACTGTATGTACATCAATATCTTTCTAGATATAACCTGCAAACTTGCAGCTGAGGTACTGGTCAGGCATGTTATTCAGGCATGAGTAGATCTGTGCTGGGCAAACTATGGAAAAGATTGCACCAAAAAGGAACGATCCTTCTTCAGTGCAAGGAAAAAGAGATGAAGTGTCATAGAAGCTCATTATATAGCAGAAGATAAAGAAAAAATGTTTTGGATATACCATATTACAGACATTAGAAAGATAAAGAGAGTCCAACCTTTCTCAAACTCTGCCAAATCTGATGCTAGATCATGTCTCACAACACCACACCTCTGACTCTTTTAAACACCTTCAAGGGTGGAGATTCAAACACTTCCATGGACAGCTGTTTCAAACTTTGAGAACCTTTTCAGTGAAGAAGTTTCTTCCAATATCCTATTGAAGCAGGTCCAGACAAGACCACAGCAGGGCTGGAAGCCTTCTGCAGTGAAGATAGGTTGAGAAAGTTGAAGTTGTTTGGCCTGAAGAAGGCTGAGGAGACCTTCTTGTTGGACATTCAGTACTTAAAAGGTCTGATAAGAAAGAAGGGGACAGGCTTTCTATCAGGGCCTGTTGTTACAGGACAAGGGGTGATGGTTTCAAACTAAAAGAAGGAGATTTAGACTACATATTAGGACTGTATGTCTTACAGGGAGGATGGGAAAACACTAATCCACATTGCCCAGAGAGGTGGTAGACTCCCTATGCCTGAAACCATTGCTGGTCAGGTTGTTTAGGACTCTGAGCAACCTGCTGTAGTTGCAGACGCCCCTGCTGATTGCAGGAGGGCTAGACTAGATGACCATTAAAAGTCCCTTCCAACCCAAAACTTTCTATGATTCTATGACAGGGGTAAGGTATGCCAGAAGTGGGGCTGAGATTCAGGGCTAGACTACTGCAAGGATCAAGAATCTTTGTCTATGCTCTTGGATTAGGCAAGTTTAATAATTTCTGCCAATTGTGTAATATGACCTATCCCCACAAATCACTAGAGGCTGCTAGTGAAAAGAGTTTCCCCATCTAATATTGCAGTTACACAAAGCTCAACTCTGTGAAGCCAGAAAAGCTCAGCACAGAAAAATGGAATGAAAGTGTTTTTACAAACCTTCTAGCTACAAAAGCCTAGCTGTGCTGGGATTCTGCTGTCCTCCAAAAGGGACATTTGGATGCATCAGCATGTTGACATGTTGAATGCACTTGTGCTGACACATCCCAAAAAGGGCATGTCATCTGAGATTTTATCCACTCATGCCAGTTGTTTATATACTGCTGACTGAAGCTATCGAGGCTCTGTGTGTATTCATTCTTGCTGAAATAAACAACACAGCTGAGGCTTCTCAGATACATATCAACAAGCAGTTCCCTCTCTGCACAAGATTGTAGGTCTTGTGCAGCAAATTCAGAGTTCTAAATACTGTTCACATGGACACTGGGTAGATTTGTGACTCCATTTGAGGAAGCTGGGATCCATAAACCAATGAATGGATCACCCTCATCAATATGCAGGTTTAATTTTCCACTTTTCCAGGAATAATGTCAATGCTACACCTCTTAAATAACCATAATGCAAGCATTGTTCAATACCAGCTACTGATATGATTTAGAATTTGCATTAGCTTTAACTCTTTCAATCAAACATTGAACAGTTTCAAATCAATGTCAACAGTGAAATGACCTGCAGAAAACAATGCAAGATTTTCTTTAACACAACATCTCTTTCATTAAAAGGAAAGAATCTCACACAGTGACACAGCAAAATAATCTCAATCCCAAATTTGTAATGCAGCTTTTACTTCAGTATTAATAAGACTTGACAAAGATCCTATGAGCCTGAATCAAGTCTTGTGTCATGTGCATTAAATCACATGCAATTCTGCTAAGTTGCACCACAGCAAAAAATCCCTGAAACATGCAGAAGGAGCAAAGTGCTGCAACAGAAAGAAATGGAGTAGAAATCCAATCTCAAAAGATTTCAACATGCTATCCTAAGTAATCTTAAGAACCCTTCAATGAAAATCTCAAATCCAATCTGCTATGTTTGTCTCATTAGAAGCTAAAACAAAATGAGTGAAAACTTTCCACAAATGAAAATCAATTCACAGTTTTCAGAGATTTTTGTATTCTTTAAGAAGAATACAAAAGAGCAAAATTAAGATGAAAATTTTACTTCTAGAAAGTAAACTTAGCAAGTTTACAAGCAACTTGACCATGGTTGCCTCTTAAAATGCATGAACGACAGGACTAATGTTGAGAGTATTTAATTCCTCATCTTGCATACCATATAAAATTACTTTAGAAAATGCTGTATGTTCCTAGTTTCAAAATCCATTCCTATCTACATTATATCTAATATGAGATGATAATGAAAAAACTCATCAGTTCATTAGTAGAACACCAATAACTTGCAAAGTCTACCAGTCAAACAGTGCTCGATCTTCATGCATAGGAAAGACATAAAATCATAGAATCGTAGAATTGTTTCAGTTGGAAAAGGCCCAACTATTACCGAATTTTACCAAGTCTGATGCTAAACTATATCACTCATGTGCTAGTTTGAAGCAGGCTAGAATGTTTTGGTGAGAAGAACTAGATTATAGGCTGTGAAAGGAAAGCAATAGTGATGTCTACTTCCCTCAAAGTCTTGCTGAAGAAGAAATTAAAACATTAGATAACACTCTCGCCATTTTCTCTCACTCTCGCAAGGGCTGCTGACTGAGCTGCATCTCTCTAACACACCCTTCCATTTGGCCTAACCCACCATTGCTTCTTAAACTCTTGGCCAAACCTCTATACTGCCTTAGGACTGGGGTAAGGTGGAGAGGGGCAGAGGGAAGGTGCAGGGGTGGTTGAGAGCCCCTCCTGGGGACTCAGGTTTCTGGGAGGGGAGTTGTGTTTCTGTATTACCTTTTACCTTGTATATTTCTGAATATAACTGTATATACTGTAAATATCTGCTTGTATATTGTGCTAGCTGTAAATAAATAGCTTCATTCATATTTCCAGAGCAGACTGAGTCTAGTCTGGGTGATTTATAAAGGGGGGGGGGGGGGGGGCAGGGAACACCAAAACCATCACATATTTTCATTTGGCACTCCAACGAGGGCCAAATCCATTTTGCATGATTGTTAATTAACTCTGGGAATCAGAATGAAGCTACTGAAGCAACTACTTTACTTAGTGAGGGGCTATTGTGTGGCTTGTGTTTTTTTGTGTATAATGGGATCAAAGCCAACATTGGTTATTTCTTGCTTAATATAGTTTTCAAGAAGGTCAAAGGTAAACTTACATATGTCTTCTGGGCCTGGGGCAATCTCATTCTTGGGTATGCTGGATTTAATATCACTGAAAATCTTACCAGTAATATTACAGTGGTATTTACCAATAATATTACAGGCAATCAAAGTACAACTACTGCTTTATCTACCGCACTGATGAGGGTTATCTTACCCAGAACTGAGATGCCAGACCCTGTTCAGAATTTTATTCACATCAAACTGTGGCATTTCTGGTGGGTGTGATTTTAGATCTTGTAATTTTGATTTTCATATTAATTCTGGCATTATGTGTAAAAAATATTAATGCAATGCCTGTAAGAACTAGGAAGTTGTCTGTGTCTGAGAAGAAAGATAAACAATCCAGTGGTCCAAACCAAAACAAAGATAACTCATCGGCACAGCAAGGAACACCACCTCCTTCCCAGCAAGGCACAGCCACTACACCTCCCTCTCCAGATTCTGAGAAAGCTGCCAATGTTCCTAGTGGGAATGATGACACGGCAGGACTGGCAGGAGTCCCAGGAGTACAGGGAAATAATCAAAGCCAGGATGTTCCCTCTACTAATAACACTAACTCAGCCAGTTCAAATTCCCAGACAGCAGACAACAACCAGAATCCTGCTACCTCTAAGGTAGATCTGAACTCACAGACTCCAGGTCAGACCCCCAATGATTCAAACCCTCCAGTAGACACATCAAAGTCTGTCGCTGCACTGCAAGTTTTTTTGGCACCTGCTAAGGCAAAAGCCAAGACACAGCATTTGACAAAGCGTGATTCAAAAGAGGATGTTAGAGAGGGGACCTCTGGTGAGCAAGAGGAGGAAGAGGAGGCATTTAGTCTTTGGGACCTGGCGAGCATGCTCAGATCCCAGTACTCTGATGAGAATAGTGCTGTGAGGTTGGCTGCCAGGAAAGAGGATGGTTCCAATGAGTTTAAGAGTGCTCTTAGGAAAGTTCTGTTTCTAGGCCAGGGACAACCAGATCAACAAGAGGAAGAGGAGAAGGATGACATCCAGGAATCCAATGATCCACTCAGAGAAGTCAGGGAAGTTAGAAAGGAATACTCAAGGGAATCAGGTGAGCCAATCCTAAGCTGGCTAGTGAGGTGCTGTAGCACTGGTGCCAATGCCCTGCAGATAGGAGACAAATCTGCCAAGCAGCTAGGACCACTCACTAAGGAGAGTGGAGTGGACAAATACCTAACAAGTCCTCTTGGTAGGGTTAGCTTGTGGACACGCCTTCTGTTGGCTGTGGCTATGAGATATCCTTCCCGAGATGATTTGCCATGGGCTGCCAAGAAGTGGAACACCGTTGAGCAGGGAATTAAGCTTCTGAAGGAGTTTGCTGTGAAGGAAGTGCTTTATGGAGATCATGACACTCATGAACCTGATGAGATTCCTCTTGGACCAGGTCTCATGAAGAAGCTTATTAAGCTTGCTCCTTCATCCTATGCCAATAGGATGCTATGTTTCTGGGAGGGGAGTTGTGTTTTTGTATTACCTTTTACCTTGTATATTTCTGTCTGTAACTGTATATACTGTAAATAGCTGTTTGCATATTGTGCTAGCTGTAAATAAATAGCTTCATTCATATTTCCAGAGGAGACTGAGTCTAGTCTGGGTGATTTCTAAAGTGGGGGGGGGGGTGGGGAACACCCGAGCTGTCACACCTCAGCACCACACCTCTGTCTCTTTTAAACCTCTCCAGGAACAGGAATACAACCATCTCCATGGGCAGCCTGTTCCAGACTTTGAGAACCTTTTCAATTAAGAGCTTTCATCCAATATCCTGTTAAAGTGGGTTTAGAGGAGGCCACAATAATGATCTGAGAATTGGAACCATTCTGCAGTGGGAACATGATGAGAAAGTTGGAGTTGTTCATCCTGAAGAGAAGAGAGCTCTGAGGAGACCTTCTCTTGGCCTCTCAGTTCATAAAGGGCTCAACTGGAAAGATGAGGACAGACTTTTTATGAAGGCCTGTGATAGTACAAGGGCTGAGGTTTTAAGGTAAAGGAGGGAGATTTAGACTAGATAAAACAATGATTTTTTTTTTTTTTTTTTTTTTTACAGTGAGTGTGGAGAAACACTGGCCCAGGTTTCCCAGAGTGGTGACATTCCATCCCTGAAACCACTGCAGTCAGGTTGTTGTCTGGGGCTCTGAGCAACCTTTCTATTTGTTAACTACAAGGGGGTTGGACTAGATGACTTTTAAAAGTCCCATCCAACCCAAAACAGTCTATGATCCTATGATTAGCAGTGTACATGATGCATGTGTGAATCTGTAGAATTGCAACTGATTTCCTTCAGACTGACAGACGTTGTCAATATTAGCTTCCCAACACTGCTTTGACATTTTCATTTCCCTTTAGAAGTATTTTCCAAAAAAAAAAAAAAAATTCTAAATCAGGTTCTTCTGATCTGTCCTGTGCTCATTCTGGTGTAAATTAGGCATAATTCCTTCAAAGTATAGCCATATGAAAGTGATGACAAAAGACTGAATCACTCCTAAAAGAACTTTATTTTCCCCCTCTATTTATGTGGAAAAGGCATTTATGGGAAACCAATGCATTGATATCTGTGAATAAACATTAAAATTAAAATATTTCCAAGTATTTATGAATATTTCTGATTAAATATTCTCTTAAAAGTTATATCTGAAATAATTGTATTGGAAAAAAATGAACGAATTTCAGTTCCAGTTTCTCATGGGAATGGGAATCGATACAACAAATAGAAACAGCTTATTGTTATTGCTTTCCAGTCTTGGGCTTACATCACTGGAGCTGTTCTGCTAAGATCATCCCTCAGTTCTCATGGTTCATAATCTTTCAGTCAAGAGAAAGTTAAAGCTTCTTTCTTTCAGTTTTATGTTTCTTTTTAGTGTCCAATAGCTCATCTAGCTAGAGAAAAGCAAAGCAAAACAAGTTATTAAAATTATTTCCTCTCTGTCCTAGGGAAAAAAAAATAAAATAATTTTAAAAAAAAAGAAGGCTCAGGCTCAGTGAAAGACTGGGGGGAAAATGCACATGAATCAATTATGAAAAAGAGAAAGTTTCTTTGAATGAGGAAATGCTGATTGGAATTAAGATAGGCTTTGTTCATATCTGCAAGGTACAAGGAGAGGACTTTTCAGTGGAACAGAAAAGAGGGATTTGGGAGTGCTTGGCTGCTTAATGCTATAGTGTTTCAGAGCCCATGTGAAAATTTGCTGTTAGCTATTAATCGTGATTGTGCCTCTGCAAAGAAGCTGTTACAATGATGACTATATGTCATTATATTCCCACTGTAAGTAACGAATCAGAGAGCTGGGAAAGTTGGATAAAAGTGGCTGGCAAACTTTTAAGCAGTGGAATCTATTTAAATAAATTTACATCACATTTGCTACTTTCACTGGTATGGGAATCATACTCTAAAATGAAACAATATGCTGTGTTCATAGGCCTTGGTCTTTTATTCTCCTGTCTCTGAGCCTACTTTCCAGGTCAGCCTTTGCCAGTGCTGACAGCACACTTTTCTCATAGGCTCTCCTTCTTCTAGCCTTTGGTTGCTTTCAAGTTCAATTTAGCACAATGAAGTTGTTATGCATGACAGTTTGAAGAGCAGAATAGGTGGTGTCTGAGCCTGCTGTGTCGCTACAAAGTGGGCTCATTCTCCACAAGCCGGCTCAGTTACTGAAGCCTTGCTGGTGGGACACTGCAGTGGACTTCCAGACGTTCCCATCCTGACGAAAATAATTAGCTTCAAACTGCAAGAAGCCGCAGGGTTGCCCTCTCTTTCATTGAGTCCACACCATTTTATATGCTGCACTGGATTTCAAATTCGTGTTGATTTACCCTGTTGTATTCTTCCTTCATGGTCTTTACTGTGTAAAGGATGTGTAAAGGATATATGTGTAAAGGAACACAGAAAGTTTGAGTCTCACACAGTTCGAGAGTTTTATTAGAAATCTAAGCCATTGTTTTATGTTTATTTTATAAAGAAATAGAGTTGAAACATGTCAGGCTTAATTCTGTTAGGCTGCACTGCCAAAAAAAAAGAGCCCTGAGGTTCCTCAAACAGAACCTGAAAGTGTCTCTTCTGCTGACCATCAGCAGCAAGCCGAGCAATAAACGACCACAAAAATATTCAAGATGTCAACACATCTGCTATGAGAATATTGAAATGAGATAAAAATAATTTACAAATGGCAAGTTGTTCAATTATTAAAAATAAATTAATGTTGAGTCCACGTTGAGGTGCTGCAAGCTGTTTTTCTGTGCCAGACACAGGTTGTGTGCATAGCTAGCAACACTGTGGGCCAAATTCAATTGTATAGTGGAACTCAAATTCAATAGTACCACACAGATACCACTCCTACGGGCTAAATATCATGTTATTTTAACATGAACTTAGCTATTAATACCATAATTTGTTTCTTCTCATATCAGACACTACTACCATTGCTATGTCAAAGCAAACCAAAACCAGCTGCACACCATTTGGCTATGCTGGTAGCAGATGTGCTCCATTTCTCATATTCTCCAGTAGAAAAGAGTCAGTTACCTTGATTTAGGATCTTGCTGATAAATGGGTAAATCCATCAAATAATTCTCAGATGAAAAACGAGCTCAAAGAATACTTTAGCAATGCTACCAGGAAAGATTACACTGTATAGGAATATTCTCTCACCTCCTTTGCCTCTCCCCTCCCCATCTGCCCCCTCCTTTTTTACTAATTTCTAAATATTTAAATCCCTTCTTTGTAAACTGCTTGGTTTGACACTGTGCTGTGGAAAGGTAAAATTAAATTATACTAGGAAGTCTTTTGTATCTTAAAAAAAATATTTCTGTTTATCTAAAGAACTAGATAATGTAATTAAAATGTCTAGCTTTGAACCAGTACCTCTATTACAACTGCAAAAATCTGATCTAATTGCAGTTTGGATTTCAGAAGGTTGATTTTTACTAATTAACCTTCCTCCAAAAACGTGTAAGTATGACTTGGTGTAATTAGCAAGTTACAACAAAACTTAAATTAATCAGTACTACGTTTAAGGCAAGATGTAGACTTCTTGGGCAAAAATGGAGGACAAAAGTAGAATACTTGTTTGTTTGTTTGGTTTTTTTTTACTTTATTCTGACATCATTTATTCTGGTGTATCAAATCATCAGAACTACTTGTAATTGCTAAAGACAGATGATTTCTCTGTCACTCACTCACAAAAAGTCAAACATTGTTTTTTGCAATATTGCTGCAGCTAAATACATTTTTTAGTAGCCATTGGCCTCGTGTGAGGAATATGTGATAAATTATAGTGTTTGATCCTTGTTTGAGAAGTGGAGGAGTCCAAATGAGTTGTGTCAGTGAGCAGCCAAGTTAAAATATAAAAGAAAATGATACATCAATCAGTCTTCAAAATCAGAAGAACCTTTACTTGCTGTATTTTGTCCAAACTGTATGGACTTGTCATGTTTCTTCAGCTATCAATGATGTAGGTCTCATTGGTTTTATCAGTAGCAGATTTAGATCTATCAAGTGGGAAAAAGCCATCAAAATACAATATTTTTCCAGACAAAATGGAATAAAAAAAAAAGAAAATACACCAGGAAGAATGAAAATAGCAACACATCCTTGAAATCACAAACAGTATAAATCAGGAATGCCCTAACAAGGAATGTACCCAGTCAAGTCAAGCAAAAAATAGAGCCTAATTTTAGGCCTATAAAAATAAAGTGGTTTAGCTCACTGCTTTGTTGTGGTCATGATGGCCCCAGTGCAAGAAGTACACACCTTGAGTATGTGTGTTGCCCTATCTAGAACACTGCACTCAGTTTTGGGCCCCTTCTACAAGAAAAATATTGAGGTTAAAGCAACTAAGCTGATGAAGGGCCTTAAACACAGAATCACAGAAACATCCAGGTTGGAAAAGATCCTCAACCTATAACTCTACTCCACAAGATTAACCTTAAACAATATTCCTAAGCACCACACCCAAATGACCTTTAAACACATCCAGGGTTGGTAACTCCACCACCTCTCTGGGCAGCTCATTCCAGTGCCTGACCACTCTCTCTATGACAAACATTTTCCTAATGTCCAATTTAAACCTATCCAACCTCAACTTGAGGCCATTCCCCCTTGTTCTGTCTCCAATTCCCTGTGAGAATAGACCAGCAGCAGCCTCTCCACAATGTCCCTTCAGGGGGACATTGCAATGAGGTTTCCCCTCAGCTTGCTCTTTTTCAAGCTAACCATCCCCAGCTCCCTCAGTTGATCCTCATAAGATTTATTCTCTATTATCTTCACAAGCTTCATTGCCCTCCTCTGGACCAGCTCCAGCACCTCCTCATCTTTCTTGTATTGCATTGCCCAAAACTGAACACAATACTTGAGATGTGGCCTCACCAAAGCTGAGCACAAGGGGACAATCACCTCCCTACTCCTGCCAGCCACAGCGTTTTTAATACATGCCAGGATGCCACTGGCCTTCTTGGCTGCCTGGGCACACTTAGGGCTGCCTGGGCTCATGTTCAGCTGCCTGTCTATTACATCCCCCAGCTCTCTTTTTAACAGGCAGCTCTTCAGCCACACTGCCCCAAGCCTGTAGCATTGGTTGGGGGTTGTTGTGACCCAGAACCACAAGTCTTATGGAGAGCAGCCAAGGGAACTAGAGTTTAGTTTTCACAAGAGGAGGCTGAGGGGAGACCTTATCACCCTCTACAACTACCTCAAAAGGAGTTAAGAGTGAGGTGGGTGCTGTTTTCACATATACTAAGTTACTGGAATGGGCTGCCCGGGGAGGTGGTGGAGTCGCCGTTCTTGGAGCTGTTCAAGGCAGGATTGGACGTGGCACTTGGTGCCATGGTCTAGCCTTGAGCTCTGTGGTAAAGGGTTGGACCTGATGATCTATGAGGTCTCTTCCAATCTTGGTGATACTGTGATTAATTTCTCAACAAGACAAAAGGACATATCCTCAGGTTGTGCCAGGAGGGGATCAGTTTGGGTATTAGGAACAATTTCTTCATAGAAAGCATTATCAAGCTCTGAAACAGACTGCTCAGGGCAGTGGTGGAGTCACCGTGCCTTGAGGTACTTAAATGATGAATGGATGTGGTACTGAGGGATGTGGTTTTGTGGTAGCAGCTCTAGTGGTAGTGGTGGGACTGTGAGCTCTAGGGAAACTATTTGACTTGATGACCTCTCAAATGCCTCTTCCAACCTCAGCAGTTCTATGATTCTATGATTCTAAAGCTTATAGGAAAAGTTAATGTCTCTTATGAGGCTGTGATATCAGGAAGTGTTAAGGAATATGAAAGCTTTTCTGAATGTTTCAATATGTCAGTTGAGTTAGCAAGAAATTTTGCTTCTCCTATTAACCTGTTTAGGGAGTTTGGAAAAAAAAATCCAAAAATTTATTACTGGAACTTCTGTCAATGTCAGTAGGAACTGCTGGTTTCAGAGCACATCCAAAACAGGGAAAAATCAGACTCAGTTTCTTAACTTTGAGGCTTTTGGTTTTTGGTAGCATGGCCTTGTAATTCATGCAGAAATACAGACGCTGATGCTAAAACAACACACGCACCTAGTTAAATAATTCTGTACCGTTGGTGGCATATTTGTGTTTGCCTATACATGCACACTAAGGGGTGGAAAACTTGTTATGCAAATAACTTTTCTGTACTACTCTGGTGCTCTGTGCCATTGTTGTACTTTTTTTTTCCCTCTGTAATTCAACACTGCTTCGTTTTTTCTTAATTTTCCCAATAAACATAGCACAAAGGATAGTCAATGATTTACTTTAATCCAAGCCCATTGTTTTCTGCAGAGTATGCTCACCCAGAGTCATGATGCTGCTTAAATCACCTCCTTCAGGCAGAGCCAGATGCACAACATAGATGGTGTTTCCACCACAACAGTACTCATGATGGAGTTGAGTTTTTTTTCTGTTGCTTGTTTCAGAGTGGGTTTTGGGGTGGATGAAGCATAAAATACCACTTTGGCTGCATTGCAACCCTCAAAACTGGAAACTACCCAGAACCAAGCATTGCACGAGTTAAACCCGAATGTCTGACAATACTAAGTTGCAGAAGTTGACTAATTCATTTTGGAGCATTGAAAACTCAGTCAGTACCTTAGTTCAGACGTTGGCATGCTGACATCAACACTGATATCCATCTTTCTTGCAAGCTGCAGGACAGACTTCCTCTGTATGCCAAGGGGCAATAGTTTAAAATAGAAAAAGAAGTGGAGAGGCTCAGTTTTAATTTTCCAGTTGCACTGCTATAGCGTGGCATGAAGTGAAGGTTTAAGGACTTGTAACCATGTGACAACAAACTTTGGAACCTTTGGGTGCATGGCTGAACACAGGAACTGTTTCACTGCCTTGGATGTATGAGAGGAGGATGACACAGACTAAGTGGGATTAAATAGCCTTAATTTTATTTGTTAGCACTGCAAAGGATTCATGTGCTAGCAGATACTGTATTCCTAAGGAGCGGCTGGTTTAGCTTTCAGCTGTGCTCTTTTGACAAGTTAAAGCTGGATCTCTATTTGAGCTATAACTTTTAATGGAGTTAGGCCTTCACCTTCCAGAGTGATGAAGGGAGGAAAAAGCTTGTCAGCCACAGCCAGATCTTTCTGGATACCCCTCAGTAAGTTTACCAGGTAGGTTACCAGGTGTCTTATCTTGTGATTCTAAAACCTGCTCAGTGACCCAGCGACAATGGAAAGGCTGAGATTACAGCTTTCCACTGAAGACCCAGATTAAATGATAGAGTCTCTGGTAAAGATCTGGCAGGTAAAGTATAAAGCTAGTTGCAAGTAAGTGAGATTCTCAGTGGAGGGTTAAATTGGTAGTACTTCATCTGGAGACAGCCATTGCCATCTGGGGACCCCTCACACCATCACCTGAACATCAGCTGAATCTACATGACAACATACATGTTCTCATGGGCTCAATACTCCATTGCAAATGATTCAAGGCCTTCTGATTGCACAGTCTAAGGCGCACCCTTATCAGCTCAGCTTAGATAGCTGGTGTGTAACTGAAGACTGCTTTCAGCTGGTGCCTATTCACTGGTTTCTGTCAAATTAGTTTGGGAGTCTGGGTCTGGTTCCCAATGGGCAGGTGTCCATATCAGAGAACAATGGCAACAATTGACACTAATTGGCACCCCTGTCAACAGTCTCAGCAGCTTGGAGCCTTAAAGGTGTTCCCTCTCCATCAGGTGCTGGTAAGTTTGCTCTGTGGCAAAGGACCTCAAGCAGTGCATGGGAAAGCAGACAGAAAGAAAAAATGAGGAAATAGCTTTGTATGGTAAAATCTCTATTTTTGAGTAGAGCATTTCACAACCAATAGCATTTGATATACAACTAATGTCATAGTGGTTTACTGTGATGGTGAGGTCTACCCCTTTTGAAGTCCTTGATCAAGCATCACAACATAAACTAAAATAAATGTCTCTTAAGCAAGTTCAACGAAATTAGATCTTCCTCTGGCCTCATTGTGAAAACTACAGTAAAAAGTATTTAAAGTTTCCTCAAGCATCCAGCACCAGGTCTCACTTTTTCTGACATCCTCTGTGCACTGGTTTCCAAAAATCATATTTTTTAAACTAAAGCACTGCATTTACAGGTAAAGCATGATGTTAGAATGAACAATTTTCAGCAGTGTTTACAGGGCTTGTGCAGGAGAGCAGTTATTAAAGATGCATATTTGCTGTTTCCTCCATCAGTATGTTTTACTAATGCCTCATAGATAAGCACCACGACTTAAGTCGTCTTCCAAAGTTTGGCAAGCTTCAGTAGGTTCATTAGTGAGATTTTCTTTAGCACCAATCAAGCTCAAAAAGCCCCTAATAACGGAGCTAATCACGTTCTCTTCCTTGACCCAGCTTACATTTTCCCCCTTTACACTACAGACTCATTTCTGAGCAATTGCATTTCAGACCAAATAAATATCTGCTGCTTTTTCTTCTTCACTTGCTTACATATTTTGTGTCTATTTTTGTGTTTGCAGCTGCCAATATTTAAACCAGCACAATAAAAGGCAGAGTTCTTCAGATAATCTTTCACTGGGCATAAACAGCCACTCATTAAAATGCTGATAATGTTATGTCAATTAGAGAACACCACGCAACACTTTAAAACGGCACAGTTAAATGTTTGGACTAAACAAGCAAGCCTGCCTTGTTGGGAGCGGCATTGGGCAAGCCACAATTTCAATGGCCTCGCTAATGAATAAATGTGAAAGTGTATCAACAGTTCGGAGCAGGCGGGGAGTGCAATGGTATCAGTTGACTGGCTCTTTGTGGTGGTTATAAAGTACCCTTGAATGTGTCAATAGATGGAATGCATGCGGACAATGAACCCGTGACAGCTGAATGTCAGCAGCGACCTTGAACTTCAACCGGTACTACCATCCCAGTGACTCCAGCTGCATGGATGGACTCCGTCCATGCGCGGATGGACACACAGACCTTCAGCGCTGCCTGTCACTTTCCCTGCGCTGGCTCCCTGCACTGTAATGACAATTTCACCATGCGATGAGGCCCTGCTAAAAAGTGCCAGGGACCGTTCACTTATTAGCAATGTTGGTAACGATCTGTTCAGCATCCTAGTCAGGCTCTCACCTCTCACTGGCATTTGCACAACAACAACAAAAAAAAAAAACAAAACAAATAAACAAAAAAAACCCCAGAAAGCAAAAAACCATAAAGCTAAAAAACAAAGCCAGTAGCTGCTGATTAGATGTTCCTTTTCAGCATCTGCAGCCAAAGAAGGCACAAGATGCTCCACTATGAAGCAAAGTTTTTTCTTCTTGATTTGTGCGTCATGTTGTGTTTTGGAGACCACTTCCTTTATTGATAGAAACAATTGCACGATTGGTTAAAATACTGCAGGGAAGGAACAATTTGCATCCAGCCTGCAAGTTTTTTCCTATGGGGAACAATAAAATTTTCCTGAAGATCAGCCTTCTGGATTAGATGTTGATAGTGTGCTGCAATTAAAACATGCACAGTAAACAGCAGAGACATGCACAAGCATGTAGCCAAGTGTGTTGGCAGAGACCACTAACAGCATCCCATTGCGAAAGGAAAGCAAGTTGCCATGCTTTATGGATGGCACACTTTGGCCACTCCTGTGTTCCCCTCCCTTTCAGGAAGGATGCCAGGACAAACATCCACACTGAGAAAGGCAGGATCCTCCCCCAGCTCTTCATGCCTGTCTCATTATTATTTTTGCTGATGGCATGGCAAATTACTTCTTAGGGTGGAAAGGGTTAATATACAAACATCAGGGCTTTTTTTTTCATAGAACAACAAGTTGGTGAAAGGAGTGGGGGGTGGGGAAATCAAGACATACAAGACAGAATTTTTTTCTTTCTTAAGCTTCTGGCCTGACATACCTAGCCCACTGAGCAGCCAAAGCATGTTTGTAAGCTTAGCATTTAGGTTGAATTGAGAACCAAGCCTGGTTTTGGCCTATCATGGCAAGGTTGTCTTATTTTAGTCTCATTCTTTATAAGCAACCACCAGCAATGGAGGATAGTTTTGGGAGAGATAGTGTAAACACTACTCAAAATAAATAATGAGTCATTAGCAATTTCTGCCTGGGACCAGGTCTTCCATAAACTAGGAACTAATGGGGGAACTTTAACTGTCACAAGATCTAATTCAATCTTCTCTTTGGTTCTGAATATGGAGAAATAAAATAATGAAAACGGAAACAGTCACATTTGTTTTATTTAAAAAAAAAAAAAGAACATTTATACATTTTCTTCCCCCTTAGGTCTCTGTGGAATTTCTTTATTTTTTTCAGAGCCAAAGACAACATGAAAAAAAAAATCTTGTGTTTGATTCAGTCCATTTTTTTTCTCTGGCTATAATTTCTACATTAGAAATGGGAAAGACCATCTCAGTTAATAAACTCGGTCTTCATTCTCAGAGACACATGGTACAAAAATAGATTAATGCTTTTCTAAATATTCCTATTGTAAAAAAACACTTCCAGTGTTTGGAAAAAAAAAGTAATGTAACATTACCATAAAATAATTTTTCTTGGAGCGAAGTATTTCATTTGTGGGGTGAAGTATTTATCTTAACTTCTGATCTTTCTTTATGAACAGAATACTATAGTTCATACTTTTCCCCAGTAATAGCTGCATATGAAGTGTTGGCACAAAAGTGAGGTGAGTAAACAAAAATTTGCAAATTGTTTTATCATCTTGTGAGAAAGAAAAGAGTTCAAGTGGCTTTATCTACTAACAGAAAGTCTGGTAAATAATAAAGAGGGTTGGCTGTGGCTTGCTGCATATGAATAAGTGTAATTCACAGATTTACAGATTCGATCTGTCATGGATGGGGTATTCTGCCGCCTACGCCGATTGTGGTGGAGGGGAGAAATTAATTGGGGTGAGATAATATTCTATAAAAATATATATTTATTAAACTCAATATTCTGAACTCTTGCCACCCCCAACCACTGTATTTAATATTAAAAGGATTCTACACAGTCATGGGAACATTCTAGGATTAATATCTACAGTAACTTATTAATAACTAACAAACATTCCAACTATAAACAGAGAGAGTTTTCCCTATGGCTTAATGCTGCTTGGGGTCTATATACTATTCGCCCAGAAGAGTGGGCTGGAAACTGTTTCTGCTCTATGGCATAGACAATAGGTATTAAAGAGGCATTAAAGCCTTACTTACAACTCATATTAATTATCACCACCCTCTGGAGCTACGTCATAGCCTATTACTAGTGTCCAAACTTCAGGGGAGCATTGCCCGTGGACTTTGAAGTGGAATCCTCCCAGCTTCAGGGAAAGGAGAATCTTCCCGGTTTCTGGGGAAAATGAATGTCTCTGGTGTGGTTCTCCTGGCCTTTGTCTCCTGGCCTCTTCTGGATACTCTGTCAAGGGATTCTGTGGTGGTTTGGCTGTGACCCGCTCCCCCACACTTTAAGAAACACCTCAGCTAACTCAGCCGGACTCTGGGAATATAAATGAAGCTATTTATTTACAGCTAGCACAATATACAAGCAGATATTTACAGTATATACAGTTATAGACAGAAATATACAAATTAAAAGTAATACAGAAACACAACTCCCCTCCCAGAAACCTGAGTCCCCAGGAGGGGCTCTCAATCACCCCTGCACCTTCCCCCTGCCCCTCTCAGCCTTACCCCAGTCTTAAGGAAGAAAAGAGGTTCAGCCAAGAGGTTAAGAAGCAAAGGTGAGTGGCAGTGAGGTTAGGGAGATGTAGCTGAGTCCAAAGCCAGCCAGAAAGAGAAGACAAAATGGTGAAAGTGTTATCTAATGTTTCATTTCTTGTTCCCATACCTCTCAGCAAGACTGTGAGGGAAGGAGACATAACCATTGTTTTCCTTTCACAGCCAATTATCTACTTTTTCTCACCAAAACATTCTACCCTGCTTCAAACTAGCACAATCCACCCCTGTCTACTTCGCTCAGAGTATCACTGAGAATTATCTGATCTAATGTAAACCAATATTTACACTCAAGAATATTTACAAGTTCAGTTCACACTTCCTTGCAGCTATCTCAGATGTAGGTGATTCAAAAGCTCAGAACAGTTTGTCTCCTCACAGATGAGATGAGAACAGGGACTCCCAGGTGACATTGGGTTCGTGCTCACGTACTGTAGATTCTCTCGTAGATGCTTTCAGTGTTGGACGCCGATGGTACCTAGAACAGAAAACTCCTAACAGCTTGTATTATACACTCTGAATTTAGACTCTCTCAGCTAAGGTTAGATTTCTCTGTGGCACACACTGGATTTCACCATTCTCCTGCATTATCCAGTAGGTGTGACCAGGACCTTCAGCAGATACCACCCCTCGGACAGGTTTCCCTTCACCCGAAGGTGAAAATACCCAAACAGTTTTCCCTAACAGATTCTTTTCACATACAACAGGAACTTTATCACCATCTACTGTTTGACCAAGTCTGATTGTGCAGGTCCTGCTCTGTTTACTGAACCTCTACTACTTACCAACCAGGTAGCTTGTGCTAAATGTTTGTCCCAGTTTTTCAGAGTTCCACCCCCCATGGCTTTTAGGGTGGTTTTCAGCAAACCATTGTAGTGCTCAATCTTCCCTGAAGCTGGTGCATAGTAGGGTATGTGATAGATCCACTCAATACCATGCTCTTTGGCCCAGTTTTTCACAAGATTGTTCTTGAAATGAGTACCATTGTCTGACTCAATTCTCTCTGGAGTGCCATGTCTCCACATGATCTGTCTCTCCAAGCCAAGAATGGTGTTATGTGCAGTTGCATGTAGAACTGGATAGGTTTCCAACCATCCAGTGCTGGCCTCTAACATAGTTAGGACATACTGCTTGCCAGAATGAGATCAAGGTAAAGTGATGTAGTCAATCTGCCAGGCTTCACCATACTTGTACTTTGACCATCTCTCACCATACCATAAGGGCTTGATTCGCTTAGCCTGATTAATAGCAGCACAAACGTCACAGTCATGGATGACTTGGGTGATAGCGTCCATGGACAAGTCAATTGACCTATCGCGTGCCCATTGGTATGTTGCATCTCTGCCTTGATGTCCAGATGAATCATGGGCCCACCGAGCTAGGAACCGTTCACCTCGCTGTTTCCAATCAAGGTCAAGATCAGAGTTGGTATCAACTTGAGAAATCTTAGCAGCTTGGTCTGCCTGCTGGTTGTGTTGGTGTTCCTCGTTGGCTCTGTTCTTAGGCATGTGTGCATCTACGTGCCGCACCTTCGCTGGAGTTCTCTCCAGTCGTGCATCAATGTCCTGCCATAGATCAGCACACCAAATAGGCTTTCCTTTCCTCTGCCAACCATTCTTCTTCCAGTCCTTTAGCCAACCCCACAGAGCATTGGCTACCATCCACGAGTCGGTGTAGAGGTAAAGGATAGGCCAATTCTCATGTTCAGCCACATCAAGAGCAAGTTGAACAGCTTTTACCTCAGCGAACTGACTGGATTCTCCTTCGCCATCTCTCGCCTCAGTAACTCTCCTGGTAGGACTCCAGACTGCTGACTTCCATACTCGCTTGTTCCCAACAAGACAACAGGAACCATCTGTGAACAAAGCATAGTTCTTTTCCTGATCAGAGAGATCACCATAGGGAGGAGCTTCCTCAGCACGAGTTATTTTCTCCTCTGGAGGTTTGGAACAGTCTGTGCCTTCCGGCCAGTTGGTGATCACCTCCACCAGACTAGGTTGGTCAAGATTACCCATTCGTGCTCATTGGGTTATCAAAGCCATCCATTTAGACCAGGTTGCATCTGTGGCATGATGCAGTGATGAACCTTTGCCCTTGAACATCCAGTTTAGAACTGGCAGTCTAGGAGCTAAAAGCAATTGTGACTCAGTTCCAATCACTTCAGAAGCTGCTTTCGCTCCTTCATAAGCTGCTAGTATCTCTTTCTCTGTTGCAGTGTAATTTGCCTCTGAAACTCTGCAGCTACATCCCCAGAAACCAAGTGGATGACCACGTGCCTCATTTGGAGCTCTCTGCCAAAGGCTCCAAGTTGGACCATTGTCACTGGCAGCCGTGTACAGAATGTTTTTAATGTCCGGACCAGATCTCACAGGTCCCAAGCCCATTGCATGGACTGTTTCTCGCTTAATTTGATCAAAGGCTGCTTGTTGTTCAGGTCCCCACTCAAAATTGTTTCTCTTACGAGTCACATCATGCAGAGGTTTGACAATTTGACTGAAACCAGGAATGTGTAGTCTCCAAAATCCCACTGTGCCTAAGAAAGATAGAGTGTTCTTCTTGTTTGTGGGAACTGCCATGGTGGAGACTTTGTTGACCACATCCTGAGGAATGTGACGGTGACCATCCTGCCACGGCACTCCCAGAAACTGAATTTCTCTGGCAGGTCCTTTGACTTTGTCTCTCTTAATGACAAAACCTGCTTGCAACAGAATGTCAATGATTTTGTTACCTTTCTCAAAGACTTCCTCAGCAGTTTGGCCCCACACAATGATGTCGTCGATGTACTGGATGTGCTCTGGAGCTTTACCTTTCTCCAGTGCATTGTGGATGACTGAGTGACAGATGGTTGAGCTGTGTTTCCACCCCTGAGGCAAACGGTTGAACTGGTACTGGATTCCTCTCCAGGTGAATGCAAACTGAGGCCTGCACTCCTTTGCTATGGGAATAGAGAAGAAAGCATTAGCAATGTCTATGGTTGCATACCATTTAGCCTCCTTCAATTCCAGCTCGTACTGGAGTTCCAGCATGTCTGGCACAGCTGCACTCGTGGGTGGAGTCACCTCGTTGAGGGCACGAAAATCAACTGTGAGTCTCCAATCGCTGTTCAGTTTGCGCACAGGCCAGATGGGACTGTTGAAAGGTGAATGAGCTTTCTCGATGACAGCCTGACTCTCCAATTGACGAATCAGCTGATGAATGGGCAACAAAGAGTCACGGTTAGTTCTGTACTGCCTGTGGTGAACAGTTTTAGCAGCAATTGGCACTTCCAGATCCTCTATGTCATGATGTCCCACAACTGCAGATTCATCAGAAAGTTCGGGTCTAATGGACTATTTCAATTTACCATCCTCAGTCTCTACAGATGCTATTCCAAAAGCCCATTTGTGACCCTTAGGATCTTTGAAACAACCTTGTCTCATAAAGTCAATTCCCAGAATGCAAGGCACATCAGGACCAGTTACAATAGTATGTTTCTTCCACTCTTTACCAGTTAAACTTATCTCAGCCTGCAACTTAGTTAACTCTTGAGATCCACCAGTGATTCCAAAAATAGATACGGACTCTGTCCCTTTGCAATTGGATGGCAACAAAGTACACTGAGCACCTGTGTCAGCTAAAGCCCTGTATTTCTGAACTTTTGAACTGCCAGGCCACCTAATGAATACATTCCAATAGATTCATTTCTCTCCACTATCCCTTTCCTCCTCCTGGCTGGAGGCAGGGCACCCCTAATGCTGAACATGGCATGTGGGGTGTACACAATGATTGGTGTTGTGAGAGAAATTGCAATTGTTGTAATAATTGCAGTTGCTCTCAGGAGCTGAATAAGTGACAGCTACTTTCCTGGCATTGTTGCTTCTGTTTCTGCCACTCTGCAGATCCCTGACTCTCTTTGAAAGAGCTGAAGTAGGTTTACCATCCCACTTGTTCATGTTCTCACCGTATGTGTCATGCAGAAGTATCCACAGTGATGCACGTGATTGCTGCTGTCTGGGTGGAATTTGTCTCCTCCTGGGCTGGAATTGCCTTGCAGGAGGTGGGCGTCTGTTCCTGATGGCACAAACATGTGCCCATTCAGATGATGCAGGAATGGTATCTCTTACCAGATTGGAAATTGAGGTTTTAAGATTCTACTTCAGTTCTTTCATGCTGTCTTTAATCTCTGTGGTCATAGTTTTTATGGCAGAGACTAGGGCAGAATGAGACAAGCTATCCTCTACCTGCCTACGCTGGTCAGTGACTTCACCAACAGTGATAGTCCTTCCATTATCACCCCTTGACAGGAACTTGCTGGCCAAGATGTTAGCATAGGATGAAGGAGCAAGCTTAATAAGCTTCTTCATGAGACCTGGTCCAAGAGGAATCTCATCAGGCTCATATGTGCCATTATCTCCATAAAGCACTTCCTTCACAGCAAACTCCTTCAGAAGCTTAATTCCCTGCTCAATGGTGTTCCACTTCTTGGCAGCCCATGGCAAATCATCTCGGCAAGGATATCTCATAGCCACAGCCAACAGAAGGCGTGTCCACAAGCTAACCTTACCAAGAGGACTTGCGAGGTATTTGCCCACTCCACTCTCCTTAGTGAGTGGTCCCAGCTGCTTGGCAGACTTGTCTCTTACCTGCAGGGCATTAGCACCAATGCTACGGCATCTCACTAGCCAGCTTAGGATTGGCTCACTTGATTCCCTTGAGTATTCCTTTCTAACTTCCCTGACCTCTCTGAGTGGATCGTTGGAGTCCTGGATGTCATCCTCCTCGTCTTCCTCTTGTTGATCTGGTTGTCCCTGGCCTAGAAACAGAACCTTCCTCATAGCATTCTTAAACTCATTGGAACCATCCTCTTTCTTGGCAGCCAACCTCACAGCGCTCTTCTCATTTGACTACTGCGATCTCAGCATGTTTGCGAGGTCTCGCAGACTAAATGCCTCCTCTTCCTCCTCTTGCTCACCAGAGGTCCCCTCTCTTACATCCTCCTTTGAATCACACTTTGTCAAAAGCTGTGTCTTGGCTTTTGCCTTAGCAGGTGCCAAAAAGGCCTGCACAGCAACAGACTTTGATGTGTCTACTGGAGAGTTTGAATCATTGGGGGTCTGACCTGGGGTCTGTGAGTTCAGATCTGCCTTAGAGGTTAACAGGGTTTTGGTCTGCTGGTTGGGGATCTGAACTGGCTGAGCTGGTGTTATTAGTATTAGTGGGATTATTTGCCTGTGCTCCTTGGATTCCTGCCAACTCTGACGTGTTATCTTTGTTAGTAGAGGGGACATTCTGATTTTGAGTACCTGCCTGTGCTCCTTGGACGCCTGCCAATCCTTGTTTGTTGTCGTCTTTGTTAGGAACATTGGCAGTTTTCCCAGAATCTGGAGAAGGATGTGCAGAGACTGGCTGGGGAGAAGGAGATTGTGTCCCCTTGTTTTGGTTTGGTTTTGAAACAGACACTTTCCTAGTTCTTACAGGCACTGTGTTTGATTTTTTCACAGAGAATATTAAAAGCATTACAAAATCAAAAATTATATGAGCCAGGATGACACACATCAGACATGCCACAATTTGCTTTAAGTCATTACAAGGGTCTAGCATCTCAGTTCTGGGGTGAATTATTCTCATGAGGGCTGTAGATAAAGCAGTATTTTGATTACTTGTAATATTATTGGCAAATACCCCTGTAATGTTACTGGTAAGATTTTCAGTGACATTAAAACCAGCATACCCAAGAATGAGATCACCCCAGGACCAGAAAATGCTTGTAAGTTTAGCTTTGACCTTCTTAAACACTACATGAAGCAAGAAATAACCAATTTGGTCTTTGACCCAATTGTACACAAAAAAACAGAAAACAGGCCACACAATAGCCCCCACCAAGTAAAATAGCTGCTTTATTAGCTTCATTCTGATTCCCAGAGTTAATTAACAGTCACTCAAATGAATTCGCCCCATGTTGGGGAAAGTCAAATTAAAATGTGTGGTGGTTTGGCTGTTACCCGCCCCCCCACACTTTAAGAAACACCTCAGCTAACTCAGCCGGACTCTGGGAATATAAATGAAGCTATTTATTTACAGCTAGCACAATATACAAGCAGATATTTACAGTATGTACAGTTATAGACAGAAATATACAAATTAAAAGTAATACAGAAACACAACTCCCCTCCCAGAAACCTGAGTCCCCAGGAGGGGCTCTCAACCACCCCTGCACCTTCCCCCTGCCCCTCTCAGCCTTACCCCAGTCTTAAGGAAGAAAAGAGGTTCAGCCAAGAGGTTAAGAAGCAAGGTTAGTGGCAGTGAGGTTAGGGAGATGTAGCTGAGTCCAAAGCCAGCCAGAAAGAGAAGACAAAATGGTGAAAGTGTTATCTAATGTTTCATTTCTTGTTCCCATACCTCTCAGCAAGACTGTGAGGGAAGGAGACATAACCATTGTTTTCCTTTCACAGCCAATTATCTACTTTTTCTCACCAAAACATTCTAGCCTGCTTCAAACTAGCACAGATTCTTAGCAGGACCTCAGGTGCAGGAGGCAGAGGATGCCGTGCTGTCTCAGCACGATGTAACACTGACCAGACCGGCTGATCGCATGCAGACAATTGGAGTCTGCTTCCTGGTAGCTTGGCAGCAATGGCACTTATCAGGCAATGATAAGGCAGTGGGCATGCAAGGTGTGCACAGCTGCATGGGATCTGAGCTCCGTAGGTAAAGGCAGGCAATACAGGATCCGGTCCTGATAACTCACTACAGTGGTGTGCAAGTGTGCACAGCTGGCTGGGAGACTATGGGCTCCACATATATATAGGCAGGATTAAGTGAGCTCTGCAAGTGAGTACCCAGGCAGGCAAGCAAGATGGGGAGTCCAAGCAATCGTCAGAGTCCGAGCACGTTGTTTACCTGTGTACCCTCATTTATTGAATGTGGGCAGAGATTAATGGCCCATTGGCCACTAGAATGACCAATCAGGTTGGCAGTCAGCCAAACCTTACCATAATAGGCAAATGCCACAGGCCTGAAGTTTCCAAATATGGTAATCATGGGCCTTACACCAGACAGGCATGAGCTGAGCGTGTGGGGCTTACATGACATGTTTACAAACACCTTATACAATCAGAGGTCCTTGGCAGTTACACTGAGTAAGGATACCTCCAACTAGATCATGCTGCTAAGGGGCATATTGAGTCTGGTCTTGAATGTCTGCAGGAATGGGGCCTCAACCACATCCCTGGGCAACCTGTTCCAGTATTTTACCACCCTTATCCTAAAGACTTTTGTCCTAATACTCAGCCTAAATCTCCTCTGCTCCAATTCCAAACCATTGACCTTCATCCTACAGCTACAAGCCCTTCTAAACAGTCATTCCCCAACCTTCAGATATTGAAATGCAGTTATAAGGTCATCCCAGGGCCTTCTCTTTTCCAGGCCAAACAATCCCAACTCCCTCAGCCTGTTGTCATAGGAGAGGTGCTCCAGCCCTCCAATCATCTTTGTGGACCTCCTCTGGACTTCCTGCACCAAGTTCATACCCTTGTGTTGAGATCTTCAGAACTGGTCAGTGTACTCCAGATGAGTCCTCATCAGATCAGAGTGGCAGAATCACCTCTCTTGACCTGTTGGCCACACTTCTTTTGATGCCACCCAGGACATGGCTGGCCTTGTGGACTGCAAGTGCAGCTTGCAGTCATCTTGCATCTACTTTGGAAGGTACTGTGTGATCTAAGCGCAGAGGATGGACAACATTCCTGGGCTCCCTGGAAGGCACAGGAATACAAGGAGTGAGGGATAATTTACTACCGGAAGAGATCACCTACAGGTTGTTATTCTCTGGGGAAACAGGTGAGCAAAAGGAAAAATAGTGACTTCCTAGAAGTCTCTCTGACACGAATCAGTGCCCTCACTATTTATTGCTTAGGGATGACTGTGCAACCAGTCAAGCCCTGTTGAGGAATGGCTAAGAGAGAATGGGCATGGAGAATATATGAAATTGGTGGGTCAGCAGAATTAAGAGATTGCAACATGCTGATGTGACAAAGTGACCAAGGACACTGTCCTTGGGCAAAGTGGTAAACAAGGGGGAAAAGGATATGTTTCCGGTTGTGAAGAAGGAACACAATACTTGTTTTGAAGGAAAGGACCACACAAGTGCATCCCGTAGAGCTACAGATAAGCAATTGCTGACAGTGGAATACATTAGCTGCTTGCTATAAAAGAACGCTACTGCTCCAATAAAGTTGTCACCTGCTTATAATCCATATTGGATTGGCTGCGGTGTCCATTTCTTTCCTTCTCCCAACAAAGCCCCAAAAGAAGAGGATTCCAGTAACAGAAATGCAGCTGTATGTTCACTTGTAAAATTAGTAACTCAGTGAGCAACTCAGCAGCTTTTCCTGCACTGATACCTTAGTAGGATCTTTATTATTTTTAAGGGACACTAGTGCATAAAAGAAAGATGATGTTTTAAGAACACAATAATATGAACGTTTAAGAATATAGATAACTTTTGCCACAGAAATAGTCCCAGAAAAGTCACCATAGCTGCATATGCTTCACAGTTTATAATTCTGGGCACTTGGTGCTATCTTCTTTTATTTTGAATCACTGAGTTTTGTATTAAGTATGTTCACTCTAGAAACACATTATCTAAACTTTTATTTATATTGATACTTAGAATATAGATTTATGGTGTAAATTTTGTGAATGTCAGAGAGTAAAGTACCTTTTCCAAAATGCACTGACATCCATCATGACCTAAGATCTCTGCAAAGTGCTGCCTTTTCTCTCATGTTCACGTTTATTTTATCTGGGATTAATCCTGAAAACAACTACTACGTCACTAACTTTATCCATGGAAAGGTTTGCGTGACCTTCTTAAGGGCCCACCCTTGCCAAAACTTATGTGCAAGCACTGTCCTTACAGAAGAGAGCTTTCTGAGTAATAATTTCCGCTTGAGGATAATTTCACATGACACATGAAAAATAAACTCCTTCATTAAAATGTGCTGTTTAATCTTTCACTGGGAAGGTACTTGAGGAAATAAATAGATAAATAAAACAATAATCAATTGGCAGAGTGTGCAGGTAGTAAATGAAATTTTAAATACAGGAAGACTCAGGAATGAAATTCAAGCCAACATTTCATTGCAATGGCTAAGCTGGAACACTCGTTTTTGTTTGCCGACATCCAGATGCACTCAGCAGATTTGATTTAACTCAAATGTGTGTGCTCATGTCTGAAGACACACCAGCCTTCATAAAATAGTAAAGAAGCATTTTTAATGCACAATATGGAAGGTTACCTAGAAAAAAAAAAACTTATAAGGGTGCAAAATATTTCTCTCTGATTAAGAGTATTTGATGGGGTGAAGCCCATGATTGTGCAGAAGCAGCTGAGGATGGGATTCATCCCTCCTCACAGGCAGGATAAGTGCACCAACTTCAAGTTAAGAATGACTGCCCAGGTGCACTCAGTGGAGCATTCCGGCCACTATGACCATTCTGGCAGGAACAAAACAACCCCTCCCAACTAATTCTCATTGCCTTGTGGTTTTATGGGAAAAACACAAACCAGCACCTGGAGGGTGCAGCAGCCTTTATTTTATGATTGTTTAATGCAAAAGGGCAGGCAGTTTTCCTTACTAACCTGGGGATCTTCTGCAAGGACTTTTCACACAACATGACTCATTGGATTTAATACTTGCACATGGTGCAAGTCAGCATGGCATTTGGTCCGTGTCATGCTTCTGACAGGGAGAATTGCACAATTGTGCTTTTATAAATCACAAGCGTGCAAGCAAGAGAGGCTAAAGAGCTGAAAGCAGGGGGAAATAGTCTCAGTATACATACTGCTGTTCTAAGACAGACTGTGACTCAAGAACACAGTCTTAGGCTACCTAAAGAAAGGGTGCTATAAGCTCTCCTGATAAAGAGAGTTTTCTTTGGCCCTCTCATATTCAAAAGAGCAGTCACGTGCATCTCTGATACTTCTCTGGAGAGAAAAATGTCTCCCAATAACACTTCAAAGTGAGTGTCTTATTTGTGTCCTGGTGAGCTAAGTGAGCAAGTGCTGGCTGCAGAATTAATACCAGGGATCCACTGAAAGCATTGGTATCTGCAGAAGCAGAATGGTTGTGTGAGTAGGGAAAACTGGAAAGTAAATAGACAATAGAACGCTGGAGGCAGGCTTAATGGTATGGATAGCAGAGAAAATGCAATTGAGGAAAAAGAGTGGAGGAGAGGCAAAATGAAGAAAACAAGAGATAAGGAATGAGTGGAACACCTCTGGCAAAAAAAAAACAATGGAGAGCAAGAGGAAAAAAAGGTGGGAAATAATCATTTACCTCTGTGAAAATTAACAGAAAGTTGAATGATAGCCAGGAAGCTGCCGAGATGAACATATCCATGACACAGTTCAGTGTTTAGCACTAGCCTTTTCATAAGAAAACTGAGCAACAAAACTGAAGTCACTGCTGGAAGACAGAAGGCCTATAAACAGATGACATTGCTGTTTAGGATTTTTGTGTTGGAGACAAAACTGGAGTGAGAAGTAAAGATATTGTGGCCTCCAATGCTTTATGTCCTCTTCTGTAAATTTCTAAACTGACTCTGACAGGCCAACTTTTATTCTTAGCTCATCAAGAGTGACTGTTTTGCCAGAGGAATGTACTAAAAAGCAGGTATTTCCAAAATATCCCCCATAGCCAGAAACACAGAATTCCTTCAAAGGACTGAAAATCCTCTCTACTTTGGATATCAATTAGTAAAATCTTTGCTCTGTAAAATACACAGATAAGGTTTTGGAGTTTGGCACCTTATCCAGCTTTGTGTTGCGCTGAGCAAATCTCATCAGATGTGGATAGACAGAAGCCAAATCTGCACAGTGCTTGTTTCCCCTCCTTCATTTAATGCTTCACCTATGCTGTGCGGTGGGTTGGACTTGTGAACACACCTCCTCCAGGTAATACCTGTGGGAAGCTTTCTCCTGCAGCGGAGCATGAAAGGTAAACATCAGACCCTGTGATGAGAAGTGTCCTTGGAGCCTTGAGGCTCCCAGGGCCTGAGCCAGCGACTATGAGCAACCCACGCACAGCTGTCAGAGGGTGGAATCTGCCGACCCCTGGGGCGGACGCAGCCCCAAGGGGGGCTGACCCTGGCCAGCCCCCCTGGGTGGTACTCACAGGTTGTTTACCACAGGTAACCTATCTCTGCCTTACACATAACTTGGGGCCAATCTGTACTGTCCACTTCTGCCAGCCCCAGGCTGGCTGGAAACACCTCCTCTGAGCACTATATAAGACACTGCACTACCCTAATAAAGTGGTACTGATGTACTGATGCACAGATGCCTAGAAGCTGCTGTCTCCAGTCGTCAGTACCCCGATCTCGCCTCTCGCCAGCCTCCGTACCCCGACAAATACCAGTATTTTACTATTCGTAGCCCACTCAGTCATCGTCTGATGTCCATTAAATTCTGTGCTCAAGTGTGGGACTGATGCATTTCACAGCACAACCACGAATCTTAGTTTTTACTTACACAAGGACCTTTTATCTAAATACATAAGTATTTGTTTCAAGGCAAGAAATGTTATCTGTTGCATTTATCTCAGTGGACATTAATCTGATTAATCAGGTTGAATGTGACCTCAGAAGCTAGATCCTTGTCATAAAGAAGTCTCTGGCAGCATTGAAAACAAAACTTAGGTCTTATATCTTTGTTGAATGATTTTCGTTATCCTAAGGAGAACATAAAATTTGACATGGTGTGTGACATAGAATCATAGAACCAACCAGATTGGAAGAGACTTCCTAGATCATATTTCAGAAAATCCATTCTCAACACTTACAGCAAAATGCTTCTCAAAAATCCATCAAACAGCAGAGCAAGCAAGTTCTGCTCATTTTCTCTCCTGCTCTGCAAAGTACTTAAACCTGTGCATATCTTTAACTTCGAGAACACACTCAGTTTTTCCTGCTCATGAGTTCATGTCAAATTAGCTGCAAAGTGCTCACTGTTTTACAGGATTGCTCCAGTGATTTCTCTAAGATTTTAAATATTCCTTCCAGAGTCTATTTCTGCAGTTATCACTCACCTTACATGTCATTGGCTAAGTAATGCTGGTGAAGACTATTCACAGGAGTGCTACAGAAGTGAGTGAAAAATGGCATATTCTAAACCTTATTAAATGATTCATCATAACCACACAGTAATATTTTACTTTAGTGCCTCTTTCTTTTACTTTATTTATTATCTTTCCTGGTAAGGAGGGAGAAATGAAAACACAAACTTTATCAGTTGTTGCTGGGGGGCGGTTTTGTAAGAATGAGTCTGTTGGTTTATGTTACGTTCAATATTTTACTGCATATCATACTTCTTTTTCTTCTTTTTTTTTTAGAAGCAGTGTAGTAATACATGAAAAAACATAAAATGTTATCTATAGATGAAAAAAAATCTGAGGATAGTGCATATATTTATATATATTTATGTATAACAAAGATATATAAACACAAGTACATATACATGCGTGTACATTATACGTGTACTTGGATGCTTCATATACACACACACACACGTATGGCTACAGCATAGTAAGCATGTGTATATACAGGTATTTTAATATATGTTTGCATGGATATACACTTTCTTTTTTTAATGTATTTTTTTCTCAGATTTATTTAAAAGATGCTTTCAGACAGGTTTGTTGTGTTTGTTTTTTTCCCCTGGATAAAATATATCTAGAAAGGGAACAATATTACAATATTTATTTTGAAAACATTTCAATAATTTCCTCAAAGGACTTTGCATATGCAATCTATTTTTTTTTCCCCAAAAGCTACTTAAAGCATAAAATATGCAGTAATTTCAGCTAAATCTCCCTGGAATTTGAAGGCTGCAGTACTGCTGTCTGGCCAGCGACAGTCTTCAAAAAAGTGGTTGTCTAAATATTCTCTGTATAGATGTGGCATCAACAACCACACACATAAACACATGAAATACAGTATCACAGTGTGCTAGTTTGAAGCAAGCTAGAATGTTTTGGTGAGAAAAACTAGATCATAGGCTGTGAAAAGAAAAAAAAACAACGGTGATGTCTACTTTCCCTCAGAGTCTTGCTGAAGAAGAATGTAAACATCAGATAACACTCTCGCCATTTTGTCTTCTCTTTCTGGCTGGGCTCGGACTGAGCTGCATCTTCCTAACCTCACCTGCCACTCACCTTTGCTTCTTAATCTCTTGGCCGAACCTCTTTTCTTCCTTATGACTGGGGTAAGGTTGAGAGGGGCAGAGGGAAGGTGCAGGGGTGGTTGAGAGCCCCTCCTGGGGACTCAGATTTCTGGGAGGGGAATTGTGTTTCTGTATTACCTTTTGCCTTGTATATTTCTGTATGTAACTGTATATATTGTAAATATCTGCTTGTATATTGTGCTAGCTGTAAATTAAATAGCTTCATTTATATTCCCAGAGCCCGGCTGAGTCTAGTGGGGTACTTCTAAAGTGGGGGGGGCGGGGTACACCCAAACCACCACACACAGTATCACAGTATCACCAAGGTTGGAAGAGACCTCATGGAGCACTCTGTACAGGCTTCCCACAAGACATTTAATTTCTAAATGGTGTTAATGTATGTTATCACCTGATTACATACCTGTAATAGTTACCATCTGCTCAGCAGTGCTTTCTGGTGCTGTTTTTATTGATCATGTAATGGTACATAAAATCAGAAATTCTTCAAGGGACAAATGGTTGCCTATGCAAATAGTGCATAATTCTCATGCACACAGGAACTATAGATCTGACAATATATTTTAACTGTTCCATAATTGATATCCAAATCACATTCTTATTTGTGCAAAGCTCACTTATTTGTGTAGACAATAATATGACCATATAGTGGAAAACTGCACTAATACTTGCCTTATGCTATTGTACAGCTGTTCTGGCTTTTGTTGACATCATTTAACTCTTTTACAATTAATTGAAAATAATTGAAGGGCTGCTTCTTAGCTTAACAACAAACAAAACTAAAATAATCTATTTTTGGTGTGTAATGAGTAGCTTCACAAAAATAGCACAAAATCACATTAGCACAAAATGGGTTTCTGACTAATAAACACAGTAGTAAATAATATCATAAAGATTATTACTGAATGTGGCCTTTTTTTCCCTCTCTCTTTAAATCTGCAGAAGCATTTCTCAGATAAAAACATTTCATTTTGTTAGGTCTTAAACCATAAAAGCCTGACAAAACACTAGCCCATTATGTGCAGAAAAGGTATTGCTAATCTTTGTAATAGAGAAGTACTTCTTCATTTTAGAATCATAGCATATTTTTTAATGAAATAGAATTAAAGGGATTTGATAATTACAATAAAAATTGGAGAAATTAAATAAGGCATACATGCACTGAGATCTCAGAGGGAGGAATCTTTACCAAATAGGTATCAATTTTGCAATTTAACTGCATTTTAAATACCTTTTCTTTTGTGTGCCACTTAGGAGTGAGTATGTGTAGAAAGAAAAAAATAGAGAAACAGAAGTTTTGGTAAAACCTTTAGTATTTTACCCTGTTAGGTCTTGGTGGCACATGCCAACATTCACAAAACTATGTGTTGTGCTGTACTTCAAATATTTATGCATTTTCTTTCTATAGAAGACCACACCTGAAAAGAAGCTCCACTTTGCAAACAGCTCTTATGTCACCCTTGCACAAGATTTGGCTGTCCAAAACAGAGTTTTTGCAAAACTCCTGTTTAGAAGTCAAATGTTTTTCTATAAAACATGCTGCATACATCTCTCTGTGGCAGTGCCTTCTTAGCAATAGGCTACTTTCATCAAACACACACCTGAGGTTTCAAAGGCAGGGATTTATTACAGATCTTTCCTGTAGAGGCTCTACATATATCTCACAGCACAGCAAACACATCATTCAATTAAGGTTAAGGTTCTTTTATTTTCTTTAGAATATTAACATTTAAAATACACTCTACTGGTTTCCCATGGATGACAGATAGCTTAATGCAGCAGAAATGAAGAGAGGTTTCATGCTGGGTCCACGCAGAACACACCTTTCCGCAGGTGATTGATTACTTACAACAACAAAAATAATTATGACATCATGCATGTCAAGCTTCAATTTTCAGGTAAGTAGGTACACCTGTTTGTGAAAGTAGCACCTGACAACTGTTCCCAGTGTTCATCTTCTTTTTGTATATACTCAACTATGAAAACATAAAATCACTGCACAGAAATAGAAATATTTCTCTATGTATGCATATCTACCGGTCTCTCCACACAGATATGCACATAGATGATGAATGTAAACATTTTTAATAACCTCCAGGCTCCAAATTATCTACTGGTATAAATTAATCAAAAATTTTGTGTGTGTTTTGCCCCAATTCATTGTTACAGTGATATACATTCAAGCACAAAACATTTTACAGGTTTCAGTATTTTCTCTGCATTAAAGAACAGCTAATGCAGGACCAAATCCTGAATCCTTGCTCAGGATACAATTCTACAGGCTACTTTACAAAGATTTCCATTGTTGAATGATAACCTTCCCCTGCTGACAGTGTAGTTCACAGGCTTGCAGATCAGGGCCTTAATTCTTCCTACCACAAAACACAAAATTTCCATTGACTCCATGAGAAATGGGATAAGCACAAGGGTTTTGTGTTGGGACCCTGGCTTATGGCCACCTTGCTCTGATTGCAAAATGAAGCAGGACTGGAGATCCAGCTTGTGAGCCCTGTCCTGTGCTCGCAGCAAGCAGCCTTTGGCCACATTTGAAACACTGATGAAAGTGGAGCTGCTCATCAAGAGCATTGTCCAGGGAGAAGAGCTCATAGCTCAGTCTCGGGGGTAACCTGGGGCCGGCAGGTGCTGGCATTGGTCCTGAAAAGCAGATAGAGATTTAACAAGATACAAAGGGCCATGTGATTATTCACTCAGAGGCATGCATGTGTGTTAATAAAAGGTGTGAGTGAACACTCTGGGTGGAAGAGGTGCAATGGTGCTAATATTAGCATTTTCAGAGCACATTTTTGTGGGCTTTAGCAGTGGTTGTTGACAGCACTGTTAAAAATGCAATTTTTCACAATCACAGTCTCCAGGTTACAGATATGTGGCCATGGCAAGATGTATAAAAATACACCAAAAAAAAAACCCTGCCCTCACCAATGTCTGTCTCTTCCTCTGAAAACAAAACAAGCAAACTAAACGTCCTATGCAGTCATCCCTCCAGAGCTGGATCTTGTTGAGGGCAAAAAATTGCATGTGCTAACATGGCTTGATATTCCCTTTTGAGTTTGTTTCTTCTCTAGCAGCGCTTCTGCCCCTCCTCTGAGGGTTTGTTGAGAAAGTGGTATGACAGGCTTGGCATCTCCCCACGCAGCTGGCACTGCCGATGCCAGAAGCTGGGGCCTGCTGTAGCAGGATCAGGATAGCCTCCTCCAAAGCATGGTCTGGCTGTCATTTTCCCACCCACCTCCCTGCACCCAGCTCCCTCCCCAGTGCTCCTTAATGAGAAGTCCAGCACAGTGCTACTATTGTTGTTCCTATTTGGGATCTGGTGGAAAGAACAGTCACTGTTTACCCAAGCATCAGCACTGCCCAAACCCTGCCAGTAATTACTTCTAGAGCTTCTGATTAACTTTGCTCTCTGCTTTTGGCATAAAAATCTCTTGAACCACAGGCAGCTCAACCTTTCTGTCCCTCTTGGTCTTTTGCATGAACGTGCACCGGGTGGGCCTAATTTTGGGTGCAGAAGTGAGAATGCCCCTGTATGTGTGCTGAGCTCATCTGTGTTGGATGAACAGATGAAGCACCATTACAGTGCTGGAAAAGCAACTGTTCTGCCCTTTTTGCCTCCCCCCTCCAAAGAGGTAATTTCAAAAGAGCACTCCTCTGATTTCTTATTCATGTTTGGTTTTTTTTACAACTGTCAGTAATGGGGGAGGGGACGAAAAAGGGGGAATTAGGACAGGCATCTCTCAACAGTTTTACCCTGGCTACAATTTTGCAGCCAAGCAGGCATCACAAAACAGCTCATGAATGGGAACAAATGCCAGAGCAGCGTAAGGGGTGTTGTTTTGGTTTTGCAAAACTGAGCAAAATGGAACTGCTGCTGAGTCTATTTCTGGGATGCTGTCAAACCATTCGGTGTTTCCTCACCCACCTCCCTTCATAGCCCTCCCCCACCCAACACTGCAGCCTTATGCAAAGCAGTATCATGAATATGCATAATTACAAAGCTTCATGGTAATTTCTCAGGTTTATCCAATGTGACATTTATAGGACAGTGGCATACATCAGTTTAAACAAGAGTGACAAATATCTAAGCCTTTTTATTTCAATAGTATTTATAATATTTCCTTGGCTTCTCCTGGGAGAAGTATTAACTGGTAAGAATTTGAACAAAATGTTATTAAAAAATAAAATATTTTACCAGCAGGCTACTGTTTAAAGCTTCATATTTTCAATGTATGTGTGGCATGTGTGCATTCATGTAAGACAGCCTTACCTTAATGACAATTCTTAAAGGGAGATGAACAAAAAAACCTTACTGTAGATATTTTACATTCAATTATAACGCTGCCTGCAGATAACAATGGAAAGTCAAATGTCTCATGTACTGGACTGCTTTCTGAAAATGACATTGATCTGTCTAATTACTTCAGTAATCTAACTACTCACCAGAAAGAGTCGAGGGAGGTGATTCTCCCCCTCTACTCCGCTCTGATGAGACCCCACCTGGAGTACTGCATCCAGTTCTGGAGCCCCCATTACATGAAGGATGTGGACATGCTGGAGCGTGTCCAGAGAAGGGCCACTGGGATGATCAGAGGGCTGCAGCAGCTCTGCTATGAGGACAGACTGAAGAGTTGGGGCTGTTAAGTCTGGAGAATAGGAGGCTCCCAGGTGACCTTATTGTAGCCTTTCAGTATCTGAAGGTGACCTACAAAAAAGCTGGGGAAGGACATTTCAGGATGTCAGGGAGTGACAGGACTAGGGGAGTGAAGCAAAGCTGGAGGTGGGTAGGTCCAGGCTGGACATGAGGAGGAAGTTGTTCAGCATGAGAGTGGTGAGAGCCTGGAATGTGTTTCCCAGGGAGGCAGTTGAGGCCCCAACCCTGGAGGTGCTTAATGCCAGACCAGCAGGTTGAGGGAGGTGATTCTCCCCCTCTACTCTGCTCTGATGGAGCTCCCATTACAAGAAGAATGTGGACACTGTCCCTGAAGGTGTTTAAGGCCAGGCTGGATGGGGCTCTGGCCAGCCTGATCTAGGGTGGAGTGTCCCTGCCCATGGCAGGGGATTTGGAATTAGATGATCCTTGTGGTCCCTTCCAACCCTGACTGATTCTATGATTCAATGAAGAGTGATTTAGCAACCTTTTCTTCCTGGTTTTATTTTAAGCGCAGACTTTTAAAACAACAACATGAAATTATTTGCTGTTAACTACAACAAGCTGCAATTATGTTACAGATCTCTTGTATATTTCCTAAGGATTTGGGCACATGGTTTATTAGTGAGATTAGTTGGGATCTGATCTAAAAATATGGTTTCTGTAATGATTATTGCCCATGAGCATTTTTGCTCTTGATATTTTGATTGAATATCAGATCAGCTAGACCTTCAAATTCGCTTCATTTGAGATCAGTAAGGTTACTTCCATGTGAAGGTATAGGGCCTCAAAATGTCAGTGGATATTCACCATATGTTAGTATGTACTGGCAAGGTTCAGAAATCTAAGATTTCCACACAAAAAATAGTAAAATTGCCTGATATACTGCAAATTGCACTTCTACTGTACATTGATATAGAGTTAATTAATCTGAAACCCAGAAATCTGCTATTTACTCTGACACATCTCAACATACTCACAAAATACAAGACACAGTATCATTACTGTATGACTACTTCAATCTTAACAGAAATTTTCTATTAAAAAAGGAAAAATTTTGCAGGTGCAATAAAAGGAAGGAACCGTGCTCTAATTTTAATTGTATGTGTCCTTAGTAGAACTTATTTATTCTTCATAACATTTAGGAACACACTTTAGTGGCTCTTTTAAATACATAAATATGCCACTGCATTTACATGTAGAAAAAAACCCCGTGTATTTTGTTGGTTTAATCATCATTTTGCTTTCTTTCATGTGGTATGTTTTATGAGCATAAACTCAGTCCTGCTGTCCAGCACAGGGGAAGAGGAGCTCACTGAAAGTCCTGTCTTTCATTATTATGCAAGATCTCAGATTCAGTTAGGGAAATTAGCCAGAAGGCAACAAAACAATGAAGGAAACCTTCACTTTTGCATAACACAGAGGTGCAAAATCTAGCATTTTACATTTATCTGTGGTTGTATATACAGACAGTATAACCCTGACTGTGTCAGACTGGAATTAATAACTTAAAACTGTGTTACTGCATGTGAAGGGAGTGCAAAATGCTGTTCCCAAGTACTCAGGTGCACATGTGCACACGTATCTGGACATGTGCTATGGTCCCCAAGCATTACATTTCTTTTTATGACTAGCATATAATAGGTCAGAGCATCCATGAAGATCAAATGAATGTCTTAACATGCTTGCTTCCCCCCCAACCCCCAAAATAATGTGTAAGTATTGGTATGACTATAGGAATTTTCTCTTTGCTTTGAGTTTGTATTTTGCATTTGTCAGCCACAGAAAGAGTGAACAAGGTCTACCCATCTGCCGTGTGTTCACAAAGGGTCTAAGCATGAAGAATCCCATGCAGTCACTCAGAGATGTCCCCTTATTGTTGCTCAGTGCCTTGCAGATATGGGGCCATCAATGTGTGGCTTCTGACTGACACAAATCATCTCAGGCTTATCAAAGAAAATGCTAGAGTAGTGTCCCTATGTGCTCTCAGTGAATGTTTTAATGTTAGCAAACCCTAACCCTTCTAAGATCAGCTTTGAGGCTAAGCTTGTGTTTGCCCTCTCTTCCCACCACTCAGACCAAGCTAAGTTTCAAAAGCTGTTCAGTGAAGACTGGAGATTTGGGAGCCACATTTAAGTAGATCTGCTTGCTAAGGCCCTGATCCTGAAAGCTACTAAGCAGCTCACAGAAGGTGCCAACATCCTGCATCAGAGTAACTGGGAGACTCTCTGGACAGCAGCACCTTGAGGAAACTGTAATGTGTTCCTTTAAATTAATGACAAGTCAAACTAGCACTCTTTAAAAGTGAAGTTCTAGTTTATTTAAAATTTTATTAAGCAGTTGGGTTATGAGTCTTTATCACTACCAGTAATCAAGACTGCATTTTGCCAAGCACCACCAAAATATATTAGGAAGATATTAGGTGAGGAAAATTGGCTAGGGCTATGTTATAAATTCCCTGCGTGCATGCTCACATGTAACAGTTGCTTGCATTTTTCATGCTGCCTGAAAAACACTAATTGATACATACAGCAGGTAGAAAATTGCATCTCCTTTCCTAAAGATAAAAAAAGATGTAAAATGTTTCTCACAGAGCTTTTCAAGGATGGTTTTAATATGCCTTTAAACTCATGATCTGTAATTTTATTTATGGGAAGTAAACTTCTGGAATTAAACAGACCCATTTTTACAAACATCAAGCAATGGGTGTGATAGATACTTTCTCTTGAATTGCTGAGGAGTAAAATGCAATAATTTGATGGCAAGCATCTGTCTGATGATTACATAAGATAATTTCACAAGAAATATGGAAAATATAATTATTTACTGCTGCTGATAAGCCAGTTTGTATTTATTTTAGGAGAATTTTTTTATCTATGAGTGGGAAACAAACTTTTCTCCAATAGGTCTGTGAACTCAATAATAAAAGTGGGGTCTAAATCCCATATGGAAATCAGCTGGGGTTTAATCCTGGGTATTCTGCAGGATGTAGATGAAGATGGGAGGTTTCCCTCATCCTGCTGTCATATGGGCAGCCAATTTACAGGCTCGGGTGCACACTGTACATGCTGCAGGGCTCTCCTTCACCTCCCCCTCAACCCAAGTCTTGGACTCAGCTGCCTGCCTTTCAGAGAAAACCACAGACCAAGGAAAGATATCAGTAATAGTGTCCTGTAAATTAACTTGACATTTGATGTAGGGAAAAAAATACCAAAAAATACAAGGGAAAAAAAAACACAAACAAACAACCAAACCACAACACACCAACAACTAAAAGCTTACAAATGACATTGAAAACAAAAGCCACTCAGGATCCACACTACATATAGTATGGATTTAAGAGATCTGGAAAGTGGTTATTCTCTTGCAAGCAACACACTCAGCCCTCCTCGTCTTTGTTAAGACAACTCAGACACCCTTTGTTAAAGCCATAGCATCTATTAAATGCACCAAAAAAAAAAGCCTCCAAACCTATACTTCCACAAACCAGCCACCACAGAGCCAGGGAAATGCATTGCTGTGTGCTTGGCTTCATGTTATATCCCTAAAACTGTGACTATGTTAAAAATATGCTGTTGTTTAAAAAGCTGAACTAGAACTACTAATATTAATTTGCTACTAATAAGGTGTGCTAGGCAACTAAGATATAAATAATGTAATGCCATATTTTGTGATTGGCAAGCAGACTGTTCAACACGTCAGGCATGTAAGCACTGCTGTGTCCTGATAATGCCATAAAAGTAAACAATTCATTTTTCCTTTTACTTGAAGCTACAAATATTTATAAGCTTTCTTTTTTTTCGGGGGGGCTGTCAAAAAGTAGTTGAATGAAAGACAAACTATTGATGGAATATGACTGCTGCTCTGACTTTGTTTGCAGTATCGATAGTAATAGGATACAGAAAGATGGAGCATATTTGACCTATTAGACATGGAGGAATGTTATGCTTTATTGTGTCTGCCTGTTCCCACCTCTTTTCTCTCCCCCTCATCTCTCCCCTCCTCCTCCCTCTCTCCTGTATCTTGCTCTCACACACACACATACATAACATACATACAAACACACACACTCCTCCCTCTGCAGAGCTGCCAACACTGCATCTCACAAATGTCTGGCCCTTATGGTCTACAAGCAAAGAAGTGTACTGCTAAAATTCATACTCTTATCACCCCTGCTTCTTGATATTCATGGATTTATTTACAAGTCCCTGTGTTCTACTTTTTCCCTCCTCTTTGTCTCTATGGTTTACATCACTGGCATGCCTATGTTGTTGTGGAAACCTCAAATGAGAATCAAGATGCGACTGGCAAATATCCTGTAATGCAGACTGAAATTTCCCTAATTTAGCTGTTTGGGTTTTGTGGGTTTTTGTGTTTTGTTTTTCCAAGAGAAAATTTTGAGACATTTATGGACTTACAGATATAGGGAGAGCATTTTGATTGCCTTTTTTTTTAGCACTTCAACTACTTAAGGTTCTGTTTGTATGAAATGGCTGTAATAAAATGAATTTATGTATATCTATATGCTTGTGTATATGTAAACTCATCTGGGAAGAAAAAGTTCATAAATCCTTGTCAATTGTGCTGATTAAGGCCCACACTGACACTGGCAGTCTTAAGATTTTTCACAAAAGACTTAAAATGCCAAAGAAGGAGTTATTCCTTTTTTGTTTTCCTTTTGGCAGCAAGTAAAGAAAGGATTTAACCAGTTCAAAGGAAGTCACTCATACTCAGAAAATTTTTACTTCTTGAAGAGATGCTTTCATTAACACATTTTACAATTGCCAAATGGACATTTCCATCTTGTAAACAGGAGGATATGGTGCATTTCATCAATTATTTATTCTCTAAATATTTACAGACAAAGGCTTGGTTCTGCAACTTCTTATACATGAGTAAACCTACACTTTCCTAAGTAAGCCTCTTTAATTTCAGTGGATTACTCATACAAATAATTTATTGTAAGCAAAATAATTTTATAATGCATTCTCTTTACTATTTGGGTGTATTTCTAATGACATTCACTTTAGAATAAATAATTGAAAATTAATGCTTCTCCAAAAGCTGATATTATTTTCCCTAGGCTACAGGAATAAGTAATAGCATAACATGCTCTTCCCATGTGCAGCACTTTTTTTTTTACATTTTCTCCCTTTTTTTTTTATTTGAAGCAACAAGATAGTCATAAATTCCCTATAAAGTAAAATAGCATTGCCTTTAATGTAGGCATGCACTCCACATTATTAAATGAGAATATTGTCTTTTTAAAAAGACAGTTAATTTGCAGTCAGATGCGAAACAATTCACATTTGACTTCATTCTGTTTGAAGGTTTGTTTTCTTCTCTAAGTAACTGCAGTGGTTTTGCAAGACGTTGCCTCAGTAGTAAAGCAATTTAGAGTAGAGGATATTTTTAGACCACATTCATTTAAAGGAGGGGGAGGGAAAGGCCATGCAGTATGATATACATGTATTTGTAATTCATATTGTTGCTGTGCTTCTATTGTACTCTGAGCTCCCATCATGGCTGAGATGGGGAGCTGGCATCCAGACAGTGCAGTGGGGCAAGAATACCAGACCCCCCTCCCTTCACTGAAAACGCAAATAGCAGGGTTTCTCCTTCTCCTCTATTATCCCCACTGATTATCACCATACTTCTTCTAATTTAAAATATAAAAGTGAATAGTTGTAGGCTAGGAAAGGTATATCTGGACAGTCTGTTAAATAAGATTATTAAATCTTTTGGTCCAAACCAGAGATTTTTCATTATGATCTTTCATAAGCCTCAATCTACGTGTTCAAACAGATGAAAGAAAAATCAGCTGGAATGTGCAAGCATTAAACATTTATATTCTCTACTCCTTGGTCATTATACTGATGGCCATGTTTTACATCTTCCCCTCCCTCACCATACTTTTGCTGATTTCACCTCATTTGCATGACCTTATTGTGCATATAGCCTTTGTTTTTCTGATATAGAGCACAGCATGGTGACAAAGCAAAACCCATATGCAGAGATAACCTTTTCTCATCTTTAAAGTAATTCCAGCCATCCACTATTTTAGTATTTGATTTATTGGTAAAACTCAATATTAAACCTGAAGCATGTTCTTGATAATAAAATGTTAACAGTTTTAATGTTATTATTAAAAATTAACAGTCCATGTCTAAACTGCCTCCAAAAATATTTTTCTTTAATCTCATGTTCTGCTGGTAACAGTTTAAGCAAATACACTAGCTGTAGGTAGCAATTAAGATGTACCTGTTTATTTATGACAAGTGAGATATCTACTATACATCTGACTGTATGGATCTTGATAAGACAATATTAAAAAATACTGGATTTGACAGATGAGCCTTTGATTCCAAGGTTTCCTGCTTGCCTTGCAACTGAAAAAAAGGGATTGGATCCCCTAAGCATGTTATTACTCTGTGACTGTTCTTATCCTATACTTTGTGTTGTGTATTCTGATGTTATGGAAATTTGACACTTATTCTTCCAGATTTATCTACTGATTTCAGTGGATTTGCAAAGCAGAAGGAAGGTTTCAGAATCTGTTCCTTGTTTTCTGTCCAAAAGTAGGTGACAGGGAGGTTAATGTTCTTCACTCAAAATAGAAAATCCCAGTGGCTGCAACAGGAAGTCAACTGGGCCCATCTTGAGAGAAGCATGAATTCAGTAAAAATGAAAAGAAAAAAGAAAGAAAAAGAAAAAGAAAAAGAAAAAGAAAAAGAAAAAGAAAAAGAAAAAGAAAAAGAAAAAGAAAAAGAAAAAGAAAAAGAAAAAGAAAAAGAAAAAGAAAAAGAAAAAGAAAAAGAGAAAGAAAAAGAAAAAGAAAAAGAAAAAGAAAAAGAAAAAGAAAAAGAAAAAGAAAAAGAAAAAGAAAAAGAGAAAGAAAAAGAGAAAGAGAAAGAGAAAGAAAAAGAAAAAGAAAAGGAAAAAGAAAAAGAAAAAGAAAAAGAAAAAGAAAAAGAAAAAGAAAAAGAAAAAGAAAAAGAGAAAGAAAAAGAGAAAGAGAAAGAGAAAGAGAAAGAAAAAGAAAAAGAAAAGGAAAAAAAAAAAGAAAAAGAAAAAGAAAAAGAAAAAGAGAAAGAAAAAGAAAAAGAAAAAGAAAAAGAAAAAGAAAAAGAAAAAGAAAAAGAAAAAGAAAAAGAAAAAGAAAAAGAAAAAGAAAAAGAAAAAGAAAAAGAAAAAGAAAAAGAAAAAGAAAAAGAAAAAGAAAAAGAAAAAGAAAAAGAAAAAGAAAAAGAAAAAGAAAAAGAAAAAGAAAAAGAAAAAGAAAAAGAAAAAGAAAAAGAAAAAGAAAAAGAAAAAGAAAAAGAAAAAGAAAAAGAAAAAGAAAAAGAGAAAGAAAAAGAGAAGGAGAAAGAAAAAGAAAAAGAAAAGGAAAAAGAAAAAGAAAAAGAAAAAGAAAAAGAAAAAGAAAAAGAAAAAGAAAAAGAAAAAGAAAAAGAAAAAGAAAAAGAAAAAGAAAAAGAAAAAGAAAAAGAAAAAGAAAAAGAAAAAGAAAAAGAAAAAGAAAAAGAAAAAGAAAAAGAAAAAGAAAAAGAAAAAGAAAAAGAAAAAGAAAAAGAATCACCTTCAATAATTTTTTTATTGAATCATAGAATTGTTCCAGTTGGGAAAGACCTCCGAGATCATCAAGCCCAACCATTGACCTAACACCACCATGGCCACTAAACCATGCTTCAGTGTGCCATGTCTACATGCTTTTTTGACACCTCCAAGTGTTCATTTTAAGATGGAAGGAAAAAATTGGCTGCATCAGCTTTATCTTGCATGACACCAAGTAATTTGCCTTCTGTGAGATTCCTACATAGGATATTAATTATTTATTTAATTCTGTGATCTCACAGAAATAATAAAATCAATCAAATGTAACATCATTAAATTTCTTCCTAAACAAGAATGATTCCCATAGTGATAGATTGTTACAGTGCCATCATCATCACATTCCTGCTAGAAAACAGAAGATAATGAAGTGTTTTCTTTCTCCAAGGAGGATATTCTCATTCTAGTCTTAAAGCACACAATGCTGTCCTCACTCATCACCTTATCTCCCAGCAGAAGAATTGGTTGCACCTCATCAATGAATAAATAAATAAATAGATAAATAGCATAAATAAAATAGCTCCATAATTCAAAGGATGAAACATCTCTAGCATTACTTGCAAGAATTTCCCTGTGCTTTGCAGGGAACTGTCCTAATCACTCTATTCAGGCAGCTATACTCAGTGCCTGATTTTAAATATAATAAGGAGATATGTGGTGATTTTAATTGCAACTTTCACTTTGTTCCAAATATTTCTTGCACTAGTTAACCAGGTTATTTTTCATAGAATCATAGAATGGCTTTGATTTGAAGAGACCTCAAGGATCATCCGGTTCCAATGCCCAGCCAAGGTTGCTTAAGGTTCCATCCAACCTGGCCTTGAACACCTCCAGGGAGGGAGCATCCACAGCCTCCATGGGCAACCTCTTCCAGTGTCTCACCACCCTCGCTGTAAAGAACCCTTTCCTAACATTTAGTTTGAATCTCCCCTCTTCCAGCATAAACCCATTACCTCTTGTGCTGTCATTACAAGACCTTGTAAATAATCACTCCCCAGCCTTCCTGTAGGCCCCTTTGAGATACCAAATGGTGACTGACTATAAGGTCTCCTCGAAGCCTTCTCTTCTCCAGGCTGAAGAGCTCCAACTCTTGTAGCCTGTCCTCATTTTTCATACACGGGAAGTAACAGATGTTTCTGTTCTTAGAGTATTTTTTTTTTAATGGGGCATAGTCCATAATAACTGGAAGGTACAGTCTAGAAATGAGGACTCAGACTTGTCAAAGCATCACACAAACTACCAAACATTAAATAAGCTCTGCACATGCCTGTACCAGTGCCCCATGTGCTAACTCTCCCAAACTAAAATATTGCTCTCTATCATGTTTCATAGAGCTGTAAATTATATTTAGAAAACCAAGGTCTAAAGGCTTTGTCTTGGCATGTTTATTACTCTGCTAGATTCCTGCCTGGATGTGTGTGTGGCTGATGCTATTGCTGCCCACAGAAAATAGCACATTGAACAGGGAGAAGCAGACCAGCCTCATTATGCAGAAGGAAGAAGCTCCTTCATACAGGCTGCCTCCTATGAGCCCACACTAAGAACCAAGAGGTGACCCGCAACATGACCTCCTTCCCCCTGGTGCCTCCCTGGGAGGTATAGGCATGTTTGTCATACTACCATAAAACATTATTTTGTTTGGAGCTTTTGTTTGAGGTGCCTAAGAATCCCTCCTACATATGACCTTAGATGTTTTTCCTTTAGAGAAGAACTAAGATCAAGATCAAGTGTTATGGTAAGAGCTTTCAGGAGCAGGAATGAAGTCAGAAAACTGGTAAATATGTAAACAACTGGAGAAGAATATAGCCTACAATAATTTAATTATTGTGATACTTGTTCATCTTCATTCAGCGAGGGACACATAGACTTTACCATCAACTGACTTCTTGTGGAAAACCTAGGCATATCATAGAGTCACAGAATCAACCAGGTTGGAAGACATCTCCAAGATCATCCAGTCCAACCTAGCACCCAGCCCTAGCCAGTCAACCAGACCATGGCACCAAGTGCCTCATCCAGGCTTTTCTTGAAGACCTCCAGGGACGGTGCCTCCACCACCTCCCTGGGCAGCCCATTCCAATGGCAAATCACTCTCTCTGTGAAGAACTTCTTCCTAATATCCAGCCTATACCTACCCTGGCACAACTTGAGACTGTGTCCCCTTGTTCTGTTGCTGGTTGCCTGGGAGAAGAGGCCACCCCCCACCTGGCTACAATGTCCTTTCAGATAGTTGTAGACAGTAGTAAGATCACCCCTGAGCCTCCTCTTCTCCAGGCTAAACAACCCCAGCTCCCTCAGCCTCTCCTCATAGGATTTGTGTTCCAGGCCCCTCACCAGCTTTGTTGCCCTTCTCTGGACATGTTCCAGCACCTCAACATCTCTCTTGAATTGAGGAGCCCAGAACAGGACACAGTACTCAAGATGTGGCCTGACCAGTGCTGAGTACAGGGGAAGAATAACCTCCCTTGTCCTACTGGCCACACTGTTCCTGATGCAGGCCAGGATGCCATTGGCTCTCTTGGCCACCTGGGCACACTGCTGCCTCATCTTCAGCTTACTATCTATCAGTACTCCCAGGTCCCTTTCCTCCTGGCTGCTCTCCAGCCACTCAGTCCCCAGCCTGTAGCACTGCTTGGGGTTGTTGTGGCCAAAGTGCAGAACCCTGCACTTGGCCTTGTTAAATGTCATCCCATTGGCCTCTGCCCACCCATCCAGCCTGTCCAGGTCCCTCTGCAGGGCTCTCCTACCTGCCAACAGATCAACACCTGCTCCTAGCTTGGTGTCATCTGCAAACTTACTGATGCTGGACTCAATGCCCTCGTCCAGGTCATCAATAAAGATATTGAACAGGACTGGGCCCAGCACTGATCCCTGGGGAACACCACTAGTGACAGCTGCCAACTGGATGTGGCACCATTCACCACCACTCTCTGGGCTCAGCCTTCCAGCCAGCTCTTGACCCAGCACAGAGTGAATCTGTCCAAACCATGAGCTGCCAGCTTGGCCAGGAGCTTCTTGTGGCAGACAGTGTCAAAGGCTTTGCTGATGTCCAGGTAGACTACATCCACAGCCTTCCCCACATTCACCAGGCAGGTAGCCTGATCATAAAAGGAGATCAGGTTGGTGAGGCAGGACCTGCCCTTCCTAAACCCATGCTGGCTGGGCCTGATCCCTTGGCCATCCTGTAGGTGCTTTGTGATGGCACTCAAGAGGACCTCTTCCATGACCTTACCTGGCACTGAGGTCAGGCTGACAGCTCTGTAGTTTTCTGGCTCCTCCTTGCGACCCTTCTTGTGAATGGGTATCACATTGGCCAGCTTCCAGTCTTCAGGGACCTCTCCAGTGAGCCAGGACTGCTGATAAATGATGGAGAGTGGCTTGGCCAGCTCAGCTGCCAGCTCTCTCAGCACCCTAGGGTGGATCCCATCCAGTCCCATAAACTTGTGAGGATCCAAATGACACAGCAGGTCCCTTACTTCTTCCTCATGGATTAGAGGGGGACTATATTGGTCCCTGACTCCATCCACCACTCCAGCTGGAGACAACCTGTCCCACTATTGAAGATTGAGGCAAAGAAGGTGTTAAGCACCTCTGCCTTTTCCTCATCCTTTGTCACTATATTCCCCTCTCTTCTGCAAGTTCAGGAGGACCAAGCTCCTGGGAACAGTGTCAGCCAGGTGATTTCCCTTGTGGAGCTGACAGAAACCAATCATTTGAAGATCTTTAAAGAAAATGTAGCTATGAGTCACCACAGTCTTCCAGGCTGATGGTTTTGAAAAAAAAACAGAGATGAGGAAAAACACTTCTAAAGGCCCATACACACACCTTGCCTTCTTATACCTACCCCCAACACAACTTTAAGAGACAGGGGAAAAAATTACTCCTTCCAAAAAGCCTGAAATTATGAAGAGTCTCCTAAAAGACTATCATGTGTGAGAAGATTGAAATGGAGGAAGAATATATCATCTGTAGCAACACAGCTACTTGGGACTTCATCTACTTGGAAAATATGACATGTCTGTACAGTGCTTAATGCATTGGAAAGTGGTACTACAAAACAGATGGGAGCTACAGGGATAAATAGAGAGAGTTGTGCCCAAGGCAGTGCCATCTTGCCTTGCTGGAATTTGAAGAGGAGAGCTAGAGAAGTTACTAGATTTTATACAGCCAAGAGTGCAAGAGTATAGAGTATAAATAAAAGATAAAGAAATCTTACGTACATCTAATATAAATACATATATTTTTCAAATTTTCTTTGATATATTAGCTACTTAGTTTATGAATAACTGTGAAAATCGTTTCTGAAATAATTGTTTCTAAATCCCTAGCCTCATTTGGCTACATAAGTACACATCAAATGTTTAACTAATTTAATTAACTTAATTAATTTAATGCTGCTTTCGGAATGCAGCTTCTCACACCTACGATCATGAATGAAAAGGTTCCATGTCATGACAATATTTGTTTAAAATTCTCTGTAACAGAAAATTTCTTCCAGTAGACTTAAAATATTCATGCACAGAAGAGCTTTCTTAGAATATTCATACAGTGAAGAGCAGAGCAAATAACTTGAAATATGAACAAATATTTATTGCCAATGATGGAGGTATTTGGGTGAATACTGGTGAATATACTGAAGAGTCTAGAGTACAAATCTTGTAAGGAGCAGCTGAGGGAACTGGTCCTGTTTAGCCTGAAGAAAAGGAGGTTGAGGGAAAACCTGGCTGTCTATAGCTCCCTCAAAGGAGGTTAGAGCTAGGTTGGGTTGGTCTTTTCTTCCAAGGTAGAACAAGAGGAAACAGGCCGAAGTTGAGCCAGGGAAGATTTAGACTGGACAGAAAGAATAATTTCTTTCCTGAAAGTGTTTTCAAGCCCTGGAACTGTCTGCCTAGAAAAGTGATGGAGTCCCTATCCCAGGAGAGACTTAAAAGCTGTGTAGATGTGGTGCTGAGGGACCTGGTTTAGTGGTGACCTGGCAGTGCTGGGTTAATAGTTGTACTCTCACAGGTCTTTTCCAATTAAACCAATTCTCTGATTAAGTGATTCACAAGGCTCTAATGCAGAAGGAAGGTAACAGCTGGAGGCATTGGAAGTCATGTCTGCAGCCTTCAGCAGTGTACAGGGTTAACCCTCCTGGGGCAGTGGTCTTGACCTTGACCCTAAGTGGTCTTGATCCTTCCCGGGGGGTGGGTCTGAACACTATCAGGTGTGGTGGTTAGCCAACTCCCCCTTCCTGTCTAAGATCCATAAAAGGAGGGGGACTTCCTGGGATTTTTTTGCTCTCTCTCTGCCTCCTGCTTACCAGGATCACAATCCATTGTCCTGCTGCTATTTGCTTTACCACGTGGCCATCACCCACGAGGCAGACAAACCCATTGCCATCAAAATATGGTTGTATTTATACATTTTGTATCTTGTTTTCCCTTCCCTATGCCTTTGTAACTTCCCCACCTCAGATACCTTTTATTTTTTGCTAAACTTTTCCAAATTGGAGTGAGATTATTTATTTGGGTGTGCTTATCCTTCCTCTCTCTACATCTAATTCCTTTTCTTCGGGAGAGAAGGGGGAGGTGGGAAAGGCATCCTATAATTTGTTATTTGTTCTATCAACTATATTTGAGTCTCTGGGAAATTTAAATTAGAATCGAGACAAGCAGATTAAAAACAGGGAGTTAAAGTGTTTGGTTTGGGTTGGGTTTGGTCTATTCACCTGGTAGATTCTCTGCTTATACTGACTGACTTTCTCTGGGATTACTGCTCTAAGTTTTGGGGAGCTCAGCAGTCAGTTTCATTCTACCTTATGTTGTTGTTGACAGTGGGAGTTTCAGCTGTCAAAATCTGATCTTCTTTTATATATGTAAAAATATTCATCCAGATGCATACAATTTCATATTAGAGTTGTAGCCCCATAAATGCATTTTTTTTTCTATTTCTGGGGAAAAAAAAAAAAAGAAAAGAAAGAAAAAAAATTCACAACACAATGTAAATAAAATAAATGCTTATAAAAGCATTTTATAAGAGAAAATTATGATGTTTTTTGCACAAGTAGATGCTAATGTTTATACAAAGGCAGCAATCACACAATGCTGCTGTTTCCCTATAGTGATGTATGAATGGTAGCCTGGTAAAACTCTTGATTCAAACTGGGCCTTGAACCCTTCCACTGTAATTTTTCTGAAGTTCAACTTGATGGTGGGTGAGTTGTCTACAGCAAAGCATGGTGCCACAGCACAGCACTCAGAGTGCTAAATGGATTTGGAACTAGTAAACATCCATTGATAACTTTCCTACTATGGTGTATTCCAAGATACACCATGTCTTGAACATGATGTATAAGCAGCACATGATTGTTAATGATTTGATAAAATTATTTGAGCACAGAGAATGTGATAATACTGCAAACAGCATCTCTGAAAAGAAGAACCAGTCTTGCAGTTTTCAGAGAGAGCTCCCCAGGGGTATTCTTGCTTCCCCATGCTTTGAAACACACTACATTCTGTTGTCTTTGAGTTTTATTTCCATGCATACATATATATACAGCACTCCACTGTGGCAAAGGTAGTTATATATAACATCTGAAGGAGAAAAAGCCAACACAAGCTTTAAAAAGTTGATTTACTAAAGGAAAGCACACTTAGGTGTGATTCAGGAAACAAAAGATCTGTTCTTATTTCTTTTCACTGTGCTAAGAATTCCACTCAGTTTATAGCCCTTGTTCCTCAGTATGATGCACTCTTCACAGGTAGCCAACAAATACCCACTTTGCAAATAAAATGCTTGTAGGGTTATAATTCTTGCAGAGCCCCTGGGCTACCAAGCCCACCCCAGCTGCAAAAGCACATCTCAGCCACCCCCTTTCCTATTCACTGCTGCCTCTGCTGCAAAACCTGGTGGCAAAGTACATGTCATCTCTGACTCTGAGAGCTGCCCACATACAGCAAAGTGTCTGACCTCAGTTATTGGTTGCTCCGTTGGCTCAGATGAAAGGAACCTGCACTACAGCTTTGAAGATCTTACCTTCAAACTCAGATGTTTGAATAAGTGAGAAAAGCAGTATGTGACAGCAGCAGAATGGCTTCAAAGGAAGGCTTAATTCTTACAGTTCCAAACTTTCAAAAGCTGAACCACATAATTCTCTCCTACTGAAACTTTTGGTGTACTGACTTACAAAAAACTCCCGGACTCAACAACTTTCCCAGGTGTTCATGCAAGGAGAAGGGCTTGCCTTTTTATCTTTGCCATATACATTCCAATGTACATCAGGGGTTTTTTCCACCAATGACAAAAGGACTGAGTGTTCAGTTAACAGATAGAACATGGAAGAAGTATAACATTGTCTGCAAGTGATTGCACTGATCAGTTAATTAAAGCTGAACAGCATTTATGATGTGAAACTGTACATAGAGGAGTGGTGTGGGGTAGCTATTGATACATATTTTACCCTTTGCTTTCATCTTGGTTGCTAAAACTTACCCCTCTCAGCACAAAGGAGGTCATTTCATCACAGGGTCATTTTGTATCATAAAGAAGCAAAAAAGCTGCATGTGATAGGTAGGAGAGGAGGTGGTGGCAGGAGAGTGGAAGATGCTGTTGACAAAGCTTTGCTCAAGAGCCTTACTTTTCAATTAAAAAGTAGCCTTGTTTCTGACAGATTCAGCAATCTGTTCATCTGCCTATCACAAACTCACCACCAAACTCTGACCTATTTGGCAGAGCTAGAAGAGATGTCAAGATGAATGAGTCAGGACGAATGAGTTAGCCTGGATCCAGCCAGCCTCAATTTCACCTTCTGCTGAGCCTCATTATCAGCTGCCTCTAGGTCTCACCTCAGCAGAGGAAGTCAGAACTAAACCTCACCATCAGGAATAGGCAGTTCCCAGGTGAGGGCATACAATCCTCACTCCTTAACTTGCAAAGAAATACTCAAAGACTCATTAGGCCAGAAAGATAAAAAGATTTTTTTTCATATATATATATATATATATATATATATATATATATATATAATTATTATTATTAAAAATAAAAAAATATTACCTCTGATATTTCTGTTCTTCAGAAGATTAACAGATACCACATCAGCTCCAGTCAAGTTAATGATCCAAGTCAGCCTAGCCAAATACAAAATCTGTCCCATCCAAACTCATTTGCAGGGATAAGGCAACCTAGGTGCTGTTAGCTACCTCAGTGATTCTCCCTGCGCATCAACAGTTCAGGTGGGACCACATCTACATTTAGATGAAATTTCGTCAAAGCCTTCCCAATGAACAGCTGCATAACACTGCAAGGTAATTCATATTCTCTCTGTACCTGCTTCCTAAATTAAGGTATTAATTACTTTCCAAGAGACTAGATATTTACAGGAGACTTAGATATGCTACTGTTTCCACGGCTTTTGTACCAGAAGAAGACCAACACTGGAGTTACGTGGAAGGCAGGACCAAGGGGACTAACTACGTCAAAATCAATCTTAGATCTCATTAATGTTTTCACAGAATGGTGCTATGGTTAAAAATGCTAAAGAGATTAAGCATTTTGTTGTATTTTAAATTAATAAAATATTGTTTAAATTACATAAGAAATTGACAAAATATTTGTGTTAGAACATAAGAAATTGACAAGGTATTTGTGTTAGAGAGCAATGTACACTTCAAGAAAACACCTCTAAACAAGACAAACACTTCATTTACTTCTAGAACTAGAGACCGTGAGAAATAAGAAGGGGATATGCATACATGTGTATATAAATGCATACATAATGATGTACACAATTCCTTTTAATGAGAACTGGGCATATGTGTCGTGACATTTTGACCTGGCAGCAAGAATGTAGTTCAGATAGTTATTAAGAAATGAAGTAGCATTTGTCTTCAAGAGATGTTAAGACCTAGAAATCTCACAAGTGTGTTCTACTCCTTGAGACATTTATTAACTTTATATTGACTTGTGCATACAGACTTTTGATAACTGAATGAAATAACTGACAAACTTGTGAAAAATATCTTCATTCAAGTTTTTCCTTAAAATGCATTTGACTTTTGTCATTTGTAGTTTTGGAGAATTTCTATTTTATTAGAACCTAGATTTTCAACCCACTGCTTACAAAACTCCTATTGAAATCAGGTCAAACCTGGCAGGTAAAGGGGATTTCTCAAAACAAAGGATTTGTGCATTGTTTTCAATGTATTTAGGGATACATTGATAACAATCTGATAATAATTTGAGTGCCCTGGTGCAAGTTTTTCAGGTTACATAAGCAACAGAAACATTTGAGGGTTATTCCTCTTCCCAAAAGAGGCAGCAGGAGCATAATGTACCAGTAATATAATTTAAATTATACTGACTTTGTCTTGCTAAAATTATTAGCAGATGCTATGAGCATTTCAATTTGTACTACAGACAGCTTAATGGCCATTCATTATCCTTTACTATTGTCAACAAAACCAATTCTTTAAATGCTATAAAGGGAGAAATAATTAGTGAAAGTTATTACATAATCATTAATATCTTTCTGAGACCAGACTGTTAACCACAGTGAAGAGGGCATACATAATTTATGTAGCCTCAAGGAAGTAGAATGAGACAGGTATACCTTAGATCTGGGAGTATTCTCTTCTGCTTCTGCTACTTCTGAGCTACCACCATTTAAAGAAAACATTTCAAAAAACCATTCCACAGCTAATTAGTTTCCATGCATACTGCTCAGCAAATCACATTTACCTTATAAATGTGTACATCCCAGTAAGGCTCTCATTTTTTGTCAAGTTAACCTTCATGCAAAATAATTGCAACCAAATCCTCTCCTGGTGTCTACAAAGTTGAAAGGGGGGGGGGGGCGGGGGAAAAGCCACAAAGAACATCCAGTCCAACCCTCCTGCCAGAGTAGGATCAGCTATACCAAACCACACAAGAACACATCTAGGTGAGTCTTGAATATCTCCAGAGAGGGATACTCCACAACCTCCTTGGGCAGCCTGTTCCAGTGTTCTGTTACCCTCACAGTGAAAAAACTTTTCCTCATGTTTCTATGGAATTTCCTCTGCCTCAACTTCCACCCATTGCCTCTTGTCCTGTCACTGGGCATCACTGAGCAGAGCCTGACTCCATCCTCTTGGCTCTCATCCTTTATTTATATATAAACATTAATGAGGTCACCCCTCAGTCCTCTCTTCTTCAAGTTAAAGAGCCCCAGCTCCCTCAGCTTCTTCTTGTAAAGATGTTCTACTCCCATAATAATTTTTGTGTCTCTGTACTATACTTTCACAAGTAGTTCCCTGAGGTCACTCTTGAATTGAGTGGCTCAGAAATGGACACAATATTCCAGATGTGGCCTCACCAGGGCAAAGTAGAGGGGAGGGAGAACCTCTCTTGACCTATTAACCACAGCCCTTTTAATACACTAGAGAATGACATTGGCTTTCTTGGCCACAAGAGCACATTGCTGGCTGTGCTGGTTTGAGGCTAATTACAATACTTTAGATCATTGGCTGTGAAAACAAGCAGTAGTGATGCCTCTATCACTCCTTTGTCCTGCTGAGAGATACAAAACCAATAAACATAAACAAAGCCAATCAGTCTCTGGCTGTTACTCACTTCACTAACTCCCCTGCCTGGATCTGTAAAACTCAAAGTAATTAATTCAGCTTCTAACTCCTTATCTGGCTTCCTGCATCTCACCCCTTGCACATAAAAGATTCAGAGGTAAGGGAGGATGGGTGCAAAGAAGGAAGGGAGTTGGTTTGAGAGCCCTCCTGGGCAGTTCTGCTGTTTGGGAGGGATTTGTATTTCTGTATTGCTTTTAACTTGTATTTAATTGTACATAGTTGTAAATATCTGTATGTATATATACTGTGCATTTTTGCTTGTCTATTTGTGCTATGCTGTAAATACAGCTTCATTCCTTAACTTCCAACTGGATGGGTTAGTCTGGTGAATTCATGGGGGGCCAGGACTACAGTCAACCTTCCATCCGCTATCACCCACATGTCCTTTTCCCTTTTCACTGCTCTCCAGCAGGTCAGTCCCCAATCTATACTGATCTATGGGATTGTTCTCTCCCATTTACAAGACTCTACACTTGCCCTTGTTGAACTTCCTTAAATTTCTCCCTGCCCTCCAGCCTCTATAACTCTCACCAAATGGCAGCACAGTCTTCAGGTGTGCTAGCTACTCCACCTAGTTTTGCGTCATCACCAAACTAGATGACAGCACACTCTGTGCCTTCATCCAGGTTGCTGATGAATATATTGAATAGTACCAGTCCCAGTACTGACCACTGAGGGACTCTACTCTATACAGGCCTCCAGCTAGATTCTGCCCCTTTGACCACTGCTTTCTGACTCATAATTGTCTTTTCTAGCAGGAAGCTTAGGGCTGAGCAACATCAAACCATATAATATTAACTGTCCATTGTAAATGGTCTGATTTTCTTTTAATGGAATGTCAGGTTGCAAAGGCTCTAATAATTAACCAAAAATGAAAGCAGTCTTGTATTTACCATGGCAATTTATTGTTAGGTAAATAAACAGTGAGTTAACCTGTTTGAAGCTGCTTCAACAAGGCAGAAGTCTGAGTGATCACTGTTAAATAAACCTGCCCATCGTCTAAAGAAGCTTTTGGCTCCACTTAACTAAGTTATCCCTCAGAAAGAACTTCATGTTTATTGTGCCTTACAGAGGTGTTGGTGTCCCTTGGTTTGCCTATTCCCCTGGGCTGTGGGGTTTATTAGTCTCCAGGCATGTGGAACTTTTGCCAGGCTTGACATTGTCCATGCGCTCAGCTGGAAATAGACCACTTTCGATTTCTTGCCTTTCGGCGATATTACCTCATATTGGTAGAGGAGACCTCACGCTGGTCTAATTCCAGGAATATCTCCAAACAGACATCTTAGCTCTTCTCCTTAGGAAGATAGCCACACATTACTCTGAAACAGAGAATTAATAAATGCATCAGAAAAAAAAATGTTTGTTGTGCTCATTTTTTCTACTTCACACAAAGATGTAAAGGACAAAATGTATTACACTCTGATGCAGATGCATAGTACCTTGCACTATGTGCACTAGAGCACTTATCCACCAAGAGAAGATGAATCATTTGTTTTACAGGCAACGTGACACAGAAATAATTGAACAGTAATTTTTCAGATATTTGCTCTTTCACATTCTTGTCATAATAAATTCATTTGTATCAGAATAAAAGGACAACTGAATTGTCAATGTCAAGCCCTCCTAGTATACAAAAAGCACTAGAAACCCCCTATTTTTAACCACATTTCTGCCAATATCTTGTACTTGACCTCTAAACTCTTTACCTCTGTGTTTACCTCTATGTCTGTGAAAAAGGAATAAAACCATACTCAGACACATTGACTAGTTGTGAGGCTTATTACCTCAGAGTTAGGTATGCTGGCTTAAGGCATTATGCAAAAGGTATTGCTGTTAGTAGAGGTTCATGCAAGAATTTTTTTTAAAGAAATATATTTCCTGGGCATAAAATCAGCTTAGAGCATGACTCATTTATGAGATAGTTTTGCAAGGCTGAGCAGCATCCCTCTGGCTCAGATTTTTATTGTTGTTGTTGTTGTTTGGTTGTTGGGTTTTTTTTTAGTTTAATACCATTTTACTAGCTGAAGCCCCAAAATACCTTTATCTAGACAGAGAGACAAAAATCAGCTTTTTTTTTAATGCACAGATGCAAGAAATCTAGGTACCTTGGGGTACCTCAAAACTTCCTTGATTACTACCATGGCCCGGTGATAGATTGCAGCTTGATTTTGGTCTGAAATAGTCTCATAGCTCCATGACTAAAAAGCATCACAGAGGAAGGTGGCTGGCTCACATCTTCAGCCAGGACAGGTCAGATCGAGACATCAGAACAAGTACCCAGAAGAAAAAGAGGAGGGTAATTGTTATCGGTGACTCCCTTCTGCAGGGAACAGAGGGCCCCATATGATGGCCAGACCCCTTCCACAGGGAGCTCTGCTGCCTCCCTGGAGCCCGGGTCAGGGATGTTACCAGGAGGCTGCCTACTGTAGTGCAGCCCTCTGATTACTATCCCTTATTAGTTATGCAGGCAGGGAATGATGAGATTAATAACAGAGGGCTAAAAGCTATCAAAAGGGACTTTAAGACACTGGGGAAAGCAGTTGAGGGAGCAGGGGCACAGGTAATCTTTTCATCTATACCCTTAGTCACAGGCTGGAATACAGAGAAGAATAGGAAAGCATATTTGATGAACAAGTGGCTCAGAGGTTGCTGCATCCAACATAACTTTGGATTCTTTGATCTTGGGGAACTTCATCTTGCCACAGGTCTGCAATCAGCAGATGGGATACAACTGTCACAGAAGGGGAGAAGGACCCTGGCACATAAGCTGGCTGGGCTTGTTGAGAGGGCTTTAAACTAGAATGGAAGGGGGAGGGGGTTAAACATGACAGCACCAGAGATAAGTCAAAGAGAATTGAGGATGGTAGGCTAGAGCTAGGAGTAAAAGCAGCAGCCCAGCTGAAGTGCATGTACGCTAATGCACGCAGTATGGGTAACAAACAAGAGGAGCTGGAAGCTCTGGTGCTGGAGGGAAATTATGATATTGTTGCCATCACTGAAACGTGGTGGGATGGCTCACATGATTGGAGTGCTGTAATCAATGGCTACAGACTCTTCAGGAGAGACAGGCAAGGGAGAAAGGGTGGGGGAGTGGCTCTGTATATTAGGGATGCTCTGGATGTCATGGAGGTAGAAATCAAGGATGATCAAGTTGAGTCATTATGGGTGAGACTTAAGGCAACGGCCAACAAGGCTGATATCCTGGTTGGAGTCTGTTACAGACCACCCAATCAGGAAGAAGAGGTTGATTTATTACTCTTTAAACAACTGGAGGCTGCCTCAGGATCATCTGCCCTTGTTCTGGTGGGCGACTTTAACCTACCAGACATCTGCTGGGACTTAAACACTGCAGAGAAGCAGCAGTCTAGAAGGTTTCTGCAATGTGTGGAAGACAACTTCCTATCCCAGCTGTTACGTGAGCCTACCAGGGGGGCAGCCCTGCTTGACATGCTGCTCACAAATAGACAGGGGCTGGTAGGGGATGTGGTGGTTGGAGGCTGCCTGGGATCCAGTGACCATGAAATTAGAGAGTTTTCAATGCATGGAGAAACCAGGAGGGGCATCAACAGAACCTCCACGCTGGACTTCCGAAGGGCAGACTTCAGCATATTTAAGTAACTAATTCAGGAAGTTCCTTGGGAAAAAGCCCTTGAAAACAAAGGGGTCCAGGAAGGTTGGACCTACTTCAAGAAAGAACTCCTGAAGGCACAGGAGCAGGCAGTGCCACTGAGCCGGAAGATGAGCCAACAAGGGAGGCAGCCAGGCTGGATGGGCAGGGAGCTGCTGAAGGAAGTAAAGATTAAAAAGAGAGTTACCACCTTTGGAAGAGAGGGGAGGTGTCCCAGGAGAAGTTCAAGGAAGTTGCTAGGTCTTGTAGAGGAAAAATTAGAGAGGCAAAAGCCCACTTAGAGCTTAGGCTGGCCACAGCTGTCAAGGAAAATAAAAAGTGTTTCTTTAAATATATGAATGGCAAGAGAAGGGCCAAGGGCAACCTCCAGTCCTTACTAGATAGAGAGGGGAGCATAGTGACAAAGGATGAGGAAAAGGCAGGGGTGCTTAACACCTTCTTTGCCTCAGTCTTCACTAGTGGGACAGGTTGTCTCCAGGACAGCTGGACTCCTGAAGTGGTGGATGGAGTCAGGGACCAGTACAGTCCCCCTCTGATCCATCAGGAAGCAGTAAGGGACCTGCTGCGTCATTTGGATCCTCACAAGTCCATGGGACCAGATGGGATCCACCCTAGGGTGCTGAGAGAGCTGGCAGCTGAGCTGGCCAAGCCACTCTCCATCATTTATCAGCAGTCCTGGCTCACTGGAGAGGTCCCTGAAGACTGGAAGCTGGCCAATGTGATACCCATTCACAAGAAGGGTAGTAAGGAGGAGCCAGAAAACTACAGAGCTGTCAGCCTGACCTCAGTGCCAGGCAAGGTCATGGAACAGGTCATCTTGGGTGCCATCACAAAGCACCTACAGGATGGCCAAGGGATCAGGCCCAGCCAGCATGGGTTTAGGAAGGGCAGGTCCTGCCTCACCAACCTGATCTCCTTTTATGATCAGGTTACCTGCCTGGTGAATGTGGGGAAGGCTGTGGATGTAGTCTACCTGGACATCAGCAAAGCCTTTGACACTGTCTGCCACAAGAAGCTCCTGGCCAAGCTGGCAGCTCATGGTTTGGACAGATTCACTCTGATATGGGTCAAGAACTGGCTGGATGGCAGAGCTCAGAGAGTGGTGGTGAATGGTCACTAGTGGTGTTCCCCAAGGATCAGTGCTGGGCCCAGTCCTGTTCAATATCTTTATTGATGATCTGGACGAGGGCATTGAGTCCAGCATCAGTAAGTTTGCAGATGACACCAAGCTGGGAGCAGGTGTTGATCTGTTGGCAGGTAGGAGAGCCCTGCAGAGGGACCTGGACAGGCTGGATGGGTGGGCAGAGGCCAATGGGATGACATTTAACAAGGCCAAGTGCAGGGTTCTGCACTTTGGCCACAACAACCCCAAGCAGCGCTACAGGCTGGGGACTGAGTGGCTGGAGAGCAGCCAGAAGGAAAGGGACCTGGGGGTACTGATAGATAGTAAGCTGAAGATGAGGCAGCAGTGTGCCCAGGTGGCCAAGAGAGCCAATGGCATCCTGGCCTGCATCAGGAACAGTGTGGCCAGTAGGACAAGGGAGGTTATTCTTCCCCTGTACTCAGCATTGGTCAGGCCACATCTTGAGTACTGTGTCCTGTTCTGGGCTCCTCAATTCAAGAAGGAGGTTGAGGTGCTGGAACATGTCCAGAGAAGGGCAACAAAGCTGGTGAGGGGCCTGGAGCACAAATCCTATGAGGAGAGGTTGAGGGAGCTGGGGTTGTTTAGCCTGGAGAAGAGGAGGCTCAGGGGTGATCTTATTACTGTCTACAACTACCTGAAGGGGCATTGTAGCCAGGTGGGGGTGGCCTCTTCTCCCAGGTAACCAGCAATAGAACAAGGGGACACAGGCTCAAGTTGTGCCAGGGTAGGTATAGGCTGGATATTAGGAGGAAGTTCTTCACAGAGAGAGTGATTTGCCATTGGAATGGGCTGCCCAGGGAGGTGGTGGAGGCACCGTCCCTGGGGGTCTTCAAGAAAAGACTGGATGAGGCACTTGGTGCCATGGTCTAGTTGATTGGATAGGGCAGGGTGATAGGTTGGACTGGATGATCTTGGAGGTCTCTTCCAACCTGGTTGATTCTACGATTCTATGATTATTTAATTACACTCTTACTAGGATAAGTATCCAAAATCTTATATAAGCCTTGCCTGCCTTTAGCACTAGACCTGAAACACCAGTAGTCCTTCAGGCAAACCCTGCAGAACTTCATGAGACAAAGGCATGAAGGCTTTGGTTCAGGCATGTGGACACCCAACTTTCAGTAGTGTCTTCATCCTCTGATACCCAAACTCCTTTTCAAACCTCTTTGCGTCCATTCCACAAACATATAGCAGAACTGTATGATGACATACTCCAAAACATGCCAGGTAAATGAAAGAACAAAACAGGCTGCTGAAATTCACCTGCAAACTAGCCTTGGTTGGTTGGTGCAAAATACCTAGGTACAATGCAGGTTTTTCTATCTGAAAGCAACAATACATTCCTCTGGAAAGATGTCTGATGAATAAATGGAAAAGCTGATATAAGAAAGACAAGAATAATAAATATATCTCTTTTACAATGTATTGACTATAAAATTCTATGTAATAACTTTATCAAGGTAAGCACTTGAGAGTTTTGGTCCATTGCAGCATTTTTATCCCACGGAATTTGATATTTACATAGCACAGATTGTTCTTCTCTATTTTGTAGATGCAACAGTGGGTTTTTTTCCCTGCCATACTTTAGAATTTCTACTTTCTGAGTCCATTTCCTTGTAACTGCTCAAGTTAGATTAGCTCTATTCACGTACACCAAATAAACATATGCATAATAAAAAAAGTAATTGTGGCTCAAAGTTAAGTATTGGAAAGATACACTATAGACATCAAAGAATCACAGAGCTTTAGGGGTTGGAAGGGACCTCTGGAGATCACTGAGTCCAACCTCCCTGCCAAGCAGGATCTCCTAGGGTAGTACACACAGGAATGCATCCAGGTGGGTTTTGAAATCTCCAGAGAAGGAGACTCCACAACCTCCCTGGGCAGCCTGTTCCAGTGCTCCGTCATCCTCACTGTAAAGAAGTTTCTCCTCACATTCAGGTGAAACCTTCTATCTTCCAATTTGTAGCTGTTGCTCCTTATCTACTGCTGCTGACCAGTGAAAAGAGATTGGATCCACCCACTTGACACGCAGCTCTCAGATATTTGTATACATTGATAAGATGTAAATAAGCAAGGAAAAGTAAGGTGAGAAATACTTGTTTTACAGGTTTAATCTAAGTCATGTGAGAGAATATCTTTCCCAACATTCATTAGATAAAATAATCAGGACAAGTAGTGTTACAGGTGAATATTGTATTGAACTTGGTCTAGTTGAGGATGTGCCTTCTGTCTGCAGGAGGGGGGGGGTTTGAATTAGATGACCTTCAGAGGTCCCTTCCAACCCAGACCATTCTATGAATATTGTCATAACAACTGCATGCCTTCTATGAATGGGTAAAAGATACACCTCCAATACAGGTAATGCTGAATTATGTTATGACTGTGGGTAGCACAAGTTGCCATCCTGAAGTTGTGACAAAATTCAGTCTAAAGAAAAGAGAGATGGGAAGATATTTATCATTTTTAACTTCAAGACAATACTGTTCATAACAAGACATTCAGAAAAACTAGGTAAAATATCTTTCTCCAAATTACAAAGATATGTAAGTGTTACATGGGCAAAGACATCCACTACCTATATCCTTCCTATATCACCATTCCATGAAGTTAAATGAATTTGTTTTTCATTTCAAGTGTATGTGAGTTTATAAAGCACAAAATCATATTTATGTAGAAAATGTTTCTCAGAAATGCTTTGCTAATCATTTTCAAAACATCTTCCTTCCTGTCCTTTTTTTATCTTTTTAACCTTAAAAAATGAATCACAACCCAAAACTGTGTTACAACTTAGTGTCTGCTAATCCTTCACTATACTAATTTGCCTCTATATTAGAATAAAGTTTCTTACCTCTTACCTCAGTCTATTTCAGGTTGCTTCAGGCTGCAGTGCAAGTTATGCTTGCTGTCTGTATGCAGCACTGCTGTGAGAATAATGTGCTGTACACTCCTGATGTAGCTATTTCATAAGGTCAGCTCCCCCATCTGAGTTCAGTGGCATGGCTAAGGCACAAAAAGTTAAGCATAAGCATTCAGTCCTCCCAGCAGGTAAACATGAGTGCAGGGACAGGGAAGCAAATCCATGCAGAACCCCACTCTGAGTCACTGTGGGCCCCAAAGCATTCACAGGACAGGGGCCTTTAAAAGCAATTGAAACACAAACTATTGCAGCTCTGCTTACACATCACTTCACTAAAACAACAACAAAAGAAGCTGTTTTTTTTCCATTTTTACTCAATTTTCCAGTACTGTCCCTGCAAATCATAACAAATCAAAATGATTATTTTCTTTATCGTCTGTCATTCAAAATGGGAAACAGCCATACATACATACATATATCTATATATATACACATATATACATACATAAACATATATGTAAATATATATATAAAAAAGTAATGTATTTCATAAATATAAGTATCTTATATATGTGTGTATTTTATATGTGTGTATGTATATCACAGAATCACAGAATTAATCAGGTTGGAAAATACCTTTGAGATCATCAAGTCCAATCTATACATATATGTATACCTTATATTTATATATATACATGTATTTTATACTTTCAAATAAAGACCCATTCAACAGGAGCACCCCAAACTAACTGACACTTTGCGAAACAGGTAAGTGCAGATTAAACACAGACACTATTTTTGTCATGTTTTTATGTTCATCCTTCTCAGATAAACCCCTATCAATATATCAGTTGATTCAGAGCACTTTCTGACTTCAGTTCTCACAAGCAACACCCTGCTCCTTAAAACAGTTGTCTCACTGGAGTCAATGCTTCTTCAGGATGAGCCATGATGGGGTTTCACTTGTGCAAGGGCTATCCATAGTGATGCACAGATGTGACTAAAATTCTCGTTGTAAGAGAAATTCAACAAATAAGACCACTGTGCTGCAATTCTAGTGTTTAATATTATGCATGTGAATCATCTAACTGCCCTGAAGGGGATTCTTGCATGCATAAGTATTTGCAAAATGGGGAATGACACACTTTTGATGTACAAAAAGGAATAGAATTAAGTTTATGTCTCAATTTCTTATGACTGTTTGGGGATCTTTTTCCCACTGATTCACATTATGTTATTTCTAGTCTTCTGGATGATGACTGAAACTGTGTAACAAAGACAACAGAGCCGATTTGAGCTTATTCTTGACATCAAAGTTAAAAGAGAAGGAAATTGAGAGCAGTCAATACACTGGCATATTTACATGATGTTGCGGAGTGGTATTCTCCCACCTACGCCAATTGTGGTGGAGGGAAGAAATTAATCGGTGCAAGATAATATCCTATAAAAATGTATATTTATTAACTTCAATATTTTGAACTCTTGCCACCCTCAACCACTATATATTAATATTAAAAGGATCTACACAGTCATAAAGACATTGTAGGATTAACACCAAACCATAACTTATTAATAACTAACAAACAGTTCAAACTATAAACAGAGAGAGGATTTTCCCTGCGGCTTAATGCCACTTGGGGTCTATGTGCTATTTGCCCAGCAAGTGGGCAGAATGCTCTTTCTGCTCTATGGCAGGAGGCAATAGAAATTACAGAGGCATTAAAGCATTTGCTTACAAATTCTGATTAATTATCAATCACCCTCTGGGGCTACGTCACAGCCTATTACTACTAATGTCCAAACTTCAGGGGAGTCTTTGCCTGTGGATTTTGGGGCTGGAATCCTCCTGGCTTCAGGGGAAAGGAGAATCTTCCCAGTTTCTGGGTCTCTGACCTTGTTCTCCTGGCAAAGGATGCAATCTCTGCCCTTGCCTCCTGGCTGCTTCTGGATGCTCTGTCCAGGGACTGGCAAGCAGGACCTCAGATGCAGAAGGAGTACGGTGCCATCCAGTCTGAGCACGGTCTCACGCTGGCTAGCAGGGTGATCACATGCAGGCAAGTGGGGTCTGCTCCTGGTTAACTCAGTGGCAGTGGTGTGCTTACCAGGCAATGATAAGGCAGCAGGCATACAATAGGGTGCACAGCTGCACTGGAGTCTGAGCTCCACATATATACAGGCAGGCTTAAGCAAGCTCTGCAAGTGAGTATGCAGGCAGGCAAGCAATGCAGGGGAGTAAGCAAGTGAGCGAGTGAGCTGGCTGTTTACCTGTGTGTCCCCATTTATTAAATGTGGGCCAGGATTAATGGCCCCTTGGACTCTAGAATGACCGATCAGGTTTTGGCAGTCAGCCAAACAATACCATAATAGGCAAAAGCCACAGGCCTGGACTTTCTAAATGTGGTAAACACACAGGATTAGCACCCAGCAAGCATGAGCTGGGTGCATGGGCTTACACAAACATGTTTACAACCACATTGTACAACCTGGACCCTGGGCAGGCCAGACTTCATGGCACCAGGACTTTGTGCCCCTTTTATCCATTTAATGTGTTTACATCTGGTTTGGGCAGAAAACCATGTACAGGCAGGGCAAAGCATAAATAAGCCTGTTTTCGGACCTACAGGCCCTCCACAACATATGATTAAGCCATTTCAGAGCTGATCTTCTATATGTTTATATGCATAAGTGTAATGTGTGTATGAATGCATGTTCATATATGTACTTGTTAGCTGAGTATATGCTAGGCTGGAAAACACTAGAATTTGTTGTGAAAATGAGAGAATGATGCATACAAAAAAGACCTGTGTCCACTTACTGGTAACATTTAAGAGATTTCTTACTTTCTATGACATGCAGATGTGATTCTTCTGCTATCTAGCAAATGAAGAAAATTTTCTATTTTTTTTTCTTTGGAATATGAAAATCAATTTATTGAAATGTTAAATTCTTGTTACAGCTTCTAACTTCTGAAAACACAGTCCAGTCAAAATCAATGTTTTCCAATGGCTTGCCAGGTTTCTTGAATTAACTCTTTGTAAAGTTTCTTGAGTAAATGTGAAACAATTTTTTAAACTTTATTATGTCACTTTCATTAACATTTTTTTCTACAAGTACCATGTAACACACCCTAACAAGACAGAGATGATAATTGAGCTGGAACTGCAGCTATCAGAAATGCAAGCTTGTAATTTTTGAGTTTGATTTAAAAAAGAAAATAAAATTTTGTCTTTCATACCAAAGGAAATAACTTTCCTATGACAATGAAGACATTAAACCTGCCCTGTCCAGGATGCTTAGCAAGGGGCACTCCAATACCAGCCAAGTTTAAGAAAGTTACATGACTTATATCTCCATCCAGAAGGTGAAAGCTCCTTCAGCATCGTCCTGTATGTCAACACTCTGCTGCTACTGCAGACGCTGAGACTCCTATGGAGCTTGGTTTTGCTCTGACAGTAGCCTCAGGCCCTTGCTGAGCTTTCCATTTCCAATTCATGATTCCACAGCCTTTCAACAGCCTGGGTCCTGGTGAACCCTCTTACCCAGGAGATCCAGCTGTCACCACCATGCTTCCTCTTCCACAACACCAGCTCAAAAATCATCCCACTTGTAAACACTGCTATGGCACATCCTGAGTTTATCAACCCTCTGCATAGCTCCTTTATGCATGGGCACAACCAAATCCCCCACTGCAAGCCAATTATTAACCTCTAGGATGTGATACAAAGCATGGTCCTGAACTAGGCCTTCCTAAGTGGTGCTCATGGGTGTTTATGATGTGGCAATTATCCCACCTGCCACCACTACAATGTGCTGTGGGCAACAGCTGTGTGATTAGATCCTTTCCCAGCACAGAAGTCACACACGAGTACTGCTTGTTTTAACAACACAACCCCTTTCAGCAATTCTATCGTGCTATCAGCACTGATTCTTCTTTTAAATAATATTGTCCATCCTCCCAGTTTCTCTGTTAAATTATCCCTCCCTTTCATTCCAAATTCTGAAAATGGATTTCCAAATCCTAATGCAAATAGTACCTTCAAGCACCTGCACCACCTTCTGCAGCTTTACTTGCCTGCTTACTCTGAAACTGCAGGAAAAGTGTAGTGGTTTTGGAGTTACCTGCTCCCCCACACAATGAAATTCACCCAGACTAGACTCAAATGGCTGGAAGTTAAGTAATGATGCTTAGCACAATATACAGGCAGATATTTACAATATATTACAGATATTTACAGCTATATACAGCAGTATACAAGTTAAAAGTAATTCAAAAACATAATACCCCTCTCAACAATCAGTGTGCCCAGGAGGGGCTCCCAACCACTCTTCCACCTTTTCATGCCCCCCTCCCTTATCTCAGAGTCTGCCTTACGTGCAAGATGAGTTGGAAGAATTGGTAAGGAGGTTAGAACCAACATGATTAGTTGAGTTATGTGCGGAGTCAAGCAGATGCAGTTAATAAGGCAGAAGCCAGAGAGAAACATTGCCTTATCTATGTTTGTGTCCCAGTTTTTATGCATCTCAACAAACCTATGAGTGAAGTAGACATCATCACTGTTTTCTTTTCACACCTGTGATGGTTTGGGTGTTTGCCACCCCCCCACATTTTGTAAAATCACCCAGACTAGACTCAGCCAACTCTGGAAATTTTGAATGAAGCTATTTATTTACAGCTAGCACAATATACAAGCAGATATTTACAGTATATACAGTTATATACAGAAATATACAAAGTAAAAGGTAATACAGAAACACAACTCCCCTCCCAGAAACCTGAGTCCCCAGGAGGGGCTCTCAACTACCCCTTCACCTTCCCCCTACCTCTCTCAACCTTACCCCAGTCCTAAGGAAGAATGAAGGTTTGGCCAGGGGGTTAGGAAGCAAAATGCATTAGAAAAGAAACAGCAGAGAGGGGTGAGGTTAGAGATGCAGCTCAGCCAGCTCCCCAACAGAAGTGAGGGGTTATCTGTGTTTTTATTTCTTGTTCTTACACATCTCAGCAAGCCTATGAGGGCAGTAGACATCACCATTGTTTTCCTTTCACAGCCTGTAATCTAGTTCTTCTCACCAAAACATTCTAGCTGGCTTCAAACTAGCACAACACCCGATAATCTAATTTCTCTCATTAAAATATTCCAATTAATTTCACACCAGTACAAAAAATTAAAATTAAAGCCCCTGAAAAAGAAGTCACAACTTTTTTTTTTTAAACTATTATTTCTACAGGAAAATAAACAGTCACATAACATGAAGCAAGTGATGTAAGGGTTGGGGGGGGTGAACAAACAAGCATTAATGTATTAATGCTCAAATATCTGGTTACTGCACGTTCTGTGCACTTCCATTTATTTCAGCAGCAAGAATGAATGCTTACCACTTCTGAAATGATGGCAGTGGACAAGAACTTTGAGTAAGATTTTTCAAGGCAGTTTGATGGAAGGGAAAAAAAAAAAGAATAAAAGCTGTGTTATCTTTGGCTTCCCACAGAATATCACCAAATTGTGGTCTTGAGAAGTATTACATCTTTTCTGTGTAGGATGGAAGATACTAAAAAAAAACTCATCAGCTGTGTATTCTCTACCACAAAACTTCAGTAGCAAAATATTGCCAAATTGGAAATAAGATTAAAATAAAGGACTGCATGGGAGAAATTTTATAACACACTCATCAGCTCCTGTAAAAGCACAGATGTTACAAAGGACACCTGTATCCAAAAGTAAAAGTTGTAGCCACTAGAGCAGGAAAAGAGTTGTTCAGTGATACCAGGATGCGTACTTATCTGTAGTCAGAGAGCTCATATCTCATAAACTAAGTAAAGCTGGGCCATGTCAGTGACTGAAATAATACTGAGGTGACACTAGAAGTTGTTTCTATGAACCAGCAGCTGGCATGTTTCCACATAAGTCAGTATTAAATTAAACATTCAAGTGAGCAGTCAGTTGCAATACTTTGCCAAAAAAAAAAAAAAAAAAAAAAAAAAAAAAAGTCTTTGCTGAGGAGAAAATTGAGATCCTATCACTCTATTGATTAAATATTTAGAGAGAGTATGAAAATCACCACATAGTACAAGCATATATAGTTGTCTGCCCAGTACTTATGCAAATAATAAGCTTAAAATTAATATTTTGGCCTTATAAAAAATATGTTTTAAGTCACATAAATTTTACCACCACAAAGTCCACTGAAAAAGCTGAGCTGGATTTTGTGACCGTTCGAAGGATTCCACAGCTGAAATTGGGCCCTACACTGGTTTCCTTACTAGTCTGAATCATCTTTGGAGAAGGTGAAAAACAATCAATGTTCAATTAGATAATGTAAAAAAATAGTCCTTTCTGTGGTGTAATGCAGCAGTCTGGAGGGGCACAAATGTGCAGTGATTGATGATGAAGGATCTGAACTCTGGATAAACACATTCCCATGAGAAGTGGTGACTGGATGTAGCTGAGCAATAGGTGAAGAAACACAACCAGAAATGTACATTAAGAAAATAAAAAGATGTGGTCATTATCTGGCAGTGTAATTGGGAATGCAGAGTGTGTGTGCATGGGATTTTGTGGCTATGCTTCACATTGTTCAAAGAAATAATATGTTTAAAAAAAAAGTATGAGTGATTTGAGAGAAAGGAAGGACCAGAATCTAAACGCCTTAGTTAAGAGAAGAAAGATTACAAAAGCACTAAGGTAGCTAGGAACTGCACTAAAAGAGGTTTCTTTATTCCATATAAAGATACCATCACTTCTGAAATAAGTTCATAGAGGAAAATCATATATATGTGTGACATGAATTTTCTTAAGGCTAAAAGAGAAAGAGAAGTAACAAAGATGCTTAGGTGTGTTATTTTACTCAAATCACTTTCAAATAATCAAGATTTTATTGGAGGATTTGTTGGATTTATGAGTGGGTGCATTTGGAAAAAAAAAGTCAAAGAACAAAGGTATTTGTGCTAGTTTGAAGCTAGCTAGAATGTTTTGGTGAGAAGAACTAGATTACAGGCTGTGAAAGGAAAACAATGGTGATGCCTACTTCCCTTACAGTCTTGCTAAGGAATATGGGAACAAGAAATGAAAACATTAGATAACACTCTCGCCATTTTCTCTCACTCTTGCTTGGGCTGCTGGCTGAGCAACATCTCACTCCCTAACCTCACCTTCCATTTGGCCTAACCCACTTTGCTTTTTCTTAACCTCTGGCCAAGCCTCAATTATTCCTTGGGACTGGGGTAAGGTAGAGAGGGGTAGGGGGAAGGTGGAAGGGTGGTTGAGAGCCCCTCCTGGGGACTCAGGTTTCTGGGAGGGGAGTTGTGTTTCTGTATTACCTTTTACTTTGTATATTTCTGTATATAACTGTATATACTGTAAATATCTGCTTGTATATTGTGCTAGCTGTAAATAAATAGCTTCATTCAAAATTTCCAGAGTTGGCTGAGTCTAGTCTGGGTGATTTTATAAAGTGTGGGGGGGCGGGGAACACCCAAACCATCACAGTATTAAAAGTAATGAAATAATATTTTTTTTAAATTCACTTTTTTCATTTAACAAAATCATTTTTTATATATATTTATTAACACTTATGTTGTAGTATAAAAGACACTGGAGAATTCTGGTATACAAATAACTGTTAAATAAATTGTTTTCTCCTCTGATAATAGAGGACACTTTTGCCAAACTGTTAAGTGCTGATAATTTAAAGATGCTGCTCCTAGGTTGCAGGAGACAATAGAGAGCTTAGGACTCTGTCCGGAGATAATACAGGCCTGAGGCAAAGAGTAGGAGAAAATTTAGATATCAGTGAAGCAAATAAATATCTTCTGGTAAAACTGAGAGGTACTTATGTCAGATCAAATAAAGAATAAAACCAAGACAATTCCCAAAGGAGCTGCAGAAGGTAATAAAAGATAGCAACAGAACTAGAACTAACACCAGGAAAATATGGTCTTCCCAGATTTCTTTCCATGCAAGATCAAAAAGAGAATGGAAAATAGGTGGGGTTTGGGTTGTTTTGTTTCTTCATAAATCAATCAAAATGTCTCTTGAACAAACTTCTCCCCTTGTCATTCATCCAGCCCACAATCACTGGATGCTCCACTTCTTCTACCTTACTTTCTTCAACCTTTCAGAGCTAAGCAGACTCACTTTCAGATTTAGTATGCATGTCAGCCTGAAAACTCTTGATGGTGCTTCCAACGAAGGTATATATATGTATACACACACAGAGAGAGATATATACTCACCTAGAAAACAACTTTGACAGGGCTGATAAAAAGGCAACCATAACACTTGAGAAAATAACTGCTAATTTGCAGATACAGTTCAACACCTAGCCCAGACTCATTGCAAACACTTCTGTATTTCACATCAAACACATTAGTCATTACTAGGCTTCAGTGGCCTAAACCATTCTTTGCACCTTTTTTTCCCCATATACTGGGGAATTCCTGACATTTCCTCCACTCAAAACAAAATCTGAGGTCTCTTTTTTTTCTCTAATTGGTTTCTATTTATTATTTCTATTTATTAATTTTCTTGAAGCTCAAGCTACATTTGATGCTATTGAAAACAATGGATTTATTTGGCTTACTAACAACATTGGTTTTCTACTAACTTATTTCTTTGTTAAATTAAGAATTGTACAGCCAGAGCAAACATATCCTTTTCCCAGAGAAGTTTATCTTTACTGCAATCTCAACACAAGTGTGAGAACAGGATAAAATGAGAGGAGAGATACAATCCTTACGGTAAAAAGTAAAGAACTGCAGCTATTTAGCAAAAGCAAGTTTAAGTTAGAGCTGTCTATTTCCATATTCATAACAAGTAAAATAAATATACCTCTAAACATTCAGAAAGATCACCCATCTTGATTTAATTTTGATACCACCCTGGTGGTTTGGGTGTTCCCCAGCCACTCACACTTTATAAAATCACCCAGACTAGACTCAGCCAACTCTGGAAATTGAATGAAGCTATTTATTTACAGCTAGCACAATATACAAGCAGATATTTACAGTATATACAGTTATATCCAGAAATATACAAGTTAAAAGGTAATACAGAAACACAACTCCCCTCCCAGAAACCTGAGTCCCCAGGAGGGGCTCTCAACCACCCTTCCACCTTTTCCCACCCCTCTACCTTACCCCAGACATTGCCTTGTGACCCAAGGAAGAATGGAGGGTCGACCAGGGGGCTTAGGAAGCAAGTGAATTAATCAGAGAGATGGAGGGTGAGGTTAGAGAGAAATGCAGCCCAGATCTCAGGCAGTGCCCAAATGCCTTATCTAGGTTTATACTCTTGTTCTTATACATCTCAGCAAACCTGTGAGGGAAGTAGACATCACCATTGTTTCTCTTTCACAGCCTGTGATCTAATCTTTCTCACCAAAACATTCTAGCTACTTTCAAACTAGCATGACCACAAACTGGAGTTTAGCCAGAGCTCCTGCTGAGTGAGGAGAAAAGTGGGTGTTTCATAATTCAGTTCACAGAGGATGCTGGGTGCAAATTGAAAGTAAGAGACAAAATTGCTCAGACGAGGAGGGGAGCAGGCAGCCAGGGCACCAAGGGTAACATCATTAGCAGAAAAGGGAGGGCAGAGGCAGGTCAAATGTCTATGTCAGATAAGGTAGGACAATGTTATAGAGAGGTTTGTATACAAAAGCAAATGGCTTGAATTTAACTGGTAGATGCTGAATCTGAAAGATATTCACAGATGCCCAGCATCTTGCAGAATCATATCTGAAGACTAAATTTTCTTTCAGTAAGACATTGTGCATTAATAATGATTGCAGAATTAGGTTCCAAGTGGTGGGGAATGTATCTGGAAAGATGATATGGTGTGATTGTCAGATCATTATTGTTAAATAGAAGTACCTGAATGAAATGAAGAAAAGGAAAATGTAGGGTGAACAAAAGGGAAATGCTTTTAATGGTGAATTCTATTAGATTGTTGAAAAGTTTCCCAGGGGATGTAGTGGAGTCCTGTTCTTTGCTAGACAAAACACTAAATACACTCTAAGAAACAATCCTACATTGACACAGAAAAGCATTAGATAACTTATTTCTGTGAAACTGAATAGACACAGCAGTAAGAAACTACTACTATTATTTTAGCCAAATCTTACTCCATTAATGTTGGTGTGACCTGAGACATAGGTGAGCCTGCTACCTTTGCAGAAGTGAAAGTACCATAAATGCTAATACTGACACTTTTGCAAACAGATATTCATGCAGGTGTCCAGAACAAACTACAGATCTATTTTGAAAACTTCTAGACTTGAGGTAAGAAGCAACAGGTTGCAGTGTGTGTATGATAACATAACATGGTATCAAGACAATATCTCACACCATGTAACACATATTGAATTGGCATATAAGGCATTTGAAAGAAAGCACACCAAAAAAAAGCCTGAGAGCAATTCACTGCACTAACTTTTTCTTGTGCAAAATATGGCATAGAGTCCTTCATCTGGGGAGGAATAACCTCTGCACCAGCACAGGGTAGCAGCTGACCTGCTGGAAAGCAGCTCTGTGGAGAAGGGACTGGGAGTGCTGTTGGACAAGTTCACCATGAGCCAGCAATGTGCTCTCATGGCCAAGAAGGGCAAATGACTCCTGCAGTACATTAAGAAGAGTGTGGGCAGCATGTTAAGAGAGGTTGTTCTCCTTTTCTTCTCTGCCTTAGTGAAGCCACATTTGAGGTAGTGTGTCCAGTTCCGGGCTTCCTAGTACAAGAGGGACAAGGAATCACAGAATCAACCAGGTTGGAAGACATCTCCAAGATCATCCAGTCCAACCTAGCACCCAGCCCTAGCCAGTCAACTAGACCATGGCACTAAGTGCCTCATCCAGGCTTTTCTTGAACACCTCCAGGGATGGTGACTCCACCACCTCCCTGGGCAGCCCATTCCAATGGCAAATCACTCTCTCTGGGAAGAACTTCCTCCTGACATCCAGCCTAAACTTCTCCCAGCAAAACTTGGGGATGTGTCACCTTGTTCTCTTGCTGCTTGCCTGGCAGAAGAGACCAACCCCACCTGGCTACAACCTCCCTTCGGGTAATTGTAGACAGCAATGAGGTCACCCCCGAGCCTCCTCTTCTCCAGGCTGCACACCCCCAGCTCCCTCAGCCTCTCCTCATAGGGTTTGTGTTCCAGGCCCCTCACCAGCTTTGTTGCCTTTCTCTGGACACATTCCAGCACCTCAAAATTTCTCTTGAATTGAGGGGCCCAGAACTGGACACAGTTGCCAATTCCATTTTGTTCCTTTTATATCCTTCCAGAAGGAACTATTGGAGTTCAACTCGGGGAGTTACTGTAGAGTCAAAAGGATGGTTATGGGCCTGAATATCTATCTTATGAGAAAATGCTGAGATACCTGGGGCTGTTTAGCCTAAAGAAGAGCAGACTGAGAGGGGATCTTCTCAATGGTGATAAATAGCTAAAGGGTGGAGGTCATGAGGATGATGTTAGACTCTTCTCAGTGATGCCCAGTTATAAGACAGGGGACAATAGGTACAAACTAGAACCCAGGAGGTTTCACTTGAACTTAAGGAAAAACTTCTTTACTGTGAAGGTGACAGAAGACTGGAAGAGGCTGTCCAGAGAGGTTGTGGAGTCTCCGTCTCTGGAGAGATACAAAACCAGCCTGCATGTGTTCCTTTGCAACCTGATCTAGGCAAATCTACTCTATCAGGGGCCTAGAGGTCACATCCAACCCCTACCATTCTGTGATCCAATGATTTGACATTGATAGTGACCTTGAAGAATAATCCCTAATAAAACACCAATCTGATCATTATTAAATTGGTTGTTTTAGGTTTTTTTTACTTGAGTGCTTTCTGTGTAATTTTGAAAGCTATTTTCTCAGAAAATACAAGGGAAACAATTTTGTAAAATATTTGTGTGCTACTTAATGTCAACTAGAGGAGTCAATCGTGTGACACAACATGAAGCATCAGAAAGAAGTCTTGATGTAAAGTCCAGGAACTGAAATGATGTTATGTCTGGATCTGCCCACTCATGACCAGAAGCCTCAAAGTGAAGAGTAAAAAGTGTGAAAAAGCAGCACTGCCAAGCTGCATTTCATTACTGTCACTGTTCTGATCTGTAAATTTTGTGCTATGCCTTCCATCCTCCAAAAATAAAAACCTACAATATCACAAGGAGTAAAGAAGTGGCTACACAGAACTATTATCACCCTGTTCTTCAGTGTCAGGTTTTTATTTTGATAACACTCTTCCCTAGAAGAAGTAAGGAAAGTGAACTAAAACTCATTTAGTCTTATCCCTGCTCTCAAAACGACAAGGGCAGGAGCAGAGAAGGGTTATGATCAATAGTCAGGACTAAACATGTCACACACTGTAAGGGCTTGATTGCTATTACAGCTGGAAACCTTCACAACGACACTGCACGTGCTATTCATCCCAAGCCAGTCTTTTGAGGTGATGCTTGCACATCTTTCTCCAAAAATACCATGAAGATCATGTCAGGGAACTTCCCTGGACAGGGCTGCAGCTATCTTCATCATGTAGCCCTGCACTGTGTTGTGCATCTGAAAACTGTAGCTGATAAATTGTATTGAACACTACAAACTCAGCTCTCTTCCAGAGTCCTTGAAGTTAATTTTCAACACACACTTTTTATTAGAAGTTTTCAGAGAGCATTGCAGAGTTCTCCTGATTTGCTGTATTTGATTAAACAAGCATTATTATCCACCCTCTCTGGTGTTATGTCTATATTCTGCATAGTGGCATAGGAACAGGGGGAAATATCACTTAAAACAGAAGCCAAGCCCAGACTATTTTTTAATATACTAATTTTCTTATTGTTGATATCTTCATTGAAGACATTATTCACGACTCAAATACAAAGACCTCTGTAGGGAAAAAATATGAGAGAATCATGCTTTCAGTTTTAGTTTCTGAGTTCCTTTTTTCCTGGAATCCTATATTTTTTTATTATTATTATTATTATTTAAAAATATATATCTACATGTTTAAATACATTTTTGTTTCTAAGAAGAGATGTCTGATCCCAATGCATGTAGGAAAACTAAAGACCAGAAACTGTGCAAAAGCAGTTGAAAGAATGGAGTATTCTAGTATAAGACCCATTACTGTGTCCCTCCATGTCTCACTCTTTAAGGGAAAATGCCTCAGTACATCTTGCATTTGAGAAAAATTATGTTGCAGACTCCTTAGCTTATCCTGGGTCTGAGTGGCTGGAGAGCAGTCAGGAGGAAAGGGACCTGGGGGTACTGATAGATAGTAGGCTGAAGATGAGCCAGCAGTGTGCCCAGGTGGCCAAGAGAGCCAATGGCATCCAGGCCTGCATCAGGAACAGTGTGGCCAGTAGGACAAGGGAGGTTATTCTTCTCCTGTACTCAGCACTGGTCAGGCCACACCTTGAGTGCTGTGTCCAGTTCTGGGCCCCTCAATTCAAGAAAGATGTTGAGGTGCTGGAACATATCCAGAGAAGGGCAACAAAGCTGGTGAGGGGCCTGGAACACAAACCCTCTGAGGAGAGGCTGAGGGAGCTGGGGTTGTTTAGCCTGGAGAAGAGGAGGCTCAGGGGTGATCTTATTACTGTCTACAACTACCTGAAGGAGCATTGTAGCCAGGTGGGGGGTGGCCTCTTCTCCCAGGCAACCAGCAACAGAACAAGGGGACACAGTCTCAAGTTGTGCCAGGGTAGGTATAGGCTGGATATTAGGGGGAAGTTCTTCCCAGAGAGAGTGATTGGCATTGGAATGGGCTACCTGGGGAGGTGGTGGAGGCACCGTCCCTGGAGGTGTTCAAGAAAAGACTGGATGAGGCACTTAGTGCCATGGTCTAGTTGATTGGATAGGGATGGGGGATAGGTTAGACTGGATGATCTTGGAGGTCTCTTCCAACCTGGTTGATTCTATGATTCTATGACCCAGCTTCTGTGGCTTAAAAACATTTCTGAAACTCTTCCTCCACCCTTTTGACGTCGAGCAAACACTGTCCTCAGACATTTAAATCAAAATGAAATTTACTATTCTGATCAAGAAAAGATGGTAAATATAGGTAATAAGGAGTTAACAGGGATTTGGGTTTTTTATGTTATGGACATTTTACTTTTTTTTTTTCCTATTACATGATAGAAGATAGAAAAGACAAAAAAAAAAAAATATTACAACATTCCATCAAAACATTGGCTCAATGCCAATGCAGGATTTTGGGACTCTAAAGAAAGGATCTGGTTCAGATTATGGTTATGATTTCTTGTGCTCACACACTGTATGTATTTGACCATCTGCTGGGCCACAGGTCTAAGATCCTCAGCAAACACTTTCAGAGAGAGGCACTTCCTGTGTTATCAGAAAAAACTTAGATCTTTTCATTCTTTTCTGTTATTTAGTGTTTAGGGATGAAAGTGTTTGTTGTATAATGAATGGCAAATGCATAGTAACAAAAATAGTGTTTCTTGGATCTTAAACTGAGTCCAGGTTATCCTAAGACGTGGCTTCAGAATCTAAGTCTAATTAAGAAAGGCAAGGAATGACATCCTAAAATTAGTGACGAGTGGCAGTAATGTCCTATTAGTGTGCATATTTGTGCATAGGCAAGCATGATGAACAAAGCTTAGGGTTATTATGTATTTGTCTGTTGGAACTAGATTTTTTAAGATTCCAGGGATGTCTAGCAGAACGTTAAGAAAAGCCTTTTATGACACTGTTGCCAATGCATTACATTATTTTGATAACAAAAGAGCTGAAATTCTTTAGCCTAGCTTCAAAAGCTACATATTCTCTAGTTTCAGAATGCATATGCACATGTCGATGTGATCTGGAAAGGCTTTATGCTATGCAGGGCTGTAAATTTGTCTTATCATTTACTGCTGCTATGATGGTTAAGCATACGTAAAATGCACTGTAATTTTGATCTTGTGATTCTTGTCACAATCAGAAGTCTTTAAATAATAGTTCCAGCAATATAAAGGGTTTCCTATCCATATAAAGGGCATGATTTTCGTATATTTATGCCAGGCTGTTTATTAAAGCCTCTACACCAATTTGGAATTGATGGCTGGTGTGACAGATAACTGCACAAACTCATGGCAAAAGCAATCTACTTCACTAACTTAAGAGAAAGATCACCTGCCAGTACTTGAATAGGAAGAGTAGGAAAGTCAAAAGGTGTGCAGAAGAAAGAGGCAGAAGAACTTCACTGAGACTCAGGTAGAGAGAGCAAAATATATAGTGGAAGACACAATGAGTACAGCTGTGTGAAAATTAGACAGAAAAAAAGCAAACAAACCAAGCACTGAAAGAGGATACATGCAAAAAACTTGCAAGAGTCTTCCTCTGCCTCCAAAGAAACCCACCGTATATTAATTTTTGCAGGAAGGGACTACAGAAGCACAGTTTACATCAGAATTTTACAGAATAAGGAGCCCGGTGCTCTTGAACTGTTCTTAGAGATAAACAGAAAGATTCATTTTGAAATTTCAATGCAGTATTTCATCTACCAGTAGTCATATTGAAGAAACATGCCTTGAAAGTAACCTAAAGAAACCTCGATTCAATCATATTTGCTGAAGTTTAAAACTGTAGCCCTAAAATTATTATTTTATTAATGTCCTATAAAATTCTTATGTCTAAGATATCTCCAATTTTTACAGCTGGAGGACTTCATTGGTTTACTACTACCAATATAATTTCCCTCCCTTTTTTTTTTTTTTATTAATAAGCAAAACCTTTAATCACAATCCTATCAACTTTTTAACCAGTGCTGTCTGAGATGTGATTTCTATTAGTTCTATAAGAATTCTGTATCCAATAGGGAAAAAAAGAATTGGAATTTATATCCTGTATCAGATCATACTGATTCTGTGGCTGGCCAGCACTATTTACACAGAAGAAAAAGCATTCAGATGCAAGAATGGTGCAGAAGGAAGGTGGGTTTTTGGGGTTTTTTTGCTGTTTGACGTGTTGATTAGTTGATTAGAAGTACAGCATCTTGCTTCTCATATAACACTAATACTTGAGTTGTCCATAGCATACTTAATGGTTTGCTCAGGTGTCACCTTGTTTATTGTTTATATAAAATTAGTTTATAGAAATCAGCTTATCTTAAGAAATACAACCTTGTCTCCTCTGACTTAAAACATTCTCTTCAGTTTTGACTGTTAAGTCATTGGGGATTTCTATATACTTTCTATGGCAGAAGTTACTAAGTCATGCTTTTGCCTTAACATGTTATTTCATTTAGACTGTAAATACTACACATACTTTGGATTTAAAAAAAAAAAAAAAAAAAAAAAAAGCCAGTTGTTACTGGATGCATTCAATAATTCAATAATTTAAAGAGAATCGTAGAATCAACCAGGTTGGAAGACACCTGCAAGATCATCCAGTCCAACCTGTCACCCAGCCCTAGCCAGTCAACTAGACCATGGCACTAAGTGCCTCATCCAGGCTTTTTTTGAACACTTTCAGGTATGGCGACTCCCTGGGCAGCCCATTCCAATGCCAATCACTCTCTCTGTCAAGAACTTCCTCCTAACATCCAGCCTATACTTCCCCCGGCACAACTTAAGACTGTGTCTCCTTGTTCTGTTGCTGGTTGTCTGGCAGAAGAGACCAAACCCCATCTGGCTACAGCCTCCCTTCAGGTAATTGTAGAGAGCAATGAGGTCACCCCTGAGCCTCCTCTTCTCCAGGCTGCACATCCCCAGCTCCCTCAGCCTCTCCTCATAGGCTTTGTGTTCCAGGCCTTTCACCAGCTTCCTGACCTTTCTCTGGACACATTCCAGCATTTCAACATCTCTCTTGAATGGAGAGCCCCAGAACAGGACACAGTATTCAAGGTGTGACCTTGAATATGAAATCTCTTCCTGAAACTTGCTATTTGCAACCCCATGGGACATATACTTTAACTCTTGAAATCATGCACAACTATTTTGGACAAGGTCATTTAAAGGTGTGGTTGAAAACCTGATAGTAGAGAAATGGGATAAATCAGCATTGCTTTGAAGTTTGCATGTCAGTAGGTTACCTTAACATGACCTTAGGAAAATGTTAATGGATAGGCAGAATTGACAGTTTTCACATGTCAGTCAAGGGGATATAACCACAAAGCCAGAAAAGTAACTGCTGAAATACTAAATTATAGGGAGCATGAACTACAGTTCATTCCAGGACGCCTAATCTGTATTTATAGCTAAAATTTTAACATCAGAAAAATTCAAAAGTCTTGCAAACTCTAATTGAAAGTGGCTATATGAAAAAATAAGTTCTACATTTATTATGTAAATGACACAAAATTGGTAGAAAGTATATTTTCACGGATTATAAGCGGAGACTTGGATGGTCCACACAGAGTCCTAGTGCACAGTGAGTTCTCTATGGGACAGCAATGTGCCCTTGTGGCCAAGAGGGCCAATGGTATCCTGGGGTGCATCAGGAAGAGTGTGTCCAACAGTCTAGGGAGGCTCTTCTCCCCCTCTACCCTGCCCTGGTGAGAACACACCTGGAATATTGTGTCCAGTTTTGGGCTCCCAAATTCATGAGAAACAGGTACCTGATAGAGAGAGTCCAACAGAGAACCATGAGGATGATTAGGGAACTTGAGCATCTCCCCTATGAAAAGAGACTGAGACCTGGGGCTGCTTAGTCTGGAAAAGACTGACAGGAGATCTGATCAATGTCTACAAATACCTGAGGGATGGGTGTCAAGTGGAGGGGGACAATCTCTCTTTGGTGGTGCACAGTAATATGACAAGGAGCAATGGCCACAGACTTGACCATAGAAGATTTCTTCTCAACATGAGGAGAAACTTCTTTACAGTTATGGAGTCTCCTTCTCTGGAGACTTTCAAAACCTGCCTGGATGTGTTTCTGAGCAGACTAGCCTAAGTGATCCTGCTTTTGTCAGAGGGAGTTGGACTTGATGGTCTCTGGAGGTCCCTTCCAACCTCTAACATTCTGTGATGCTGTGATTCTGCTTGTTTCAGAAACATGTTAAACTGGCCATATGCATCTCAGTAAGCAGAACTTAGAGCCCATCAGGGATTTGGTGGTGGGTAAAAAATGCAGTGGGTCAAGTGAATTCTCTTTACAATGTTGCCATTTCAAAGGTGTCTAGGATTACGTTAATCACACTACTGAAGAAACACTTCATTTTTCAATCACTATATGAAAAACAATACCCCAAAACCCCAAAATATGCCAAATTAACTAAAACAAATTAGATTCAGGAAGGAGCAGGCCTTGCCTAGTCTACTATGTCTATACCTACTGTATTCTACTCTGCACAATTTGTTACAGAAACACTCATGACTGTGTAGATCTTGCTATGTTTTGTTCTATGACACAATTTTGTTCACTTGTACATTTTATTTTACCTAAAGCCATAGCTATACTAAGCAGAAAAGACATCAAGTCAAATTACCTATCTTACTGATGAATTAGTTAAGGCTTGTGCAATGCTGTGAACAGACCATGCTGTAAATGTGTCAGTTTGGGGTTTTTTTGTCACGGAGGGGGATTCTGCTACCTGCACTGATTTTGGCAGAGGGGAGAAATTAATTGGGGTGAGATAATATTATTTAAAAATACATATTTATTAAACTCAATGTTCTGAACTCTTACCACCCCCAACCACTGAATATTAATATTAAAGGATTCTTTACATGGTTACAAAAACATTCTAGGATAAAATATGTACAGTGACTTATTAATTAACTAGCAAACATTCAAACTGTAAACAGAGAGAGAGGAGTTTTCCCTGCAGCAAATACCGTTTAGGGTCTATACACTATTCGCCCAGCAGAGTGAGTTGGAAACCGATTCTGCTCTATGGCAGAGGCAACAGATATTTACAGAGGTATTACAGCTTTTACTCACAATTCTTATTAATTATCAATCACCCTCTGGGGCTATGTCACAGCCTGTGCCTAGTGTCCAAACTTCAGGGGATCTCTGCCCATGGACTTTAAGGATGGAATCCTCCTGGCTTGAGGGGAAAGGATGAATCTTCCCGGTTTCTGGGGAAATAACAGTCTCTGATCTGGTTCTCCTGGCAAGAATGCAGTCTCTGCCTTTGTGCTGCTGGCTTCTTCTGGATGCTGTGTCCAGGGATACGTAGGCAGGCAGGATCTCAGGAGCAGGAGGAGAATATTGTGCTGTCTCTGGCATGGTTCTCATGTGGCTAGCAGGCCGATACTGTGTGTGCAGACAATTCAGAGTCTGCTTCCTGGTTACCAAAGCGGCAGTGGCACTTACCAGGCAATGATAGGCAGTGGGCATGCTGCTGGGAGTCTGAGCTCCATAAGTAAAGGCAGGCAATACAGGATCTTGTCCTGATAACACAGTGGTGTGTAAATGTGCACAGCTGGCTGGGAGACTATAGGCTCCACATATATATGTATAGGCAGGCTTAAATGAACACTGCATCTAGAGTACACAGGCAGGGAGCTGTGCACTGCAAGTGGGACAGAGCATGAGGGTCCGAGCCTCTGAGCATCGGAGCTGTGCAATGGAGTCTGAGCGTGGGGGTCTGAGCCATGCAAGTGAGGCTCCAAGTGTGAGCAATGGCATCTGAGCAGGGGTCTGAGCACTTTGTTTACCTGTGCACCCCTATTTGTAGAATGTGGGCCAAGATTAATGGGCCCTTTGGCCACTAGAGTGACCAATCAGGTTGGCAGTCAGCCAAACCTTACCATAATAGGCAGAAGGCTCTTGCCTGAACTTTCCCAAATATGGGGATCACATGGGCTTACCCCAAGGAGACATGAACTGGGTGTGTGTGGCTTACACAACCTGTTTACAATCAGGGGTCCTGACAGAAAAATATGTCCAGGCAAGGCAAGGCATAAATAAGCCTCTTTTCGGGCCTACAGGCCCTCCACAGCAGTTTTGTTGGCTTGGGTTTGTTTTTTTGGGGTTGTTTTGTGTGTGTGTTTTTAGGTTTGTTGTTGTTGTTGTTGGGGTTTATTGTCTGGTTTGGTTTTATGGCGATTCTTGTAACTCTAAATTCTGCATGTACTCCTACAAAGTCAGTGTTATTCCATTGCTTCATCTTGAAAATGCATCCTCCACATTTTAGGCTTTCATACATAATGCCCATGAATGCCACAGCTAGTGCATGCCTAGGGCCACATCTGTCAAAGACAGACCCATTTTTAGCAGAGCATGCTGTGCTAGTTTGAAGCAAGCTAGAATGTTTTGGTAACAGAACTAGATAACAGGCAGTGAAATGAAAAACAATTGATGTCAACTTCTCTCACAGTCACGCTGAGAACTCTGGGAAGAAGAAAGACTTTTTCTCCATTTTGTTTCTCACTCTTGCTTTTGCCTTAGACCTGGTCACATCTCATTAACCCTGCTCCTACTAACCTTGCTCCCTAACCTCTTGGCTGCACCTCTCTTCTTCCTGAGAACTGGGGTAAGGTTGAGAGGGCTGGGGGAGGTGTTGGGGTGGTTTGAGAGCCCCTCCTGGGGACTCAGGTTTCTGGGAGGGGAGTTGTGCTTTTGTATTGTTTATCCTTTGTATATTTCTGTATATAATTGTATATAACTGTATATATTGTAAATAGCTGCTTGTAAATTCTGCTAGCTGTAAATAAATTGCTTCATCTATATTCCCAGGATCCGTCTGAGTTAGCTGGGGCAAATTCAAAAGTGTGGGGGGGCGGGGTAACCCCCAAACCATCACATTTTTTAATTGGCGCCCAACGTGGGGCTAGTTATTTGAGTGAGTGGAAATTAGCTCTGGGAATTAAGATGAAGCTAATCAAGCAGCTATTGTATTTGGTTGGTGCATTGCTCTGGTCTGGTTTTGTTTACTTGGCATTTAATTGGATAAAAGCTCAAATTGTTGCTTATTTTATTGATCTGGCTTATAATAAGGCTAAAGCTAAGGTTTCAGATATGTTCTGGAGCTGGGGTGATTTTATTCTTGGTTATGCTGGTTTTAATATCTCTGAGAATATTACCAAGGACATTACAGGAGCTCTGGTCAATAATGTGACAATCAATGGAAATTCTGCTTTGAATATGGCTCTAATGAGAGTTATTCAGCCTAAGACAGGAATTCCAACTGTTTGCCTAGGTACATGCTCGTGTAAAACTGTTTTTCTTCTCACAATTTTTAATATTTGCCTCATGATTTTAATATTCATATTAATTTTGGCATTATTGGTGAAAAATTCTAAACCAGCTTCTGTAAGAGCTAGGAAAAATTCTGTGTCTCAGAAGCAGTCTCTTTCACAGCAAAACAAGGGAACACAGTTGTCGGCTTCCCCCTTGCCAGCCTCTCCACCCTCCTCTATAGGTTCTGGGAACACAGCCAGTGTTCCCACCACTAACATAAACACTGATAACAAAAACAACAACAATCCACAGAGTTCGGCAGGAGCCTCAGGAGGACAGGCAGGTACCCAAAATCAGAATGTTCCTAGCAAAAATGATAACACCTCAGGGTTGGCAGGCATCCCAGGAGGACAGGCAAATAATCCCACTAATGTTAATAATACTACTAGTGCTAGTAATGCTAGCCCAGTCAGTCCAAATCTTAATGACACCAGCTCAGCCAATTCAAACCCCCAGCCAGCAGACCAGAACCAAAATCCTCCTGTTAAAAGCAAGGCAGATTTGAACTCACAAGCTCCAGTTCAGACCCCTAAGGATACAAATGCTCCAAGTCAGACCTCCAATAATTCAAATGCTCCAAGTCAGACTCCTAAAGATTCAAATCCTCCAGCAGACACATCCAAGTCTGTTGCTGCTCAGGCCCTTCTAGCACCTGCTAAGGCAAAAGCTAAAACAAAGAGTGGTTCGCAGGAGGATGTAAGACAGGGGACCTCTGGTGATCAGCAGCAAGAGGAGGAAGAGGAGGCAGTTAGTCTGCGAGACCTTGTAGATGTGCTGAGACAACAATACTCAAGTGAGAGGAGTGCTGTGAGGTTAGCTGCCAGGAGAGAGGATGGTTCCAATGAGTTTAGGAATGCTATGAGGAAGATTGTGTTAGGCCCAGCACCACCAGAACAACAGGAAGAGGAGGAGGAAGATGACATCCAGGGTTCCAATGATCCACTCAGAGAGGTCAGGGAAGTTAGGAAGGAATACACAAGGGAATCAGGTGAGCCAATCCTAAGCTGGCTAGTGAGATGCCGTGGCATTGGTGCTAATGCTCTGCAGGTAGGAGACAAGTCTGCCAAGCAGCTGGGACCACTCACTAAGGAGAGTGGAGTGGACAAACACCTGGCAAGTCCTCTTGGTAGGGTTAGCTTGTGGACACGCCTTCTATTGGCTGTGGCTATGAGATATCCTTCCCGAGATGATTTGCCATGGGCTGCCAAGAAGTGGAACACTGTTGAGCAGGGAATTAAGCTTCTGAAGGAGTTTGCTGTGAAGGAAGTGCTTTATGGAGATCATGGCACTCATGAGCCTGACGATATTCCTTTGGGAACAGGTCTCATGAAGAAGCTGATTAAGCTTGCTCCTTCATCCTATGCTAACATCTTGGCCAGTAAGTTTCTATCAAGGAGTGATAATGGAAGATCTTTCACTGTTGGTGAATTCACTGATCAGCTCAGGCAGATTGAGGACAGTTTGTCACATTCTGGTATAATCTGTGCCATAAAAACTATGACTACAGAGATTAAAGATACTATGAAAGAACTGAAGGAGGATCTCAAAAATCTGGTAAAGGATACTATTCCTGCATCATCTGAATGGGTGCATGTTTCTGCAGTCAGGAACAGACGCCCACCTCCTGCAAGGCAATTCCAGCCTAGGAGGAGACAAATTCCACCCAGACAGCAGCAATCACGTGCGTCACTGTGGATACTTCTGCGTGACACATACGGTGAGAACATGAACAAATGGGATGGCAAACCTACTTCAGCTCTTTCAAAGAGGGTCAAGGAACTGCAGAGTGGCAGAAACAGAGGCAGCAATGCCAGAAAAGTAGCTGTCACTTCTTCAGCTCCTGAGAGCAACTGCAATTGTTCCAACAGTTGCAGTTCCTCTCACAACACCACCAATCATTGTGTACACCCCACATGCCATGTTCAGCATTAGGGGTGCCCTGCCTCCAGCCAGGAGGAGGAAAGGGATAGTGGAGAGAACCGAATCTATTGGAATGTATTCATTAGGTGGCCTGGCAGTTCAAGAGTTCGGAAATACAGGGCTTTAGTTGACACAGGTGCTCAATGTACTTTATTGCCATCAAATTGTAAAGGGACAGAGTCCATTTCTATCTTTGGAATCACTGGTGGATCTCAAGAGTTAACTAAGGTACAGGCTGAGATCAGTTTAACTGGTAAAGAGTGGAAGACACATACTATTGTAACTGGTCCTGATGCGCCTTGCATTTTGGGAATTGACTTTTTGAGACAAGGTTGTTTCAAAGATCCTAAGGGTCACAAATGGGCTTTTGGAATAGCATCTGTAGAGATTGAGGATGATAAATTGAAATTGTCTATTAGACCTGAACTTTCTGATGAATCTGCAGTTGTGGGACATCATGACATAGAGGACCTGGAAGTGCCAATTGCAACTCAAACTGTTCATCATAGGCAGTACAGAACTAACCATGACTCTTTGTTGCCCATTCATCAGCTGATTCGTCAATTGGAGAGTCAGGCTGTCATTGAGAAAGCTCATTCACCTTTCAACAGTCCCATCTGGCCTGTGCGTAAACCTACGGGCGACTGGAGACTGACAGTTGACTTTCGTGCCCTCAACGAGGTGACGCCACCCATGAGTGCAGCTGTGCCGGACATGCTGGAATTCCAGTACGAGCTGGAATCGAAGGAGGCTAAATGGTATGCAACCATAGACATTGCTAATGCTTTCTTCTCTATTCCCATAGCAAAGGAGTGCAGGCCTCAGTTTGCATTCACCTGGAGAGGAATCCAGTACCAGTTCAATCGTTTGCCTCAGGGGTGGAAACACAGCTCAACCATCTGTCACTCAGTCATCCACAATGCACTGGAGAAAGGTAAAGCTCCAGAGCACATCCAGTACATCGACGACATCATTGTGTGGGGCCAAACTGCTGAGGAAGTCTTCGAGAAAGGTAACAAAATCATTGACATTCTGTTGCAAGCAGGTTTTGCCATTAAGAGAGACAAGGTCAAAGGACCTGCCAGAGAAATTCAGTTTCTGGGAGTGCGGTGGCAGGATGGTCGCCGTTACATTCCTCAGGATGTGATCAACAAAGTCTCTACCATGGCAGTTCCCACCAGTAAGAAGGACACACTTTCTTTTCTTGGTGTGGTGGGATTTTGGAGACTACACATTCCTGGTTTCAGTCAGATTGCCAAACCTCTGCATGATGTGACTCGTAAGAGAAACAATTTCGAGTGGGGACCTGAACAACAAGCAGCCTTTGATCAGATCAAGCGAGAAGTAGTCCATGCAGTGGGCTTGGGACCTGTGAGATCTGGTCCGGACATTAAAAACATTCTGTACACGGCTGCCAGTGACAATGGTCCAACTTGGAGTCTTTGGCAGAGAGCTCCAAATGAGACACGTGGTCGTCCACTTGGTTTCTGGGGACGTTGTTACAGAGGTTCAGAGACAAATTACACTGCAACTGAGAAAGAGATACTAGCAGCCTATGAGGGAGTGAAAGCAGCTTCTGAAGTGATTGGAACTGAGTCACAATTGCTTTTAGCTCCTAGACTGCCAGTTCTTAACTGGATGTTCAAGGGCAAAGGTTCATCACCACATCATGCCACAGATGCAACCTGGTCTAAATGGATGGCTTTGATAACCCAACGAGCACGAATGGGTAATCTTGACCGACCTGGTCTGGTGGAGGTGATCACCAACTGGCCGGAAGGCACAGACTGTTCCAAACCACCAGAGGAGAAAATAACTCGTGCTGAGGAAGCTCCTCCCTATGGTGATCTCTCTGATGAGGAAAAGAACTATGCTTTGTTCACAGATGGTTCCTGTCGTCTTGTTGGGAACAAGCGAATATGGAAGTCAGCGGTTTGGAGTCCAACCAGGAGAGTTACCGAAACGAAAGATGGCGAAGGAGAATCCAGTCAGTTTGCTGAGGTAAAAGCTGTTCAACTTGCTCTTGATGTGGCTGAACGTGAGAATTGGCCTATCCTTTACCTCTACACCGACTCGTGGATGGTAGCCAATGCTCTATGGGGTTGGCTAAAGGACTGGAAGAAGAATGGTTGGCAGAGGAAAGGAAAGCCTATTTGGTGTGCTGATCTATGGCAGGACATTGATGCACGGCTGGAGAGAACTCCAGTGAAGGTGCGGCACGTAGACGCACACATGCCTAAGAGCAGAGCAACTGAGGAACATCAAAACAACCAGAAGGCAGACCAAGCTGCTAAGATTGCTCAAGTTGATACCAACTCTGATCTTGACATTGACCTTGATTGGAAACACCGAGGTGAGCTGTTCTTAGCTCGGTGGGCCCATGACTCATCTGGACATCAAGGCAGAGATGGAACATACCGATGGGCTCGTGATAGGTCGATTGACTTGTCCATGGACGCTATCACCCAAGTCATCTATGACTGTGACATTTGTGCTGCTATTAAGCAGGCTAAGCGAATTAAGCCCTTATGGTATGGTGAGAGATGGTCAAAGTACAAGTATGGTGAAGCCTGGCAGATTGACTACATCACTTTACCTAGATCTCGTTCTGGCAAGCAGTATGTGCTGACGATGGTAGAAGCCAGCACTGGATGGTTGGAAACCTATCCAGTTCCACATGCTACTGCACGTAACACCATTGTTGGTTTGGAGAGACAGATCTTGTGGAGACATGGAACTCCAGAGAGAATCGAGTCAGACAATGGTACTCATTTCAAGAATAATCTTGTGAAAAACTGGGCCAAAGAGCATGGTATTGAATGGATCTATCACATACCCTACTATGCACCAGCTTCAGGGAAGATTGAACGCTACAATGGTTTGCTGAAAACCACCCTAAAAGCCATGGGGGGTGGAACTCTGAAAAACTGGGACAAACATTTAGCACAAGCTACCTGGATGGTAAATAGTAGAGGTTCAGTAAACAGAGCAGGACCTGCACAATCAGATTTGGTCCAAACAGTAGACGGTGATAAAGTTCCTGTTGTACATGAGAAGAATCTGTTAGGGAAAACTGTTTGGGTATTTTCTCCTTCGGGCGAAGGGAAACCTGTCCGAGGGGTGGTTTCTGCTGAAGGTCCTGGTCATACATACTGGGTAATGCAGGAGAATGGTGAAATCCAGTGTATTCCACAGAGAAATCTAACATTAGCTGAGAGAGTTTAAATTCAAGCTGTTAGGAGTTTTCTGTTCTAGGTAACATCGGCGCCCAACACTGAGAGAATCTACAATAGAATCTACAGTACGTGAGCACGAACCCAACATCACCTGGGAGTCCCTGTTCTGAGCTTTTGAATCACCTACATCTGATTGAAGTGTGAACTGAACTTGTATATATTGTTTTAGTGTAAATATTGGTTTAGATTAGATTGGATAATTCTCAGCGATACTCTGAGCGAAGTAGACAAGGGGTGGATTGTGCTAGTTTGAAGCAAGCTAGAATGTTTTGGTAACAGAACTAGATAACAGGCAGTGAAATGAAAAACAATTGATGTCAACTTCTCTCACAGTCACGCTGAGAACTCTGGGAAGAAGAAAGACTTTTTCTCCATTTTGTTTCTCACTCTTGCTTTTGCCTTAGACCTGGTCACATCTCATTAACCCTGCTCCTACTAACCTTGCTCCCTAACCTCTTGGCTGCACCTCTCTTCTTCCTGAGAACTGGGGTAAGGTTGAGAGGGCTGGGGGAGGTGTTGGGGTGGTTTGAGAGCCCCTCCTGGGGACTCAGGTTTCTGGGAGGGGAGTTGTGCTTTTGTATTGTTTATCCTTTGTATATTTCTGTATATAATTGTATATAACTGTATATATTGTAAATAGCTGCTTGTAAATTCTGCTAGCTGTAAATAAATTGCTTCATCTATATTCCCAGGATCCGTCTGAGTTAGCTGGGGCAAATTCAAAAGTGTGGGGGGGCGGGGTAACCCCCAAACCATCACACATGCTAGCACATATACTGCAGGAGCAGGTCTGTGTGAGATCTCTGTGAGAAGAAATTAATTGAGCTTTTTTTTAAAAAAAAAGAGTCAACATTTCTGTTTTCTCCCCCAAATATCCCTCAAATTCAAGCACAAATTAGTATAAAGATTTTACACTCACATATGATCTATAAACCTGTAAGTTGTAGGAAATATGTATTAGGTAGACACACAAAACATGACATGAATGTTGAAATTTGTATCTTTAAGAGAAAACCTAGGTGCTCAAGCATGTAACCTTACAAGCATAAATAAATCTTATGCAATATACCTTATAAGCTTTTACTTGCACTGCTGTAAATCTAAAGTAACTCATCTGACCTTAATAGCTTTACTCAAGATGTACCCCTTGTACAGATGAGATTAGAATTTGGCCTTTTAACCTCAATTAAACTCTGTGGGTAAGTAACACCATGCCAAGAAAGTCAGGTCCTCCACATAAACCACCATCACCAGGGAAATGCTTAGACAAGTGATTTTCAGAGGAATGTTTAGATCTATAATTGGGCTTAGTTAAGTCAGTAGCAGTCTTAATTATTTACCATCACTGTCCCTGGATGGAATACTGAATGCAGAGTAACTCTGGGGGTATAGTTCTCAGAGTCTATTTAGTTAGGAAAAAATAATGGCAATTTTCTTCTGATCTACCCTACCACTTCTGCCCCAACAACATTCTTCCAATCTCTAAAACACATGTTGGAATACAGAACAAGGTTAAAAACAATGCTTCATCTTTGAGGCCTTCCTCAGGCTGAAGAAGAAAGAAGAAATACAAAAATGTTAGTTTTTGGCTTATGGCCTGAAGACCTAAGTCAAAACATCACTTTTAACTGAGCTTCTATTTTTTGCTTATCATTTGCTCTTCTTCCATTTCCCAGCTTTCACACCACCTCTACGCTCTCAGTACCTTCACTTATCCTATTTTTATGAGGTGTCAGGTTCTTCCTTGCTAAGGAATCTCACAGTGACCCTGATCAGGCAATTGATTTTTTAGCAGAACCTCCTATTAGAGTCAGTGGGGAGTTCTAGTTAAAAATCAATGTCACAGTCTGACCCAAAATAGCTAAGTCTTTGAGAAAAGCAAGAAACGAATGAAACCTTAATTCAAAATAGGATGTTGTTCATCAGCTCCTAAAAGTGAAACACTAAAGTACATGCATTGTCTTTGATTTTTTACTTCTTTCCAATTGCATAGGGAAAAATAATCAGAATTTAAGAAAAATAATCAGAATTTAAGTGGATTGAGAAAAAGGTAGACAAAATAAACTGTCAGTTATACTCTATGAGATTTTTTTTTCACATTCCTTTCCATATATCTCCTGCTCTGTAAGAAAATGCAATTGTCAAGAAATATTCCTTTTTTGTTGTTGTTTAGAGGTATAATTTACATTTCTAAATTATCATAAAACATACTTCTCATTTCAAACAACTCTGGCACCACTGCCAAACCAAAAAGATCACACTTACTGGCACTTATATTTATATTGCATGCTTCAGTATCTTTCTGTTTGCTACCATAAAATACGTATTTGCTTGTAGCACTGATTTGGTTTTGGTTTACAATTTTGGTATGTTGCTGTTTAATTTTTAAGATTACTTTTTAAATTATATCAACCGCTGATATTTGTGAAAATTACAGCACTTACAACAATGTAACTAAGAACTGGTTTGGTATTGGGTTTTTTTTCCACATTTTTAGATTAAACACAATGAAAGAAACATCAAAATACATAAACCAGCGCTTTAAAAATAAATTAATTTGGAAAATTAGGTTTGGCAGAAGATGTGTTCAGAAGTAATACATTTCAACTTCTAAACTGGAGCATCTAACATGCGAAACTTCTCCTACACTTGACACTGGGGAGAAAACAAACAACTAAATGAACAGAATCCAAACAAACAAACAAACCCCAAACAAATAAAACCCAATTCACAGAATCTTGTGATTCAGATTCAAAAATAGTTTATCCTTCATTTAGGTTAGTCTAGTGAAGGGAAACACAAGTGTTCCCAATGGAGGGATGAAAACTTTGATGCAGACCTTGAAGTCTGCACTACTATCTGAGTAGATGAGGTGTTGGAAGTTCAGTCTTGAATCCAATTTCTGCTCATATAGATTACCAGAAAGTTTTATTAAAAATAATGGTGATTATGGTTATTAAAATCACTTTTTTCAAAACAAAGACATGATCCTGGATGTTAATTTGTCTAGACTGAGAATCTGTCAACTTTCTGAGGAGAATCAACAGGATTGCTTATTAATTACTCACTGTCATGGTAGAAATAATCTTGCTCTTCATTACTTAATCACATTTCATCTACACTAGCCAATGAACTTGATTTTATTTCTCTTTTCCAAACTGGTAAGAGTGATGTTTGAAGTGGATACATAAGCTGGGGAAATGAAAAACTTGGGTCATAGCTTTTTGTTTGACCTAAGCAATAATACACTCATCGAAGAAATTGTCTGAAGTCCCATTTCAAAATTATCTCTAGATTAAGGTAATGTTTTCTTAGGTTTAGCATATATATGATATTGTAACTTAGGTAAAACTAGTTATGCTAGCTGACATGCGCAATTATCATGCAAATTTTTGCAATTTTCAGATTCTGTTATTTCTTTCTTCCATTTAAAGCTATTCTTTTCTCTGTGAGGAACAAGGGTAGCTTCTGCTCTCTAGAAAACAAATGCAACTGTAAAATAGTCTAAGTTCAAAAATTTAATACAAAAATTAAGTTCCCCATGATCTCTTATTTTAAAATCTCATTGCACCATCATATCCCATCGGTTAATTTTCCATTGTATTTCCTTAAAAGGTTTTTAATTCTATTGTTTTGTTGTTTATATTCCTTCATGCACCAAGTTTGTTTTCTAGTGCACAGGCATTAGCAGCTACAAAACTCCAATGATGTGTCTGCAACATGATTAGACACAAGAGGATACTGCACTTCTCATATATGAGAAAAGGAATCTTGCCTTCAACACTCATGAAGCAATATTAGAACACAGATACAACTCAGTAACAATAAACCCAAACATTTTATTTGTGGTTGTTTGGGTTGTTGTTTTGGGTGGTTTTGTTTTGTTGTTTTTTTTTTACAAAAGAAAATAAAAACATTTCAACAAACATGACAATATTAATTAGTGAGTTGGGTTTTTTCCATCAATTTCATTCTCAAACACTTTCATTCATATGTTCCGTTGGCCTAATTCAACAAAGACACAGCAGAAGCCCTCAGTGAAGAAAAAAATCCCTCAGTAACAGGAAGGTTAGATTTACACATAACAAATATCCAGAACATGTGTACAGATACCCTACAGCTCAAAATTTAGGTTCTGTGCTTCAAAGCTCTACCAGCAGTGTTCCAAGAATTTAGACATCCACATTGCTTTAGATGCTTTAGACATCCACAAGTAATCTATCAACAAGCAAAAATAATCAAAATCTAATAATACACAAATCTTGACATTTAAATTACACTCAGAGCCATTTCATTCACTTACAAAAGTAAAAAGTAAAGGAACATTTATAAAGTGAAATTTTTGAGATGTTGTAATGGTTTGGGAGTTAGCTCCCCCCCTAGTGAAATCACCCAGACTAGACTCAGCCAGACGGAGGTTAAGGAATGAAGCTTTATATTCATGGCTTAGCACAATATACAAGCAGATATTTACAATATACACAGCTATATACAGAAACATACAAGTTAAAAGTAATACAGAAACACAACATTCCTCCCAGAAATCAGAGTCTCTAGGAGGGGCTCCCAACCACCCTTCCACCTTCTTTTTACTCCTCTACCTTATCCCAAAGTTTGCCTTATGTGCAAGCTGATTTTGGAGGATTGGCGGGGGCGTTAGAAGCAGAATGATTAGCTGGATTACAGAGATGCAAGCAGAAGAGAAACACACACTCTGACAGATAGAGACACACTGCCTTATCTACATTTGTTTTCTTGTTTTCATACATCCCAGCAAACCTATGAGTGAATTAGACATCACCATTGCTTTCTTTTCACAGCCTATGATCTAATTTCTCATTAAAATATTCCAATCAGCCTCAAACTAGCACAGATATTTTCACATCACATGCACTACATTAAAGCTTAAGAGTATGTTCTTCTTGGAGTGAGGGGCCCAAAACTGAACACGGCATTCTAGGTGTGGCCTTGCCAGCAGTAAGTACAGGGGCACAATAATTTCCCTACTGCTGCTGGCTACACCATTCCTGAGGCTAGTCAGAATGCTCTTGGCCTTCTTGGACACCTGAGAACACTTCTTGCTCATATTCAGCTAGCCATTGACAAATACCCCAGGTCTTTTTCTGCCAGACAGATTTTCAGCTCTCATTCATATTAATCTACGCAAAGTGCCCCATCAGAAGAATGAGATTTTCTTACAGGAAGTAGAAGCCTATGCCAGCTTTTCCACTGGCAGACCCACTCTTCTGTTTTCCTGATCTTCTCCACTGCTTTGATATTTGCCTTGATACTAAAGCTCAGAAAGGAATAGCTAGGTTTCATAAGTGGCTTGTTCTGGCAGAAATTTCTGATGTCCTACATACTGCATTTCACTGATTGCTAGATTTGGGTCAGAAAGAAAAATTTCCTCAAGGGCACACTGACTCTGTCTTGAGATTTTACTTTATTGTTCTTTCCCCTGCATTGGAGAAAGAAATTTAAGGCCTTTGAGCTACTGAGTGTCTACTACAAAGTGCCAAACAGGCTCAGCTTCCATTAAAATTAAAACAAGCATATCCTAGAAAGCACTTAGGTTTTTACAGGATTGTATCTTTGCTGAGTCCTACAGGGTAAAGAAAATTCACCCAACCAAAACACAGAAGCCTGAAGAACTTCAATATCTACCCAAGCTGTTGGTTGCATCCTTTTCCTTCAATACAGACTTTAAAATTTTTTTTTAAAAAAGAGAGAGAGAAAAAGGAACCATTTTAACCATGTATGAAGTATTTCTCCTTACATCATTTAAGAATTTGCTTACAAAGATGTAAAATCTCCAGATAAGCCCATAAAGATTAAACTAGAACACATCAAAATGGGACTGACATTAAACTGTCAAACTAAGGAATAAGGTTGTCTTATTGCCCATGAGTGATTCTTTCCTTAAGAAAAGTTCTTACATGATTCTTGTTTTGAAGTTGAATCTCTTGTATGAACTTGGCGTAAGAGTTATAACTACAGAGCCTTTGTAGGAAGGTTTGCTGAACCATTTGCTTGACCCCAGTGTCAGGGTGATTCTGCACTTGCTTTGATATTTAACTTAAGTGGTCACCCTTGTCCTGAAATCCAGTTTCAGTTCTGATCCTTATGGAAAGGATGATCATACAAGTTTATATTCCTGAAAACCACTGCTGTACATCTGAAGTACAAAACTCTTCTCCCATCTGTCTGGAAATGAGGTACACTTACAATAACCTTCAGGTTAAGAGTTCTCTCTGCCTGTTCCAACAAATTTACTGAAATTCTCCAGAAAATCTATGGTCTGTAGATTTATTTCATTTATTTATCACATTTACTAGAATAAGTGCTGTCAGGGCTTTACAAAAACTGATGGGCCTTCTAAGTATTAATGCAGATAAACATTTTGGTATAATTTTGTCTTTTACAAAGTCCGTATGTAGAGGAAAATGCACTGTCTTCTAAATGGATATTCATCTAATACCTCTTGATGTTGTCCAGAAGATGTTCAGACCTTGTGGCGTAAGATGTCTTGAGGAGTTTAAAAAATATTTTTTATTACACAAGCCACTCAGTGACACAAATTTGGATGTCATAATCATTAGTTCATTTGAAACTTACTGAAGATTATCTGTTTAATTAGCAGGCAACCACCACTCCAAATCAGGATTTTTGCTTTCTGTGTATGCTTATCTACTAAGCAGCCCTGAAGCTGAAGAACATTGACCCAGTGGCTTCATTATTTTACACTAAGTTGTGCAACTGTCTCTCCTATGCCAAAATGCCAAGACCATTAGAGTGAATATTTAGTTCTTTATAGTTCTGTCAATGAATCTCTCAAAACATTGCATATGTCAACTCTAAATTCAAAAATGCCTTTCCTCAAAAGATGTTGTTGAAATCAGTTGACATCTCAAAACAAGCAAAAGTTCTTTGTGTAATTTATTAAAATCTCTTTTCTTTCCCAGTTACCCTGTTTTCAACACCTTCACTCTTTCCAACATCATCATGCTACTAACTGTCAGCTACTAAGGAAAAAAAAAAAATCAGTTGCCAATATTCAGAAGGGTAAAATACATCACTTCTGAGCAAGGCCCAATCTAGCACCTAAACAGTGCTGATCACACTCTTGGTCTATCTACATTTTGAGGTTATGTCTGAACAGACAGATGTTTGTCAAAATAATTATACCAGATGTTCACCATAAAGCATACTAAACACTTTCACTCAGAAATTATACTGAACACCAGGTATCCCGTTAAATATCCCTGTATAAATAAGCTTAAAGATAGATAATTGTAGTATCAACTCAAGCTCATAGCAGCAGGTAAGTTTCCCAATGAAAACGTGTTTTTTGAGATTTTTCGTGGATATTACAATTTCTAAATTCAAAATATATATGTGTATATATATAAATATTAAAGAAAAACATTATCTCAGGCCTTCTTAAAACATAGAAAATAATTTTATATATACATATATATATTTCTGGTGGAGCAAGGTCCTCTCTCAAGCCCTCCTGAAAGACAATGTTTACATAATTGAGAAATTTCCCTGCCTTGAAAAAAAAATCCAAGCAGTCAATCTTACAATCAAAAGTACCATATTTTGAGATTACTTAATAGAAATTCATGAAAAATTTGGTATGTGATGTGTTTTGTTGCCATATATATTGTATACATAAAAATATACACATAAATATATGCATACCTGTGTTATCTGTTATAATAGAGATGCTGTATTACTTGAATTGCCTTTGGAAAGAATGATAGCAAATTTGCTTATTTTTATCCTGATGTATAAGTCAAGATCAACAGGCTGTAATATTTCAAGGTTTTTTATGTTTTAAGATACTCCATAATTTTACATTTTGTTCAGTTACTACTTGAAAATTACATTTTATAGAATATTTTAAGTATTTTAAGATTAAACAGAGGCATTTTAAGAGACGAAAATTATTCCACCTTAACTGGTTACAGCAGAATCCATATTATTTACTTTAACAGGTTTACTTCATTCAAAAAAATATTATTTGTTTTGTGAAATATTGATTAAAGTGTAACAAATCCTTCTGTAACCTGCCTCAAAAATTACTGCACAGAAAGCCTCATTATTAATTTATGCACATATTTTGTACCTAACTTGAAGGGAGACAATCTGGCAAAAACAGAAGCCATGTCATTTTGTTAAATTTATTCCATAAAAAGGAAAAGATATCTCTTTAGTTACTAATTAAATTTCAGTCCTTAGCAGACCTTTTAGAGCAGTAGTTTCAGAACTCTGCAAGCTTTGCTTCAACAAATTCATTTATATCCACATTCACAATATATTAAATACAATATTATCTGGAATTTTAACCTGTACTGTGAAAAATAACTTCCACAAAATTCATAGTAGAATGAGTTTTCATAGCAAAATTATTAACAAAGTTGGTTTATTATTGCAAATTGAAGTGCAAAGATGCTCAATTATGGAATAAAACTTACTCTTGGGTTTGCAGTGCTTTGCATTCCAGTTGACCAAAGAGTTTCTGATGTTCTTCATCACCGCACAGTTGTTTCTCTTTCAGTATATACCCTACAAGTTCCCTCCTATTATTTGGCAGAAAGTTAGGTAGAATGTAAAGAATAGCTGTGTGGTTATCTTCTGATAATTTCACTCCTACAATCACCTACGATACTTCTTCTTAGGCTGGCTATGGAAAACAAACTTTTCAATCTGTCAGCCTCAGCTTATCACTTATTTAAATTCTGCAGAAATGTATGAAGGAGGGATCCTTTGGGGGGGGAGGAGGGGGGGGAGGAGAGAAATGAAAGAAAAAAAATTATAAAACTAAAGAAGAAAAAATATACGGTATCCTGTTCTGATGGCAATTCACAGACAAATCATGGCAATTTTGAAGTAATTCTGTTAACCATTACTAGAGACATCCAAAGTCAAAAGATCAGAACATACCCTGATTTGTAAACGCTTGTGCTAGTTTGAAGCAAGCTAGACTGTTTTGGTGAAAAGAACTAGATAATAGGCTGTGAAAAGGTAAACATGGTTGTGTCTCCTTCCCTCATCAGTCTCGCTGAGAGTTCTGGGAAGAAGAAGGAAAACATTTGATAACATTCTCCATTTTGTCTTTCACTCTGCCTTGAGCTTCAGACCTAGCCACATCTCCTTAACCCCACTGCCACTGACCTTCCTTCTTAACCTCTTGGCTGCACCTCGACTCTTCCTGGGAACTGGGGTAAGGTTGAGAGGGGCCAGGGAAGGTGTTGGGGTGGTTTGAGAGCCCCTCCTGGGGACTCAGGTTTCTGGGAGGGGAGTTGTGCTTCTGTATTGTTTATCCTTTGTATATTTCTGTATATAACTGTATATACTGTAAATATCTGCTTGTATATTTGCTGCTGTAAAATAAATAGCTTTCATTTATATTCCCAGAGGCCTTCTGAGTTAGCTGGGGCAATTCCAAAAGTGTGGGGGGGCGGGTAAGAGCCCAAACCATCACAACACTGAATTCTAGTACTGACACCCTCAATGCAGCATGCTCTTCTCCTACACTGACTTACTCTCAAGGATAGCAAAGATCTTATCCCAAGAGCAGAAGCTAAGTATTTGCTTTCTGTGTTTACTTCTAATAGCAGAATCTTCCCCTGCACTGATAAGCAGAAAAAGACACCAAGCATGGAAAAAGATATAAGAAGGAAGAAACAAGGAGACATGGAATAAGAAGGAATTGTGAAGCACAGACGCTGTAAAGAAGGCTTTGCCTACACCTGTACCAACACAGAACTACAGAAAACATCTATTTGGAAGACACTTCAAAGATCATCCAGTCCAACCTTCAACCCAGCTTTGAGGGATCACTACTAATCCATGTCCCTAAGCACCAGGTCCACAGGCTGCTTAAACACCCTCAGGGATGGTGACCCCACCACTGGCCTGGGCAGACCATTCCAATGTTTGATAATCCTCTCTGTGAATAAGTAGCAGCATCTAATCTACACTAACATCCGGATAGGGTCTTGAAACTTAGTGTTGAAGCAAACAAGACCATATGAGAAAATACACAGCCTACAGACTCACAATTAGGCCCAGGTCTACTTGATGTATGCCCAAACCCTTAACTAAAAAGCCACACTCCTCCATTGCCCCTCCTTCTCCACCCCACTGAGCTTTCACATTGTCACAGCCTCGCTCCACTCATAGTTGTTATTACTGACCACATACACACCTCCCCTTTAAATAAGGTAGAAAATGGCACTTTAAAAGTGAACAATCTTCCCACATCAACTTTCAATGGAATGAAAAAATTGTTTTCAAAGGTTCTCCAAAGGGAGTTAAGGTTAATAGTTGATTTTTTTTTTCCTTTTTCTTTTGGATTTTTATTTTTTTACTATTTACGAATGGTCACTTCTTTCTCTCTCTCTCTCTAACTTAGCAAACAATGACAGCAAGAAATTCTCTGGGGCAAACTTTATGTAGTATATCTTTACAGTCGATAATATCTATAGTTTGCATATATATATAGATAGAGAGAGAGAGAGAGAGAGAGAGAGAGAGAGAGAGAGAGAATGAATTATCTACATATACATATATATATACATATATATTTTGGTATACATGCACATATATGTAAATCTAAACTGTGCATAGCAAGGACACATGCCAGTAAGGCATCCAGAACTCGAAGACATCAAATCAGCTCACAGGTCATGCTGTAAAAGCACTTGAGTCTAGCACACTGCACAATTGTATAGGGTTAACACTCCAGGGGGAGTAACCCTGAACCTGACCCTAGGGGTCTTGGCCCCTCCCCAGAGGTGGGCCACACTCCAGGTGATGGTTAGCCCACTCCCCCCACTTCCTGTGGTATAAAAGAGAGGGGCTTCCTGCTTCTCTTTCTCTCTCTCTCTTGGTTTGCTCCCTCTCGTCACACACACACACACTGCATACCAGCACACTACGTGGCAGCCACGAGGCAGAGACACCATCACATTGCTCGGGTTCTATCCATCCCTTTTTTGTATTTTGCTATTTTCCCTTCCCTATTCTTTGTAAACTTCCCTACCTCAAATACCTTTTCTAAGTTATTGTTAAACTTTTCCTTTTTAACTTCCAAAATGAGTGAGATTGATTTATTTTGGTGTGCTTACCTCTCTCTCTCCCTATATCTAATCCCTATCTTTGGGAAAAGGAGGGGGAAGAGGGGAGGGCACTCTATAAATTGTCATTGGGTCTATTAAATTTATTAGAGTCTCTGGGAACTTGCATTTGAACCCAAGACAACAATATTCCTTTTATAGAGCCAGGTTGCTGAATTCTTATTCCATGTTAAAACTGAAACTTAAGGATGACACCAGGACAGGTACCTTTATAGTTAACTTGGCCTGGTATTCTGCCAATATCTGCTCAGAGACAATAATTATTAGAGACTTAATGATTTCAACTTCCTAAAGACATTTGCAAAGAGGTCTTGGTCTTGCTCAATTTCAAGTATCACTCATTGGCTTCAGTGAAAAGATGCTTCAAGGGCCTTTAAAGAAGAATAAAGGTTGACTAGAATACAGACAGTAAAAAACACGTTTTTAATCACTGCATTTATAAACATATGATATGTTGCTATAGGCCATAATGCAATGTGTAAAATAATATATTTGTACTTCACTAGTTCACAGGAATAATTCAGATACTGTCTCATAGGAAACAGTGAAAAAGGCAAAGGCAGTATATATCTATGTCAAATAGATGGAAAGAATGTGCCTATATCTAATATAATTATACCTTTGGGATCTTAAGCATAAGGCTACACATCTCAAACCAACCACTTTCATTTCTTATTTTTCAGGTTATATTTCAAGCCAATGTTTGTATTTCTATTACTCCTGTGATAGTAGGCAGGCAGCAAACACTGACACAATAGGTCTGTATCACAACTGTTTCTCAAAAAGAGTGTGCAGGTGAACTCCAGATTTTTCTGTAGAGAACATTTTATTTGAGGATTTCACTCTGGGCAAAAGAATCACCTGGAATCAAATGATAAAAAGTTATGGATGAAAAAAGATCTAAGAGCTGATCCAGTCAATCCTCTTAAGTACACAGGACTGTAACCTGCAGTGAACTCTCTGGAGTATTCTCAGTTCTGAGTTTAAATAACTCAAGCAGTAGAGTCACCATTTTTTTGCTTTGAATCTATACCATCACCCACCTCTGAACATCTGGAAAAACTCCATACTAGATATTTTATCAGACATTCAGACAGCCATCTCTTGTGCTCAGTTTCTTCTCATCTACTTTTCATAGTTGCATAGATTATCATGTCAGCACTTCTCTAATATCACATTCCATTTTGGGTTATATTGACCAGGTTTTGGTCAACATTAGAGAATCATAGAATTGTCAGGGTTGGAAGGCACCTCAAGGATCATCTAGCTCCAACTCCCCTGCCATGGGCAGGGACACCTCACATTAGATCAGGTTGCTCAGAGCCAATCCAGGGATTGGGGCTTAAAAACTTCCAGGGATGGGACTTACCACCTCCCTGGGCAACTTGTTCCAGTGTCTCACCACCTTTATGGTGAAGAACTTCTTCATAACATCCAATCTGAATCTACTTCTAGTTTTCTCCATTCCCCCTAGTCCTATCACTACGTGACACAGAATCAATGACAAGTCAACACCATGCAAGCCTTCATCTGACAGTGTTGCTTCCTCCATACACTTGCTTTTGATTGTCAGTGAGCTCACTCACTTCTCTCAAGCTTTCCTCCTTAATCATTCCCTGGTTTCTATCACTTTTAACAGGTTTTATTTATTTTCCTCTGAGTCTCATCAGTTTGACTCATAGGTTTGTTTTCTAATGGTATAATGTTTTGCAAGTAGCCTAATGTGGCTACATGAAAATTATGAAGTCCCAACATGATTTATTTTTTTTTTTTACATTTGGCATAAAATAGTTTGCTGCTAGTTCTTTTTTAATTCTTATTAATTATATTTTAACTTTGCAATTAATCTGCTGTTCAGATCACTCTTGAGCATTTTCTTTTTATTTAGTATCCCATTTTCACTGAATATTTATATGAATTTTAGAATTATTTTTAATGGTTATTAATTAGCTTTTCTTCCATGTTAAATCCTATATATTTATTTACAAACAATATTTTTAACCTGTCTTTATTAGTCTTAATTTTCCACTTTTCCCACAAGTGTTTATAGCATCTCCAAATAAATTAACCTGAGTGTTTCACTTGCACTCTTGAAATCATTAGTAAATAAGTACATTTAGATTATAAATTCATTGTTCACAGAAATAGATTTTTAAAATACTTAAAATCACTGAAATGTGTGGAAATTACTTAAGAGTTTGAGGGGGAAAAAGCTATGTACTTTTGAAAAAATATAATTTTTAAATTGCATATTCCTTTGTTCTTTTTAAGATGAACTCATCAAAATATACCCAAGAATATCATGTGGTCTTTACTGTTCTGTGTGGCTAGTTAAGGACAGAATTGATGTTTACCTAAGAGAACAAAACCATAGGGATGAAAACACAGAAAGAGGAGGTCAAAATTCCGTTTAAAACTAGAAATAGAGTCTCCATTGATGGTAAATGCTAACTTCATGTGTGATACACCCAAGTCACAACTTGTGTTTGTTGTAGCAACTCTTATTTATAGGAGCTGTTTCACTTAAGAGTTTAAGAAAGTAGTAACTACCTGAAAAACAACAGTCTTACAGGATTGGGCTCAATACGTGACTAATCATTCATACAAAATATGTTGTCTGGCATTTTGGCCTACGTTCCTACAGACACCACTTGTGAAAAGTCTCATTAAGCACACTGAGATTTTTTTTCCCTGTAAGATGAATGTGGAATAGTGTTTCAAACTAAATTAATAAATTAAAAGTTTGTATTAAATATAGCCATATTTATTGTGCATACAGCAGGGGAATGTGTCTGCATGCTGTACATTGGCAAAATGTGTTCAAATGACTGACTTTCATTTACATTAACTGGCTTTTGGGTTTTTTTTCCCTTCAATGATACTCTGTTTCATAGAAAAATGCTTTAAAATTGTATACTTCTAATGTGACAAGAACATTTAATTTGAGAAGCGTATCCCATTTCTGTTCAAAATAGAGTATTTTGCTAGGAGAACTTACATGTTTCAGTATCATCTCTCAATAGTGTTCAGAATAGGAGTGGGATCTTTTCAAATGAAGCATTTTCAAGTCATCACTTGTCATTAAATCTAACCGTATATTCAAGAGGTCTGTAATAATAGCCTTTAATTAAACTGGGGACTGTTAGAGAGATTCTGTTGCTCTGTGAAGTTCTTAATTATTAGTTGAATCCAGCCTTTTTATGGTGCACTTAAGGTTAAATTAAATAATTAAAATGCACCTCCAAGAGACATACAAAAGTCTTTACATGTTTTAATTACATTTCTGAATTTCAAGGGTTTAAAAAAATAATAACTTATGGTTTTATTGCCTTGTGTTGGGATGCTGGAATGCTATATACATTAAACAAAACAAAACAAATTTTGGTTGTTTTTTATGGGAATAATCGCTAAGCATGACGTATGTAAATGAGCTATTTTCTATGCATGGCTGGCAAAAGTGCTAATTAAATAGTTGGTATTCAAGGCTATGCTCATTCATTGTTTAGTGACATACAAATCCAGCGATGTGTGCCAGCAGACATTTTAAGTTGAATGTTTTCTCCTCTACGCCCTTTGTCATGAAATGGTGGCACCATGATGAGAACACTAGTGTAAGCAAAACACTGAAATATGCTTTAATAATGCTTTAACCATGTAGTGACACTACTTGAGTTTTCTAATTAATTTTTAATTTCTTTCTTCTCATAAGGATGTTCCCAGTTATCGCTGATGCATATTAAATCATATACAAGTCATTTTCTCACTTAATTTGCATTAAATGGCTAAATGCTCATGCACCAAATAGGGCTTACTGTATATGGTACAGTCAGTATACCCTTGCAGGTTCTCTACAATCAATCCCCTGAACTTCATTAGCAGGCCCATAAAAGTCCATTCTGAAAGGGAGTAAGAAAAACTATTGCTTGTATGCTATGAACTTAGGATGGCTATGATGATTTCTATACAATTATTACAACCCAGTCTAGAATTAGACTTGGCACAGAACTGAAAATAGAGTTCCTTGGCAAGTGCAGGTAACTGGTGCCCCTGAAAGCAGGATAATACACTGCTAATAATGACCAGGCTGCTCACCCAGTCTTCTGAAATTTTGCACTGACCAGTTGGTTTAAAAATCCACATAGCCCAAGATCCTAATTTTGCAATGCTTGATCTACTTCTAATCTTCCTTCCTGGTTCTACAGCCACCGAAAGCTTGCCAGCTCCTTACAATTTCTCAATGCAGCTTAAAAATGTTGATCTTCTTTTACTGTTATGCACATTTAACTGTTCCCTTCTTGTCTTGCTGCTAATAGAAATTGCATTCATTGGCCAACATACCTTTGAACTGATAGCACAACCACAGTAATAATGGAGTCACTGTTGCAATATTATTAATCTGAACAAAAGCCTTACATTTAATGACAGAAACTTTGTTCTCCCTCTCTCTTTTTTTTCTTTTTGACATCTGGAACAATTTTATATCTGGTGGGGGAAAATGCTATTTAAAAATAAATGCATGCTTTGCCCTACAGTTATTTTTAATTAGTCATGATAAATAATTAAGTAATGCATAATATATTATTTAGGTGCAATGGTCTTAAGAATTTGAGTGGTATTTCAACTACAATTATAGTAATTTATTTATCAGTGAAAAATTTACATAATCATACTTCAAAATCCAGTGGACTGGAGAGATATCAGAGGGACACCCAGGAATGTGCATAATGACTATGGGCATTAAAATAAGTTAATAACATAGTGATGTGCAAGATGGTATAATATCTAAAATAGCTACATTTGATGAAACATTTTTGAATGAGGGTACCTAAACATTTCCTCTTTTCAGTTTTATTCTAAGAAAAAATTAAAAAATTAAACACAGAACAAGAATCAGACCATCTTCTAGGAACTAAAATATTGTACTACTAGCATGGGAAAAATAGCATTTACTATAAAATCCTGGAGTCTTCTTCAGTTAACCAGAGGAAACATGGATTTTATTACAATGTCATGAATTGGTTATTTGACTTTGTGTAGTTATATGATACTATCACACTGGTCATCAGTGGTAAAGCACAATACAGGGAAGAAATGCAACTATTCCATCTTGCCAATGTAGACAAACCGATGATAGAGATGACTTATTCCTAGTGACAGTGTCACATTATAGATCTTCCCTCAGCCTATGAACTGGTTTTGAGGCAAGTGAGGTAGGGCTTACAGATATGATGGAGCAAAGACAACTCACTTTGTGATGATTCACACGCAGATCACAGGTTTTCTGCACACATAGTAGTATGCACAGACACAAAGATGCTTGCAAGTTTGCAGATATCAGTTGTGTCCATGGATACACTTCTAATATAAAGACAGGATCTATGTTTTTGTGATAAGAATCCAATTTATGCCTTTTGAGAATTACAGGAATTTAGAGGAAGACATAAAATTAATATTTGTATACTTGCCACCAATATATTTATGTCCACTGAAAACATATTGGTGCCCCATGAAATCCTCAGTACCCAGCTGAAGTGTAACCTATATCATATATGCTTATAGCAATTACAGCCACAGAGGTGGATGTTTTAATGGGTTTGTTTGAAACAATATTTTAATACAGAAAAATAAGTGGAGAATAAGCTTTGGCTCTGTTTCAGACCATACCAAGCCTAGGTTATACTTTTCTGTGTACCTACACCTAGTTCTGTAGATGCTACAACAGCAAATGCTTTCTACGACAGAGAACGCCTAGAAACAATAATTCATACTTTACACAAAAGAGGACTAATTTTACATATTTCTGTGTACCACAACTGCTGCTGAGAGAGACAGGTAGGAAGAAACTGCGTATGCACAATCCCATCCTTACTGTGCTGATTTTCAGTTACTGACTCTAGCCTTCTCATAGAAGGTTGTTTTGTGTTAGAGTCCAATTACATCAAACTATCACAGTTATTCTCATGATAATTATATTATTTTATAATATCCCAAACACTTGTTTCCTAATGATAGTATTCTACATGACAATGAGAATTATGTGTTTTTTTATGTTAATGTCCCTTTCAGAGAACTGGTGTCATTAACAGAATAAATGTAATTTACTTGAAAAGAGATCTCCTTGATTTTCTTTTAAATCATACTTTAAAATAACAGTTATATGCCCCTTTTCATTGGCACAGAGTTTATTCTGGAATCAGAATGATCCAACTTAGACCATACAGATCCTTTAACAAAGACTGAAATGCTTGTCCTATATGAGTCCAAAGATAGTCTGAAGAAGCTTTGACCCAAAACACAGGATGTTAATTTTCCCCAACAAACTCTTCTTGGACTCTAAAGAAGACAAATTACTGACTTGTTTCCCATAGTCATTGATTTATGATTTTCATTTTGACCCAGCTTCTTCTTTCTCCATGCTGATGAACAAGCTGGAGGTCAAAAGGCTAAGCAGAAGGTGGTTCCTTATCACAATATCTTACAGATTGGCAATTTCCTTACTTTCTTTGTCACATGGGTCTGTTGATTCTGCTCACTGCTGCAACTTTACTCACAGCCATGTGGCTTTCAGTGTCATCAAAGCCATAACAGTACACAAATTATTAAGAAAACTAAGGAGATCTGTGCTCTTACCACATCTTCAGTATAGATATTTAAGGCATTAATGTTTAGAAGCAAATGTCTGTTCACCATTTTTTTCCAGCATGACATGTACAGATTTCAGTAACAGTGGAAAGAACAGGAAAAGGTGGCAAGAAAGCATCTACATCTGCAGGAGCAACATCACTTGTGCTTAAACTCTACGCATTCCATGATTGTTCCTACATAAAATATGGCTGTGTTTACCATTTTAGTCCAAAATACTTGAGAAAGATGGTCTTATGGTGTAGCCCAGGCACAAAAATTCTAAAGGCAAGTGGTTACACATATAAAAATGAAAAGCATGTCAAATGTCTGAGGCACTAGAGTCCTTTCCAAAACATTACTCCTTCACTTACAAGGTGCTAGAAGCATCCACACTTGTGACCAAAGCACTCAAATCCCTAACAAAGTCCAAAAATGGGCCTTTTCTTACAACACTAACATAGGGCTGACTGTTTCTTACAAGATGCTGTCCCATCTCAACAGGAAATTAGTTAACACACACCCACCAAAAAAAAAAAAAAAAAAAAAAAAAAAAAAAAAAAAGATGGCAGGACCATCCAAATGGCTTTTCTATGGCCCAGGTGCAGTGTCTGCCAGCAGCACCGTGACAACACAGGGAGTGGCACAGGGCTGTCACCGTATCAGTCAGTCCGAGATGCAACTTACAAGTTTAAATGTCCGTGTATGATCACAGAATCGTAATCAACCAGGTTGGAAGAGACCTCCAGGGTCATCGAGAGACCCAGTGCAACCTGTAAGCCAGTCCTGCCCAATCAGCTAGACCACGGCACTAAGTGCCTCATCCAGGCTTTTTTTTAACACCTCCAGGGACGGCAACTCCACCACCTTCCTGGGCAGCCCATTCCAATGGCAAATCACTCTCTTTGCGAAGAACTTCCTCCTGACATCCAGCCCCTTAAGGATCCAGATTTTTTTTTCTACCTCTTTCGGTTTTGTTTTGTTGTCTCGATTTGTTGTTGTTGCCTGGGGGGGAGGGGAGAGGGGAGGAGGGCGTTTATCTGCTTGTTTTTCCTTTTTGGAAGCCTCCCCACTCAGCAGAGCAGCACCGATAATAACTCAATTACTTGAGAACTGAGAGAGCCGAGGGGGGATGGAGGGAGTGGGCTGGCTCTTCATATGGCGGGCAGCCCTAATTAGCTATAACGGTTAACAACGATTAACAGCCGCGGTTCGGCGGTAGGCGGGCGATGAGCCGGGGCTGGTCACGGGCCGCGTTACCCGTGGGCAGCGCTGCCGAGACCCCGAACCGCCTCACCCACTTGCCCGCCGCCGCCGCCGGTCTCCCTGGAAACAGCAATCAGCGCTGCGGCCGCTCCTGCGCGGACGGGACTTTGGTGGTGCCGCCCAAATGGCTGGGTCCCGGCAGCCCCCGCGGCCAGTGGCCGCCATCTCGGCGGTGTCGGGCTGGGTTTGGGTGGCTGCTGGCAGCACGTTAAGGCTTGCGAATGGAGCTGGGCGAGGCGGGTCCTGGGATGAGTTTGCTGTGGAGGGCCGTGCGTGTTGTAAGGCAGAGGAGAGGCCTGAGACCTATCCCAGCCTCCCCATTTAATCTCCGTGTTGCAGGGCCAAAGCATAGCCTGTGTCCTGCGGCAAACATCAGGGAAAATGACTTTACCCTCACCCCTCCGAGCCAGTCCACCATGGTCAATACCTGGGGGAAACACCACCTCCTTGGCAAAACAGGCTGCAACTTTTTTCACATTTTTTTTGCTGTCAGGTAATGGACGAGACCCAAATTCATGGAGGCTAATGATAATTATTGATTTGGTCTGCTTCTTGTCCAAACTCTACTGGAGAGAGCAGCTGTGAGCCTGCTGTAGAACTTACAGGACAAGCACTGTCAGATTTGGTTCAGGGCAAGTGATCACGGAATTACAGGGGTTGAAAGCAGCCTTTAAAGATCATCTAGTCCAATTCCTCTGCTAGGGCAGGATCACCTGAAGTAAATGACACAAGCATGTCCAGGAAGGTTTGTAAGGCCTGCAAAGGCAGGAACTCCACAGCCCCTCTGCAGTGCACTGCTACCCTCTGAGTGAAAAACTTTGTCCACACAAGCTTTACACCAAATGTATGCACATAATGTATATGCATGTATGTTTACAGTTCTACACAAGTGAGACCTTCAGGAAGACCAAAACATGCTATTGTTGATGGACAAAGCAAAAGGGAAAGGCTGCTGTCTCCTCCCTACCTCTCAGAATACCCATTTAAAGTGCCCTAATTTTCAACTCATGCAGTTAGGAACTTTAGTTGTCAGAGTTTAATAGTCTCTTTCTTCTATAATAAAATTGTTGCGTGAGGTAACAGGCGCAAACTTGAACATAGAAAGTTTCATCTAAGCAGGACAGCAAACTTCTCTTCTTTGAGGGTGATAGTGCACTGGAATGGGCTGTCCAGAAAAGCTGTGGAGCCTCCATCTCTGAGATTATTCAAAACCTACCTGGATGTTGTCCTGTGCAACCTGCTCTAGATAAACTTGCTCTGGAAGGGAGGTTGGACTAGATGATCTCCACAGGTCCCTTCCTACCATGCTGGGATTTTTGTGTGATTCTGTGTGAATGAAAACTATGAGGAAGGTAAAGGGTAATTAATGGGCTCACCCCAGGATCAATAATCTATGGCATGATGTTCACTTTAAAAATCTAACTGATCTTTTTTCATCATATGTGGGACAAATACACACCCAGCTGCTCTCATTTCTGGAGGTAGCCAACAGAAATCAGAAAACAACTTCTAATTTAGGCAAAAAGGGACCTGCCCTAGCAGACAGTATGCTCGCGAGTTCTCCACAAAGTGGAATATTTCCCAACATCTGTTTTAGTTGAAACAGGAGTAATGAATCAGGAGTAGCGAAACAGGACTAACATGCTAATGCATATTAATGGTGACTTTAGAGGAGAGGGAGATGCCCTGGTGACTATGTCCATTCATACAAGCAGCCCTTTCTGGAAAAGTGAAGGCAGCATTCCCCCAGCTGCAAGGTTTTGTACAGTGGGCAGGGCCACTGTACAGATGCAGTCCACATCTACAGACAGGATTTTAGCACCTGCTTCTGCTGCTTTGCCTCTGCTCTGAGCCCACGTGGCCCCAGCTGCCCCTCCCTCACCACTGGGCATGAGAAAGTCAGAAAAGACCATTTCTGCAGGACCAATGACTGCCCAACCACAACATGAATCCTCTGCTCAAACCACAAAGCAGTATCCCCAATGCCCAGTGCTACAGGTGATGGCCCTGCTGGGAGAGGCAGAAGGTGGAGAGGCTGGAGGATTGTGTTATTCAGCACAAGGACAAGTGCTCAATGTTATGTGGGTTTATAACAGGAACTATACAGTGCTTTATGACAGAATCTTGATCACATAGATTAAAACCAGAAATTCTAGTGGTGCACATTCAACTAACTCGTTGCAGTGTCTTTTGGATAACTTCTTAGCCCGCACTGTGCACAGATGGTAAACAGAGGTCTTTGAAATTTTCCATATCACTCATCATGGAAATCACTATCAAATGGTGGGGGTAGAAGGGGTGGGGGAATCAGTGGAAATAATAATGGCAAAAACTGAGAAAACTGAAAGATTTTCTTCTGGTACCTGGGTCTACAATGAGGTGCTCTGATAGATGTTCTTCAGCAACTGGAGAAATAAAATTCCCACTGTTATGTTTATCAGATTCAGCCTTATTTATGCTAAACACTGAAGAAGAAACCTTCTAGTCTCAGAAGAAGCGGCCCCTGTTCTGTGGAGCACACTCGTTAACATTTTACCAATCCCGGGCTTGGAGGGCTACAGTAGTTGCTGAATATGAGTTTGTTCACATAGTTTGTTTTCTTAAATACATAAAACCCAGTCTGGTGACTTGAACTTCTTAGGAAACGATTAGCCAGCTCTACCTGCTGAACTTCAGTTCCCATAAGAAAATTAAAATGTTTATTTGGCTAAAACAATTTGTACATTAACTTTTTTTTTTCCCCTCTCGGCTTCTTTTTGTATTTTGTGCATTGTGGACCCTAGCAATGATATTAGTTCTAGTGTGGGAAAATATTATAATTGAGATCTGGTAAGTTATTTGCAGACTTCAAGTTTTTCTTTGCACTGTGCTGACATTTAGTACAGCCCCGGTGAGGAAAACAATGCTGCCATTCATAGCTCTAGACGTAGATTTCAATCGACTTAAGAGGGCACAATGAAACTTGGTCATTCACTGGTTACCCATATTGTGGTCTCAAATTTTCTCTCAGCAAAAGTATAATGACTCGTTATTGTATGGTCGCATAGACAAGGGCTCAGAACAAGAGACACTGGTTTTGTCTGACGGTGTGAGAAAGTCGTGAAGGGATCTTTTCTTCCAGATGGTGTTAAATTCAGCTGCCTTTTTAACATTGGCCTTGCACAGCAATCTGCTGCTCCCTTTTCACAAAGATAAGCTCGAGTCCCTTCTAGTTAACATGCATGCTCACGCAACCTGCAACTTCACTCCAACTGCTTTACAAATGCGCTGGCATGCTAAATAAACTCGATCTAGCCTCTTCCAGTCCTAAAACTACTCTTGCAAGAGCTACCCCACTAATATTTGCACTTTTGCTTTGAGCTACCCCACTAATATTTACACTTTTGCTTTTGTCCTGTTACATAAAGATGCATATAGTTTGATAATTCTTTTCTCTCTCTTTTTTTAACCTACACGTTTTAAGGCAACAGCACCTAAACAGTCAGATAACCCCAGGAAACTTTACGTACTGCCTGAGCCCCTCGAAAAATAAACTCCAAGAGCTTCGCTGCCACGTTTCTACACTTTTTTTCCCACGTCAGAAGATGTGCAGGACGAAACGGGGTAGAAATGGGGCGCTTTTCCTCTAAAGCAGTGAGTATCCGTAATAATAGTAACGATGGCCAAACGTATTTTATTGATTGGTAGTCACATCACATTAATAAATTACAAAACAATTTAGCACGACAGTGGCAAACATGCCATTGTAATGCTGATGTTTTTCTCGGGTGTTTTCCCTCACAAGTTTACATCAAAGACCGAGGACGCAAGCAACAGCTTAAGTAAATTGACCCTATTCAGCGCCTAAGTAAACAATGAGTTCCTCCAGAAAACAGCTTATTGCCTTAATTGATGCTCTTTGAGAAAGGAACCCGCGTACTTTGTCATGTAAATGTTAATTTTGTCAGACAGTGGCTGTAGGTAAATAGCACCCCTGGACGGGCAGTCAATAGGAGGCGTGCGGGCACGCTGCAGTAACAGCTTGGTGGCACAAACACGGTGTCAGATGTAAATAAACCAAGGTCTCCTAGCCCGTCACTGCGACAGTAAACCTTTTGGCACGTGTAACGCAACCAAAACGCGAGGATTAAAAAAAAAATAAAATCCACCACAACAACAACAAAAACACCCAAACCCAAAAAAAAAAAAAAAAAAAAAAAAAAAAAAAAAAAAAAAAAAAACCACCACCCCAAAGCAGCCTGGCCGGTACTGCCAGCAAGATAAAACCCTCCGATCCAAGCTGTGGTGCAGATATTCTTGGACCTCGGTGGGGCATGGGGTTACTTTTGAGGCCAAATTCTTTGTTTAACATTGAGGGAACCCTCTGCCGTCCCGGTGTGTGGCATGAGGGTTAATGTTCCCACTGCATGCCTCCAAAACAACGTTTGGTATCAGCAGTCCCATTGCAAAGTGAAAGAAATAGAGAAGAAAGTACAGAAAACTGAAAACCCGCGCTCAGAACGTTAGATTCGCGTGTGACTGAGACCGACGGGCTCCCCCTTCCCTTATATCTGATCTTATTTTAATCTGCCGCTGTTTCTAGCAGGTTATCACACTCCATTGTGCCTCTGGGAAGATGCTTAGGTGAAGTTCAAAGAAAAGTGGTCCCTTTCGCCATTAAACTCTTCTCGATTTCACCGCGAGAGGGGCCTGAGCTGCGCTAGTTTAAAAGATAAATCTCCCCCCACTTCCCTTTTACTAAAAACACGGGGATGCTCTTCAGGCCGGCCCGCCGCACCTGCTCTTCCCTTCTCCCACTGGGCCCATCCTCTCTTCTTCAATTCCCCACCCCCTGCCCCCCATCCCCATCATCCGCGGGCAAAGGGTGGAACTTGCGCCTGGAAAAAAGGGCAGGCTCCTCATCCGCGAACCCCTTTCCTGGCATCCCGCGGGTGGAAGTTGCTCTAGGAAAAGGTAACGGGGATGGGGAAGAATGAGGAGAGGAGCACGGTGCCGGCGGTGGATCCAGCCCCCCCCCCCCCCCCTCCAGTTCCCTCCTAGTCTATCCCGGCCCCCGCCGCAGCCCTCGGCCCCTGCCGGGCTTGTCCGTCACGGGCTGCCGGGGCACGGCATTGCCACTTGCCCCGAGCGTGGGAATGGGAGCGCCCAGCCGTTCACATCTCCTATACGCCGTTTAACGGAATCAATTAGGCAAGACAGACTCTCAGCATTTCCCCACCGCCCCCTTCACCCCACCCCAACCCGCTCCTCCCCTCCCCCCGTTTTTGGTTTGGTTGTGGGTTTGTGGGTGTTATTTTTTGTTTTGGTGGGGTTTTTTTTGTTTGGGTTTGTGGAGTGGTGGTGTTTGTTGTTTGTTTGTGTTTTGGTTTTTTGGGGTTTTTTTGTCAGGTCTCTATACGTCCTGATTATTTCGGTTTGGGATGCCAGAGCTGTTTCCTGGATAGATCTCATCATCCTTAAACAAAAAGAGAGGAGGAGCACACGTGGGTTTGGGAGTAAATGTCACTTTCATTTCCAATGCTAGGCGCGGAGTAAGGCATGGAACATTTTTTAACACTTTTGACAAGGGGGGAGGTGTTCTCGTCTCCACCATGTCTTTCTGCTTCAGTAGCTTCCTCAAGGAAACCATCTCTGAACAGAGAAGCATCTGTCCTCGCGTTTTGAATAGAAGAATAAAAATCAGTCATCACTTCCCCCCCCCCCCCCCCCCCCCCCCCCCCCAATCTTTGTGCGGCTCCGTCGAATTCTCAGCAGATATAGATTATTGAACTTGCCTACATTCCAGTGTAAACTTTTTTTTTCCTCCGAGAGCCTGCTTCCATATTAATTGGAAATAGAAACTCCAATGCTCTATCCATATACAGGCAGACAGGTTTTGAGTTGGTCTGTTGATTCTTTATCGTTTTACTTTGTTTTCCTTAGTCCAGTCCACCATCATCTTCATCATTGTCTTACTCTTAAGACCATTTCATTGCAATGAATCGTTTTGTAAGATGAAACCCGAAATTCTCAAACAGCTTTCTAAGACAAAATAAATATGTAAATTCCTCTGAGCCCAGATAAGCATGATCTGGCCTAGCTTTGTCTTTAGATGTTTATCCAGAACCAAGCACATTGTTTACCATTTCGTCTGTGCAGCTCCTGGCTATCCATCCTATGCCACCTGACAAGTGCTTATTTTGGAATAAGTATGCCATTTAATTTCCTCCACTCCCACCTCCAGCGGTAAAAACGTTAGATTCAATAAACGTTCCCGGGCTTCCTGGGTTTTGGGGGATGGTTTGGTTTGTTTACAGTCTCCCGCTGTAGTCTTTCATTTCACACGCTGTACGATGATCTTGAAGGAGTTTTTACTTTCGGTTATCTAGCTTTATGAAGACCAAAACACTCATACAGCTAGATAACCAAAGATAACAACTCGCTTCCCTCAAAGCTTTTATATAATAGTTATTATTATTATTATTATTATTATTATTATTATTATTATTATTATTATTATTTCCCCTTTGCTAGAATCCGGATTCTGACAAATAGCCGTGTTGTCTCCTCCAGGAGCACCTAGTGCTGCTTAAAAAATATTCATCCTTTTATGCAATTGTGGCCTGGTTTTCGTGTCTGTCTATGGCTAATAACATCCAAAATGTTGCCTTCAAAGTTTATTCCGAACTTTGTTGGGTTTTGGTTTGGTTTTCTTTAAAGCCCGTAATTTCCGGCAGCGAAAGCCAAACGTTTCGTCTGTTAACACCAGAAAATAAAACCAGCTGGTAAGGTACGTCAAGCTGCGTTAAGAGTGAGAAGCATCCATTCCTTCGCAGGCCTCTCTTTGCATTGTAAATCACTTCGTTCTCACGAAAATAGTCTTTAGCTTCTATAAAGATGTAAAAGTCATCGGCAATTTCCAGCGCGGTGTAAGGAGAAGATGGAAAAAGGGGGAATTTTATTTTTTAAATCCCATTTCAGTAGAAAGTGCCAAGATGATTCGAGGACGCGAATCCTGATGCCTTTAGATTATGCACAGAGCTTTTTTAGCAAATGGTGGCAGCTTGATTGCAAACATCTTGCGTACTTGTATGTTTTAGGGGGGAAGATCCTCGCTTTCTCGGGGCTCCTAGAGCTGGGGACAAGAAGATGCAGTCTTGCCGGCTTGCTGCTTCCCCCCGTCTGAAAGAAGGAGAAAAGAGCCATCATTGGAGGGGTTTCAGTTCCAAAACGTGGACCAGCCCGGCAAGGTCAGAGGTCCTGGACCGCGGGAGACCAAGGTAATGATGATGTCATGAGAAATCTCAAGTACACACAGCTATTGCTATGCATGAGTGACCAGCAACCGGCCCGTCTCGCAGCCAGCATCGCCTTCTCCTCCTCCTTCTCCTCCTCCTTCTCTCCCGGCTGCAGGGAGATCCGCCCGCCGCCTTCACACTCCGCCTCGCCAGCGCAGACCGCTCCGATATCCGAACACTGGCAGAAAGATCTCTCTAAGGACAGATAAAAGCGTTTTCAGAACCGGGGAGGATCAGCTTTTTGCCTGCATTTCTCTTCTGGTAGCCTCAACTTGTGCAGAGGGATGCGAGGAGGCACTTTGCTGTGGCTCAGAGCCGAGGCCTTGCTGTCTGAGAGGCCGGGAACCAGGTCTGTTTGTTACGCAGTGAGTCGGTGTGTAATTACATTGACAATTTGCTCCGCTGTATTGTGACGGGGCTGGGGTGGTGTTGAGAGGGGTTGTATTTTATTTTTAATGGCTCTGCATCTCGGTGGTGTTTTACACGGGGACTATTTGTGCAAGGCGTTTTCCTTTATCTGCCTGCTGGGAAAGCTGCGAGCTGCATTTTATAACATCCATATCCCCTTCTCCCTCTTCCATCCCTCCCAGCATCCCTCCCAGCCTCTGTGTGTGTCCCTGCGTTAGAATGCAACACAGGTGAACATTGCAGCAAGGCTTATCTAAGGCTATACATCATCTGACCAAACGCCTTCATAAAACACTGATTTATCTTTTGTTTTTATTTACCTCGTACATAGGGAGAAGAAATGTATGCTGACGTTACTTCAAGAACCGATGGAGGCAAGTCTTTCCAAACTGTTAATATGTGTTATGCAGTTTTAGGATATAAGTCTCTCAGTTTCCCCTCCCCCCATTTTCCCTCTCCCCTCACCACCCCTCCCCCTCCCCCAAAAAAAAAAAAACAAAAAAAAAACCAAAAACCCAAACCCCATGGTACCTTGAATTACTTAGCAGTATAACCTGCAAAGAGTTTCTCTAAGTACAAACATTAAATGTCTCCCAAGTATACATAGTACAATGAATTTCCTCATATTTACCATCTATCATGTTTACTCTTGATCTATCATATTTACTCCTAAAATTAATAAATGCACTTTAACAGCTCATCCACACTGGACACAGTATAGGATGCATATGGCAATTTGAGCACAGACAAAATACAAAATCACAGAATGGTTTAGGTTGGAAGAGACCTTAAAGACCATCTAGTTCAACCCTGCCCCCTGCCATGGACAAACACCTTCCATTAGGTCTGCACTCCTGAAGAAATTACGACTTAAAATACATGCTGCTACTGTTCTCTTAATATGCAAAACATACCATGATGCATTGTGTTGTTCATATCATTATGTCCTCATATAGTCCAACAGTGCCAGACTGCATTTAAACATATCTGTATTTGCTGGTTTTGGAGGGTGTGGGGGGAGGGAAATTCTTTTATGCATGGGGTTAAACTGAAGTTATTGCTCTGAGCTGGCTGCATAGCCTGCTTGCATCATACAGCATATGTGTGTTTGTGTGTGCACAAGGGAACCATATGTACATGTGTCAGTCTAGGTACATGCATATGTATATGTTTATGGTTGTTGCGGGGTTGTGGTTAGACTGTAAAATTACAACTATGAGCCAGTCAATTTTTTAAAATAAGTTAATATTACAGAAGCATCAAAAGTGGGAACCAATTTTGTCTGTCAGACAAGGCCCCAGAATTACCACTGCCACCACGAAGTAACACATGTTCTGCTCAATCTCTAGTTGAGCAGCAATACAGCTAATGAAGCCACTCACTTATGCTTTCAGACTCTCAGCATCTCATTTCAAACAGGTTTGAGATATTCTGGTGCAGGGGGATGCCACAATTTACTATCAATCTTTTGTAGCCGAGAGAAACCAGAGCTGATGGTGCCAGTGTGTGTGAAATACAAAGCCTGGCACAAACCAGTTAGAATTCTCATCATGCTGCATTATTAGTTCCTGAGCTTCTTCATCACCTCTCAGGCTGTTCAGGCACAACAGGGAGGACCAAATCAGACATCTAATACATTCAGAGGCACATAATCATTTTGTTATGTAAAATTCTAATGAGCTTTTCTGAACTGGCAGATAGAGGGATGGAGGCTTTTTCTGGCAATAGCTGGGGGCTGCAGCTTTGTTGATCAGGTATGTATTGCTTGTAAGCCTGCACACTAAATGCTTTCAGTGAAGAGCATAAAACTCCAAGTGTTCCTCATGCTATGTGTGTGCACATCTAGGCTGATGTAGTTATGTGTACATATAATGCATATTAAAACAGGTGCATGTACACATTAATGTATGAACCTAAATAAAATGTGTCACCAAGTTACTAGATTTATTACACCTAAATGTAAGGCATATTAGTGCAAATTGGTGTGTTTCAAGCATGCAACTTATACCTGTAAAACATCAAACCCTGTTCTCATGACCACCTCACTTAGGCACAGACTTGTGAAGTAACAGCAACACACCTGCCACCTTTGTTCATTAAACAGCAAAGCCTCTCTAAGTCAAAAGATCCGACATGATGGTTATGATCTAGCTGTTCATTAGCCAAGCTGCCAATTACATCTAGCAGTCCTTCACAGATGGTGGATGTTCATCAAGACTTGCTCAAAAAGTCTTTTCTTACTCTGAATATCACCAACATGCATGCAGCAGCTGTAAAATGCATTTCCAAGAATGCAGTGTTGTCTGGCATGTGGAAAGTTTTGGCAATGTGTAGTTCTGAAATTACTGTCAAAATATCACCTGCATTGTCAAAAGCAGGTGCTAACACTGCCTGCTTCCTTCCAGCTTACATAACTGTATAAAGCTTATTCATTCCAAAACCACCATAGAAATTATGTGCATGTTGGAAGACAGGAAATCCAAACACTGACTTTTCCCTCCTCCCTCCCTAATGTATTCCCACTAATGTAGATTAGTGTGTGATTGCCATGCTTGTTTTCTAATCTTTTTATAGGTCTCCAGATGGCTGTGACTTAAAGAATAAATACCCTGCATGGATTTCTCAAAAATAAACAGTCTCTATTTACTTAGAAGAGGAATACTGATGATTCTCCAATTGCTGTCATCGGAGATCCGTCCTTATGGCAGCACCCCCACCTTCCACAGGGAAGACGCACAAACCTCTGAGAGGTACATAAGAAGAGCACACCATCAAATAAATCTCCTTGTCCTACTAAATTATGATAGAATTCGTGTGGATGTAAAGAGTAGTACAACAGCACAACAGAGACCAGCTTTCTCTGCAGAGCATCCCTTCCCTCTCAGCCAGGTAAGTCACTAGATGCTGCCTTCTAGTAAAAGTGTCTCATCATCTCTTTCATGACTACAATTTCATCTCACAGACAACTGCAGATTACTCTCCTGGTATACTGAGAGTACGGCATGTAAATATCTATCTAGTACAAATCCAAATGACAAAATAAGAAAAGGAAAACCATCAAGAACTCAAAGTCTTGGCGAGAAAATATATATTCAGCCCACAGATAGTCAGTAATTACACACAGAAACACTGTGCTCTTAAAGAACATTCATCCATGTCTGAAGACAATCCGTATTGTATCATTTGACTTCTATGAAGTAACAAAATATGTTGAAATTACCATTTCATGTCATGATTGTCAATCCCTGTGGGCCTCTCTGTGTTGTCTAAATCTGAAAAACAGGGATGGGGGGAGGGGGAGGGATGGGAGGGAAGGAAACAGATCATAATTCAAATACTGCTAGCATTTGGTTCTTATCCGTGAAATATAGGTGAACAGGTAAACCTCCGTCTGTGTGTGTGTGTATTTAGAAGACACTGAGCATATTAACTTCTGAGATTATTAAATACATCAGTAAACCACTTGTTTCTAGATTAAATGGGGAAGTAACTAGGTACATTGCCTACAAATGATCTAATGTGATACAAAACAGGTATGGGAAACATGTTCCAGTGTCTGGAGGGTTAAACATGTTAATCAATATTTACAGGAGATAATGCGATTTTTTTTTTTTTTTTTAATATCAAATTATTTCCGGAGAACTACTTAAAAGCAAAAGGTTTGGGGATGCTGGAGAGAACTGATGGAAATTGCAGAGGCAGATATAGAATTTGCATACTATAAGCTACCAGTTATTTAATAAAGGCTAGAGGCTCCACCTAGCCTTCAGTTCAAAACATGCAAAACACATTAACCCAGCGTTTCCCCGCCAGATTTCCCAGCCCTTGTAGACCTCTGGTGTCCTGAAAACGGGATCGCCGGGAAGGCATGTTCTCTGTTTACTGCCCTCCGAGCGGGGTCAATAAATACAACGTAACCTACTCTTTTCTTTTGCATCATGTCGATTACACCAGCCTCATAAAAAAAAAAAAAAAAAAAAAAAAAAAAAAAAAAAAAAGGCACACTATCATTATTTCCCACGGAACAACCAAGTTTGTTTTACAGTGAAGCGATTTCATATGATTCGTGGATCTGAGGTGAATTGGAGGGATGCTAGTTTTCGGTAGGAAGGATGGAGGGATGCAGCAAAGCACCCCTGGGTCGAGTTCCCCACTGCAAGGGAGACTCTGGGACAGAGTCGGCGGCTGTGCTGCCCTTCAGCGATGCTCCCCAGGCTTCAGCTTAGCCCCCTCCTTCCCAACAGTAGTCCCCCTAAACAGTGCCCTCCTGAACCGGGATGAGCCGAGACGGGCCTGCCGCACCCTGCCTTGGCCGGAAGGCGAAGAGTGCCACGAGCATCATCACAGCTTTGCCAACAACCTCCTCGGCACAGAGGGAAGGAGAGTTGCGTGTTTAGACAGGGATAAGTCTTGAGAAACCCGTGAAGTGGTGACTGCTTTCTACAAGTGACCCACTGCGTGGGGCAAGGGATGGACTGATTGCAGCCTCTTGCACCTCGGCCAGGAGCAAGAAGTGCCTTCGGCTCGGTTTTTGGAGGAGGGTTTTTTTTTGTTGGTTGGTGTTTTGATTTGGTTTGGTTGTTATTGGGTTGTTTGGTTGGGTTTTTTTGGTGAGTTTTTTTGGTTGGCTGTTTGGTTGGTTTGGGTTTTTTTATCTTGAATATCTAAAGGCCACAAGAGTTTTCCCTGTGTTCCACCTCAATGAGTGTTTGTCCCTCTTACTGCACACCTTCCGAGGGCACCCAGGCATTGTCAAGGCTCCTCTCTAAGAAGCCACGGCTCTGCTTTCTTTGACACCCTGCCTGATAATTAACATTTTCCACAGCTAACTACGGCCCACGACCAACAGTTTAACATAAGACGCACAAAATCGGCCTGGTAAGCCGCCGTGTCAAGTCATAAAGCCTGTCTTGTTAACCAAATTTCCCTCGCCTGGGGTCGAGTGGAAGCTTAGAGACTCGCCGGGGCCACAGACTCCAGATGCCCGGGGAGAGGGGGCCCTAGGGTAGTCTCACAGTGCTCCAGAAAACCCTCATCTCTCTGGGGCTCTGCATCCCCTATTTTGCAAGGAAATCAAGATCGGTCTATCCCACTCCTCTCCTGCACACACACGCACTCCGCGGTACTTACATTTTTCGCCTTTATCAGAGCAAGATTCGGCCCCAGATCTAAGGGGTGAGCCGAGTCTCCTGTGGCAAACAAAGATCCCCAAGGCTGGACCCCCTCGTAGCAGAGAAAGCTCTTTCATGTTTTCAGAAAGTCCTGTATTTCCCCTTGCCATCCCTGTTTAAAAGTGCCGCTTAGCTCCACAGTGTCATTCTTGTACCAATGGCTCTGAGTTAGAAATCATCCATCCGAGGAAAACGGGAAAGGAATAGAAAGTTGGCTTGCGTTTGCCTTGGTTTGTTTTGGTTTCGGGGTTTGGGGCTTTTTTTTCAATTTTTAGTTCTTCTCCCCTCCTCCTCCCCCTCCCCGCCTCGTCTCCCCCTCCCCTTTTGTTTCCATGTCTCTTCCTACGCCCCGGAGTAAAAACTGAAGTGTTGCGTGTGAAGCTCTGCAAGTGTGTTTTTCTTTTTTTTTCTTTTTTTTTTTTTTTTTTTTTGGGGGGGTGGGGGGGAGAGGTTGGCCAAGGTCTAGTCCAGCCCTCTCTGCTGAGGAGGACGTGCTCTGAAATTCAACCGATCTCCCCAGCGCTTTTGTTGCTGGCGAACTGAAGCCCAATTGTTCATCCATTGCCACGGTCTCTCCAGTTCCTACTATACAGGATGCGTTGCCAGAGATAATGAATTTGCACCAAAACCTCTCAAAGTCTGACAGTCGGAACAAATTAGAAATGTCTAGTCTTAAAGAAGAGAAATGGCTGCCTTTTCCTGAAGAAGAAGGAAAGTGCTCATTTCACCGGGAAGATATAAGAAAAAAATAATGTTGTTTAAGGTGTTTTCATCCAGCTAACTTCTTCCGAATCTTATTTTAGGGAAGATATTGACATTTTGTACAGCTCTTGTCCAAACCAACCAGCCGGCCAACAGCATGGAAAAAATAACAATAAGAAAAATACAAACAAAAGGAAGAAAGAAGAAAATTGGCCCAAAATCACTAACAGAAAAGAGACTGTTTCCATCCCTGCTGCCATGAAAACTTGAAGCGTGACCTCTCGTCGCTGAAAGGAAGATGTACTGAAACGCTGACGGTTCCTTCTGTCCGCTCTCATCCGTCGCTCCCGGTTTGGAAACAGCGTGACAACAACCGTCACAGCCTCGGGTGGGTTTTAGGGAGCGGGAGGCGGGTAGAGATGGGGGTGGCAAAGCAGGCTAGGAGAAGTTTGTGTGTGTGCCGGAACCGGAGGTGTGCAGAGAGGGATGGAGTGAGGTGGCGCACGGCAGGATGGTTCTCCCCTACCACAGCTCGCGGTAGTGGATGTCTGCTGGCTTCCCCACTTTGAGATGTCTTTACCCGACGGCCCGGCCCCACGTGGACGAGTGTCAAAGAGCGTGGGTATGGGGGGAGCTGGGGTTGCGGAAGGTAGGGGCGGGCGTGGGGAGGGGCGAGTCTCAAAAACGAGTGCGTATATACCTATAACACCCGCGTACATATATATATATATATGTGTGTGTGTGTGTGTGTGCGTGTGTGTGTGTATATGCATATATATATGGCGCAAGATGGACGTCCAGCCCGCAGCGCGGCTTCAGGAGTGGGGAGGAACTCAGCCATGCGCCGACGTAGATTTCCGCGGGCTTGACCGGGGACAGAATCCCCGCCACAGCCGCCCGGTACCGAGGCATTTCCCATTGGCAGAGCCCTTGGGGATCCGGCGGACAAAGAGAGCTCTGTGAGGAGCGAAAATAAACCAGCCCGCAGCTAACCAAGGGATTTCAGGAGAAGCCCCCAAGACTACACCAAAACAAAATTAAAAAGCAAAAAAGAAAACCAAAATCCACACCAAAAAACAAACCACAAAAACCAACCAAACAAAACCCCCACATAAACAAAACAAACAAACAAACAATAAAAACATCAAAAAGACCCAGGCAAACAACACTCCTCAAAACAAACAAACAAAAAAACTCTGACCCTGCTAAGAGTATACAGGACAGAAATACATTCGCGTGTCCACTCCCTGTCATGAGCACTGGAGTTGAGGTCCTTGAATGGAGAGGCGAGGGACGGGGGTGGTGGGGTGTGCGGCGTGTGATGCTCCTGTATGCAGCTGGTTTGCTCTGGGAAACCATGCCACGGTCCGGAGAGATGTTCTAGAACATCTCAGAGTAGGCTGAAAAAATACGTAAATAAGGCCAGAAGGAAAAACAGGAATTCGGGCTCTAGTTCAGAACACCCTTTCTTTAAAGCTGTTGGTTTGTTTCTCCGGCAGGAATTCAGGATTTCTCCTAGCTCTGAAAGTTCTCCAAACATCGTTACACAACGCCGGGAAGGTAGGAGGGGAAAGCAAGAGGAGCATAAAGATCCATTTCCCACCTTCTGCTACCCTTCTCCTTCCGATGATGATGTTGAGAGAGGGGGAACGACTGCAAAGCCGTGAGAGTGGCTTTGACTTGCAGATCGGACTGTAGCGGGAAGTGGCTTCAGCCTTCCCCACTATAGCTCTCCCACTCCTGTCTGCTTCCATTTCCTCACAGTGAGCCGAACACCGTGGTACCCGCCAAAGCATCGCTGCCCAGCAGAACAGATGCTTCGGCTATGTCTACATGCCTCTGTCATGCAGTATTTTGGGAAGGAAGAGGAGAGATTTATATAATTAAAATTGCTCAGAGTTTTGTATTTCCCGCTCGTCGGCTGATGAAAAGAAGCACCAAATAACATGCCATTTAAAATAAATCTATTAAATACAAGGCTCGGCAGTGCTCCCGGAAGGTAAGCTTTGTTTTGGGGCCGGACAAGGAGGGGCCGAGCGAACTGCTACCGCTGCTGTTGCTGCTTCCAGTGCTCATTTCAGCAGACAGAAGAGCAGCCAGGCAGACTGCTCTCCTGCGGAGAGTGCTGCCGGCTGCTCTGCCAGATCTGACTGCTCTAAGCGGCTCGGAGCTTCTCCGCGGCTGCGCCCCTGCATCACGTCCCCCATCCCCACTTCACGTTCACAGTTTAACGGCGAGGTCACGTCCACTGACGTCAGCATACTGTACGTCCGGCTAAATTTACATTTATCAAGGAAATTAGGCCATTAAAACAGGGAAGGAAAAAAGTGTGTGGGGAGGAGGGGGTGCGCGGGAAGTAGAATATGCAAATCTCGCTGTTTGGAGAAGAGAGCTCGGATTCCCGGAGCCATCGCTCCTGATGAGGACGATCCTAATGAACGGAACAAAAAATAAGGCCTCCCTTCTCCTTCCAAACATCACCATCCTCGACAACATAACAAACATCCCCGCAATGAGCGATGCGGGCCGCGGAGAAGAGCCTGGACGAGAGTGGGCGGCCCTGGGGCGTGATGTGGGCTCCGCTATCCTCCTGTCATCTTCCTCCTGTTCTTCTTGGCTCCAGCGTCCGTTGCTTTTAACACAGACGCTTATGTAAAGGTATATTTGCATTTCCCCCCCAGTATTCTGAAAGTTGTAGGCTGTCGCTTTTCATCTGGTTTCTCCTTTCTGCCCTTTTCCTTTTTTTCCCCCCCTATTTTGTGCCTGGGTTTTTTGGTTCTGTACATGTCTTTAAATCCCATTTCCTTCATGCGTCTGTTTGCGTCAGGCTGGGAAGCTCTGATATTACAAAGCAAGTTGAATAAGATGCTTATTGACTGGGTCTTGAAGGGAAAGGAGGATCTCATTGCCCTGCTCAGTTATCACACCTTCCAGCTCCGAAAAGGAAGTCTGATCACGTAATTATCTTATAAGGAAAAACGATCAAACAAACAAACAAACAAAAAACACCAAAACCACTCTGAAACATTTTAAGGTACGAGCGATATATATAGTGCGTGTAAATGGGACTGTTTCAAAAGGATTTGTGTAATCTCATTGCTAAGTGACTGCCTGAAACACCACTTACGTTTGCCTTCATTTCAAGACGTTTTTATTTCTAAATCTTTCTTTAAAGTGTGTGGACCCAGGTACGGAGAGGGATCTTTCTCTGAAGACGACATTTTCTACTCTCTGCCTTAAGTGCTATAGTGTTAAGTGCATTATATTTCATCTTAACCTATGTGGCTTTAAATCTACTACCTATTTTTTCACCAGGGGGAAAAAAATCCCGACATTTATAGATGTTATTTTAACATTGCTGTCCGATATTTGTTTTATCCGAAATTCCACAGGCCTTGAATTATATTACAAACACTGTTGCCATGTTTTGCTTTACCTTAACAGGGAAATGAAGAAAGAAGAGTAGCTTGAATATGACTAAAATCAGGAGATTACTCTCTTTTTATGATCCAGGCATACTATATTTTTAATATTATTCCATTAAAAAAAAACCCACAAAACCAAAACAAAACCAAGTAGCCCCCAAAACAAAGAAACAAACAAACAAAAAAAAAAAAAAACCAGCCCACACACACTTTAAAAAAACCCCACGAAGTCCATGCATAGATAATTAATTACACTATGAATGACTTACCTGCATGAATGTGTAGGACCAAACTGGCCCTCCCCAATGTCTGTCCTGAGTTTATATATATATATATATATATACATACACACATACTTTCCAAATAAAGAACAGCCTTTTATGCTTGGTCTTTGTCAGTCAATGCCTGTTTCACCAGCCCATATAGATGTTAATTTTTCGGCCTTCCTTATGCTATTCCCAGCACTCCAACTTCACAAGCTGTGCACTGATACGTTGCCCAGTAAAAAGTGGTCAGATGGGCATATGCAAAGCACTAAAAAAAACAAACGAAAGAAAACCACAACACCAAAGCAACAACAAAAAACATCCAGACAAAACGGAAGCCGGGAAAACCATCATCCATGAGTCTAGCTCTCTTACCTTACACATAGCAACAATTTGTGAACAAAATACCAATTCTGCACGATTTTTGCCAACAGCGGGGACTCCTGGCCCGCGGACACCAACCGAACTTCCCTCACCTCGTTTTTAATTAGCGCACGTGCACCTCTCGCTCCCCTGCGGACCCTCATTAGCATTATGAAGAGGGAGTGTGTGGGAAGTGGGAGGTGAACGCCAGTCCCTACTCGCTGAGCATCTCCCACCAACCCCCATTAAAGGAGGGGGGGGGAAAATCCCTCCCGCTGCTTGCTTACCTCGCAGAACCTGGCTAGATGGGCAGGGCCGCCCCCGAAGCACCACCTCGCACGGGATGCTGAGGGTCCATGTCGCAGTATCTCCCCCAGACACACCCCAAATCGCCCTCCCCTTCCCCGCCCTGCATTATCATACGGCGGCGGCGTTTGAATAAGCCTAGTAGGAGAAGGGGGTTTGAAGCGAAGGCAGGGGAGTGGGGCGGGCGGAACTAGGCAGCGCTGGCCGAGCTGTCTCTCCTCCGTCACTTGCCACTTGAACGTGAACTCGACGGGTGGAAAAGGAGCAATAAATATCCATCTCCCTCCACTCCCTCACACGCGTTACCCAAGGTTGGCCTTTCACATAGACGCACCCGTACGGCTTCACCCGAGGTGCCCAAAATACCACCGAAAACGGCGATTTCACGTGTAAATAAGTAAACACACACACCCAAATAAACAAACAAACAAAACCCCAAACCCAACCCCCTCAAAACACTAGCCATGCTCAAGCTTGAGTTGGCTGCTGCAGCTACGGAGATGAGACTGGGAGCCGGGTTGATAATAAGTAAATGGATGAAATACATCCATTTTCTCATCTTCTCTGCCACATCCCCCTATCCTCGTACGTTTTCCTCTCCCCCCATTTTCTCTCTTATTCTTTTATGCCCCCCCAGTGTTTTCAATACTTAGAGTTATCTTTCAATACTTAGAGTTATCTAAACAGAGTTTCCAGAGTTACACATTTTCTCCGTCGTCTCTTTAGCCCTACCAAAATATAAGTAATCAGGACTGCAAATCGCCCTTCACGTGAACATGCGCGTTTTGGCATAAAAAAAGTATTATTTTAGGGAAGAGGAGATGCAGACATAGATAAATATTGTGGTCGGGTTTAGCGGTTTTGGTTTGTTGGTTTTGTTTTGCCCGCAAGTATTTATAACTGAAATTAAAAAATGTAGAAGTTCCAATATATAATTTTAAGTTAAGCCAATGAACTTTAGCATGAGAAAACTAAAATATTTTTCTCTTAGGAAGGAAAAAAACCCTTAATTTATAGTTTTATACCTACTTAAACACAGAACCCCTACATTAATAATTTAAAATCGTTACACAAAAAGCTTTCTGTTCGGATACACACTCACGGCACCTTTGGAAAAAAATAAAGGAAACCCCAAAGTAATATTCTAGAGGTTAGAGGTGGCAAGTCAGAAGCCAAGAAGAGCGGCAGAAGAGTAAGGGAAATGAGAGCTTCAACAATTCCATCCATATTTCAAATAACGGCTAAATAGTAAGCACGCAAGCTTAACTTTTTTAAGTCAAGCTTTTTGTTAGGGGCTTTTTAGTGAGCACGCAAAACTCCAACTTCACCTCCAGCCCTGGGTGAGAGGCCTGAGCAGAAGAGTTTTCGTGCATCGAGCGATTTTGTCTGGCCGAAGGGCGACCAGACCGATTTTTCCGATGGCTCTTTAAAAAAAAAAAAAAGTTAAAAAAAAAAAAAATATATATATATAATATATATAATAACCTGTCAATAAAGACGGGGTTTGAAATGCACAGATATTTCGCAGTTTCCTATAAACTACGCCCCCGGAATAATTTAAGATGTAAACATACTTTTCCTTTTACATTTCAGTCTGGATGAGAGGTTTTTTTTCTTCTCCCTGGTTTGGCTGGACTCTAATTACGACTTGAGCAAGGGAGAAAGGTGGGTAGGACGAGGGATCAGGGGGCACCTTGATACTTTGCGTGGCATTTCCTACCCCCACTGCCCCTCGGCTGCCTGGACCTCTTGTCCGGAGGGCTCCCGGCTCCAGTCTCCAGTCCTGATCCCATTCCTGGCGGTGGTGGCGGCGGCAGAGGCACAGCGACACCCGCGGGTAGGAGCAGGCAGGAGCAGTCAGGAATGGGCAGGAACAGACAGGAGAAAACAAAATCTCCCTGTTCCCAAATCCTGGAAAGGGTAGGAACGGGGAGGAGGAGGAAGGATTTCCCTAAATCTCTGCCCCTTAAAGCCGAATCTGGGCTCTGCTCCAACAATAAAATATTTATTGCTATTATTAAGTATAAAAATATTAAGACGTTATGCTACTACGACCACCAAAATTTAATAATATTAATAAATATTAATCTTTAATAACCAATAATAACAAACATATTTTAAATATTAATAATACATAATAATATAGAGACTTGTCAAGAATAAGGATGAACGGCTACCTGCAAGCAGAGCATCCACCGTGTCTTCGGGTGATGGGCAGCACACCCGTTCCCTCCCTCCCCCCCGGTCCCTTCTGCATCTCTCCGCACCTTTCACACACGGAGGCAGAATACTCGCACCCCACCCCCGCCTCATCCCATTCCCTCTCTTCTCTTCGCATATTATTTGCTAAAATCAAAACAGAGTCTGTCTCTTTGAGTGCCGAAGAAAAGCTGGCTTACGAACCGCGGAGCAGGGAGTGGGGTGGGTGCAATGTCCCAGGGAGGGATAATATTCCTATGTTTGTCTCTGCATAACGTCCCTATTCCTTATTTAACTTGTGCCGGTGCTGCACGGGAAAGACCCTTTCCTCGGAAGCTAATCCTGCGAGGCTTTACCTTTTCACGAATCTTCCTTCCTTTTTATTTATATATGTAATTTAAAAAAAATAGAAATCGTGAAAATGAAATGTTTGATGATATTGAAAGTCTTTTTTTTTTTTTTTTTTTTTTTTTTTTTTACGAGTAAGTGAGAAGTTCTAATCGCACTAGACTGTCAGGAGGAAGACACACTCCCGAGAAGCTGGAGGTTACGTTTGATTGGACTAGCTGCCACTTCTCCCAATATTTTTTTTTTTCTCTCGTCATTTTGGTAGTTCATTAGCCGGCGTTCCGCTGAGCTGGTATGCTTCTGTAACTGATTTCCCACAACTCCTTCTAGGAATTTTGGTTGTCTAGTATCTCAGCAGGGTAGAGAAAAGAATAACCCGGCCCTTTGGGAGAATATTTGCTCTGCGTCTGCGGGAGTTGGTTTCTTCTTGTCAGCAAAAAAAAAAAAAAAAAAAAAAATAAAAATAATACTAACAATGCACTGGGCTTTTGCTGTGCACGCACGATCAACTATATGTATTAGAGTGTCGTGGCTGGTATATACGGTTCCAGAATCAGTCGTGACATATTTTGCACCACTCTACCGAGGCAAACCAACACAAATCGGTTCCATCTCCCTTGTCGTAAACCCCGAATGTAAGTTATCCACACTACTCACGGTGTAACAAGCCCGAATTATCCTTCTTAGTAAACACATCGCAGCTAAAGGACCTCCTGGGTTATCTGAGAGGTGGTCTCGCTCGAAGCAGTGGGAAAATAGGGATTAAAAGCAACGACCGAGCCCCGAGGTGCCTCAGTGCTGCCTGCCCGCCCTCGGGCCAGCGCGGGGAGAAGTGAAGGAGACTTTTGTCCGTCTGTCCTCCTGGGGTGGGTGTTGTCCTTCTGTCCCACTGACTCCCGGAACCGCCGAGGAGTGTTTTGACATTAAAATGATAAACACGAATATAGCTTCCTTCCTTCCCCACCAACTCCGCCACATAGGGCCAGGCTAGAGGCGTCGCATCCTCTTGCCGGGCCGTGCGGATGGACGGATAGACAGACGGACGGCGATGCTGGGGCCGGTTCCCACGCTCCGGCAGCATCTCCCGAGAGAGCATCGCAGTACCTTCATTAAACCCTTCCTATTCTTGTGCGCATGCTTGTCGACAAAAAGCTCCCGTGCTCTTTCAGTACATCTTCCGCTCCGGGTACCAGGGGTAGCCCCCTCCCTTTAGCGCAACTACTGTAATGCTCGCTGCCACCCCCTTTATTTTGGTTTCTCCTCTGGAAGGGGACATCTCCCGGTCTATCCACCAACCTGTGGGTGGGTGTTTAAGGAGCCCATAGACGAGCCTCTGCCCCCCACACCCCATCAGGTGATCAGCCTTGTAATCCAATGGCTTCTGTTCGTCTAAATAAGATTTGACACTGACGGTAAAATATCGGGGAGCGGGGGTGGTGGGGTGTGTGTGTATTAAGGAGAAAGGGGGATGTAGAGGAATCCCCTCTCCCGGCAGGGTTGCCTCCGCAGTTCACTTCACCGCTGCCTGGGGTTGTTGTCACTCCGTCACCTTTCCACATCCCGCTCGGCCTGGACCTCAGCTTGCTCCTTTCGGTGCTTTCAGGAGATCGGCTTGGGGATGTGCTATACCTAGCCTTGCCCGCGCTAACTCCCCGGTGCTCCCCGGAGTCCCTTGGCTCTCCTCTGGAGCCTCTACCAGAGCACCGCGGCTTGCACAGAGCCCGGGGAAGTCTTCTCCAGCCGGGTGGGGAAAAGGGAGAAGGCGATGGAAGAAGACAGACAGAGAAAGGCAGGTGGCCACGGGTGCTGCTCCAAACCAGGCTGCGACGTGGCTTCCCCCCTTCCCTTCGCCTCAGCATTTCCGATCCACTCACTTCCCCCTTCCTCAGCCACTGTGGACGGCGACACGTTTTAAGGGTCAGCCCCTCCTTCGGGACCCGCGCTCGGCAGAAAGTGGGGGGAAACTCGAATCTAGGGCCAAAAGAGTCCGAAGGAGCTCGAACGATGCTGGTCCCATCCTCTACGAATGGGGCATCGCTTCCTGTTGTTGTTATTAACGTTAATATTCCTGCTGATAATTAATTAGAGGGGGCTCTGCAAAGGGAGAGCGGCCGCCGGGGCTCGCCAAGATCGAGGACACCGGGGAAGGTCTGTCAGCTACCCTCCGAGAAAGCGATGGCTGCACATCCCTGCAACATCACCTCTGGGAAAGACAAACACCTCAGGTCTTTGTTAATTACACAGGAAAATTGATGAGTTGCGCTTCAGGAGTGCGCTGGCAGCACTTCAACGAGGTGGGGGGTGAAGGAGGGCTCGCCCCAGACCTCCTCCAAACTTTCCGTGCTGCAAGACGTACCCATTATCCTTGTCATTCCTCGTCTGAAGGCGATTTTCTACCGAAGGTCTATCGAAAACTTAGTATCTGGAGAGGATGTTGCAGCCTCTACCAGAGATCACATCCCCACTTTCTTGACGGCATCTACTCCTATTTGCTGGAGGTTTGCACGCCAGATGTTACAACACTCCAAACCTTTCTCTCTCTAACGCAAATGACAACAAAATACCGTTTGCGGTGTAGCTAATTAGAGCTGAGCGAGGTGCCTCAGTGGTTTCTGTAGGGATTATGGAAGTTTCGTTTTCGAAGAGAGTTAAAAATGGCAAACACTGATATTTACCAAGGCGTTTTGGGGTGTTTATACCTGATATATACATTACATCCCAAAAAATACTGTAATGAGATACTATATCAATAATATAAAAATAAAATAACTCATGAAATTGCATTATATTTAAACACATATTGCTCAAAAATAAAACTAAATCTTCGTTGCTTTAGCATGAATAACAAAAAAAGTATTGAAAATATTCTATATTGTGTTCAGAAATTGTCCTTAATTTAGTATTAATCTTTGTGTCATGTAAATTGATGGATATAATCAATAAGAACATCTAAGTCACACTAAACTGAGACTTACTAATATTTAAATTATGTAAATAAAATGGTCAAATAACGTTTTTTATTCTAGTTATGGAAAGGTTTTCATTTTAACTTACTTATTTTTCAAACAGAAACTAAAACGTGTTAGAACTGACTTTTTTTGCAGGTCAGAAGGGCTAATGTTAGAACCCTCTGCATGTTCTCTCTGTAGTGTGCCGCCACCTGAAGCATACAAAAATGAACAAACTAATGGTTTTGTAATGTATTCGTTTTGCTTGCTTGTTTGTTTTATATACTTTTAATTTTATTTTTCTTTATGCTGTCTATAACCACTACTGTGAGTACCAAGTGCTCACTGTCTCATACCATCCTTTCTCTGGTGTCAGCAGTGTTTTGATCTCACTCACACTAGGGTTTATCCTTTAGGACAGTTCTTAAATGCATTGAATAAATATATTAACATTTTGTTTTATTTAAAATAAGGATAAATAAAAATTGTTGTCAACTTCGAAATTTAGTTAAGCTCCTTCTGGGCAGGTCAGGTGTTTGCTATCAGTTGCTGTCAGACGGGAAGAATAAAAGCGGATTTTCAGTTATGAAATCATCACCAAATTAACCAATTTGGTCATTGAAATCAGTGCAGTTGGTTTTAAAGGGGCAGGATTTGGCCCAGGCATCCACGTTACAAGGATGTGTGGATGTTTGTTTTAAAATACAGTTCTCAGATTCATTTGTTGTTAAACTTAAGCACATATATATACATATAAGGCATATATATATCCACACACACATGTATGTATATAGACAGGTAAACATAGGGAGTTCAACTTTTCCAAATGTATTTAAGTGTGGCAAGGTTTGGTTTATTCCCAAATTTATCAGATAGTTCTGCCAGTGCAGTAGTATGAAATAAGAACAAAACCCCCCAACCAACAACAACAACAAAAACCCCACAAAAACAACAAAAACAAACCAACCAACCCCAAACAACAACAAAAAAAAAACCATCCAAACAAACAAAAAAAACCCAACAACACCACAAAACTCAAACCAAACCAAAATAAAAAAATCAATTTAAAAAAAAAAAACCCAAACTTGCCAAGAGGTTGACATAATAAAAATGGGGAGAAAACGTTTTCAATCATCCCTAATTATTTCACCTTTCCTCTAATGATTTTTATCTCTCTAACGCTCTTTATGTGAACAGTACTCCTGGGTAAAAAGTAGGCCACTCTCAAAAGTGCCTGTTTGGGCAGTGGAAACTGGAATTAGGGTGCTCACTTTGTCCTTGGCACGTCTTGTACATAATTCGGCTTAAAACAGGGCACACTCCACCCTCCTTTTTAACTAGGTGAAAACATTAATATAAAACATTGTAAGTACAAATCCCTTTCCATGTCTTCCTTCCTTCCTTCCTTCCTTCCTTCCTTCCTTCCTTCCTTCCTTCCTTCCTTCCTTCCTTCCTTCCTTCCTTCCTTCCTTCCTTCCTTCCTTCCTTCCTTCCTTCCTTCCTTCCTTCCTTCCTTCCTTCCTTCCTTCCTTCCTTCCTTCCTTTTCCTTTTTATTTTTTTCTCTTTGAGTAACTTTATACAGTCTGGCATTCCTGCAACTGGTATTCCAGCAAAACTTACAGGGAAAGGACTCCTTTCTTGAGGAAGGACCGAGTACCAAAAAGTGGCAGCAGAAAGTTTATTATGTCCTTTAGAAGCCTATTTTTAAAAGTTTGGGTGGTGTGTTGTAAAAAAAACCTGTTGAAGTAGCAAAATTTCTCTAGGGTGTGTGCTGAGCCTTATTAAAGACAGAGTAACTGGCTCCTTGCAACTGGGTGTATGAGGAGCATCAGTCAGTTCTTCCCCAGGCTTCACTGTCTCATTTCAGCTTTCATTGTTATGTTAATTTTGTTAACATAACTATGTTAATTGCATCAATAACCCTATTTAAAAACAAACAAACAAACAAAAAACCCTCAACCACAAACAAAAAAAACCTCAAACCATATTTTTTTAGGGGGAGACAGATTCTTTCCACACATGCTTATTAAAATGGGGATGATTTCCCCCAAACACTAGAAACAACAAGACAATTTTTTAAAATGTGCATAGTTGTCCTTCTTGTTGATAATTTTTTCCTGTTCCTTGGGTTATTGAATTTTCATTTGGGCTTTTGCTTTCTCTCTATCTTTTCTCTTCCTTCCTTTCTCTCTATCTTTTCTTTTCCTTCCTTTCTTCCTTCCTTCCTTTCTTTCTTTCTTTCTTTCTTTCTTTCTTTCTTTCTTTCTTTCTTTCTTTCTTTCTTTCTTTCTTTCTTTCTTTCTTTCTTTCTTTCTTTCTTTCTTCCTTTCTTCCTTTCTTCCTTTCTTCCTTTCTTCCTTTCTTCCTTTCTTCCTTTCTTCCTTTCTTCCTTTCTTCCTTTCTTCCTTTCTTCCTTTCTTCCTTTCTTCCTTTCTTCCTTTCTTCCTTTCTTTCCTTTCTTTCTTTCCCATTCTAAATAACAAACTCCACTTCCTGAACTCTGGAATTGAGGAAAAAAATGTATTATCTTCACGAGTCATTAAACCCTCACCGGTAGTGATCGTAGATCAGTTGCAAGAAAACCACCACAGGGACTTCGTGTCCCTGTAGACTCGCAGACATCCTGTAACGTGCAGCACATCAAAACTCTCTGGTCGTATGTTATTAAGCGTAGATGGTAGAGGATCACCAAATGCAAAGTTGTGTTGCGGAGGAGTTCCCAGATGAAGGTCCTATTGGGTGACGAAACCTAGCCTGTCTTGCACGGACATCTTTTACCCAGACACCAGTGACAAGTCGTTTCTTTCCTTCTTTTCCCGGGAAAAAAATTCCCCAAACCCCTCTTATCCGAACAGCAGAGTTCCCAAATCTGGAGTGGGAAAAAGCTCAGGACGCAGGAACTCCTTCCAGAAAAGCGGTACATTCCCTTTGCCTTGGTAAGAGAGAGTACCATCCAAAGCAGACACCTGTGCGAAATCATGAGACCTGGAGACACCTGCCGCCAGATCCCCTTAACACCGTGAGGGCACGCAGCCGCGATCCTCTTGCTGTCTTAGGGGCGCCCTGCCGGGACCTCTCTGCCCACCCCACCACCGAAGTACATGAAAGTCAACCCGCCAGCGTTCAGGAAAACAACGGCACTGACAACAAAAATGCGCTTTCCTCCTCCTGGCCAATGTAATACCATTTTTTCCATCCCAGTGGTAAGTGCTTCTGTCCCATTTTCAAGCCGCCCTGAGCAGGTCGGTGCCCGACCTCTCTACTCTCAGGGCCCCTGTGGAGGGTTACATATGACAATGATGTAATAATAATAGTAAATACAGAATTAATAGTATATTACTATTGTTACTTTTATCAATATTATTAATAGTAATCATCACCGTTAACATTTTCATTAGACTATTATCAATAAAACCTTATTAAAAGAAAAGGCAAAGAAACCAACCTGCGGAGCAGATCCCTGTCCCCGGCACGGAGAAACAAGTGAGCAGATGAACAGTGAGAGTGGGGAGTTAAGCTGAGAGGTCTCTAGTGGAACCCTCCGACCCCCCACCTCTCAGCGCCCCGATCAGCTCTTGGTCTCGGGTCCCGATCAGCGGGATCCGCCGCTCACCTCCGGTGAGTACGTGGAGCAGAAGCGAGCCTGGGGCGGCCGTTAACCGCGGAGGGGGACGGTAAAAGGGGCGGGAGGGTGACGAGAAAAGTAGGATGGGGAGGGCTAGGAGAAGGAGGATGAAGGATACGGGGAAGAAGGGTAGAAGGGAATGGAGAAAGAGGAAGTGGGGGACTGAAAAGGAGAATGGAGAAGGAGGATGGGAGTGATGGGGTAAGAGGATGGGGTGGCCAGGGAAGGAGGCGGAGGGAGACAGGGAAGAGGTTGAGGAGAAGGGAGAGGGAGGGAATTGGGACAGTGGGAAAGAGGATGGGGGAGACGAGGAAGGGGTTGAGAAGAATGGAGGAGTAGGATGGGGGGACAGGGTAAGAGGACGATTAGGAAGGAGGTTGGCGGGGACGGGGGAACCTGGGGTGGGGGTGTGGATGCGGCTGCACGCGCGGTGCTGCTGCCCTCTGGCGGCGCCGCGAAGCGCCGTCCAAGTCCGCACTCGCGGAGCAGCGCGGAAGAACCGGAGGCAGGTTAAGGGGAGTTTCCCCTGTTTGAAAGTTGTCTGAAAGTTTGGAAATACCACGTGGAACTGTGGCAGTGTGGCTGAGGCGGCGCACACTGTCCCGCGGATGCGGGATGGGGTGGTTGGTGCCAGGGCAGTCAGAGGTTAAAGGGAAAAAGTGGGGAAAAGAAGAAATTTGAAAGCAGTGAGGAGGGGAATGTGAAGAGAGAGGAAAGGGAGATGTGGTGGAATAAGGAGGAGAAAGGTTGCACCAAGCACGGGTGCAGAGGCAGGGACGTAGCTGAAAAATATGTGAAATTAATGTGGAAAATCACTCACAGAGGGCAAAATACCCCAGTTCTGCACTTTGTTTATTTTGTATTTTAATTTTCTCCAAAATGAATCAATTGATCTACCTATTTTACTCTCTGCTGGGCACAAGTACAGTTCTATCAGTCAGGGAATATAATTTCTGTTCCCACCTATTCCTCCCCCTTGCACCTCTGCAGCAATGTACAAATCTGTTGAAAACTTTTTAGGAAAAATTGAGTAAATGCAGGTTTAAGGAATCAAGTCTAGCCCTCACCACTGTGGAATGACCTTGAAAATTAGTCAGTCCAGGGAGGAACATCAACCTGTCATCTTTGTAAAAGTAAATAATAAAGCCCAAATGGGACAAATTATTCCCGGCATTATTGTAACCATAATTTATAAGCCTCCTCCCCTGGATTCTTCTCTCATTGCAGGTAGGACAAAACTAGATTTGGGAAGACAATGACAGCATGGTTCATGATGAAAAAGTACTACTTGACCCCCCCACCCCACCACAGGACAAATTTTGCCCACAGAAGGAGATGAGAGCTTATTGGTTTAGGTGTCCATATGTAGAAACTGTTACCCTATGAAAAGTTCAACTTGAGGTGTGAGCTCCCCACAGCCACCTTTTTTTGTCATTAGAACCATAGAATCATAGAATCAACGAGGTTGGAAGAGACCTCCAAGATCATCCAGTCCAACCTAGCACCCAGCCCTATCCAGTCAACTAGACCATGGCACTAAGTGCCTCATCCAGTCTTTTCTTCAACACCTCCAGGGATGGTGCCTCCACCACCTCCCTGGGCAGCCCATTCCAATGGGAAATCACTCTCTCTGTGAAGAACTTCCTCCTAACATCCAGCCTATACTTTCTCTGGCGTAACTTGAGACTGTGTCCCCTTGTTCTGTTGCTGGGTGCCTGGCATTGGTCCCCTTCTCCTGCTTTCATAAGGGAAAATTAATCCTTGAAGGTAAATCCATGTGCCAGAGTTCTGCTGCTGCTGAGATTAAACCACCACGTTTGGGTCATTGGCAGAAAACATCTATTTCAGGTGCCAGCTGACACTTTCTTTGAGACTGTGATGAAGAATCGAGGTCTTGTTTCTGATGCTGGGCCTTACTTTCCACAGAGCCCTCCTGCTTTGCTTGTTATTACTCATACCAAAGCATGTGAAATAAATAGTTCTTCTTCCTAAAATATTGGAGATTTTTGTTTCATCTCAATTTTCAGACAAATCTGAATATTCAGCAAACATAATTTAAAAGCCAAGTGTCATGACATAAAGCCATAAATACTTGAAACCAAATACTCTTTCACTTGCCTAAAGATTGTTAAAATAAAAAAATATTTTCTGGATTAAAATTTTCTTCATCCATGGACATGGGCACAACAGTCTTTCTCTGTGGGTTAACATATAGTAGTTGTTAAATAAAATAGTTAGATATTCAGTTGCGTCTCCTGAAGTGTGTTTTATAATTTTGCCAAATAGAAACCAGACAATTAGTAAAATAAAATTTAAAGTCTGTTCTCTGTTAAGTGCTTTTTAAAGAGAAAGATCAGAAGAGGTAGAAGTAACATGAGGTATTTTTCTCCTGCTCTCTACAGAGCCAATGGAGGCAAATATTAGACGATAAGAAGCCAAAAGGGTGTATTTGAAGCTACCTTCCCTCCCTTCTGTTCTTGGTTATAGTTTTGAGAAATCTAAGGTTTTCTATATAATTAGAATAAAATTTAAAGTCTTGGGGTGCAGAGTAGATATTCGCTTTCTCACCTCGAGTCACTGTAACTCTTAACACCATCACAACTACTGTTGTTTTTGTTATGTGCTAAATTAATTATATTTCAGAAATGTTGAGCAGTACCGAGATGATATATTTTATATTTTAGGATTAAAATTTAGAGTCCGGACACCTTTAGCTTTGCTGCTCTGTACAACACTCATGCTGTAATTCTTTCTTATAGCATATTGTCATCCTGAGAGCTTCACTTTCTGACCCAGAGGTGATTTGGTAAGATCACTGCTTCTCTTAATGCAGCAAGGACTCTTGGCTTGGAGCATAGGCAATTATAAGACTTCCATTAAATTTCCCTAAACCAGTCCTTGAAGTACAATCCATTGCACTCACTAGAGATGAGAAGTACAGATCTAGACCGTAGTCATAATGATTTCAACGTTAACACGCTCTTTGCAAACATTTATAGGACTTAAAATTTTATTAAGTGCACATTTCAAAAATCAGGTCATGTATTTTGTGGTTTTATGAAGAAGATGAAAGCAGCAGTTTGTCTCTGAGGATGACACTCAGTGGAAAACTGAGAGTCTACTAGACTGACTCATAACTCGTTATTTCAGCTGTGAGGAGGTGAACAGTTCTGTTGATGGAATTATCTCCAATAGAAGGAAGTACTTAAAACAATATTACAACTATGTTGTCTTTTCTACTCTCTGATACTTCACAATTACAAGTATGTGCAAGGACAAAACCCAGTACTTAATCACTGTCTGGACTATCAGCTGAGACTTTCTGTAACTATTTTTTTTTTTCTGCACCAGATAAAATAATTTTTATCAAATATCTGGAACAGATAAACAGAAGAAAGCACCTACTCTTAGATAATACATATTTCTGCTTTTAAAGGCATTTTTAACAACAAACTGATAATTCTTCCAGTTTCCCAAAAGTGACTACTTGCTTCCTCACCTGCTTCTAGAGACAACCTGGCCTTTAAAATTAGAGGAATAAAGAGCAGTTAAGTAGAAAAGAGTGAATAAACCATAAAACTCTATCCACAGTTTGTGCTTACAAAGGGAAAAGAGTCAGATGGTCAAGAACGGTGGTATTATATATATTTTTTTCCCCAGGAAGAAATTTGTGCACTATGGTAACAGGAAGCAGTACTAGAAGGCAGATCTGAGTTAAATGGGTTGTTTTGTACTTTATTTAGTAGAATAGAAGAAAAGCTAAT